>NC_081410.1:644167617-645367617 GCF_030272615.1 Cryptomeria japonica
CCTGGACCTTGTCCCACCATACTCGACTTTAAATAAAATTGCACCTGAGCAAGAAAAATGAACCGATGGATCATTGAATGCCAAAAAAAAGAAAAGTTACACTTTCCAAAACATTCTAAGGCAGTTATAGGTGCTATATAAAGGTGTCAATGAGGGTTATAGAGGATAGATTTTCTAGTGCAAATTGTGGCTCTAGCTTGCAAATTTATTTAATAAGAAAGCCCATGTGACTGATGTTAGTCCCAACTGGTGCTGAGAGGCCCAATATGGAAAGCTAATGTACTGAGAGGGGAGGGGTGAATCAGTACTCCAAAACTTTTCTTGAACAATATCTTTACTGTTATGCATAAACCGAATAGTGCAATAACATAATATAAAGCTAAAATAAATAGATAACAATCATATATGATTCACTCCATAACACATATATTTTGGTTACGCGGAAACTCTTGGTTAGAGAGAAAAACTGCAGTGGGGATGGCACCCACAACTTCACTACTGCAATAATAAAGAGTGCTCGGTTAGAGCTACATGTTTAGCTATTTCTGATAGCTTACCCTGTTAGGAGTAACAAGATCTGTTAGATCTACCTTGCTAAAGGATTTTACAACACTTAATCGAAATGTTGCACCTGGTTAGAGGCTTTACAATTTATAGACTTGATTAGAGTCTTTTACCCTGTTAAAGGTTTCTCTTTCAACTTCACAATATTACAATAAAATCATTACAAATATCTGCAACTTTACATTTGAAATGTTATAGCAGATTCTATGTGCTCAGAATAGATTACCTTGCTTATAGCATACCTCAGTAACCCATATAGTAACTCGGTAAACCCTTCTGTTTACTCTGTTCTTCGACTATTCTCTGAATACCTTCTCGGTGACCTCTGTGTCTCTATAACAGTCTTCTTACATGCATACATACACCTTTAACTCATGTTGTATAAATAGATCTCTTAAGACGGTGATCCAATTCATTATTTCGATCTTACAAACATGATCTATTGAATGAATAATCATGCAAAATATTTCATTGGTTAGATGACCTCAAAATCATACACAATCTTCTAGTGCAATTTCCAATGTGATAACGGTTAGATGTGCCTCGATCTTGTAACATGTTTTCATATGCATGTCCAGGTTCAATGAATCTGGTAACACATTTCACTCGGTGTATATCAACTCGGTGTGTCATCTTTGCTGCTCGGTAGACATGAAAAGATACTCGGTAGATAGCTCGGTGTATACTGCGTTCTATGACTACTTTCTTCTGTAACCGACTAGACTGTGCATACCGACTTCTCTGTGTATACTGACTGTATGATTCGGTAGTGTTAACCGACTAGAGTATATAGTATAACTTTGACATAAAACTAATGGCAATCTGATAAGTAGTAACAATCTCCCCTTTTGACATTAGTTGAAATGTTTGACAAAACTACTTTCAAAGTTATAACTCAAAAATCTATATACTTTGCAAAATGACTATACTGACAGTATATACAATAGTCAATGAAATAGTATATTCAAATATACTCCCCTTGTCAATGTATTGTACATAACTCTAATTTTGCATGCTTGGTGATCTCTTCTGTGTGCTTTGCTTACTGTTCTGTATACTGCTCGGTTCATTGCTCTTGGATACTCTGCTTACTTTGCTCGGTATACTCCCCCTATATACTATACTCCGAATACTATATCAAAATTGTATCACTCCCCAAATATATGGTATCACTACCCCAAGACTATATCATATAACTCCACAAATATAGTATCACTCCCCCTTTTTGACAAACATCAAAAACTTAATTTCCATCCGGGGGCGGTAACTAGTCAAAAATGGATTTGTACTTGTTCCGGGCATCGGTGAGAGCAACAGAGAGTGCATCCTTTACACTGTCCATTAAAGAATTTTGCGCTTGAATATCAGCCAATAGTGATATTAAGCCATCAAGAGTGCTTCCCTCTTGTGTAGTAGACAAGTATGTGGCTCGGTTGATCTGTTCTTGGACTAATGAAAGATGAGGAAGGAATAATGTCTGAAGTGTCATTATGTCCATCCGAATCTTGTGTTCTTCATTTCTTAAGTCCAATTGTTGAGCCATGAGCTGTTGTAACTTTGTGTAGAAATTTTGAATTGAATTTGGCTCTATGGTCAACTTGCTTGAGAGATCGGTATCTCTTTCTCAATTGTCTCTATTTTATTCTTAATGTCTTTAATGAATGAAGAAAATGTGCAGAGTTTCTGAAATAAATAATGAATGTGCTTGAGTTGAGGAGTCAACTCAGTAATAAATTTGACAAGTTTGACCTTGCCAATAGCTAAAGCTTTCTGTACCTCTTCTATCATTTTTGCAGTGAGCTCCTTGTCTTTCAGCTTGCTCAAATACTCAGATGCATCAACTCCGGATGTTTCTATTTGATTAAGGAGTTCATCCAGTTGAATATGGATGGTTGCATCGGTTGACATTGTAGCTGTAGGTAGCATATCTGATAGTAGTGTCTTCACCTTTTGAAGTACTTTATTCTTCTTTTGTATGGCCATCTGTTTTTCTTGTTCGGCCTTTGCTTTGCACAGTTCACCAAAATCAATGAGTTCTTGCCCCTTTAATTTTGATATATCCACATTGGGCAACACTATTGGTTTAGACAAATCAACTTTGAAACTATGCTTTTTCACTTTCTTTTCTTTACCTTTGGCCGGTTGGACCAAGACAATAGCTTGTGAGGCTTGATTACCCTCGGGAGGTTGCTCAATAGAGGCAACACTTTGGTCAGTTCCTGTAGCTGCTGTGGTGTTTTTTGGTGTCTCGGTACTGGGAGTCTCAGTTGTAACATTTTCAGTGCTCGAAGGTGCTTGTGAAGTCTATTCTAGAGTAGTATCTTCTCCTGTTGTAGACTTGTGACCTTCGGCGCCTTGTGTTGTATCCTAAGGAGCTTCGGTTGAGACAGGTTGCTTGACCGGGGGGTAAGGCTAAACTTGTTCTAAAACGGATTCACTAGATACAAGTTTTGCATATGTAGTGTCTTCTATCATTTCCTGCTCTGGTGCTTCTGTATCCATGACATCTTCATCTTTTTGAATGGTGTCCGCAGGGTCTTGTTCGGTAGCATCAGGACCTTGCTCGGTGACATCAGGATCATGCTCAATGACATCAACGATTTCAACTGTAGTTTGTTCACTGGCATCCTTGATTTTGAAGATTTCCTTCCACTTTGCTTTTGTCTCCTTTTCTACGTCAATATATAGCCCATTCATCAGTTTTAAGGCTCTTTGTTTGACAAGAAACTTAGAATTGTAGGTTGTCAGATGTTCCTTTATTTCTGCTACAGACATATCAGGAAAGAGATGGACTAGACTTCTTTCTCTGATTTGTTTCTCTGAGTCCATTGCATACTTCCACCTATTATTAATATGCAAGTAAAGTTCATTTGGAAGTGACTTAACTAGTTCCAATGGAGCTAACCGGAACTTTAGAAGTGTGCAGATGACAGCTTCTTCAATTTGTCTCTTCTCATCATTATTTCTAGTTTCATACTTGACATATCTAAATTCTCCAAATCCACCATATTCTTTCAGATTAGCACAGAAGTTTTCAACACTATGTATATTTACCTTTTTGCTCTTGACAATCTGGAATTTGTTTGCATCTTTAGATTCTGTATCACTAGACTCTTTTGCCAAAATGAGTCTCCGAGTAGATTTCTTGTAGGTCTTGGTTACCTTGGGAATAGTAACACTCTTTTGTTTCTTACTCGGTGATGTTCCAGATGCTCTTGTGTTAGGTCTCTTTGTTGGAGGTGTCGGTAGGGCCTTTGAAGTGTCCAGTTTCTTTCTTTTTAACACTTTACCCTTAGGCAATTCGGTGCTCAGTGTTATAGCTGCCTCTTGAGCTTCAGATTCCTCTTCGGTGATGTCAAGAGTGCCTTTGACAGGTGTAGAGGAAGAGTCTTCTCCAAATTTCTTAGATAATTCCTTAATCATCTTTGTTGCCTTTCTTGTAGCTTTGGGTACTACAATGCTCATTTTTACCTTTTCCTTTACTTCTTCATAGGTTCCATATCTTAGCTCGGTAGTATGCCTTGGTAATGTAAGAAATGCATCAATTTGTTGTTGTGTGATGTCAAAGTCAATCTCGTAACCCATAGGTGGCAAAGATTGAGTTCTTGGTTCCACAGCATTCACATAACAGTAATCGGTGTCTACCTCAAAGCATATGTCATCTTTATATTTCTCCACTAGCTGGGGTGGAATTCGGTACCTGTTATGCATTTTCTCTTGAAATTTACTGAAGTAGCCATCCATGATATCATTGAAATTATCTCCTAACTTCTTGATGAAGTCATTAATCTGATGGGTTATTGGTCGGTGTAGCTCCCAAACTACTTTACCGACTGATGGAAAGAATTTTTCAAAGTAGAAAAACATGCATATCAGAAGTGAACCAAACTTTAGAGTATTTGCTGAGTTGTTCTTCTTTAGCTTCCTTATTGTGTTCAGATTCTCAAACAGGTTCTTCAATAACACTTCACATAAGTCAACTTTCATTCCCTTTTTCACAATTTTATAAGCTAAGTCAACTGCTACACAGGGTACATTGTTTTCCCTTGTTGATTGGAAGAAACAGTAACCAATTACTCTAATAGCAAACTTAAGTTCTACATCAGTGACATTGTTCAATTTCAGTCCTCTGTAATCAGATTCTACTCTGGTTAAACTGATTAATTCCTTCTATGATATTATCTTCTATGCTCGGGCATGATCATAGATAGGATAACCGGTGATCACATGAATGATTTCCTTGGTGATTTTAAATGGTTGCTCTTCTAGCCACATGAAATCATCATGAACTCTACTCAGAACAAACTTGACCCACTGGGGTTTGAACACACGGGGATAGGTTAGGGCTTCAGTTAATCCCTTGATCTTAATGTGCTCATACTTTCTATCCATTTTACCATTGGTACATAGCTCATCATATGTGTTTTTGATTTCAACATGACCGAGTTCTTCAACACGACATTTGGTGAAGAATCTCACATCTTCGACTAACAAGACTCGATCCAGGATGAGTGAAAAGGCGGTTTTGTCATCTGGTTCAGAAGCAACTTTGGGAGTCAAAGAGTATTTCAGTGAGGGCTTCTCTACATTCTTGACAACTATGGGATCTTGGATCTTGGGCGCCATTGAAGATTTCAGGTAAAAACTAGTAAAGAGTCCTTAGGGTTTCAGGATTTCAAACAACAGATGCTTTATACTTAGCAGATAATGGCAACTAGATAAGATCGGTAAACTAGCTTAATAGTGCGATGAGATTGATGTAAATACATTGAATTTGCTTTGAATGAGGTTTTGATCGCCTTGGAATCGCTTGCTCCGCTCTCTTGAAAACTTGGTAAGTGTAAATGACCGCGAAAATGCTTTTAAGTACACAAAATACTTTATCAGGCTCCATGCGGGTTAGGTCAAAAACATTAAATGCACTCAGTTCCTCTTTAACCAATTTACTCTCTTTTTTTTTCGTTTTAACCGAGTAACCAAGCTTCCTTCATTTACCGACTTGACAGGCTTCCTATATACACCGACTTGACAGGTTTCCTATAAAGTGCTTCAAAAGACTTTGATAGAATTTCAAACTTAATAATACATCTTAACTATGTAGATTTTGAATTTAGTACATAATAGAATAGGAACTGTTAAGATTTTAACCTTCAGAGAATGCAGTCCCTTCATACCTTTATCGATTAATTTGGAATAGGTGCACCTAACTCAGTAGGTAAGGTGCTTTCTTCATTTGACACAATTTCCTTCTTCATCCAAATCATCTTTAATTTTTCTTTTATTTCTTCAGTGTCTTTTCTAGGTTGATCTCTGCAATCTCCAGCCAAGTGTCCAACTTTGTGACAATGAAAACATGTCATACCAGGATTTCTCCATGATCTTCGGTTGTTCATTCCAAACCTTATAAAATAGTTGGCACTTATATGTCCATATCTTCCACAACATTCACACCATATCCTTGTATTGTAATCCCATGGTACTGCAGAATACTGTCAGTAAGGATCTGTGTGAGTTCGGTAACCTCTAGCATTTGCTCGATGTACATACCACATATAGTTCTTTTGCTTAATCCAGCACTTCTCGGTACTATGTCCATATCTATTGCAGTTTTTACAAAACCCTTTGAATTTTGCCTTCTGATAATTGTTAACAGACTTTGTCCTACATTGATTAGATGTGTGACCATATTTATTGCAATTGTAACAATAACCATTGGACTTAGTGACATTTGGTTGCTTACCTTTTCTGATTTGGCATATGTTGGCAGTGTGACCTTGATTTCCACAGTAGTTGCAAATAGGCTTCTTTCTTTTGATGTTATTCCTGTTTCCAGCTTGCTTAGATGATTCTCCTCTCTTGGTAGTATGAATTCTTTTTTCGGTAGAGTCTTTTCCTTTGTAACCGAGTCCTGCATCTTTATTGGGTCTTCTTGTATTCAGTTTCTCATTCAACATCTTTGATGCTTCATAACTCTTCTTCATTATTTCTTTGGATTTCTTCTCTATTTCAAGCTCATCGGTCAACTTTGATACTTCAAGTCTCAATGCTTGATTCTCATCATTCTTCATAATTGCTTCATGATGTGCATAACCTAGTTGATCTGATAGGTTTTGTTGAATTCCAGTCAACCTTGTGATTTTATCATTCTTATCAGATACTAAGACTTCAAGTTGTTGATTCTCTCTTTCTAGATCTCTTGCTTTATCCTTAGCTATCCTTAATGCATCTAGATTTTCAGTCATCTGTGTGCTGAAATGTTCATGTTCTCTTTTCATTGCTTTCAATTGATCAACCAGTGCTTTGTTCTTTTCTTTCAATACTCCAATCATTTCTTTAGTTTCTTCAGATATACTATTCTCAGATGATGTCTCAATTTGTTCCACTAACTCTTGAGAGTCCTACAAATCATCAGATAATCTTCTTCTCACTTTCAGAGATTTTTGCATTTGCCTCTGCATGTCTGCAATCACTTGATTAGCATGATCCATCTCTTCTTTTAGGTACACAATCCTCCGAGATTGTTTATAGCCTTCCATTGATAAGATCTTTCTCTTTAGGTAGTTAAACCCTTTTCCAAGATATGAGCTCTGATACCAATTGTTAGGCCCAATATGGAAAGCTAATGTACTGAGAGGGGAGGGGTGAATCAGTACTCCAAAACTTTTCTTGAACAATATCTTTACTGTTATGCATAAACCGAATAGTGCAATAACATAATATAAAGCTAAAACAAATAAATAACAATCATATATGATTCACTCCATAACACATATATTTTGGTTACGCGGAAACTCTTGGTTAGAGAGAAAAACTGCAGTGGGGATGGCACCCACAACTTCACTACTGCAATAATAAAGAGTGCTTGGTTAGAGATACATGTTTAGCTATTTCTGATAGCTTACCCAGTTAGGAGTAACAAGATCTATTAGATCTACCTTGCTAAAGGATTTTACAACACTTAATCTAAATGTTGCACCTGGTTAGAGGCTTTACAATTTATAGACTTGATTAGAGTCTTTTACCCTATTAAAGGTTTCTCTTTCAACTTCACAATATTACAATAAAATCATTACAAATATCTGCAACTTTTCATCTAAAATGTTATATCAGATTCTATGTGCTCATAATAGATTACCTTGCTTATAGCATACCTCGGTAACCCATATAGTAACTCGGTAAACCCTTCTATTTACTTTGTTCTTCGACTGTTCTCTGAATACCTTCTCGGTGACCTTTGTGTCTCTGTAATAGTCTTCTTACATGCATACATACACCTTTAACTCATGTTGTATAAATAGATCTCTTAAGATAGTGATCCAATTCATTGCTTCGATCTTACAAACACGATTTATTGAATGAATAATCATGCAAAATATTTCATTGGTTAGATGACCTCGAAATCATACACAATCTTCTAGTGCAATTTCCAATGTGATAACGGTTAGATGTGCCTCGATCTTGTAACACGTTTTCATATGCATGTCCAGGTTCAATGAAGCTGGTAACACGTTTCACTCGGTGTATATCAACTCGATGTGTCATCTTTGCTGCTCTGTAGACATGAAAAGATACTCGGTAGACAGCTCGATGTATACTACATTCTGTGGCTGCTTTCTTCTGTAACCAACTAGACTGTGCATACCGACTTCTCTGTGTATACCGACTACATGGTTCGGTAGTGTTAACCGACTAGAGTATATAGTATAACTTTGACATAAAACTAATGGCAATCTGATAAGTAGTAACAAAATCAGCACTATACTGGTTTGTTCCAAATTTAAACTTAATCAAAACTTCTATTCAAACCTAACACTTATCACTATAAGTAGCATTTAATAAGAAATATACATACATAAAATCAAACACACATGACTACCAAGATTTATCATGTGGAAACCCAAATGGCTGAAAACCATGATGTGAGTAGAAACTCACAAAACCTGCATTCTTCTGGAGTGCGCCCGGTGAGGAGCCATCCCTGTTAGGAGATTACAAAGACACTATAAGGTGCCACCCAGTTAAGGGATTTATTTAAGGTTTGTTAGAACCTTTACCCTATTAGAGGTAGCCTTGTTAGAGGACTTAGGATCATTGTTTAAGACGTCACCCGGTTAAGGGATTTTACAAAGGAACCTGCTAAAGTCCACCCGATTAAGGGATTTTACTGTTGTAGTTATTAGAAAACAACAAAGAGAATGATCTTCTATAATAGCTACTCTTATCTTAATCAGATCCAAATGAAGCTCTTCAGTTTGACCACTGGTTACACTTGCTTTGCACTCTATTGGTGCTCTGCATTCTTTCTCTACTCTTCTCATTATCCGAGCTCTGCACACTCTCTTCACCACTCTATTATTCACTTAGCATTTCTACCCTCTTCTCACTTTGTTGGATCACCTCTCTTCAAAATTGCAATTTGCAAATTTTACAATCAATCTTTTTGGATTTCGCCAAAAACCTTTATACCATATTTTGCCAACACATACCCGCTAATTCCTCAATCAGTTTACACCTAACACTTGGTAGATTTGAAATTCAAATCCTTCCAAATCTTCTTGCACTCTCTCTATACGCTCTCCATCAATCTCGCCAACAACTCATCCTTATCTGCCTTTGCAATTCATAATTTCACCAACCTCTGGGTCGTGTTCTATCTTTTTAATGTGAACTGAAAAATCTGCACAAATCTCACCTTAACTAGTTGTTAATTGTTGTAGACTTCACTATCCATTTATTTGATGATATCTCGTCATGACTGACTCACCTTTGGTCATTGCATTCAGCTTACCGGTCACCTCTCTGAGATTCTTGGTGGATAGCATTCTTCAACCTATATCACCAGTGTAACTCTTCATCTTTATCCACTGGTCACTAATCATCAATCAGACTGATCACTTGTCTGTCTAGAGTGTTATGGTCATGCATAAGACTACTAAACTGCAATCTGAGTCACCTCTTGTGCCTGCATCATCATTTCATCTGTCAGTTTTAAGAAGCTGATCTCAACACCTATCGAGTGCTTGACTAACTGGTCAGCTACTCTAGTTATCCTTCAATCGATTAGTTCTTTGACCAACACATTGCTTAAGTGTGCACATTAGGGAAGCATTGAATCCTCCATATTGATTGCAGCCATGAGTAAACCATTGTTGGTTTACCACACCTCCTTGCTTATGAGTTTGGCCTTATTCACCAGTAAGTGTTTGTCATCAATGACAATACTAATTGATGAATCGGTTCTTCCAACACTATCAGTTATACCAACAATCTCCCCCTTTGTCATTGATGGCAACACTTCAAACTTCTCTTTAGAAACTAGTCACTTTTGCTTCTGTTGGAATGATCAGTTGCTCTGATTGATCTTGAGTAATGATCTTACTCTTACTCCCCCTTTTCACACTCCCCCTTTTCACTGGCTTCCATTCATGTCACATCTGAATTCACTCCCCCTTTGACAACAATGCCTAAGGTGTAGTCTAGACATCCTATTTCACATACTGCAATGACTTCTCCCCCTAACAGGAGTGGTCCATAATCATCAATCCACATACATAAAATTTTCAGGAAAATCATACCAGATTGATTTTGTTCCAATCTTCACTCACCTTAGAGTATGTAGGGGAATTACCCCTATCTTACCTCTGAGATACTCAAAAGTATCCTTAGGTAGTGGCTTGTTGAATATGTCTGCAACATGTTCCTTGGTTGGCACATATTCCAGTCTAACTTCTTTGTCCTATACCTGTTCCCTAAGATAATGATATTTTATTGCAATATGCTTGGTTTTAGAATGCATTATTGATTTTTTTAATATGTTAATGGAACTTGTATTGTCACAATGTATCACCACCGGTTCAGACACCTTTTCTTGGATACCTTCCAAGATCTGCTTAATCCATACAACCTATGTACAATTGATTGTTGCAGCCACATACTCCACCTCATCTATGGATTGAGAGATCACAATTTTGTTTCTTGCTTGTCCATGACACAATCCTATCTCCAAGAAAGAATGCACCTCCACTAGTTCTCTTTCTATCGTCAATGTTCCCTGCCCAATCTGCATCGGTGAAGACACTTAAGTTGAAATTTCCCTTATGTGGATACCAGAGATCATACACATCAGTCCCCTTAAGGTATCTAAATGTCCTCTTAACCGCCACCATATGAGGTTCTTTTGGATTTGCAGCAAATCTAGAAACCAAACCAATTGCTTGTGCTATATCCGGTCTACTGTGCACTGCATACTGCAACTTACCGATCATGGATCGGTATAGTGTCTCATTCACTTCATTAGCCTCATCATTTTTGGAAAGCTTGCAACCTGTAACAATCGGAGTTCCAATAGGTTTGGAATCTTCCATTCCAAAGGTCTTCAATATTTCCCTTATATATTTGGTCTGGCTGATCAATATACCATTCTTTAGTAGAGAAACTTGTAGACCAATAAAGAATTTTATTTCACCTATCCCGGACATTTCAAATTCTTTATTCATTTCTTTTGCAAAACCTTTGCTCATTTCATCATCTCCTCCAAAGATGATGTCATCTAAAAAAATCTCTACAATCAAATGTTTTCCTTCTTTTCCATTCTTCAAATACAAGTTACTATTGTCGTTGGTTCTCATGAACCCTATACTTATCAGGTATGAGTGCAGTCTCTCATACCAAGCTCTTGGTCCTTGTTTTAGCCAATACAGAGCCTTTTTCAGCTTACATACCATATCTCTTCCATCTTCTAAAGCAAACGCTTATGGTTGCTCAATGTACACTTCTTCCTCTAGAACACCATTCAAGAATGTCAATTTGACATCCATTTGGTAGACCTTAAACTTCTTGTAAGCAGCATAAGAAAGCAAGATTCTGACCCCTTCCAGTCTGGCCACTGGTGCAAAGGTCTCTCTGTAATCCAACCCTTCTTCCTATGCATACCCTTTGAAGACTAACCTTTATTTGTTTCTTACTACTTGATCGGTTTCATCCATTTTGTTTCTAAACACCCACTTGGTGCCTATCACATTTTTGTTCTCTGGTCTGGGCACAAGGGTCCAAGTTTCATTTTTCTCAATCTGCTCCAGTTCTTCATCCATTACCTTGATCTAGTCTTCAGCCTCCTTTGTTGTTTTGGGATCAATTTTAGAGAGAAGATAGGTACTCTCCCTTTCTTTTATTCTAGGCAATACTCCTACATTTTTGTCACCAATAATATTGTCAGTAGGATGATTGTTTCTGACATACCTTGGTTGTATCAGTTCAGTTATTGGAGCTTCTTCTACCGATTGTGCAGGTTCTACTTCACATGTTTCCTCATTTTTAGCTACATTAGGTTCGACCGGTACAATTTAATCTAATCCTTGATAGTCCTCTGGTTCACTCTTGTTGTCCCATTCATTTTTCTCAGAGAACTAATCTACTCCGACATTTGCACTCTCCACAATCTTACTTGTCCATTTGTTCAAACACCAGTATGCTTTACTCTTTGTGGAGTAACCTAAGAAGGTTTCTTCATCACTCTTAGGATCAAACTTTCCAGAGTACTCATCCTTCTTGATGTAGCACCTGCTTCCAAATACCTTGAAGTAACTCACATTGGGTGAGTATCCACGTCATAATTCATAGGGAGCCTTATTTGTCCCCTTCTTCACTTGTATTCGGTTCAAGGTATACATAGAAGTACTCACCACTTCTCTCCAGAAGACATGTGGAATATCCTTTGGAATCATTAGAGTCCTCGCACAATCAATTAGAGTTGTATTTCTTCTTTCAGCAACCCCATTCTATTGAGGTGTTCTAGGTGTAGACGTCTGCCTCATAATCCCATGTTCTTCACGGTAATTTATGAAATCTTGAGAGGTGAACTCTCCTCCTCTATCCGATCTCAAATATTTTAGACTCTTACCGATTCCTCTCTCCACTCAATCCTTGAAGACCTTGAACATGTGAAAGGCTTCATATTTTTCTCTTAAGAATATAGCCCACATCATTCTCGAGAAATCATCAACAAACAACATGAAGTATCGGTCCCCATAGAAACTCTTAGTCCTCGTAGGACCACACAAATTTGTATGCACTAAGTCCAACACATTCTCAAATGAATAAGATTTGCTACTAAAACTAGATCTGGTCAACTTTCCTAGCTAACAATCTTTACACATAGCATTCTCAGGTTTCATAATGTCAGGAATACCTCTGACACACTTCATTCTAATAACCTTTGCTATGCTATCAAAATTAAAATGACATAATTTTTTGTGCCATAGCCAACTATATTCTACCTTTGCCATTAGGCAACTTCCTACAATGATGTCTAGGTAGAACAGATTACCTTTAGTTTATTTACTGATATCAATCAGACCTCCTGATTTATTTTGCATATTCCTTCATTAAACTCCAACTGGTAACCCTTATTGTTAAGTTGTGCAACACTTAACAGACTATACTTTAGCCCTTGTACCTAGTAAACATCTTCACAATTGGTTTTATCATTTAGGGCAATAGATCCCTTACCTTTTACCACATAGGAAGCATCATTGTCAAATCTCACCAGTCCTTCATCACAGTCCTCCATGCTGAGGAATTTGTTCCTGTCACCAGTCATGTGGTGAGTGCAACCACTATCAATTACCCAATCTTCACACCGGTTTGAACTCTGAATTAGTGTCATATCACTTTCCTTTGTGCTATCTTCCTTTACCACTACAAATGCAATCCCTTCTCCATCAAATCATTATGATTCTTCATCGGTAACTCCTTATTTTGCAAGATAGCACTCCCTCTTTCTCTTCTCTTTGTATCTTCTAAAGTTGTCCTTCCTATCATTGTCAAGACATCTGGATGCAATATGACCTATTTTATTGCATGAGAAACATTTCAGGGGTAATTTACCTTTGTACTTCCCTTTTCCTCTTGGCAGCCTTCGTGCTATTAGAGCTTCAAGCTCGTCTTGCTCCTATTCTTCAGATAACAAGTTGTCATGTTCATGAGAATGACAGGTTCTTGCAGCAGAACTACTTCCAGTTTCTTTTCTTCTCATTTTTGGTGCAAGTGTCATGGAAGATTTGAAGGAATCATCAATCTTAGGCATAATGTTATCATAGTTACTCAGTTCAAAGGCAGTCAACTTACCAATCAGGGAGTCAAGTGTAACATTAACTATTCCCAAAGATTTGAGTTCTTGAATTGCAAAAACCCTTACCATGTTAGAGGACTTAGGATCATCGTTTAAGAGGTCACCCGGTTAAGGGATTTTACAAAGGGACCTATTAAAGTCCACCTGATCAAGGGTTTTTAGTATTGTAGTTATTAGAAAATAACAGAGAGAATGATTTGTTGTAATAGCTACTCTTAGCTTAATCAAATCCAAATGAAGTTCTTCAGTTTGACCATTGGTTACACTTGCTCTGCACTCTACTGGTTGCATTCTTTCTCTACTCTTCACACTATCCAATCTCTACACACTCTCTTCACCACTCTGCAATTCACTTAGCAGTTATGCCCTCTTCTCACCTTGTTGGATCGCCTCTCTTCAAAATTGTACTTTGCAAATTTTACAATCAATCTTTTTGGTTTTTGCCAAAAATCTTTATACCATATTTTGCCAACACATACCTGTTGATTCCTCAATCAGTTTACAACTAATTCAAATCTTCCCACACTCTCTCTGTGTGCTCTCCATCAATCTCTCCAGCAACTAATCCTTATATGCCTCTATAATTCATAATTTCACCAACCTTTGGGTTGTTTTCTATCTTTTTAATGTGAACCGAAAAATCTGCACAAATCTCACCTTAACTGGTTGTTAATTGTTGTCGACTTCACTATCCATTTGTTTGATGATATCTCATCATGAATAACTCACCTTTTGTCGTTGCATTCATCTTATTGGTCACCGCTCCGAGATTCTTGGTGGATAGCATTCTTCAACCTATATCACCAGTTCACCGGTGTAACTCTTCATCTTTTGCCACCGGTCACTGATCATCAATCAGATTGATCACTTGTTTGTCCAGAGTGTTCCAGTCGTGCATAAGACTACTAAATAGCAATCTGAGTCACCTCTTGTCACTGCATCATCATTTCATCTGCCAATTTTAAGAAACTGATCTCAACACCTATCAGGTGCTTGACTGGTCGGTCAGCTACTCTATTCATCCTTCAACCAATTAGTTCTTCGACCAACACACTTCTTAAGTGTGCATATTAGGGAAGCATTGAATCCTCCATGCTAATTGCAACCATGAGTAAACTATTGTGGTTTACCACACCTCCTTGCCTATGAGTTTGGCCTTATTCAGTGGTAAGTGTTTGTCATCAATGACAATGCTAACTGATGAACCGGTTGTGCCAACACCATCAGTTATGCCAACAGCTGAAGCATGTTATTTTCTAAATGTTGTAATTCATTTCCTTTAGAATAATATAAGGTATGTATTCTTTCTTGCATTTTCTGGTTATTTCTTTATTGTTTTTGTGTGTGAGAGCTTATAAGGGGAGTACCTTTCATCAATAGGCTTCTAACAAACTCTCCTAAGAGGCCTTAGTATAAAAAGGTATCTATCACCTATGAATGTTCCATCTAAACCTATGTCAACTTCACATAAGCTCCCTGCACAATAACATCTCTTAGGTTTTCTTACTTCAAACTATTTGAAAATGGAAATGATGAATGCAATGTTGTAAAAAGTATTATTTGCATTTAGCGCAACCTTTCCAAGTTCCATATTTTGTACTCTTTGTCTTGTGGGGTTGATTCAACTACATGAAAACATCAATATGGGTGGGTGAACGCTAGTGGGATGTTTTGTACCCTAGCTATCCTAATCATTTTAGACTAAAATCTTCTGACAAAGTCTCTTAAGAGACTTAAGTGCAAAAAATTACCAAGTTATGATGGACTAATTCTCAAAATTTGGGCTTTTGTATAAACCTAAAAAATTCACATAGGGTCCCTCCACAATAACTTCTCTTAGTTTTTCTTATCACCAACTTGTTTGACATGGCAATGATGAATGTAATGTAAGGAAGTTAAGTAGCAAAACAAATTCCTACACTAACCTTGAGAGGAGGGTAATACAAAATCTTTTACAGATCATTACAACAATTACAAAAACTTAATAGAAATAGAGATAATAATATGCATACCACAACGCAGTGATTTACGTGGGGAAAACCCTTTCAAGATAAAAACCCCACACTCCAAAAGTAGTCCAATGTATTATTCAAAAATTAATAACAGATTACAATATACTTGCAGAGAAATCTCTTCATAGGAGTACCACCAACTAGAGACTCAGAAGTAACTCAATAGCCATAAGACTCTTACACACTGTCTCTATCTCACACACCTCATATATAGGAGATACGATAAAATAAATCGTCAATCAGTATTACAAAACCATGGGCTAAAACCACCCAATAAAGTGGAGTCGACCTTATCTCTAGTCTAGATGCCCTATGATATGTCAAAACACACATCAACACATGTTCCTCCCTTTTACGACTTATTTATGTGTCCGATGCAATTTATGTTTCCTATTTCAGGAAACCAAACTTTCGGAGGCCATAACTTGTGAACCGTGTGTTTGATTGATGAACTGTTTGAAGTATCGGAAAGCTCACAAAGTTCTCTATCACCTTGTAACCTTCTACACCATTTACACCCACTTTTTAGGATGTTTCAGAGCCTTTAAAGTCCTCAAAATTAAATTTAAACCTTTCATCGCACCCTTAAAAAATGGAAACTTTGATATCTTCAAAAACTAGTAATGATCTTGCAACAAAAATTTATCGGCATGCTTATCTAGCCAATTCAAAGCTTTGGGGAAAAAATCGCACCATTTTGTGCTCAAATGAAAACTTACTGTAAATAGTAACCTCATGTAAATGCAAGGTTGAGACACCATTTTCCCAACATGTGATGTTGCAAACAACATCATTTGTGTTCAATACAACCTTGCTAGGAGACATATTTTTTACTCTTTATCATGTCGCCCAACTAATTGCATAAACACATTAGGATGGGTGGGTGAATGCTATGGGAGGAACTTTTTTTACCCCAATTATCTCAATCCTTCCAAACTATAGGCTTTCAACAAAGTCTCCAAAGAGGCTTAGTTGCAAAAAACTCCCTAAATAAAATGGACTAGTTCTTAAAATTTGTGGCACATATGAATATTTTGTATGATCTTATAGCTTCATGTAGGGTACTTCCATAATATCTTCTCTTGTTTTTTCTTATCTCCAAATTGTTTGACCATCACAATGATGGATGCAATGTTGCAAAAAGTGTCATTTGTGTTCAATACAACTCTGTTAGGAGCCATATTTTAAATTATTTATCTTGTGGGTCTCAATCAACTAAGAAAACACATCAAAGTGATTAGTTGATTGCTAGGGGAGGTCCACTGGCATACCTTAGTTGTCCCAAGTATATTATTTTAGTGTAGTGTCTTAACAACTCTAAGAGAAAAAAACTACCAAACTATAATGAAGTAGTTCTTAAAGCTTTTGACACCTATGAATGTTTCTTCTAAACCTATAAGTGGATATTGGGTCCCTTTATAGTTTCATATCTTATTTATATTCAAATCAACATTGTTTGAGCATTCTAATAGTGAATGCTTTCTTATAAAAAGTATCAACTAAAAGTAGTGTAAACATGGAAAGGAGGATTTTTTGGATTTTGTGTGTTGTGGGGCCCAATTGGCTATGCCAACAAATCAATGTGGGTGGGTTAATGCTAAAAAATATCTTATTTTATATTGAAATTTTCTCAATCATTCTAGATGACAAGATTTTGAAAAAACTCTTAAGAGACTTGAGTTCAAAAAATTATCAAAAAATTATCAAACTACATAACATATTATTTCTTGGAATTTGTGACACCTAGGAATTTTTTGTCTAAACTTATAGGTGGATATGGGATCTCTCCAAAGTACCAAGTATTTCTATTCTATTCAACTTAAACATTTTTTTACTATTCCAAATGAATGCATTCTTACAAAAAAAGTCTTAATTGAGAGCAATGTAAACATGGAAATAAATATTTGTGTATTCAATGTATCATGGGGGCTAATCGACTATGCCAACATGTTGAGGTGGGTGGTTTAATGCTATAAAAGGCCTTGTTTCACACTCTAGATATCCCAATCCTTACAAGTTACCCTATTCCAATATAGTGGCTTAAGAGCGTTAAGAGAAAAAAATTGCCAAACTATGATAGAGTAGTTCTCAAAGCTCATGGAACTTAAGAATGTTCTATTTGAACCTGTAGGTGGATATGGGGTCCCTCTATAGTACCCTATCTCAATTTTATTCAACTTGAGACCATTCAACAATTCCAACAATGAATCCATTCTTTCAAAAGCATAAATTGAGAATACTTTAAACATGGAAACATGCATGTTTTGTATTTTGTGTGTCATGGGGCTCAATCAACTATGCCAACACGCCAATGTGAGTGGTTTGATTCTATTAGAGGCCCTATTTCTCACCCTATTTGGCTTGATTGTTCTAGATTACATACTTTTGATAAAGTCTCTTAAGAGACCTAAGTGCAAAAAATTATGAAACTGTGATGGATTGCTTCTCAAAATCGTTGGCACGTAGTCTAATGTTCATCTAAACCTATTGATGGATATACGATCTTTCTATAGTACCTTATGTCAATTTTGGTCAACTTGACACTATTTGACCATTCCAACGATGAATGCATTCTTGTAAATAGCACTAGTTGAGAGCAATCCAATGTGGAAATGAGCTTATTTGCATTCTATGTGTACTAACACATCAAGGTGGGTGTATCAAGGCTACCAAAGGCCATTTTTGCATCTAATGTTTGTATAATAGTCCTAAATATTTCTCCTTCTAGAACTCAAGGTATTTAATAAGATCTTTTCCTTCCAAACATGATTACTCTTAATTATATTACTGTAGACACCTAAAATTGTCTTGTCTAATTAAATAAATATTTTATTTATTTAATTATTTTATCCTAAGTCTTCTATTAATTAAATAAATTCTTATTTGTTTAATTAATTCATTAATCCCCTTCTAAGTCTTTCCTCATTTAAATAAATACTTTTATTTATTTAAATTGTTTTTTCCCTAAATTAAATTGATCCCACTTCCTCTATTAATTAAATGAATCTTTATTTATTTAATTAATTAATTTGTCTTTTCTACCCATGACCCATGTCATTCATCTCTTAATTCTTCTTTTACCTTCCCCCCTTTATCATTTTATTATTTCCTCTACCTACCCTTTAATCTTAGCCGACCATTTATCCTCTTCACCTCTTAATTTTATCCCTTCATTTCTTATAGTGTTCTCTATATAAGAGGATGCCCTCTTCCTTTCCAACCCTAATCAATGAGCTTAATCAATATAGCTAGCTAATCAATGCATCTAAACACTCATATGCAATCAAGCCTTCTTACAATCAAGCTATCAACCACAATTCGTTCTTTGTTGAGCTCTTGTGAGCACATAAAATCTGAGAGCAAATATATCAAACAAGATCAATGGAGATAGAAGACAATAGCGATTGAAAACCTACTTGACATGGGAATGGTAATATTGATTTATTTTGTTGATTTGCATGATCTTAGGTATCTCTATTGGTATTGGTGAATGTTTCATTGTAGGACCTAGATTGTTTGTGGTTGGATCTTTATGGTTTTACAATAGTTTATCATCGTCACTTTTCACCAATACATTTTAGCTTGCCCGGTGGGACATGGGATTTTGTTAGATCTATGTTTTTTGTAGATTTTTCTAACCCCATACTATTATTTTGTAAAACAATTTGGAGAATAACCTTGTGCAGCAAGGGTTTTGAACACCATATTAAGATTTTGGAGGGATTTAATCATATCTCACAAACGGCTTGGATTATTGCATCAAAAAAAAAATCAGGTTGGGGACAATAATAGGAGTGTTCAACCCAAAATTCAGATTTGTTGGAGCATATTTGAATTTTCTATGAATTTTTTATAATTTTTCATAAAAAAAAATTTTGGAGAAAATTAGCAATTTTTTCGGATTTTTTTACATTTCTGGAAAGGTCTCAGAATTCTACAGGGGGTCTATTTTTTGTGATTTTAATTTTGATGGAAAATAATTTATGAAAAATCAGATCTTTAAAAATTAGGGTTTTGCAATTATTTGATCAGATCTCACAAACGGCTTGGAATTTTTGCATCAAATTTGTTTTATAGGTTGGGAATAGTCTGAGGAGTGCTGAGTACAAAATTTATGTTTTGTGGAGCAAATTAGCGAATTTTTTGGATCTTACATTTCTAGAAAGTTTTCAGAATTCTACAGGGGATCTATTTTTTTATGATTTTAATTTTGATGCAAAATAATTTTTTAAAAATCATATCTTTAAAAATTAGAGTTTTGCAATGTTTTGATCATATCTCACAAACGGCTGGGAATTTTCGTAGGAATGTTTTTTTGCAGGTTGGGAATGGTATCAGGAGTTTCCAATACAAAATTCATATTTTTTTGGGATCAATTTTGATTTTTTTATGATTTTTTTATGATTTTTCATAAAATAAAAATAAAAAAATTTGGGAGCAAATTAGCAATTTTTGGGGATTTTCTTACATTTCTGGAAATGCCTTGAAATTATACAGGTGGTCTATTCTTTATGATTTTAATTTTGATGCAAAATAATTCATGGAAAATCATATCTTTGGATTTGTCAAAAAACCTATTGTCGAAGGCCCCCCCTTTCACATTTGGATTTGGATTTCTAAAATTTACCTAATTAGTGTGCTTGCATGTGGGGGTAATCTATCAAAACTATTAATCATTTATTGGAGGGGTAATCTAGGTGTGTGTCTTTGGATTTTTGTCTAATTGGGGTAACATCTCTTTTTTATTTGGGGTTAAAGAACTTGTTTGAAGTGTTTGGTGTTCTTTGCACATTTTATGTTTATAACCCTAGAGTTGATAACAAAAGTATCCTCTCCCCTCACCTTCCATTGGACCTTGGGTGTAAGATAAATTGTTATCATCTTCTATTTAGGTCGGAGGTCCTACCTCTCGAGTAGCCCATAAGGCCAAGTGAGAGGGAATGACCCAAGTGGTAACAGGCTAAAGCCAAGCTCTTTTGAACCACTATAAAGAAAAGTGTTTGCGAGAAAACTTGCAAGAAATGAGTGTTACATGCTACCATAACAACCTTATGACTCCCTTAGTGTCTGTGTGACATGTAAAACCTTGTGGAGCATAACCTTTACAAGACTCGGAGGCCTTTCTTAACGGAGCGTAATACGCAGCTGATTATGGCCACTTGAATGGATTCCCTTACTAAAAACCCCTTGTTTTAGAAGCCAAAATCCTTCTAGTTGTTGATACAAGATGTCGGACCTCTAATGTTGTCTCACATTCTTATGGTTCTTAGTAGAGATACAAAGTTCACCATGGGGAGTTTTCATGGGGACTAGTACTTGGTTTCCCCAGAGAAGTGAGTGTCATGGACTGGAGCTAGTGGGTTCAAGCATTTAAGTATTCACTTTGAATAAGCGTAGTTGGGAAACCAAGTGAAATCCAACAACTATTGTCTTGGCCAGCCTTAGGATTTGTGCTTGCATGTTTTTATTTCAAATCAGACAAACACACTTTCAGACATTGTGCCTTCATTGTTTGTTGTGTCTTCTTGCCACAAAAAACATTCAACATCAAGACTTGGTCACATTCAACAACTTCACATTTGGACAGACTCAGAAAATCTATCAAAAATTGCGTTTGTATCACCTAAAACTGCATTTGAGTTGAGAAATCAAGTCTATGTAGAACAGTTTCGTGTATCTATTTTAGAACAACATTTTTCAAAATTTGAAAAGAGAATAACAAACTTAAGTTTTGAGATTTAAAGAGATTCTAAGGCATTTCCCATAGGGCTTCATCATTTTCAGTCAACCAGTCTTGGTCATATATTTATCCATCATTTCCCTTCATTTGCAATACCTCATACACATTTTCCAAAATAGATTTATAAGGTTGATTTTTTTTCCTCATCATATCTTACAAATGCTACAACATATCATTAAGTGGTTCCCGCATCAGATCTATCATCTTAGAGTCCCACTTGATCCTCTTTAGTCAAGGTCAACTTGCCTCATCAAAAGATCTATCATCTCTTTGGAAGCCACACCTTGATTTAGATCACACATATCTTGAACCTACACTTTTGGAAATTGCAAGACAACCCTAGATTCTTGTCATCTCATATCCTTTCTTATTACTCCATAGTCTTCACATTTTCTTCCATTCCTCATTCAAGTTCAAGTTCATGGTTGAAACTTGTTCCCAAAGGTCCATAAGAGAAGTCAAATAATCTCTAAGATCTCTTAACATGAGTACCTATGAGTTTTATGGAGACAAATTTTACAATCTATTTGACAATCATAGTAATATACCAGACAATGAGAACAACAATGATAATGAAAATGTATCTATCACTTCCCTAGACATTGAAGAGAATATCATAGATCCAAGGTTAAATAGATTGGTTGAATAAATCATGAGAAGAGATAGACAATACTTCTTTCAAGTCATGGTGCAAAGTGGAATGAAACGACCTCATGATTTTGATGTGTCACAAACTATAGAAGAGGACCCAAATCAAGGAAATCAAACAAATGCAAATCCTAGAGGACCTAATGGTGGTAATAAGAGAGAGTGTTTCATGCTTGAGTCACCTTCATCCTTATTTCAAAAATTAGAAGTTCCCAATACCTATGCTCATGCCAATTTTATTAGGAACTCTCATGAACAACCCCGCAGTCGTCCTTTCCCATGGAGGAGAACTACCACTACACATGCTCATGATGTTACCCAAGATCATACCAATTCATACAATTACACCCAAATAAACATTCAAAATCATGACACGAGGAGACCCCATGTCATATTTGGGGGCAATACTCGAGATCACTCTTATGATACCTCCTATCCTCATGGTCATGACATGTATCAACCTAGACCTAGTGCTCCTCACTACAATGGCATACCAAGTGGTCCATATGCAAGCTATAACTATTTTCATCCTCTATATGAACACATCTATGATCAATACCATTCATATATGAAATATATCCCTCCTCTGCCTGGTGGCTCAGGCATGGGACTAGCTGAAAGAGAAAAGACACCACCCAAGAATGACTTACAACAACAAATCAAGGATTTGCAAAAGCAAATGGCGGACATGAAAACACCAAAGCAATAGTATGCAATGAAAGACATAAGTCCCTACCCATTTGATATAAGCATTCCAATGCCTCCTTTTCCTCCACATTTTGTGACACCAAAATTTGACAAGTATAAAGGAAAAGGGGATCCTAAGACACACATAAGAGAATTTTTCACATCTTGCATTGAGGTAGTAGGAGAAGAAACATACTTGATGAGATTGTTCCCACAAAGTTTAGGTGGACAAGCTATGGAATGGTTCTCCCAATTTCCACCTGGAATTAAATCATGGAGTGATTTAGCAGAGGCTTTCATACAACACTTCTCATATAACATCGAAACAGATGTGTCAATAACTACCTTGTGCAATACTAAAAAGAAAATGGGGAATCTTTTGCTTTGTTCTTATAGAGATGGAGAGGTCTTTCTAGTTGATGCTCCTATGATATCCCACAAAAACAAATGGTAGAAATGTTCACTCAAAAATTCAACAAGGATATTGGATATGAGCTAAGAAAAGGTTGTTTGTCTACCTTCAAAGAGGTCATTGAAAAAGGATTGGCAAAAGAGAAAGTCCTTATTGAAAAAGGTGTCATTAAGATATTCAAAGAGAACAAAGAGGAATTAAATGGGAAAGACAAACCCCACTTTTGGAACAAAAATAAGAACATAGTTAATGATGGGGTAGTAGATGCAAATATTGTAAAACCAAAAGTAACTTTCCCTGATGCAAGTTCATCCAATACAAGAAATCAAGTGAATACTCAAAGACCATCAAAGCCTCAAATAAAATACACTCCATTAGGAGAACCACTTGAGACAGCATTCAAGAAATTGGTTGCAAACAAGCTCATAACACTACTATATAATCCACCTTATGAACTAAAAGTGAAACCCGCATGGTGGAATGATGATGAGTATTGTGAGTATCACAAGAGCAAAGGACACACAACTGGAAATTATCACAGATTGAAGGATTTTATACAAGCTCTCATTGGCAAGGGTGACATAGAAGTTTATGGTCATACCTCCAATGAATAACATGCGATGTTTAAGGAGACATTCCTTAAACATGATAAATAAAAAGCCAAAATAGATAATCAATCCAAGTACACTAAAATGTCCAATGATTATGACTTGATCGTTGACCACATTTCAGTGGATAATTATGTTTCTATCATTATCATAAAGGAAAAAACTCCCAAAGGTTCTACCCAAAGGAGTAAGGTTGTTTTAAAATGTTGGCATTCTATTGTCATTGATGTCAACCAATATAGAAGAATGCAATCAGTATGATAGATTGTTGGTACTACTATCATTGATGTCAACTGGTATAGCAGGATATTCGGTATAGGAGAAGAGTTGATGTGTTGTCATTGGTGATCATCAGTATGCAGAAGGATGAACCAGTATGCTAGTGGTGCAGTTAAGAGACCGGTGAGTAAAAGGTTGTTGACATAGTGATGCATACAACTAGCATGAAAGATAAGGCATACTGGGAGGCTAATTGAGATGAAGAGGTTGAATGTTATTTGAATCACATCAACACCAAAGGTGAAGTATGAGAAAGCCACCAGATTGCTAGTATGATGTTAACTAGTAGGACTCCCATCGGATGAAGAAGCTATCACAGGTTAAGTGATAGGTTGATAGAGTATGAGTCTTCTGTGAGCAAGCTGACATATGGAAATATACCAGGACATATGTCAAGATGAAGATGTATCCTCCCCTCGATAAAGTCACACTTGTACCGACTCAACGATTCCCTGTGATAGGAAGGTGATTGAATGCAGAGACCGGATGAACATAAGGAAGAATGAGGAGTTGAGATGGTGTATTTATCATCTTGACAAATCAGTTGAGAGGAGAACCGATTAGATAAAGAAGGATGCTTGTGAGTCTGCAAGAACATACATGGTGATAGCAGGGTGTAAATGAAGGTTGGCACAGAACAGTTGGAGTTTGATGACTTGGTGTCATCAATGAGTCTCACTAGAAAGAAGGAAAGTATGTTGTCCATAGACAGACACATCTACTAGAATCTGCATTGGTGATAATTGACATGTTATGTCAACTAGTGAAACATCAGAGAAGATACAAGGAAGATAAGGTTCTCACCTGATAAAGAGGAGTGCAACAAACTAAAGATTAAGGAGAGTTGTCAGAGTAGCTATGTTGTCATCAAGTGAACATATTCACAGAAGTGTTTCACTGGCAGAGAAGTGAAGTGCAGACACAAAGGTTTCACCAGCATGAAGGAAAGGATATGTTGTCGATCAAGAGAAGATGTGCATGATGTTGCTGCAAAATGAACAAAGGTACTACACCGACAAGACCAATAAGTCATTGGCAAGAAGGTTAACCGACAAGGTAATTTGTGCCAGTAGGTTTAGTGGATTGGTAGGTGTATACTGGTTAAGTGTGTGAGTAGTGACTAAGCATGAACCCACTCAGTGAGAAGAGGTGGATACTGATAGTGATGTCATGTGGAGATGAAGTGGAAAACATACATGAATTGGCTGATGGAACATGCACAGGTCAGTGAAGTGAGGTCGGTAAGGTAGTTGGTGGTTGGTTAGACATTAATGGTGTTTGTGAAGCTCGAGGATTCAAGGCAGAGGTTTGGAGCTCAAGATATAAGACAGATTGATTGTGCAGGTCGGGTTGGCGAAGGAAATAGCTAAGCCATTTATGGCATTTGACCAAGGGATGAACCGACAAATTGAATGCAAAATGCCAAACATAGAAAGCGTGTTTTGGAAGATACAAAAATGGCAGTGATGTGCAGATAGTTGTTTGGGCGATCAGATCGAATAAGATTTGATTGGATTTGGTTTGCCTCAAGGTTGATGAGGAAACCCTAACCACCTGTGATTTGAATTGGCTTTTGGCATGAAGACTGGGCTATAAATATGCAAGCCAAAGATATTGTTAAGTGTTGCTGGATGGGAGAGGATATAGCTATTGTGAAGTGATTAAGTGTTGAATGAGAGAGTTAGATTAGTTAGAGTGAAAATAGCAGAAGATAACAATGACTGGGTGAGTGAAGGTTAAACTGGTGATAAGGTTTAACCGGTATGGTTTGAGCAACCAGTTTAGCAGCTAGATTGCATCAGAGAAGATAACGGGTAGGTTCTTGTACTAGAAGGAAGACAACAAAGGGTGCTGAAGTGTAGTACTGTGTAAGAGAGATCCGGTGAAGCAGATGCAAAGCAAGGTAATCGATAGAGTGTAAACTGGTAAAGAAACAATAGAGAGAGGTGAACCGGTGTAGGAGAGAAGGTGTCTCACCGACAGAGTGAAGTATATGAAATGGTTACAAGATTCACTTGTAATAGTATGACTAATTTTGTATTTGATGCTATCATTGTGATCACTGAGTTGTAGCTCAGTGTAGGGGTTGTAGCTCCTTTAGGTTGGTGCCCATAAACTAACAGGGGTTGTAGCTCCTTTGGGTTATAGCCCATAAATCAGTCAGGGGTTGTATCTCCTTGGGTTGGTGCCCTAAATTAGGGGTTGGTGCTCCTTGGGTTGGTGCCCTAAATCAAGGGTTGCAGCTCCTTGGGTTGGTGCCCTAAAGTTTATAATAGATTTCATTATGAGGCTGGATTGGAGCAATAGACTCCAACAGCATTGCTCACCGAGGTTTTTCCCATCTTTGGTTTTCCTCATACATACTGGTGTTATGTGATGTCCCTTTATGTGTGTTTCCATTTGTGGTGATCTCTCCTCTAACCGGTAAGTCTGCATTGAGTTAGAATCTAAGAACCAGTATGCTCACCTAGAATAGTTAAAGGGAAAAGTTTGAGAACCACTGATTCACCCCCCTCTCAGAGGTGCATTGTGTCTAACATAAAAGGAATTGGACCATCTTCCTCATCCTCTAAAGATGAAACCTCTAAATGCAATATCACAACTCATCAAGGCAAAGTCACCTTGCAAGGTGCTCCATCTAAAACCACACCCTCTTCATCCGTCAAGAATGATTATGACCTTGTAGACTAGCTAGGGAAAACACCTGCACTCATCTTGACTCTTGAGCTATTACGCATATCCCCTTCACACAAAGCTATTCTTGACAAAACTTTGAGAGATACTTATGTACCCACTGATCTGAACATGGACCAATTTCAAGACATGGTGGGATACCTTTTCGTTCTGCATTGCCTCACATTCACAGAATTTGATGATGCATCTGTAATCCAACCTCATAATGGACCTCTACATATTGAATCCTTTCTCCACAAAAAACTATATCAAACAAGTCTTGATAGATGGAGGAGCGGGTCTGAACATTTTTACATTGAACACTATTAAATAATTGGGATATTTTGAAAAAACTATGATGATGAAGAACGATCATTCAAGGGAACAATCACCTTACCTTTAAGAATTGGGCTAATCACGAGGGATGTGATTTGTCAATTCCTTGATTTGAATCTCATATACAACATACTTTTGGGATGTCCGTGGATACATGAAATGAGAGCAGTACCATCAACATATCATCAATGTATCAAATTTCCTTACAATGGAGTTGAAGTAACAATAAAAGGTGATCCAAATCCGTTCATATATTGCAATAACCTGTGACCAAGATCAGAGATAATAATTCCAATTAATAGAGAAGCAACTCCATCATCAGCATATGTGGATCTAGAATCATTAAAACCTTCTACATCAAAACAAGGAGAGCTCAAAGAAAAATTCAAGGTTAAAGACATGGGATGCGGTGAGTATATCTTTCATGTTGATCAACTCCCACTATCTCCTAAGACATTTAGTCGATGAGAACAACCTACAAACAGTTTGCAATGTCAATGAATTGGGTGTGAACCACCTAGTGTTATGGCTACTAAGTCTGAATGCAAATCTCCTCTAGTGGTGCAAGCAACTCTTGATATCAACAGTCCTAAGAGTGGTGCCAATGAAGAATCTAGTGAATATATCACCAGCCCTCTTGAGAACTCATATAGAATTACCATTTCATCCACTCATTCCATTTCCACTCCACTCCTAGACTTGGATCAACAAGAATCACAAAAGCCCTTACTTATTGGGCATCAAAAATCAAGCTTTGAAAAGAAAAATCTAAAAGTAAAAAATAAAGAGAAGTCCATCAGTCCAAATCAACATCAAAAGCTATTAGACTCTACAATAATCAAAGTCAAGGATAAAAATCCTATGAAGAAAAAAGAATAAGAGTTGATCTCCCCTAATATCAAAATAACTAGGGGCAAAAATTCTAAAATTTCAAGTAAAAAAGAATACTTGTTGATCCTAAGTCTCCATCATGCTATCCTACTTTCACTTCTTTTCATAATCATAAGTCATCATTCCTCATCCACTTGGTCCACACATCCATCCTTTTTTTGGTGATACATCACATCAATGGACCTTTAATAGAACTTCCTTGAAGGACTTTGTTGTCAAGGATGCCCAAACTTCTTTAGGTAACACGCGTATGGGCCTACATAGTCCACACACTACTAATTCTACCTTAGTTTCTTCATCAAGGAAGACAATCAAGGGAGAAACACATCATTCAGCCAAGGAACATCGAAGCTACAATAATAAGGTAAAGCCTCACACATTTGAGGTAGGTGACTTAGTTCTTAGATAAAATCCTAAAAATCAGCAAGACAAAGAGAAGAAGGGCAAGTTTGAACCAAATTGGCTTGGTCCTTACATCATCACTGCAGTCTATGGATCAGGTGCATATCAACTTTCAACACCAGATGAAGAACCTTTGGAGGATCCTAACAACAACATGCACCTTCGTAGGTTTTACACATAGTTTTTCAAAATATCCCATTGTCAAAAAATACAAAAAAAAATATACAAATAAAAAAAATCGTTACTTAGTGAAAACCTAGCAAACAGGCGCCTTGTAACACAAAAAATTTGAAAAATCGAAAAAAGTAAAGAGAAATAAATTTGTCCAATGATGGAAGCCACTTTGGTGGCGCCTTGGGCAAGTACCATGATGAAAACTGGGTTACCAACGTCATGTGTAGAGACATTGCTCCTCCCTCCTTCAGGATTCAAATTTATCACTTCACTTTGCACACACTCACAACCTAGCCATCCATAATAAATTTACCTATTCCCATCATGGCTTGTTATTGATCTACCTAATATTGGTTAGCCATTCATAATAAATCCTCCATTTTCACCCCTTTCCTTCCAAAATAAATCTAGTCCAATCTACAACTGGGACAAAAATCCTAAATCTAGTGATGGAAGTCGTACCATGAGCATCACATGTTTTTAGGAGCATAATCTTTTCATTCCTCCTTCTTTTCGTGCACAATCCGCAATAAGAAGTCATTTGCATCACCAATCCGCAATAAAGTTCCATTCTTCTTCGCAATAAAGTATCAGTTTCATGGATTCAGTCAGTTTTAGATGAGACATAAGCAACAATGAGATTTTAACAAATCAAATCTTTCAGCATACTTTGGCAGCAACATGGTTTTCAGCATGATATGTCCTTTATCAAGATGACAACATTGTGACCAAACCAAACATGTTAACATATGTGGCAAGAAACACAAATAACTTGAAGATTTCATTATGTGTTGGTGTCAAGTCTTGGTTTTCTTTTGATTTTATCTTTTGGTGACATGTCTTTTAGCTCTTTCACTTCCATATCTTCTACCTTCCATCCCCCCTTTCTTGATTGACCTCCATTGTCCTTCCTGAGTCCGTGTAGCCTGCTACACATGACCGAGTATAATGACACACCAAAAATATCTGCATTTCATGTAGTTTGCACTTGCATTACCACATATTAACTTTTCATGCATACATATAGATATTACAATCGCATCACATCCTGCATGTATCATTGATTAGCATATGCATTTCCACATAAAACATAAAAAGATAAAAAAATGGGATGTCATGCATCTCATCCTGTAAATAATCATATAAGCACATCATTATCATACATCCATTTGCATTGAGTACATTCACATTTTCATTATGAAAAATCTAGAAAAGAACAAAAATATATTGCATTCCATCATGTACATATCCATCCCATTAAGCATCATAAGCATCATAGCATCATAATAAAACATGTAACATGCATTATCATATAGAATCATGGAATTGCATCACATAATCATAAAAGCATATAGAAACATCACATAGGAACACATGCATATAGCTTCCACAAGGATGGATCATCTCATATATATATATATATATATATATATATATATATATATATATATATATATATATATATATATATATCAAAAAATAATAAGTGTCATGATACAATGATGTCAAAATATCGTATGGCTACAAAATCACCCAAAGGTGTCTACATCATCATACAAAAAATGATACAAAATGGGATCCAAGAGAGCTATAATGAAGACCCTCCCTTGGATCTAGCTGGCCTCGAAGGAATATGAACTCCCGAAGGACCAGTCCTTGAATCATCTCTTTTGTCCCCTCTTGCAAACCCTGCGGGACCATCTTTTCACCAAAGCAATTAATAGTCTTGTACTTTCCCAAATCTCAGGCATTTATATAATGTGTCTCAATCCCATTGCCTTGATCGTGGCATGGTCCTCAGTAGTCAAATTTGTTTGTAACCATTGTGTCACAGGGAATCTCTCTCTAGACTCGATCTGGGGTAAGTACTCCTGCATCCAATCAAATCAATCATGTCAATCCTAGTGGCACTCATGTTCATCACATAGTACTGCTTATCTTATCCTATCCTAGCCTAGTGGTACCTATGTCCATCACATGGTGTTTCTCATTAGGCTCTATCCTAGTGCTTATGTCTATCACATGGTGTTGCATCCTAGTGTATATGTTTATCACATTGCACTATATCCTATCTTTCTAGAGCACTCACTGGATTTTATCAACTTGACAACTTATCCTATACTCAACTTAGCAAACCTACCTATTTTAGGGCACCTGTTGAGTGAATCCTCTCAGTAGCTTATCCAATTGGCAATGTATGTTTATCACAGAATTGTCAATTCTAGCCTTGTTTTCAATTGTCTTCCCTAGGGCACCTATTTGAGTGAATCCTCTCATCAACTTATCCAATTAATAGAATATGTTCATCATATAACTATCAATTTTGGCCTTTTAAGATAGAGACACGATTCTGTTGATTCCTCTTGAGTTGGTCTTTTTCCTACGTCACCTTGTCACCCTATCTTATTAGTCATTTCTAGCCTTTCTTTCTTATCGAGAGATTGTCTACGATCTTTTCAAACATTTTCATCCAATCTCTCAAGAGGGGATATCATTCTCGTCATGGGGCAACTTTGTAGTAGTTTGTCTTCTTTGAGCCAACACAACAAATTGCATTGTCTCGAAGAGGGGCAAAATGTAGACACCTAAAATTGTCCTGTCTAATTAAATAAATATTTTTATTTATTTAATTATTTTATCCTAAGTCTTCTATTAATTAAATAAATTCTTATTTATTTTATTAATTCATTAATCCTCTTCTAAGCCTTTTCTCATTTAAATAAATACTTTTATTTATTTAAATTATCCTTTTCCTAAATTAAATAAATATTTTATTTATTTAATTGATCCCACTTCCTCTATTAACTAAATAAATATTTATTTATTTAATTAATTTATTACCCTTTTATACCCATGACACATGTCATTCATCTCTTAATTCTTCTCTTACCTACCCCCTTTATCATTTTTATTATTTCCTCTACCTACCCTTTAATCTTAGCCAACCATTTATCCTCTTCACCTCTTAATCTTATCCCTCTATTTCTTCAGTGTTCTCTATATAAGAGGATGCCCTCTTCCTTTTCAACCCTAATCAATGCACCTAATCAATCCAGCTAGCTAATCAATGCATCTAAACACTCATATGCAATCAAGCCTTCTTGTGATCAAGCTATCAAACACGATCCATTCTTTGTTGAGCTCTTGTGCACACATAAAATGTGAGAGAAAATATATTAAACAAGATCAATGGAGATATGAGATAATGCAGATTGAAACCCTACTTGACATGTGAATGGTACTATTGCTTTATTTTGTTGATTTGCATGATTTATTGGTATTGGTGAATGTTTCATTGTAGGACCTAGATTGTTTGTGGTTGGATCTTTATAGTTTTACAATAGTTCATCATCATCACTTTTCAGTGTATACAATTACATAAAAAAGGCTCGATATGCAAGAATAAGACTCTAATGGTGTGACAATACTAAGGATAGAAAAGTGATTAATTTTAGCAACTTGCATATGCCTTCTTTCTTGTTCCACAAGATTTGGATAAGTGTGTATGGCATGAAAATATTGATGAATGCTATTATGAAACCATTGCATATATTGTATCTCTATCAAATTATGAATATCAACCTTAAATCTTTCATAATAGTCCTCTTTATAATTGTACCAATTTTCCAACATGATGTAAAATCAAGTTTAAAAAATCATGATAATAAAAATAAATGACAAAATTTAAGATATTGATCTAACAATCATGTGGAAGAATTTGATAATTTTATAAATTAAAATAATGTGGCATAATTATGCCCTTTTGATCAAAACCATCCTCTAGGGTTGGGTGGGTTTTCATTGCTAACCAAATTGTAAATCTTCATCTCATTCAATATCCTAATTGGAAGCCATCAAAAAATAAATAAAATCATTAAACTTAAAATCTTTATGGGTCAACAACACTCAGTTAAAAATCAAATCAAAAAATTGTTCCAAGACTAAACCCTCATATTAGAAGAAAAACTTGCGATGACACCTCAAATTTAATTAATATTCACTCCAAAACGATACAAATTTGATTTTAAAAAAAATGAAGTTTTTGTCTCTAGGAAAATGAAAAGTAAAGATCTGCATGTTCCAAGACTAACAAAAAAAATAGAAATCCTTGCCCTATATAAATAGAATGAGTCATAAAATAGACATAGAACGGTAAAATAAGTGTCATAAAAAGCTTGCCTTTACAACCAAATGTATAATAAGTCATGGGTGAAATGTTAAGAACCTAAGATATGACATAACAACTATTTAAAATGTCAAAAATCCTCATGACTAGTTGGTAGTGCCTAGTTCAACTAAACAAGGGTTTGGTATCTAGATATAGGTCATCACTTTTAAGCTAAAAAGTAATTTTAAAATGGGTTCATGTTTTTTTCCTTCACGACTTCAAGTTTGCTGGAAAAGTCCCCTGTTAGAATTTCTAAGACTTATTAAATGGATTAGGGTTGTTTAAAGGTGGAAAAAGATATATAAAATCCCTAAAACTCTCAACACTTGGATTTTAACCTTGAATAAGTGTCCTTTAAATGATATACACACTCACAATGTGTCTTGAGATACTCAATGGAATTGGTGCAACTTGAATTCTTCACTATTATAATGTAGAATAAACCTTTTTTATTCTAATGTAATGAGGTACATGTAACTAAAAATGAATCTTCCCTAATCATGAAAACATAATATCAATACATACATCCATCGTGAAACATCAAAAATAAATTTACCAAGCTAAGGTACAAACCCAAATATGTATTGTAGACACCTAAAATTGTACAGTCTAATTAAATAAATATTTTATTTATTTAATTATCTAAGCTTAATTCTTCTATTAATTAAATAAATCTTTATTTATTTAATTAATTCATTTATCCTCTTCTAGCCTTATTTCTCATTTAATTTTTTTTCCTAAATTAAATAAATATTTTATTTATTTAATTATCCCACTTCTTCTATTAATTAAATAAATATTTATTTATTTAATTAATTCATTAACCTTTTCTACCCATGACACATGTCATTCATCTCTTAATTCATACACTACCTACCCCTTTCATTATTTTATTATTTCTTTTACCTACCCTCTAATCATAGCCGACCTCCTTTTACACCTCTTAATCTTATCCCTCCATTTCATATAGTGCCTTCTATATAAGGAGAGGCTTCCTTCATTATCAAACCCTAATCATCTTTTATGCACTTGACTACACTACGATCCTACTTGCAACCACATTCTGTTCTTTGTTGAGCTCTTGTGCACACATAAAATCTGAGAGCAAATATATCAAGCAAGATCAATGGAGATAGGAAGATTGGAGATCCAAACCCTATTGGACATGTGATGGTATAATCTTTGTGATTTCATTTGATTAGCATTGTCTTAGGTAATCTTCATATGTTATGGTGGATCTTTGTTGTTGTTAGGCTAGGGTTTTGTGGTTGAATTCATTTAGCCTTTCAATATCGTTATTATTGTTATCCATTTTCACCATATACATTTTGGCACGTCCCGTGGGACATGGATTTTTGTTAGATCTGTGTTTTTTGCAGATTTTTCTAACCCTATATTGTTGTTTTGTAAAACAATTTGGAGAATAACCTTGTGCAGCTACGGTTTTGGACACAAAATCAAGATCTTGGAGAGATTTGATCATATCTCACAAACAGCTTAGAAATTTTGCACCAAAGTTTTTTTTCAGGTTGAAGAAAGTATCAGAAGCTCTCAATCCAGAATTCAGAATTGTTGGAGCAAATTTTCATTTTCTATGAATTTTTTATGATTTTTCATAAAAAATTGATTTTGAGAGAAAATGAGAGAATTTTTTGGATTTTCTTACATTTTTGGAAATCTCTCATAATTATACATAGGATCTGTTCTTTGTGATTTTAATTTTGATGCAAAATATTTCCCTAAAAATCAGATCCTTAAAAATTAGGGTTTTTCGTTATTTTGATCAGATCTCACAAACGGCTTCGAATTTTGAAATCAAATTTTTTGTGAAAGTTTGGAAGACCATCAGAGCTCTCTATTAAAAATTTCAGATTTTTTGGATTGATTTTGCATTTTATATGAATTTTTTATGATTTTTCATAAAAAATTAATTTTTGGAGAAAATTAGCAAATTTTTTGGATTTTCTTACATTTTTGGAAATCTCTTGAAATTTTACAAATGGTCTTTTTTTATGATGAATCAAATCTTTGAATTGGTCAACAAAACACATTGTTGAAGGCCCCTATTTCACAAAGTCTTTTGGATCTAAAATTTACCTAATTTGTGTGCTTGCAGGAAGGGGTGATCATTTGAAACAATCCAAACTACTAATAAACCTTTGTTGTAGGTCCTTGGAAAGGGTTTTTGGATTTTTATTGTGTGCCTTATTTTCATAGACTAGCAAACACTTCAATTGGTGCACTAAAATTGAATCATTGTCTTTTGTGTCTTGAGCAATAGGCTCTTTTTGTTTAATCTTTAGAGGGCCTGTCTTCCCATGTGGTCATTAGGACTACTAGTGAGAAGAGAACGACCCAAGTGGTAGCAAGGAAAACCCACCTCTTTCGAACCACTATAAACAACTGTATTCATGGTGAAAACTATGGATAACGTGTGCTGATTAGTTCATACCGACACTATGTCTCCCCATAAACCCATTTGATCAAATTTATTTGATCAGTTGTAGGGCGTAACCCCTACCGGCTGGGAGCCTTCTGTATTTACAGAGCTGAAAGTGTCGCATGTATGGCCACACGAGCGGATGCCCTTACTAGCACCTTTTTGTTTTAGAAGCCCAAATCCTTCTAGTTGTTGGGGCAGGAGGTCGGACCTCTGGTAGCGGCCCACACACATACGTTCTTAGTAGAGATACAAAGTTCACCATGGGGAGTTTTCGTGGGGACTGATGCTTGGCTGACCCGAGAAGTGAGTGCCGAGGGTGGAGCCAGTGAGGTCAAGCATCTAAGTATCTGCTCTGAATAGCATAGCCTTGAGGGTAAAACCTCATGTGGGATCAACAACTATTGTCTTGGCCAGCCATAAGAATTGTGTTTGACTTATTTTAAACATTCAAAACATTCAAGACCAAACAGCAAAACATTGTGTCTTTTGTGTCTTCAAGTGTATGCAAAACATTTTTACATCAAACAACACACTTTTCTTAAAGTCATTTTGAGTCTAAACACTTGCAAACATTGAGTCCTCATCAACATTGTGTCCTCTTGTCATGAAAAATAGTCAAACATTCAGATTTGGTCACAACCAACAACTTCACAAATTGGAAAAATTTTACAGTCCAACAAACAAGAGCAATCAGTTTTGGAATTCTTGAGCTTCCTAGGTCATTTCTCCAGGGTTTCATTTAGCATTCAACCTGTCTTTGGGTCTCACAAAGTCCATCATTGCTTTACACCTCACATTGCATTCACATTTGTCTAAACTTGAGTCAAAAGGTCACTTGCTTGTCCTCATCATACTTTGTCAACACACTACATACAACAACATTTTGCTAAGTGGTCCCTCATCAAGGTCTATCACCTTTGGGTCTCATTTGGTCTTACTTAGAGTCAAGGTCAACTTACTTCATCAAGAGAAACTATCTTCTCTTTGGAAGCCACACCTACTCTACTACATACATACTTGGTCTTACACTTTGGACATTGCAAGTACACTTCAGATTCATTTACATTCCACCCAACTCTTAGTCTTCCATACTCTTTCCATTTTCATCTAGTCTCACACATCTTGGTCAATACCTAGTTCATGGTTGAAACCCGCCTTCAAAAATCTAGGAGAGAAACTAAAGAGGCTCAAGAGTCTGCAAACATGAGTTCTTATGAGTATGACAATGATATCTTTTTCAATTCTGATCATACTACATTACCTGACATGGATGCCAAAAGAAACATTCCAAATGTTGAGAACATGGACACTACAAACAACAATGATACACACAATGATGATATGGACAACTTTTCAGTACATTCAGTAGATGTGGAAGAATCCATTATGGATCCCCGTTTCAATCGATTGGTTGAGGAAATAATGAGGAGGGATAGACAATACTTCTTAAAAATGATGGCACAAAGTGGAGCCAAGATACCTCATGATTTTGACATGTCTCAAATAATGGAAAATTGACCTTTGCAACAACCTCACACCAACATGGATCAAAGAAGGCCTAATAGTGGAGGCAATAGAGGACCACATATGGTACCTGAATCACCATCATCTTTGTTTCAAAAACTAGAGGTCCCACATACACATGGTCAAGCATATGATACTCACCTTCACAAACCATTATGGAAGTCTTATGCAGAAAGATATACTCAATCACATGCCAATGCTAAGAATCAACCACCAAAGCAATTGGATATTCAAAGGCATGCTCAAAATTTGGACACAAGGAAACCCCGTGTCAAATTTGGGGGCAACACATTAGAACATGACATGCCTGTAGAGTATGGTATACATGGACAAAATAGATATGGCGTTCCTCAACATGAATCTATACCAAGTGGTTCATATATGCAACATCACTATAGACCTCGTCCATATGAACATGTTTATGATCAATATCATCCATACATGCAACATGCTTCTCCTCCGATTGGTGCCTCAAGTATGGGGTATGGTCCAAGAAGTCGATCTCCACCTAAGAGCAATTTGGAACAACAAATCAGGGACTTACAAAAGAAAATGGAGGACATAAATACACCGAAGCCAACATACACAATGAGAGACATATGTCCCTATCCATTTGACAAAAGCATTCCAATGCCTCATTTTCCTACACACTTTGTGACGCCTAAATTTGATAAGTATACAAGAAAAGGGGATCCTAAGGCACACATAAGACATTTTTTCACAGCTTGCATTGAGATAGCAGCAGAAGAGACATATTTGATGAGATTATTCCCACAGAGCCTAGGCAATCAAGCTATGGAATGGTTCTCCCAACTTCCACCTGGAATTAAGTCATGGGGTGACTTAGCAGAGGCATTTATTCAACATTTCTCCTACAATATAGAGACAGACATATCAGTCACTACTTTGTGCAACACCAAGCAAAAAGAGGGAGAGTCTTTTGCATCATTTTTACAAAGATGGAGGAATCTAGCCAGCAGATGCTCTTATGAAATTCCACAAAAACAAATGGTAGAGATGTTCACCCAGAATGTTAACAAAGACATTAGTTATGATTTAAGAAAAGCTTGTTTGTCCACCTTTAAGGACGTCATTGAAAAAGGCTTAGCGATAGAAAAGGTCCTAATTGAACAAGGGGTCATTAAGATATTCAAGGAAAATAAAGATGACTTTAAAGGAAAAGACAAGCCAAGATTTTGGAATAAAAACAAGAACACAGTCAATGATGGTGTTGTTGATGCCAATACAGTGCGACCCAAATTCATTTTTTTCGGATCAAATCAGGTGAATACTCAAACAACTTCTAAATCACGAAGGAAGTATACTCCATTGAGAGAACCACTTGAGTCAGTTATCAAGAAACTAGTGGCAAACAAAGTAATCACAGTTCCAGATTTTCCTCCATATGAACCAAAGGTCAAGCCAAATTGGTGGAATGATGACGAGTATTGTGAATTTCATAAGAGCAAGGGTCATAAGATAGGAAATTGTCATCGACTAAAGAACATCATACAAGATCTCATTGATAGAGGTGATATTGAGATTGAGGGACATTCCTCCAATCAAGAACATGAGATGTTTAAGGAACCATTCCCAAAACATGACAAGGGAAAAGCTAAAGCCACAGATGATCAAACCAACTATACCAGAGCATCCTACAACTATGATTCAACCATAAATCACATTTCAATAGACAATTGTGTCTCTACCATTATCATCAAGGACAAAACGTCTGAGAATTCTACCTAGAGACCCAAGGTCATTCTGAAAGGCGTTGGATCTTCTTCCGAACCTACCTTTGAATGTCATGTTACAACCTGCCGAGGTAAAATCACTTTGCAAGGAGCTCCAGCTAAAAACACCGCTTCCTCATCAACCAAACCTGAGTATGACCTTGTAGAATAGTCAGGGAAGACACACGCGCTCATCTCCATCCTTGAGCTCTTACGCATATCCCCCGCTCATAAAGCCATTCTTGACAAAACCTTGAGAGACACCGCCATTCCTACTAATCTGAATGTGGACCAGTTTCAAGCCATGGTGGGATACCTTTCCATTCCACACTCTCTTACATTCACAAAAGCCGATGACGCCTCCGTAAGTCAGCCACATAATGCACCACTACACGTTGAAGCCTTCATACACAAACATCGAATAAAAAGAGTCTTGATAGATGGAGGAGCAGGTCTAAACATTTGCACATTGAGCACTATTAAACAATTGGGATATTCTGAAAAGGTTATGAATTCTTCAAACAAAATTACCATCAAGGCATATGATGATGAAGAGCACTCATCCAAGGGCATAATCACTTTACCTCTTAGAGTTGGGCTAGTTACAAAAGATGTGGTTTGTCAAGTCCTTGATCTAGATCTCACATACAACATATTGCTAGGACGTCCATGGATTCATGAGATGAACGTAGTACCATCTACATATCATCAATGTATCAAGTTTCCACACAATGGAGTTGAAGTGACTGTCAAAGCTGGCCCTAATCCATTCATATATTGCAACAATCTGCGACCTAGATCAGAAATAACAATTCCAACCAATCGAGAGGCTATTCCTTCATCAACATATGTGGATCCAGAATCATTAAAAGCTTCTACATCCAAACAATCAGAGCTCAAAGAAAAATTCAAGGTTAAAGACCTAGGATGTGGTGAGTATATATTTCATGTTGACCAACTCCCACTATCTCCTAAGACATTCAGTCGACAAGAACAATCTATAAACAATTTACAAGGAATTGGGTGTGAACCACCTAGTGTTGTGGCTACTAAGTTTGAATGCAAATCTCCTCCAGTGGTGCAAGCAACTCTTGATATCAATAGTCCTAAGAGTGGTTCCAGCGAAGAATCTATTGAGCATATCGCCAGCCCTCTTGATGACTCACATAGACTTACCATATCATCCACTCATTCCATTTCCACTCCACTTCCAGACTTGGATCAACAAGAATTACAAAAGCCCTTACTCATTGGGGATCAAAAATCAAGCCTTGCAAAGAAAAATCTGAAAGTCAAAAATAAAGAAAAGTCCTTTATTTCAAATCAAAATCAAAAGCTATTGGACTCTACAAAAATCAAAGTCAAGGATAAAAATCCTATGAAAGAAAAAGAAAAAGAGTTGATCTCCCCTAATATCAAAATAACTGGGGGCAAAAGTTCTACAATTTCAAGTCAAAAAGCATACTTGTTGATCCTAAGTCTCCATCATGCTATCCTACTTTCACTTCTTTTCACAATCTTAAGCCTTCATAACTCATCCACTTGTTCCACACATGCATCCCCTTTTGGTGATATATCATGGACCTTTAATGGAGCTTCCTTGAGGGACTTTGTTATCAAGGATGCCCAAACTTCTTTAGGTGACACGCATATGGGGCCTATGTAGTCCACACACTAGTAATTCTATCTCAGTTCCTTCATCAAGGAAGACAATCACTCGAGCTACACATCATTCAGTCAAGGAACAATGCATCTACAATCATAAAGTCAAGCCTCACACATTTGAGGTAGGAGGCTTAGTTCTCAGAGAAAATCCTAAAACTCAACAAGATAGACAGAAGAAGGACAAGTTCGAACCAAATTGGCTTGGTCCTTGCATCATTATAGCAGAATATGGATCTAGGGCATATCAGCTCTCAACTACAGAAGGTGAACCTTTGGAGGATCCTATCAACAGCATGCACCTTCGCAGGTTTTACACATAGCTCTTTGGAATATCCTAAATTCAAAAAAAAAAAAAAAAATACAAAAATTTTAAAAATACAAAAAAAATACAAAAATACAAAAAAAAAATCATAAAAATAAAAAATCGTTACTTGGTGAAAACCTGGCAAACAGGCGCCTTGTGACACAAAAAACATTGAAAAATCAAAAAAATAAAGAGAAATAATTTCGTCCAACGGTGAAAACCACTTCGGTGGCGCCCTGGGCAAGTACCATGGTGAAAACTAGATCACCAGCGCCATGCGTAGAGACATTGCTCCTCCCTCCTTCAAGATTCTCTTTCATCACTTCACTTTGCACACACTCATGACCAATTCATCCATAATAAACTTACCCATTCCCATCATGGCTTGTTATTGATCTCCCTAAGATTGGTTAGCCATTCATAATAAACCTCCCTTTTCATCCCTTTCCATCCATGATAAATTAGATCCTATCTGTGGCTAAGGCAAAATCCTACGTCTAGTAATGGGTGTGGAACTGAGAACATCACATGTTTCGAGGAGTACAGTTTCTTCTAGCTTCCTTCAATCTATCCGTGCACAATCCGCAATAAAACAACATTTGCTTTACAAATCCGCAATAAATTTTCATCTTCTCCACAATAAAGTATCAGTTTCATGGATTCAGTTAGTTTCAGATGAGACACAGCAGCAACAATGGGCTTCAACAAATCAAATCTTTCAACATACTCAAACAACATTATGGTTTAGTGCTATCTATCCTTTTTGTGAAAGTAAACATTGTGACCACAATCAAATAAGACTTATACAAGTGACAAGAGACACTAAACTTGAGGACTACGGTGGATGTTGGTGTCGAGTCTTGGTTTTCTTTTGATTTCATCTTTTTTGGTGACATGTCTTTTAGCTTTTCTGGGATGTCTCTGACTAGAGATTCTATCTCCAGGATGTCTTTGACTAGAAAGGCGAGGATGGGGTATTGTCACCTATTTTTCTTTGTTGTCTATGGATTGTCTCTTAGTAATGCTATGACTTGTCCAAGGATATGAGGACACTGTGAGTCTAGTGTGAATTGGGGCATTCCTTGTTTGAGACTGTCTTATCTCCATGCAAACAGATACAATGACTTTCTGGGTCAAACACATGCCTCAATTGTCATAACCTACTTGCCATAATAAAGCTCAATGATGATAACACACAAGAAGCTCTTTCACTTTCATATCTTCTGTCTTTCATCCCCCTTTCTTGATTGACTTCCATCGTCCTTCTCGAGTCCACGTAGCCTGCTATCACATGACTGAGTATAATGACACACCAAAAACATTTGCATTTCATGTAGTTGCACCTGCATTACCACATATAAGCATTTCATACATACATATAGATATCACAACTGCATCACATCCTGCACACAACACCCGTTAGCACAATTTACATTTGCATTATCATATTCATCTGCATTACATACATTCACATTTGCATCATGCATACACATATAAAACATAAAAGAACAAAAATATTGCATTGCATCATATACATATTTGCATCCATATCATAAGCATCACATAAGAACATCTCATCACATAGGTACGCATGCATATAGTTGCTACAAAGATGAATCATCTCATATATATATATATAAAGTGTCATGATACAATGATGTCAAAATCATATGGCTACAATCACCCGCAAGTGTCTACATCATCATACAAAAATGGTACAATACTGATACATAGGGAGCCCTCTACGGCTATGATGAACTCCCTCCCTCAGAGCTGGCTGGCCTCGACGGAGTCTGAGCCCTAGAAGGACCCGCCCCAAGATCATCTCTCCTGTCCCCTCTGTCTCCTGAGCATAGTTTTCTCATCCTCCTCCTCCCCGATCCCGCAGCCAACCCTCATGTTGCTCTATCCGGACAGAGGAACCCACTGATAACTCTTGCCATCACTGTTGGTAGTGCTAATCCTGTCCATGTCATGGTATCCCATGCCACGTGTCCCACCCTCATCTCCAGTCCCGGATACTAGAACACTCATCTAAGGGCATCCCTGTCTCCATCTCGATCGTACAGAATCAGCTCCCCGTCGATTGGTATCCACAAAATCCTATATACATCCTCAAGGGTGACTATCATCTCCCCCATCGGCAAGTGAAACGTACATGTCTCAGAGTGCCACCTCTCTGCCAATGCAGTCAGCAATCTCATGTTCTCCTGAAACTCAGGCACATACAGAATATGTCACAATCTCGTAGCCTCAATCGCAGCTCGGTCCTCAGTTGTCAACTGAAGTCACAACCTCTGAGTCGATGGGAATCTCTCCTGTGACTCCAGCATAGGCAAATACTCCTGCAGTCAAGCAAATAAATCATGTCAGTCATAGTGGCATTCCCTGTTCATCATAAAATGTTGCTCTTTATCTTAGAGCTTATATTTATCATATGGCGCTATCTATCCTAGTGACACTCATTGTTAATCACAAAGTGTTGCTATTTATCCTAGTAGTACTCCCTGTTCATCACAAAGTACTACGTGTGTGGCACTCACTGTTCATCACAAAGTGTTGCTCACATTTGCACTCACTGTTCATCACAAAGTGCTGCTCATATTTTAGTACTCCCTGTTCATCACAAAGTACTATATCTTGGTACTCACTGTTCATCACAAAGTGCCTTGATCTATCCTATCCTAGGGCCTCTACTTGAGTGAATCCTCTTGAGTAGTTTCCTAATTGGCAACGTATGTTCTATCACAGAATTGTCAATCCTAGCCCTATTTGTTATCCTAGCCTTCTCTAGAGGACCTGCTTGAGTGTATCCTCTCAGTAGCTTATCCAATCGATAGCGTATGTTCATCACAAAACTGTCGATTTGACCTAGAAGACAAAAATTCACATTTTTGGACACAAACATGCTTTCTTGACATAAACACGCATTTATTACATTACCTAGTATGCATTAATGACAACAATAAATGCATCAAAGTACAAGGAGGTTTTGTGGTACTTACTGGCTCTCCTGCCTCTGCTGGCCTCTGATATCGGCGAACGCGGTCGAATCTATGAACCAAAGCCATCGTTACTGACTGCTGGTGCTCTTTTCTCTCTCTGCACTCTAATCTCTTGAAGGTGTAGATGATAATGAGGATGTATTTCCCTTGTGGTCTATCTTATAGACTACCCTGGCCCTAGTCTCCTGTGTCAGTCTTCGTTATCCCGTGACTTTGTCACTTTATCTGGTCAGTCCATTCTAGCCTTTCTTTCTTATCGAGAGATTGTCTGTGGTCTTTTCACACATTTTCATCCAATCTCTTGAGGGGGCATATCATTCCCATCTTGGGGCAACTCTGTATCAGTTCATATTATTTTCTTTGAAACAACGCGACAAGCCGCATTGTCTCAAAGAGAGGCAAAATGTAGACACCTAAAATTGTCTAGTCTAATTAAATAAATATTTTATTTATTTAATTATCTAAGCTTAATTCTTCTATTAATTAAATAAATCTTTATTTATTTAATTAATTCATTTATCCTCTTCTAGCCTTATTTCTCATTTAATTTTTTTTCCTAAATTAAATAAATATTTTATTTATTAATTATCCCACTTCTTCTATTAATTAAATAAATATTTATTTATTTAATTAATTCATTAACCTTTTCTACCCATGACACATGTCATTCATCTCTTAATTCATACACTACCTACCCCTTTCATTATTTTATTATTTCTTTTACCTACCCTCTAATCATAGCCGACCTCCTTTTACACCTCTTAATCTTATCCCTCCATTTCATATAGTGTCTTCTATATAAGGAGAGGCTTCCTTCATTATCAAACCCTAATCATCTTTTATGCACTTGACTACACTACGATCCTACTTGCAACCACATTCCGTTCTTTGTTGAGCTCTTGTGCACACATAAAATCTGAGAGCAAATATATCAAGCAAGATCAATGGAGATAGGAAGAATGGAGATCCAAACCCTATTGGACATGTGATGGTATAATCTTTGTGATTTCATTTGATTTGTATTGTCTTAGGTAATCTTCATATGTTATGGTGGATCTTTGTTGTTGTTAGGCTAGGGTTTTGTGGTTGAATTCATTTAGCCTTTCAATATAGTTATTGTTGTTATCCATTTTCACCATATACATGTATAATTACCCTCAAACCAAAAGCCTTCAAATCATTCATAATGTAATGACAAATATGATATTATAAACAAGCTAAGATTATAAGCTCATCGTGAAGGAGGTTAATGTTCTTGATAAGGTGAACATATAAACTCTTCATCAAGATACACCAAAAATAAATCCCATCCTCATCTAGTCAAAGCCATATTAAAATAGAGATAATGAAATCAGCCAATCAAACTTACTCCACAATATATAGTGAGATGAATAATTCATCTGAACCATGCCATCCAATCAAGCCTCTACATGACCAAGCCAAAGTGATCAATTAGGACCTAGATTGGGATCTAACTCATTGTACAAAATAAAAGACTAAATGAATTGAAAATTTATTAAATTACTCAAATCAAAAGATCTCCATTTTACTTATGTAATTATTTATTTAACCATTTATAGAAAACCTGGATAACATTCATAAAATAATTTTGTATTAACTAAAAATATATATAGACATGCAATGTTATATGTTGATAAAACTACAATATATATACAAGAAGGCCATGTAGGCTTACAACAAATCCATAGGCATATAATGTCACATATATATAATACAAAAATATATGTACAAAACTTCTAGACATGCATACAACAAAGTCATAATGTAATCACTTCCCCCTAGGGAAAGGAAAGAGATCTCAAGCCATCTTTGCTTGTCAAGGACATGGAAAGGCAAGCGATGATGGTTACTTTCTAATCCACTGACTTGACCTTCTCTCTAAATTTTTTGGAGCTCCACCTAATACAATAAAAAGTACACGTAATAATATATAAAAATTTAATTATAGAATATCATATAAGGGAATAATCACATACCACCATCTCATAATATTTTTGGAGAAATTGTTGCCTCTCTTCATTCAAAAAAGGGGAAAATACATGAATTGAAGTTGTCAATCTCTATGACAAGTATCAAGAAATAAATTAAACTACATAAGCATATCATTCAAATTTGTACTAATATACATGGGATAAAACACTAGATAGAATATCAAATTTACTAATCTAGTTCATACCTGTATCAAAAGCATCAAAGACAATATTGTTGTGACAACAACCTACTTCATTGCGATATAAATACAAGGAGGAGTATCAATTAACTTTGATCAAATCACAATGAAATAACGCTATTAAATTACCAAAATCTACCTAACATTATTTTATAAATATTTAATGATTAAAATAGTATGGCCACTCTAACTAATAAGTTATGATGTCGAAGGCCCAACATCCACCTATTTGACATCCATTGTAAAATTTAAGACTATCATTCATATGACATAAAAATATTTACATGTACTATATTTATTGTTTTTTTACTAATCAAATACTCATGGACTTGACATCATCATGTAATCAAGAGTTGAAGGGTTTCCAGATGCATAGTGAACACTCTAACCCTACAATTTTATTGCAATCAATTTAGTAATTTAGTTAATCTTACATTTCATCTATGAACGCCATCTAATCCAACATGGATGTGCCCTAATGTTGGCCACATGCATCATGATCATCCTCAAACATATAATAAAAAAATGGACTTGTATTTTTGACAAATGTGAGGTGAAAGTTGAGACTTGGAAGCCTCACCCTCAGCACCCTGTGCTAGAGGTCTAGTATGTTGTAAAAGGTTCATAATGAGTGATCTAATGTATTAGAGGGTCTTAACCTCAACATTCTCATTCACAATTGAAAGTATTTTTATATGCTTATTTTTTAGCATAGCAAGGGGTCTTTGTGCCTAGTTTTGGGCATAATGTGCCCCCTCCCTATCCTATGCAAAGCCCCCACCTCTACCATGGGACTCTCACATGTTAAATTAGTTTGATATCTTATTGAAAAAAAACTCGTAATAGAGTTTCCTCAAAAAATATAGTGGGACCACAATTTTGTTGCATGGAGTATGGTAAAAAAATCATCCAACACCTATCCCAAAAATTATTCTTTCACTTGGTGTTGGCACCAATGGATAGGGAACCTCATGTAATTGTCAAGTAGGCGTGCATTAGTTTGTGGGTTAGTAAACAATACGCATAGGTCAAATTTCAAATTTATATTTTATTTTACTTATACATAATGTAATTTGTTTTTGTGTCGACTTTCTAGGTTTGGCACGTCCAAGCCAAATCCCAAGGCTATAGGTTTTTTTTAAGAGAAAATGAATAACATTTTTTGTATTCGATATTCATTATTAATGAAAATTTGTCAATAACGGATATTAATTAAGACTGAATATTCGATCCTAACCGATATCTATTAGTTTTATGTATTTTTTTAATTATTGGTTAGTTTCTTTATTATAAATATTTTGTTATTTAAACTATATATTTTAATAATTTATTTATTAGTATGTAATATATAATATATTAAACTCTTATATAATTATAGATAACATATGATTTGATATTATTAATGATATTAATATATAATATATTAAAAAAATTATATATATGCTTGATATAACATTTTATATGAAATAAATTATGCTTCCCTCTATCCCTCTTATACTCTCCCTCTATCTACAGGTCTACCTCTCCTTCTATCCCGCCCACCTTACACTTGTTTGTACCCAACTCTCCTCATCTCTACCTCTCTACCTATGAAGTACCTCTATCTCGAGTTCCCTCCTCTCGTACTATCCTACTAAACCCCTCTCCCTTCCTCTCTACCTCTCTCCCCTTCCCTCTATTCTCAGATCTTTATCTCCCCTCATGTCAAACTCTCTCTCTCTCTCTCTCTCTCTCTCTCTCTCTCTCTCTCTCTCTCTCTCTCTCTCTCTCTCTCTCTCTCTCTCTCTCTCTCTCTCTCTCTCTCTCTCTCTCTCTCTCTCTCCTTTGTTGTTATTTCCCTCTTCCCCCTCTCCCTACCATGCTCTCTCACCATCCCCACTAATTATGCTCTCTCCCCCTCTATACATGTCTCTCACTCCTTCCCTCTCTACCTCTTTATCCTTGTCTCTTATGCTTTATCACCCCTCTATAGGTATCTCACTCCCTCCATATCTACCTCTATATCCTTGTCTCTCATACTTCCTCACCCCTCTATAGGTCTCTCACTCCCTCTCTCTCTCAGAGGTCTCTCCTCCTCTCACTTTGTTGATAGTTCCCTCTCTACCCCTCTATACCTATCTCTCATGCCCTCCCTCTGTACATCTCTACATCTTCATCCTTGTCTCTCACCTCTCTCCTCCTATCACTTTGTTGATACTTCCCTCTCCCTCCTCTCCCCCTCCAACCTAATTACCCCTTATCTCATTCTCATTATCTCTTCCCCTCTCTCTACCATGCTCTCTCCCCCATCTATACCTCTCTCTCACTCACTCCCTCTCTACCTCTCTGCATCGTCATCCTTGTCTCTCACCACTCTCTCTCTCCTAACTCACACTCTATCTCTCTCACACCTCTCTCACCCTCTCACTTTTTTGATTCTTCCCTCTCCATCCTCCCCCCTAATTACCCTTTCTCTCATTCTCATTCACTCTTCCCCCTCACCCTACCATCCTCTCTCCCCCTCCCTACTAATTACGTTATCTCCCCCTATATACTTGTCTCTCACTCCCTCCCTCTCTTCTTCTCTGCCTCTCCATCCTTGTCTCTCACCTCTCTCCCCCTCTCACTTTGTTGATACTTCCCTCTCCCCCCTCTCTCCCTCCCCCCTAATTCCCTTTACCTTATTCACAGTCTCTCTTCTCCCTCTCCCTACCATGCTCTCTCCCCATCCTCTCTAATTAGGCTCTCCCCCCTCTATACATATATCTCACTCCCTCCATCTCTTCCTCTCTTCCTCTCTACCTCTTCATCCTCATATCTCAACACTCTCTTTCTCACCTCTCTCCCCCTCTCCCCATCCCCCCTAATTACCATTTCTCTCATTCTCATTCTCTCTTCCTCCTCTCCCTACTATGATCTCCCCCCCTCTATACTTCTCTCACTCACTCCATCTCTACCTCTCCATCCTTGTATCTCACACTTTCTCTCCCCTCTATAGGTCTCTCACTTTCTCTCTACCTCTCTACATCTTCATCTGTATCTCTCACCACTCTCTCTCTCTATACATGTCTCTCACTCCCTCCCTCTCTACCTCTCCATCATTATCTCTCATACTTTCTCCCCCCTCTATAGGTCTCTCACTTCCCCCACTCTCTCTCTCTCCCCTCACTTTATATATATTATAATATATAGTATTTATTACATATAATAAAATATTATGTATGTATGTATGTATGTATGTATGTATGTATGTATGTATGTATGTATATATGTATTTATATGCATGTACATGTACAAGTATATGTATGTACACATACACATACACATACACATGTATATATATATATATATACACACATACATACATACATACATACATATGTATTTATATGCATGTACATGTACAAGTATATGTATGTACACATACACATACACATACACATGTATATATATATATATATACACACACACATACATACATACATACATACATACATATGTGTGTATGCATACACACACACACACACACATATCGGGTTTTGTACTATTCCTTTTGACCAAGTCATTGACCAATGTTTTGCATACCCTATCCTCATGAAAACATAGAAAAGTATGATACCACCAATCCACCCATGTGGGAAGTAAAATTAACACCAATCACGACCATGCCAAAGTAGGAAGTGTTGGTCATTATGAGGGGAGCACTTAGAATATGGTAAGCATTGAATATTAATAAGCCCTCCCTTTTAAAAAGGGATATGTATAATGCTTTGACTAGCATCGACCCCCTTTAAGAGGGAAAGCACCTATGTGTAAGTGCACCCTATTACATAGCATGGTAATATAGTTAGAAGCTATGCCTAATATAAGGATGGACTCAGTTGATAAGCATGTATTATTAGGATATAGAAATCAATGTGTTTAGGTAAATGATAAAGGATAACTAATCATTTTTTACTTAGTAAATTATTAAGTGATCCATAGTAGAATTAAGTTGGATTCTATATGTGTCAACTTTGTCATTGAATGAGAGCCACATAGTCTTAGTGGTGCAATTAAAAGAGATAGTGGAGGCGAATTTGAGAACTTAATTATAGCATTAAGTTTCAAATTCATGTATATATAGAGGAGCTCTCTTCCTTCTTGAAGGATCATCATCTAAGTTCACTTTTGGAATTTGCTCATTGCTATTCATTATTCTTCACTTGTGAGAGAAAGAGGATAGTTCAAGTTTTGTGAGGAAGTAGGATAGTTGTTATCTTTGAGATCTTGTGAGATTCTATGATTGTGGATAAGTTGTAGAGCCAACGTGATTGTGATTAAAAATCAATATCTGCATGGAAGCTATAACCCAGGCATGAGGATTCTATCTTTTCTTTCATATTGAAATATGCTATTTTAGAATAAGATGTTGAAGAATCTTAAGTGATGCAATGATTGAAATTATGTTTACTTGTAGAATATGCATACTTGAGTTGATAGAAACTTGGTATCAATCTTTATGTTTGGATTTATGTATATGTATATAATAGCTAAGTTAGAAATTTGCAATGGTGTGTATCTTTAGTATGTAGTAACGATTGATTTGGTTAATCTTGGGGTTAGGTCAATCCATGGATGGGAATAACCTATCTAGTCATCCTATTGTTAACTTCATGGGAATGATATGGGAATAGAATAAATGGTCGGTATGTACCAAATTGAGTAATGAAGTGGGTGGACATACGACTCACACTAGAAGTACTAGGTGATGAATTATTTGGCTAAAGTAGTGTAGGTTGCCACTATATACATTGTTTGTCCACTGTGATCCAGGTTTACATACTAAATAGGGAACGCCATACATGTAGGTTGTAGCCAATGCATGGTAGCTCTAGATATGTAGGACACATCACTATGCTCACAAGGCTATTGTTATGAGATCATCAAAATAATCTCTTTGTCAAAGGGACGGTTCACTCAATTACAGGAGGCATGAGGGACTGTAAAGTCTTGGTTGGGTGGAAAAGCACTTGAGTGATGCTCTTCCTTGTGCAGTTGGCAGCCAAAATTTGAGGATGTATGTCAGTAAGGACATTTAGACCATTTGTTTCTCTTATGTTTCATTAAGCTCATAGAAGCTATGTATGTACTCAAATATTCCTAAAGTAAATGGAAATTTGAGAAGGAACATATAAATTCTTTCATATGTTTATATGATATTGTATATGAATTATGATGCAATGGAAAAGTTGAAATGAGATTTATTTCATATATGCATCTTGTTTATGAAATGGAAAAATAAAATTTGTACTACTTGTATGTTGGAAATTTATTTCTTTCACTTGTGGGTTAAAACTTAGTAAATTGAATGGGTGGAACAATGGGCATATTACAGCTCCACAATGGTTGAAAGAAGAATATGCAGCCTTGAAGATCTCTGAAAATGCTTGATAATGAATGCTTCATAGATGCACTTAGAATTGATTGCTTGATCGGATCACTTGGAGTCTTAGATTCAATTAGGTTGATCAAATATCTTTATATAGGGATTGTTGGCAATTTGGAGGAATTGATTATGTGTTGCATTGATGTTTGTCATTGATGTCAACACTAGCTTGTTTGGTTGTCTACTGGGTTTCGGTAGAGTGGTTGGATTGTGATGTTCATCTCTGGTATTCTCCGGTATGTTTCGCTTGGTGGATTTGGTTTGGTTTGGTCATTCATGTGGTTCATGTTCATGTCACATTCAGTTGGTTCGGGATTTGGTGATCTGAAAGCCATCATATGTTCTAGTAAGCCTTTTGGTTATCGGTAAGGGTTTTACTGATAAAGCTTTGTTGAAGATATTTTGATGGATTTGATAAGTGGTGTTGGTGCGGCTTCTAGAAGGTTCTCAAGATGCTAATAGTTATCATGTTCATGTTCCATTTGATTGGTGGTGTTGCATTTGGCTTATGGCAACCTATTTTAGGTCTGGTGCTATTATGTTAGGTTATGGACCAGTTTATGTAACATGTTGGTGGATGCTCCTGATGTGTTACTGGTTGGATTTATTGTTTGGTTAATGTTGTTTTGGTCTTAGGCTGACTTGGATTATCATTGGTTTGTGGGTTTATATAATAGATTCATTGTATTATCTTTTAGGTGGCCAACCTAATTGTTTAGGTCTTGGGTTTGTATAACTATGATGTAAGATCTTTTTGTAGATCATCGATTATGGGCTATGGGATTATCTGTGTGTGAATAAGGTTGTAATCATATGCAGAGGATTTTGTCGATCATAGGTGATTGAATTGGGTTTGTGTAAGAGGTTTAAGACCTCTAGCATTGAGCTTAACCAAAACTATACTCAAGCATAGGAGATGCTATACTTGCAGTTCAATCTTCTTTCTCGATTGTAGTCCGAAGATTTCTTGTACTTAGTGAGACTCCTTTTGTGATGAGAAGTGTGCTCTAGGATGTTGGCCTTTCTACATGTGCAGGCACCTTATATGTAATATTTATTCATCTGATCAGTGGATAGATATTGTGGGTCTCCAATCCCACCATGGTTTTTCCTCCTAGAGGTTTTCCACGTATAAATCTATGTGTTATGGTGTTCATCTTTGTGGTTGCATTATTACTTGTTGTTATTTGCTTTAATGCTTACTGGTTGCTAAGTTATTGTGTTAATAAGGTTAAATTTAATCATTCTGGTAGAACATTGATTCCCCCCCTCCCCCCCCCCTCTCAGTGTTATTGGATTCCAACAATTGGTATCAAAGCCTGGTGCCTCAGAATAAGTCTAACAGCTTGAGGAAGATCCTGAATCCGGAATGCATGGAGATGAGTTTGATGAAGGAACTTGAAGTAGCTCTTGAAGACTCTGATGCTGAAATATTAAAGAACATGAAGTTGCAAGATGAGCTGAGATTTGCGAAGGAATTCATCTTTACTCTGCAAGAGAGGTTGTCATCCGCGCAAGCCAAAAGGAAAGAACTTTGTGATCAATTACAAAATTAGGATGATGGAGAAACGAATGTTCTTACGGATCTATGTCAGAAGTTGAGTCAAGAAAATGGTGTCATGAAGAATGAAATGCAAGCCCTAACCATGAGGATGTCCAAGGAGATTGAAGATCGGAAGAAGAATGAAGAAAATCTTGCCAAATCTCTGAAAGACAGATCTGAAGAATGCATAAGATTGGTGTATGAGAATGATATATTGAAAACTAAATTAGTACAATCTTAGAACAATGAGAAAGAGTTGGACAGAATGGTGACAGTCCTAAGAGGTGATCTGGATGCTGCAAATGAGTACAAAGATAAGTTCAAGGTCAATTCTACAAAGCTTGATGAATTATTGAAGAATCAAAGGGACACTGGAGACACTAGAGGTCTTGGATTTGAGCATGGAGAAAGCTCTGGTATTTCAAATTAGGATGATACATCCGGTTAGAAGAACAATCAGGAGAATCTACCAGAATTAGAGGTCATCGGTAAGGCAACCCAATGCACATAAATTTAATGGTAGATGACTTGTTTGCAATAAGTTTGGTCATATGGTAAGTCAATGCAAAATAAGAGTCAATCAAAACAATAATTCATTTACCGATCATTGTTTCAATTGAAAAAGTATGGTCATAGGACAATAAATTGTAGAATGAATGTAAAATGTCATGCATGTGGAAAGTTTGGACATATGGCTAATCAATGCAGGTCAAGGAATTCTCAAGGTTATAATAAGGCAATTCAAAATAATAATGTCACTTGTTATGCATGCAATAAATTAGGACACATTGCTAGATTTTCTAGAAGCAAGAACCTATCGGCAGGAAATGACAAATCCAATGAGAAGGGAAAGCAAAAACTAGATGATATTTGGAAGGAGCATGAGAAGAAGTGGGTTATGAAATCTGAGGATCAACCGGCAGAATCTAATACCTTAGATGTTCATCTGGCAGAACAAGGTATTCCTACACCTGTAGCAGGAGACTCATCTGGTAACTAAGGCTAATCCCTTAGGGGAGGCAAATTGATGACAAATCTTGCATTGCCCCTTGTAGTGATCTAAAAGCCTGTTTCAGACATTGGAGAAGTCAGTTTGAAGGTTAACCGGCAAATATTTGTTGGATCTTGGATCTGGTTTGGTTTACCAGTAAGTCACCTTATGAGTTATGGTTTGGTCATACACCTATAGTTAAGTACTTTCAGAATCTTTGGTAGTGAATTGGAAAGTTTGATCCTAGATGTGATGAAGGGATATTTCTTGGTTATTCAAATGAAAGCAAAGCATATAGATGTTATAATAAAATATTGTGGAGTGCGCTAATGTCAAGGTGGATGAGCAGTCGAGAGGTCCAATTAGAACTTATGAGAGAGAGCCGAAAGTGGAAATGATTATAACTGAACTGGTAACACTTGTACCAAAACAAAATGTTGAACTAGTTATCCTGACAGTATTAGAAAATTCAACAATGACTGAAGATCAGAGCAGTGGAACCGAAAGTTAGAAGAATCCTAGGTATGTAAGGTTGAATCATTTAGAAGATCAGATCATTGGAGATAAGAGAAAATGAGTGATGACAAGGAGAAGGTTGGAATTTGAAGAGGTGTGCTTAATTTTTCTAATTGAACTGACATCAGTAGTTGAGGCATGTAAGGATGAATGTTGGATGAAAGCTATGGAAGAGGTATTGGATCAGATAGAAAAGAACAACACATGGACTTTAGTTCCCCAGCCTAAAAATAAGAATGTTATCGGAACTAAATGGGTTTTTAGGAGTAAATTGAATGAAGATGGACAAGTTGTGAGGAACAAGGCTAGATTGGTTTGCAAAGGATATTCTCAGAAGGAAGGAATTGATTATGATGAAACTTTTGCTCCAATAGCAAGGATTTTTAAGATATTTTCAAGGTATAACTGAATATGGTTTGTGGTATCCTAAAGATGATTACTTTACACTATGTGCATATAAAGATGCAGACTGGGCTAGAGATATAGATGATTGGAAAAACACATCCGGTGAAGTTTTCTTTCTTGGAAAGAAACTTGTTTCATGGATCAACAAGAAATAGTCATGTACTTCTTTATTTACTATTGAAGCTGAGTATATTGCTGCTGCTACTAGTTGTACACAATTTCTATGGATGAAGCAAATGTTGAAAGATATAAGGGTAGATTGTAATGAATCGATAGTTATTCTGTGATAACTCTGCTACTATTGACATATCAAAGAATCCGGTATTTCATTCAAAGACAAAGTACATATCAATCAAGTATAACTTTTTAAAGGAAAAGGTGGAAGCAAATGAAGTCAGATTGGTTTATGTGAATACTAAAGAGCATATTGCAGATATCTTCACTAAACCTTTGCCCAAGGAATCATTTGAGTACTTTAGAGACAGATTGGGGATCTCAGCCTCTCTAGTAGAGACTTAAGTGATGTCGATTGGCATCAGTCCGGTATTCATTATCAGAACTATTATTCATTTCAGATTGATGAGATGGTGCTACTACTTAGGGGGAGTAGTTAGTTGTGTGGTTTAGAGGATTTATGGCTTTTCTTTGATGTTTATGTCAGATTTCTGGCATTGATGTCAAAGGGGGAGATATATAAATGTGAAAAACACTACTTAACAGAGATATCAGTCAAAGCGGGGGGGAACATAATTTTAGATTGGTTGTATCCCACTAGGGGAGTTTGGTTCAAGCCTATGGATGGTTAATTGGTACAAAGATAATTGGTTCAGAACTTCATTGATATATCATTTGTGGGAGATTGTTGGATGTCTTCCATTGGGGGAGACTTGTTTGGCATTTCTTGGCATTTCGATGTTTTTCACATCTAGTGTTGCCATCAATGCCAAAGGAGGAGATTGTTGGCAATTTGGAGGAATTGATTATGTGTTGCATTGATGTCAACACTAGCTTGTTTGGCTGTCTACCGGGTTCTAGTAGAGTGGTTGGATTGTGATGTTGATCTGGAGATCATCTCCGGTATTCTCTGGTATGTTCCGCTTGGTGGAATTGGTTTGGTTCGGTCATTCATGTGGTTCATGTGCATGTCACATTTAGTTGGTTTGGGATTTGATGATCCGGAAGCTATCATATGTTCTAGTAAGCCTTTTGGTTACCGATAAGGGTTTTACCAACAAAGCTTTGTTGAATATCTTTTGATGGATTCAATAAGTGATGTTGGTGTGACTTCTAGAAGGTTCTTGGGATGTTGATAGTTATCATGTTTGTGTTCCAGTTGATCGGTGGTGTTGCATTTGGCTTATGGCGACCTATTTTAGGTTTGGTGCTATTCTGTTAGTTTATGGACCGATTTATGTAACGTGTTGGTGGATGATCCCGATGTGTTATCGGTTGGATTTATTGTTTGGTTAATGTTGTTTTGGTCTTAGGACGACTTGGATTATCATTGGTTTGCGGGTTTATGTAATGGATTTATTGTATTGTCTTTTAGGTAGCTGACCTAATTGTTTAGGTCCTGATTTTGTATAAATATGATGTAAGATCTCTTTGTAGATCATCGATTGTGGGTTATGGGAATACCTGTGTGCGAATAAGGTTGTAATAATATGCAAAGGATTTGGTCGATCATAGGTGATCGAATTGGGTTTGTGTAAGAGATTTAAGACCTCTGACATTGAGCTTAACTGAAACTGTACTTAGACATAGGAGATGTTATACTTGCAGTTAAATCTTCTTTTTGGATTGTAGTTCGAAGATTTCTTGTAGTCAATGAGACTCCTTTTGCGATGAGCAATGTTCTCTAGGTTGTTGGCCTTCCTGCATGTGCAGGCCCCTTATATGTAATATTTATTCATCTGATCAGTGGATAGATATTGTGGGTCTCCAATCCCACCATGGTTTTTCCTCCTTGAGGTTTTCCACGTATAAATCTCTGTGTTATGGTGTTCATCTTTGTGGTTGCATTATTACTTATTGTTATTTGCTTTTATGCTTACCGTTTGCTAATTTGTTGTGTTAATGAGGTTAAATTTAATCATTTTGGTAGAACATTGATCCCCCCCCTCTCAGTGTTCTTGGATTCCAACAAGGGTATCTAGGTAATTTACTGATTAGGCCAACCTCCAATGGTCATGCGAAGCCACGAAGATGAATTCCCACTAGAGGGATAAGACCCTTGTCCTGATTCAAAATTGGGTTCCAAAGGCGCTAGGCGTCATGGTCCTTCTAAAAAAGGGACCACACCGAAGCCTCAAGGAGAAGGGTACCCCACCAAGGAGTCCATCAAGTGGGTGTACATGGCATTAGAACTAGAGACAATTTAAGGTTATGTCTCCATGAAATTTTAGGTCAAAGATTGTAAGATTTTATTTGTGCTAGGTCTTTTGACCATAGTTAAAGCATTGTCTAAAGTACATATAAATTTCCTCAAACATTTCTATATTTTTTCAATGTTTCAAATCAACATAATTTATTATTATTGTCAGATACCTTGACATCCCCTATGTAGTCTCTACTTCACTTAAGGGCATGTGGGAATGGGTGTTTAATAAGATTGAGAAGAAACATGGAAAATGGCAAACATATATGTTGTCTCTAGCTGGTAGGATTCAAATTGTTTAGAAGGTATTATCCTCTTATGCCATTTATCACTCATTGACCTATCTCATTGAAATGTTCACTTCAACAAATTGGAAAAGATACTCAGAGACTTTCTCTAGTCTAATGGTAAGGGGAATAGGAAAAGACATTGTGTGGCATGGAAATGGTGTTGCCTCCCTAAAAGTCAGGGTGGCCTAGGACTTAAAGATCTTAAGCTTCACGGTATTGCACTTGCCTACAAATGGACCTTTAAAGCTATACATGGAGACAAACCTTGAAATGTTCTGACCAGGAACAATTTAGCTCTCTCTCATCCTAAAAGGGGGAAACCTTGGGATGATATCTATGTTTGATATTTTACTTGGCCAGTTTAAGATCAAAACCTTTGGGTTGAAGGTCTTCTCCTCCCTTTGGAAGGCTTGGTCTCAGGTTCATATTTGATCTTGCCTAGGAGTGCAGTGGGCAACCCTCCTTTTCATGCTAAGAACAGGTCTATTTGGTGGGGTTTGACAAACAAGGATAAACTGTTAGAATATTTAATCTTTACTTGGCTTAGGTTTATTTGTATTTAGTTTAGGATATTCCTTTGGAATTCCTACATGTAATTTGTCCTCTAGTACATGTGTGAGGATGAGTCATTTCTTTTATTTTTCTTTATTAAGGAATATTAGATTTCCTCCATAAGAGGATGTGGACACATGGCACACACATTTTATGAATGGTGGCATTCATAGATTTGGGAGTTACTTTGTAACTTCTCTCCTCATCTCTATTTAAGAGATGTCTCCTCTCTCATTTCTTTTTAATGACATTATTGTAAAGAGCTTCTCTCTCTCTCTCTCTCTCTCTCTCTCTCTCTCTCTCTCTCTCTCACACACACACACACACACACACACACACACACACACACACACACATTTTAGGCATTGCCTCATTCATAATAACACAAGGGTTTTTTCTTTGTTTTTCCCCTTTCAAAATTTCTTGTGCCTCCTTCTTCACATTTGGGTGATTGCTCCAAGGTTTCTGCATTTCTCTCGGAACATTTACTTCATCAATAAACTTACTTGGATTTTATTTTTCTTTCCTTGCTCTTGTATTTTATTTCATGGTATCAGAGTAGGTTCTAATCCTTGTTTCAAGTTGAGATTGATGAAGGTTACCATTTTGTGGAGTTCATCTTCTTGGAGGCATTCTTGAGAGGAGAATAAGTTCTTTCTCTAATATTTTCTACTGTGCAGGTTTTTTATTTCAGATTTTAATTTTTTTTTTCAAACTTGTTAACAAGTTTGCCTGCAAGTTTAATCCTCTTAGATTCTAGTTAAAAAAAAAAAAAAGCTTTGGAAAACTTGACACCAAAGTTTCTTCTTTCTGGTTTAAAGTTGTGGTTTTGGAAGGCTTGCTGCCAAAGTTTCTTCTTTCTGTTTTTTTTATTGTGACTAGTTTGGAAGGTTTACCGCCAAACTCAACTTCCTTAATCTGTTTGGTCGACTTGCTGCCAAAACTGATTTATTATTAAATTGCATTCTTTATTTGTTTGCAGGTTCTAACATTTCATTTACTTGCAAGTTTTTTGATAAAAATAATTTTTTATATTGTTTCTTCATTGAATCTCTGTGTATTTACAAAAAATATCAGTGTCTAACATTTTCTGCAGGTTCTACCCTGTAAAAGGCATAATCTCTCTGTTTGTAGTTCTAAATTGTATTTCACTCATCTCACATTCATTTGTAATTTAATCTGAAATATAGTTTTGTTATTACAAAATATAACTCTATTTCTACAAATAATTATGTAAATCTTTCACATCTACAAGCTTTAACGTCTCTACAGTTTTGTTAAACAAGGATTTGCAACGCATCTGTTTTTTCTTCATCTGCTATTAACGCCTGTTGTCATTTTGTTCGTTGTGCTAACATCTCTGTAACTATTTCTGCACATATTTTTTTCAACTTCTGTTGTTGTAACGTCTCTATAACTATTTCTGCACGTATTATTTTCCAACTTTTGTTGTCGTTACGTCTCTGTACTCTTTCCTGAACTATCTAACGTCTTTGCATTCTGCTCTGAAAATGTTTTGTCTCTCTACAAATAATTTTATTTATGCATTTCTCTCTACCTTTGTTATTATTCCTTTCATAATTTATTTCTTACGTTTTATTCTTCATGCAAATTTAATAAAAGTTCTAAGTTTTCTCATGTATAAAGTAAAAGGTTTCTTAAAAAAAAAGTCTATAAAGTTTTATATATATAAGAGATTAAAAGACTTCTATTAAATAGTTCTAATTATCATTCATGAAAAACACATATTTCTTTTATTTTTCGTTTCAAGCATCTTTTGGATGTTGCTACTGATAAAAGTTCAGAGCCCATTACAACTGCTCCTCAAGCCAACCAAGACAGGTGCTATTCCTAGTTTAGCTACTCAATTAACTTATGATATTTTTCGCAATTTATTACGTCAAGAGGAAGCTAAATTAATTCAATTTGGTACTCTTAAAAGTAATGAACATGCTTTTATATCTAAAAATCAAAATCATAATAATAATTTTAGATCCGATAATAATAATCATAATCATAATAATAATCACAAATCTTCTAATTATCAATCTCCTTCTGAATCCTATCATAACAACTCTCATAATAATAATCATAATAATATGTACAATAATCAAAGGAATAATTCTCAAACAAGACCCCATTGCACATATTGTGGGAAAGATGGACATATTACTAATAATTGTTTTAAGAAGCAAAATGGTAAAAAGCCCATGAACCAAAATAATCAAAATAATCAACAACATAAACTTCATTATAAGAAAGGTAATAATAATGGTAATTCATCTCGTCATGCATTTACATGTACTTATAATGTTTCTCAACCACTTGAGTGGATTATTGATTCTGGTGCATCTCAGCATGTTACTTCCCATAAAGAATGTTTTGAATCTTTGTATCCTAATACTTTCAATATTCTTGTTCAATTAGCTAATAATTATAGTTGCAAAGTTGAAGCTATTGGTGATGTGAATGTCCCTAATGGAAAATTACATGATGTTCTTTATGTTCCTAAATTAAAATCAAATTTGCTTTCGGTTCCTAAACTTTATCAAGATTATAAGATTAACTTTTATAGGGGCATGTGTTATATCATTGATCCAAAAACTAATCATGTTATTGCTACTACTAAAATGGATAGTGATAACTTATTCAAGTTTTATGAATTTGCTCCTACAAAGTATTCCTTGCTTACTACTGTTGATTTTACTATATGGCATGAAAGACTTGGCCATCTCAATTCTGATTATATTTCGTTGATGCAAAAAGCAAATATGGTTGATGGATTGCCTACTATTGTTCCTTCTCAAATTGTTTGAAATGGTTGCATGAGTGGTAAGATGCATAGGGAACCCTTTCCTCATAGTCAATCTTGGAGGGCATATACTAAATTGCATCTAGTTCATAGTGATCTCTTGGGTCCCATGGAAAATACCTCCATCCAAGGTTCAAGGTATGCTTTTACCTTTGTTGATGATTTTTCAAGGAGAACATGGATATATTTCCTTCATAGTAAGGATCAAGTGCTTGATGTGTTTACTTAATTCCATATGTTTGTAGAAAGGCAATCTGGTTCTAAAATTAAGATTCTTCATACTGACAATGGAAGAAAATATGTCAATAATGCATTTAATGCTTATTTGAAATCTTTTGGAATTAAACATGAGCTTACCATTCCTTATACACCACAACAAAATGGTGTGGCAGAACGGAAGCATAGGACCATTGTTGAAATGGCTAGATGTTTATTGCATGCAAAAAATATGGATTACAAGTTTTGGGCTGAAGCTATGGCTTGTGCAACTTATTTAATTAATAGAACACCTACCAAAGCCTTAAAGGATAAAACTCTGGAAGAAACTTGGTCTGGTAGAAAGCCCAATTTGCAGAATTTAAGAATTTTTGGTTCCATTGCTTATGTTCACAAACCTAAGGAGAAAAGAAAAAAATTAGATGCTAAATCTTCTTTTATTTTTGTTGGTTATGATGAAAATACTAAAGGTTATAGAGTTTACAATCCTATTACTAACAAGGTAAAAGTTGCCAGAGATGTTTGTCTTGCAAAAAAAGACATTCATTATTGTTCTAAAGTGGAGGATGATGAACTTGCTCAAAGCAAAGTTGTGCTTGTGGAGGACCAACCGCCTTCTCTTAACCCTACTCCTAATGCATCTCTTTCTATTCCTTCTAGTGATAGTGACGATGATAATAATAAATCTACTCCTCATGACTCTCCTTCTAGTGATGAATCCATTACTTCTAAAAGAAGACCTAAATGGTTTAAATCTTTAATTCAAGATAGTGATGAATACTTAGCTAGAATGGATAGAATTCAAGCTACAAGAGTTAATTATTGTAATTATGCTTTAATGACTATTATTATGAATTATAATGATCCTAAAATATTTGATCAAGCTAAAAATCAACCACACTGGCAAAAAGCAATGAAGGAAGAATATGATACTTTAATTTCTAACCAAACTTGGGATTTAGTTCCCTTGCCTCATGGTAAAAATCTTGTTTCTTGCAAGTGGCTTTATAAAACTAAATTGAATGCTAATAATCAAGTTAGTAAATTTAAAGCTAGATTAGTTGCTAGAGTTTTTTCTCAAATTGAAGGCTTAGATTATACTAAAACTTTTGCTCCTGTTGCTAAAATGCCTACAATTAAACTTGTGCTTGCTTTATCTTCTAGAATGAATTGGCCTATTCACCAAATGGATGTTAAAAGTGATTTTCTTAATGGTGGTTTACATGAGGAAATTTATATGTCTCAACCTCCTGGTTTTATTAAAGAAGGTAATGCACACTTAGTTTGTAAATTAAAGAATCAATTTATGGATTAAAGCAATCCCCTAGGGAGTGGTATTAAAAGATTAATGCATTCTTTCTTTCTCAAGGCTTTATTAGAAGTAAAAATGATCCTAACTTGTATATTAAACATAGTGAAGATGATATTATCATTATTATCTTGTATGTAGATGATTTGATTCTTACTTTAAGTTCCAATACTTTGATTTCTGATATTAAGTTTCAACTTAATCAAAAATTTCAAATGACTGATTTAGGTCTTTTACATTATTTTTTAGGAATGCAAATTTGGCAAACCTCTAAAGGAATTTTGTTATCTCAAAGTAAATATGCTCAAGATCTCATAGATAAGTTTAAAATGAATGATTCTCACCATGTTTCAATTCCTATTGAATTGGGCACTAAGTTAATGCTTGATATGAAAACTCCACTTGTTGATCCTACTTTGTATAGACAATTAGTTGGAAGTTTGAATTATTTAACTCTTACTAGGCCAGATATTGCTTATAGTGTTGGTTTGGTTCAACTAAACCTCAACAAACACACTTTAAAGTTGCTAAAAGAATTTTAAGATATATTAAAGGAACTATTAATGTAGGTTTGTTTTATGATGCAAATTCTGATTTTACTTTAAAAGGTTTTACTGATTCCGATCTAGGTGGAGATCCCAATGATGAGAAATCTACTTGTGGTTTGGTTCAGGAGCAATTTCTTGGAATAGTAAAAAGCAATAATCTACCTATCTTGGATCCACTGAAGCTGAGTACAAAGGATGCACTAATGCTTCCAAAGAATCCTTGTGGCTTAGAAGACTACTTGAAGATTTGGGTCTACCTCAACACGAACCAACTCCATTGTATTGTGACAACCAAAGTGCTATTGCCTTGGCTAAAAATCCAGTTTTCCATGCAAGGACAAAACACATTGCTCTCCAACACCACTTTATTAGAGAACAACTTGAAGACAAGCAAGTTTCACTCCTCTATTGCAAGGGGAAAGACCAAGTTGCAGATATTTTGACCAAGCCACTTTGTAAAGAAAAGTTCCAATTTCATTGTAAAAATCTTGGATTGCAACCCATTGAAGGGTTTGATATAAACTCCCCAAGTAAAGCTTAAGGGGGGGTGTTAGAATATTTAATCTCTACTTGGCTTAGGTTTATTTGTATTTATTTTAGGATATTCCTTTGGAATTCCTACATGTAATTTGTCCTCTAGTACATGTGTGAGGACAAGTCATTTCTTTTATTTTCCTTTATTAAGGAATATTAGATTTCCTCCATAAGAGGATGTGGACACATGGCACACACATTTTATGAATGGTGGCATTCATAGTTTTGGGAGTTACTTTGTAACTCCTCTCCTCATCTTTTAATGACATTATTGTAAAGAGACTCTCTCTCTCTCCCTCCTCTCTCTCTCTCTCATTTTAGGCATTGCCTCATTCATAATATCACAAGGTGTTTTTCTTTGTTTTTCCCCTTTCAAAAGTTCTTGTGCCTCCTTCTTCACATTTGGGTGATTGCTCTAAGGTTTGTGCATTTCTCTTGGTAACATTTACTTCATCAATAAACTTACTTGGATTTTGTTTTTCTTTCCTTGCTCTTGTATTTTCTTTCATAAACCCCTGACTTTATCTCAAGGATGTCCTGTTAAGAGTTGGTTTGCTGTTGGAATCAGGACCTTGGATGATATCATTCTTGATGGCAAGGTTGAGTCATGGGATCAATTGAGAATGAAATATGACTTGCCCAGTTCTCACAAGAAAACCTATAGTATGATAATCAATGTTGTGGGTAACAATTTCCCTGGAATAGGGTGGTCTAGTGAAGATGTAATCCAGAACATCAAATGGTTGGATGGTAGTAAATTTTGTGTTGTCTCAATCAAGAACATTTAGAACATGTTGGTTGAATCCAATGAGGTGTATGACAAACTTAACAAGAGTTGGAATCTGAAATGGTCGGACAACAAATGACTTGATTCTCTTAACCATTTGTGGCATAATCATGTTGAGCCCAAGAAAAATTATTTTCGTTGGTTATTACTGCTTAAAAAAATTGTCGTTGATAATGTCCTTCATTCTTATGGTCTTCCTACCTGATTAAGTGATGCTTATCGAGTCCCTGAGACGTTTGACCATTTGTTTTTTAATGTCATTTTGTTGTGGCTTTGTGGTCCCTTTTCTTTGGATTGCCTATTATTTGGAACCATGATGAAGGTTTTTCTTGGATTGAAATCCTTGCTGGATGTGTGGAAGCCTTTGACCCTTTTCTTAACAAATTTTGGTTTATTTTTATTTGCGAAGTATTGTGGTTTCTTTAGAAAAAGAGGGATGATGAGTTTTTTCAAGCCAACTGAAGGAATCTTGTTGAGTTTAAATGTAAACTCACATATTTCATGATCATGATGTAGGTTTCTACTACAATGGAGATCCCAAAAGAAAGTTTCATGACGTTGCTGAAAGAGGGAGTCATACTAGTGTACAAGAAGGACATTTATACTACACACTTCTTCCCCACTAGAAAGAACAAGATGAATCAAGAAGAACTTAATTTTCCTCATGACTTTCTAAGAGATAAGAAGATCACCAGGGAAGATATTCAGCTAGAAAATAAGAAGGAGAGGCCACAACTTAGCCAATGGGATACAGTAGTGGATCTCGATATTGAGTCTCCTCTAGGTACCTCTGGGTGTGATAAGGCATAATGTAGTAATAATATTCTCGGTGCCTGGGATTAGTGATGATTTGCATTATGTTTTTAGAGTTTTTTTGTAGTGTCTCTCTTGAACTCTTTGATTTATGTACATTTTGAGTAGCCTATGCTTGCATATTTTGGACTAGACAATATGGTATCGTAGCAGCTTATAGGATACTTTGTAGTGATCAATAGTGAATTGAAACTTGCAATGTTGTCCTATGTTCTATAAAGCTTTTTGTACATTATCATTAATATAAAATTAAAAAACAATTTATTACTATATTATATTATATTTTAATAATCTTTGACTTTTATGTTAGTGCAAGTTTTTTATTTTTTCTTATGTTAGCAGGTATTTATTTTCATACACATATTATTTAAGCTTGCTTAGGTTATTAGGAGTGTTTAATATGAGGACACATGACAAAATACTCCAACTACACGTGTAATTCTCTCCCTTACATGGATTGATGAATTACACACCCTCTTTTGGCTTATTGTGCCACCTATCATAACCACTATATTGTCATTTCATAAGTGGGTTATAGGGTAGTTGGGTTTCTCACCCTCTTTCGACTTTATGTGCCACCTTTATAACTCCTTTTTGTTTTCATGTAAGGAGGTTATGCCACATGTTTTGGCATTTATCAAGTAGGTAAAACCTCCCATTTTTTATGGGGAGTGGGAGTTAATGCACCTCTTGGGTGTATATGCTATTATTTTTTTATATGATAAGCATTATACTCTCACCTTCACTAGTTCAATGATAGCTTGGTGAGAGTCTTCTCAAAATTCTCTTCTTTGTCTCTATTTCTCTCATTTTAAATTTCTCTTCATTCAGCTATTTTGATCTTCGATTATCTATTGCCTGGAGTTACATGCGATCTATGACCAACATCATATCCTGGTTCAGTTCTCAGTTCTTGCAAACTTTAACATTTTCTCTATCTAACTTCCATGAGAAGGTTGTCAAGGCTACAAGAAAAACTTGGTACAAAACTATGGTTTCATATAGTGACAATACAATTTTTTATAATTCCTCTAAGTGGCTTAGAGTATCACAATAGAGTGTTATTAGTTTAGGCTCTACTAACTATTGGGTTAATGTAAATTAAAGTTGGAATATGGGAATACACTTGGATTAAATGTGACTAAATTATTACTATAGTTGAATGCATTTTAGTTGTTGTTGTATTTACAAAAATATAGGTCTCATTTTAATAGAACATAATAATATTTGTATACTATGTACCTCAATTTCAAGATGACTTAGAATTTGTATAAGTTTGTACTATTACCAGCACAAGCATTAGTTTTCATGCCATAATTTTATAGTATTAGCTTAGATAGGTAGGGATATGCAAGAGGATCAATAATTTGTTGTTCTCCATGATGAAGTCCATTTATGATTATAATTTGTTTTAATGTTTCAAGTATGTCCAATCAAATATTAAAATGGTCAAAGGTTTTCAACTTTCATATGCTCTTTTAACAAACTTGTTTGTTAAGTAGGAGATATTTTACATAGCAAGTCCAATTATGATATTGCTATCATGATTCAAGTGTGTAGTTTTTGAGTCAAACCCATTGACCCATGTTACATGAGTAGTGGTTCACGAGAACCCATCTCTAATGAAAATGAATGGTTCACTTAGCACTCAATGCATCTAGGTGATGCTCACAGAGGTGAAGCATCACCTTGTTTGTTTTAATGCATATATCAATTCGTAGTTCCTATATATGTTTCATGACTCATTAGTGATGCATTTGGTACTTACATAGATGTTTGATGGTAAAATCTATTTTTGAAGTGTTTATTTTTAAAGTAACTTCATATGCAAATTATAAAATAATTTTGTAGTTTCAAATGATCCTTTTGAGAGAATTAGATGGTCCTTAATTATGTAATAGCCTTATTTTTTCTTGTAAAAACTATATAAAATATTTGGATAAGGATAAACACTAGCAACATGTTTTACATCTTGTAGTTGCTTCCGGTTTTTATTGTGTGCCTTTTTTTACATCAATGTTTCAGATCACACTTTGTGATCTATCATCAAGATGCTAAGAGAATGCAAGGACATGACATATGGTAAATTGTAGCCTAAGGCCAATCCTATCCTTGCATTCTCTTAGCATCCTGATGATTGGCCTTAGTCTGCAATTTACCATCTGTCATATCCTTGCTTTCTCTTAGCATCTTGATGATGGATCGCAAAGTGTGATCCAAAACGTTGATGTAGTCTACAATTTACCATTTGTCATATCCTTTCATTCTCTTAGCATCTTGATGATGGATCACATAGTGTGATCTGAAATGTTGATGTAAAAAAAGGCACACAATCAAAACCATAAGCAACTACAAAATATTAATATGGATTGTGGAAATTTGATTATTTTAATATTTAACATCCTTAATTTTTTCATTTCTTATTCTCTAGAACTTACACATTTAAAATACTTCCCATTTAATCCCATTAGTTTGTTATGATTATTAGTAGAATCTTATTTAAACTCATTAGTTTGTTACAATTATTAGCAAAATCTCATTTATATAGGAATGTAATTAGATTCTCACTCTTGTATACATGTTTACAATAAGATGTTTCAAGATTTGATAATTTGTTATCATAAACCTATTCTCCTCATCAATAATTTTCACGATATGACAATTTTCCATTCTCACCTATCAACATAATCATTGTGTCCGACACATAACTTAATTCTTAATACATATTCAATCTAAAGAAACACTAAAAGATTAACATACAAATGTACATCACACTAACTTTAGAATATATATACTACAATCTTAAAAAATACATATATACTACAATCTTAAAAAATAAATTAAACAACCAAAATATTAATTTAAAAAAAAAAAAAAACCTATCGACCAAACCATCTTACAAAATAGCCATTGTGAAAGGAGTCGCAGCTTTAAACTACCCATTTACTGATTCGTTAGGGTAACATTAAATATAAATATATCCTATTTGTCAGATACAGCGGAAATATAAATGTACCCCGCACACACAGTAAGTCCAGGCTACCCGACAAGATCCATTATCTTTCAAAGAGTGCACGCGTTCAGTTAGTATGCAGTAGTAGAAGAATATGGAGGATAATTACAGTGGAATTACAGAGATTCAACCTCTTTCTCCACAGAAAAAACAAGAAGATGATACGAATACCCGCCAAGAGTTTGAATCTGCGTCAGGGGAAGGACTTCGAAATCGGAAGCATGCCGCTACATCAGATGAATCTGATTCTAATCTTAATGTCAATGGAAACCCAACTATTAAAAAGGTTGAATCGACTCCGAATGTCTTCTTCTTCTGGGCATTCTTTGTGGGCATAATCTCGATCGTTACTCTGGCCTTCGTAATATTTTCCTCTCTAATCAGACCAGGAGACGAGAAAACAGAGTTCCTAAGCATGCCTCCTGATTTACGCTCACATTATAGCAAGGGCAAGATGATCAAAGTGCAAATTGGGTACGAGAGGAACTACATCCAAATGTTTGTAAGAGATGAGGGACCTAGAGACCATGCAGAAACAGTAGTTTTGGTTCATGGTTTTGGAGGCAGTTCATACTCTTTCAGAAATGTCATGTCAATGCTGGCTTCCAGGGGAATTCGTGCAGTTGCACCTGATCTACCTGGCTTTGGTTTTTCAGACAAAACAAGCTTACAAAATGATAGGGAATGGTCTGGTTTTATTGGGAGGGTTAGGGATGTGTACCTCGAGATAAAGGAGAAGGGCTTGTTCTGGGCATTTGATCAGCTAATTGAGACAGGAGAAATGCCTTACCAATTGCCATATAAAAAAACCAGAGTCACCCAAAGCTACCAAGTGATGCAATGCGGGGCAGAAGAGTTGGGCCGCAGTTTGGGACAGGTAATTGAATCCTTAGCTCTTGGGCCAGTGCATTTGGTTCTTCATGATACAGGATTTGAGTCTGGTGCCATTTGGGCTGCCAGCAATCCTTTGTTGGTTCGCAGCGTTACTCTCATTGATGCAACTCCACATCGCCCTTCTGTTCCCTTGTGGATTCTCAAGGTGCCAGGATTGAGTGGGGTGGTGACCCATTTGTCCTTTTTGCAATTGGGTTTATTTAAAATCTGCTGTTCAAGGGCCATTGATAGTTCTGCAGCAGAGGCCCATGGGTTTCTCTTGAGGACCAAGAATGCTGCAAAGGCTATTGTGGAGATTACAAACCGTGCAAATTTTAGCTTTGACTTTGAGGCTTGGGCAAATGCTGATCAGATAAAAGAAGTGCCTATCAAAATACTCTGGGCGAATGAGTGGTCCAAGGATTGGCTGAGAGAAGGTCATCTGATATCTGAGCGACTCCCTCGTGCAGAGTTTGTTTCCCATAGTGGTGGGAGATGGCCTCAGGTGAGAACAAATGTTTTGATTTAAATCTGGAAACTCTTACATTCTTTTCGTTTCTATTTGCTGTACGAATTGGTCATGATTTTTGAGTAGTTATTTACTTTTAGCACTAAGGAGTATAACATTTAGGAAAGGAAGTAACCGAAAACTGGTGCCAAACACCGTTCCTATTGTCCTGTAAAAAAAACTATATTTCAAAACCAGAAGCACCTCGTTGTGCATTTACTGAAGTTGCAATGCCTTATGTTGCATGTATCAACACAGCCAACATTCTGGGCATCATAAGTTGCAAGCTAGTTTGTACATCTTCACTACTCCCTTTTAGCAATGATGGCACTCTGTACCATATAGCTAGCCAATTCACCACTTTTTCTTTGAACACCATATGAATGCAATTCACCTCCTATTTTTGAAGTTCAACTGTTCTGGTAATGTAGATTTTTCTTCCTGAATTGTCCTATTAGTTTTCGTAAATGGATCCTATTGCCAGCTTTCAGTTTGCAGAGTTTTTTATGGGCTGATCGTGACTCTCCCAGTAGCTTCTAAGCTAATTTCACCGCATCAATTGAGTGGAATTCATAGAGACAATTAAAAGTTCATTTTTTAACATGGTTATCGAGAGATGTGTCTCCTACCCTGATTTGCGTCTTCCAACCAGAAATTGACTCTCCAAAAAACTTAGAACAAATGTAGTAAAAGTGGAAAAAAAGGAAGGCAAATAAATAAAATAAGCTTGCAGCAAAGCAAAGTCAAAGGGAAATAAGGAAACCATGCCACACGAAGACAAAAATCCATGCAAAGTTATAGTGATAGTATCTATTGATAGTGTAGACTTTTTGAGCTGGACATAAACAGTTGTATGACTGATTTACTGTCATTATAATGGTCTAAAGAGAAACTGCCTTTACTATTTAGCCAACAATATTGAGTGTGCTCAACACCTATATTACCTTACTTTCACTAAACCATTTAGACTGGTTATGGTACTGTTGGTTCACGTTTTATCATCTACCAAACATTAGAATAAGATACCCAAAGGTACTCTATCCTCTCCTGAAAAATCACTGCTGATTCCAAGGTCTATATGTGTGAACAAGCGACTTTAGTGGGATAGCTACTTGGGTAGTGTATGCTGAAAATCTCAAGGGGGACTTACGTTTACGAATGTCTTTTAAGCTTCTGGACTTAGATGGATTTATCAATTTTAGGCTCTTTCTTTTTTTTTTTTGATTTTTCAGAATTTAGACTTTCAAAAAGGGAAAAACGGGATAGGGTTTAAGAAAGCTGGTCTAAACCTACGAGTTCTAGAGACGGTATTAACTGGGTGATCTCCGGAAACCGCACTTTGCTTTGCCACACTAAGGACAACTACACAAAGCGGGTGCAATCTTCAATGAGTTGTGCTTATGATCGAAGTTTTGGCATACACAGGGGATAGGCAGAGATACATCGTTAATTAATACTAACTTTGCACAGTGAAATGGAAATTATCCATTCACCAAAAGTATGAGCAGAGATACATCGTTAATTAATACTTATCAAATCCTTCATTCAATTCTAACAACTTGAAAGCAAATCTAAATTAACTTCTAATTAATGTGTTGAGGAAATTGAAACCATGCTAATCACTCAAGTAACAGAGGTTACAAATCCTTAAGAGAAAGCGCACATGCAATGTATTATTTGAAAAAATGACCTTCACGCAACAATATATCAAAAACCTCACTCTCCAAATGAGAGGAGGTAGCCTTATATAGTTTCTCAGAAAATAATGAACGACCGAGATCAAATAGTGATCAAGGGCCCAGATTGAAAGTTATAAACCTTAGTTAGGGTTTCCCAAAACTCTATTAGTTAGAGTGAACAAGAAGGCAAGTGGCACAACTGCTATTCTCACTGGGGTGAGTGTCCAGTTTCCCTTTTTGTAGATTCAATGTATCTGGACACAATAAGCCGCACCTCCTCTAGGGTCACACTTGGCAAATTGCTGATTTGGAAGTCAACCATATCCATGTCATCGGTACAAGTGGCGAGAGTATCTTCCCAGCCGAGTGCTTGTGTCAGGAAATCTTCGTCTATGCGCATGAAGCTCGAGCCTTTGGAGAGATTTTCCTTGAGAACTGGCCCAGTAACTTTGAAGAAGTTTCCTTGAACTTTGGCCCTCAAATTCTCCGCACGCAGATGCTTCTCTCACACCTCATCCTGCTGTAATATCTTAGCTGCCACAAAGAAAACCTTGTCTTGAATATCTTTGATGATTTTTTCAAATTTTACACACTTATTCTCGGATTTTCTCAAAGATTTAGCCCTTGTAACCAAGGTAAAGTACCAAGTGTTGAAATCATACAGGTCACCATGTTGGATGAATTTCCTGTTTACAAGATCTTGCCGAGAAAGTCCCCTGATTTCCTTTAGATATGGAATAATCCTCTTTTGAATATCTTCACTATCTTCCCAAGCTTCAGCCATGTCTCAAAGTCTGCTCAATAAGGAAGATGTGGACTCATGTGCTGCTATCAGGTTCTCAATGAGTATGCCAACACGTTTTGAGGCATCCGTAGTCCATTCTTTCACTTCTTTGAAGGTTGCCTTCATGTATTCATACTCCTTTAAGGACTCTTGCGGAAGAGGTATGAGCGGAGTAACAAATATCTCATGATCAAGTGGCTTAGTTAGATGGAGAACATATTTTCTCCATTGTCGATTCTCTTCTTCAACCTTAATTCTTTTCTCCTTCTCCTTGGCTAGTCTTGCCTTGATGGTGTTGCAAGAATCATCAAAATACTGGACCTCTTGAGCCTGAGTAGGCTTACCCAACTCTACTGTAGTAATCTTATAATCTTCCGGAGCAACATTGTCCCGAGTTTTACCTTCTTTAGGTACAGCTACCTGCACTGTTCTGAATCCTGCATTATCTCTTTGAATTAAAGAGAATCTCTTGGCTGGTTTGGGCAGTCTTATCTCAATCGGTTTACTCACCATAGCCAAGAATGCTGCCATGTTCTTCTCTGAATGATCCTCTTTAGGAGCCTGAGCCTTTATTTTTTCTTTTAGCCAATCTGGAATGGTTGATTGCTCCATGCCACTTTCATCAAACTTATTCTTTGTTTCCTTTGGTCTTGTAACTATACCATCTAGGAACTCCCTTGGAAACTCAGGTTCTTTAACCTCTACATTCTTAACACAATTCGGCTCTTGGGTTGGTTCTTCCATTACCTCTTCCACTGAAGGGGAAGGAGCTATTACTCCTATATCAATATTCATCCTTTGTTCATCAGTTGTAGCCTTGTTTGGAGCAGCGGATGTAGCACTTAAGGTCGACTGACCCTCGTCAGATTTATATTTTCTGCTTGCATCCCCGACTACTTTCTTTCCTTTACCCCTTAGAGAATTTTCAGTGGGTTCTTTCCTTTTCCTGGACCCAACACTTGACGAAACACCATGGATTGAAGACATTGACTCATTGGTCCCCATGAGATCATATGTGAGATTGGTACCTTTGGATTTAAGATCTTTTGCCTTCTCACTTGCCCACCATTTCGAATATTCAATTATTGGTCTCATAAGGTCACTCAAGTCCGCCCTCAGAATCTGACCAATTAAACAAGGCAAGGGACTCATTTCTCAGTTTGTCAAAGTGAGGTTGCTCAAACTTGGGATCCTCTTCAAGTTGATCTGCTACTCTAAATACTTCTGTTGTTCTAATCAAATTCAGAGGAAGTTTGGACCACAATCTCTTTTTGATTTCAAAACTGTCGGCTGCATCAGCCCAATAGTCTTCGAGATCCGGTCTATGCTCAAATATTTCACCATCGACTCTTTTCATCTGGTGAAAAGGGTCAAAATGTGCTCTAGCCTTATACTAGAATAATGGATACCAAGCAAGTTCCTTTTCAACACTAGCAACAGCCTATGACGATGGACATGTCTCCAATCCATTTCCAATAGTGAGAGAAGATGTCCCTACCTTCTTCTGCTTCTCTCTTTGAATGATCATATAATTTTCCAGCTGCCTGACAACTTCAAGCAATACTACCTTGTTGGTGGGATACATAGGTAACTTATAAGGAGATCCGGAGAATCCTTGAATTCTTAGATAAGTAAACTTAGGATATTGGATGTACCAATGCCCGAATTTGCTGATAAAATCTCTAGATTCTTGAGAGAGCCTATGATGCAGACCACCTTGGAGTGTCCTAGTAATGTGCATTAAGAATGCATCATTGATTCTTTTGAAGTGAAATTTTTCCTCTAAGTGCAACTGCGGGTAGCAATCGTAGACAACAAATTGATTTTCTTTATTTCCCACTTCCCCTCTACAGGTGAGTCCTCTATATCTGTAGGTTCGAGCAAGAGAGTACACCAGATAGGAACTCATATAGAATGTCCTGTTTTTCTCTAAATCCTTCAGTTGGGTATCAAGATTATCTCTTATAATCTTTGCCCAATCAATCATCTTCACTCCGGTGTTTATTTCATTGATGAAGTAGTACATCCAAGGCTCAAATGGCGCGCCTTGTTGACTACCCATGACCTTGTTTAGCAGAACCATCAAATCTCCAATATCTTCCTTGAAATATGCTCTTATAAGATCTTTAGGTAACTTGGAAGCACCTTTCCTTGGTTTTTCCAACCATTGATGGTTGATGTTGGCCTCATATTCTTCAATGTTATCTTGGTATAGCCGTGTTGCTTCTTCTTTGGTCATGTAAACAGGGTTATGATATTCAGGGATGCGGAAAGCTTCCCTGATAAAAACATCACTGACATTTGCCAAGACTCTCCTGTCAGGTGCTATGATCTCTCGGCTTATAGAATTATAGTGTTTAGAGCTTTCCACTACTAACTCAACACATTGCTTTGCTGGAAGGAAACCAGCAGCCTGTACAATTCCATTTCTCATCATCTTTCTGGTAGTTGCGGTAGGCATCAATTTGTCAAGGCCATACATTCGCTTCTTGAACTCCCTCAAGTTGATATGTCTCAGGTTCGTGTCTCCGACCAGCTTCCACTTAGACCTCATCTTGGATTCCGGAGGGGAATCCTTATCCACCAAAAACTTCATCCTGACTGCGAGATCTGCAAACTAATCAAACCAACTTAAGTTAAAATTTATACTTTTAAGAGTAACTTGTGAGTTTGGTGGCTAAGTGGTTGGTATTTTCACTTTGCTCTCGACACTTGGTCATAAAAATGAAATTTTCACATGTAGGTATTCTGAGAATTCTGAAGAATATGTGAAAACCTAGAGAATATCAAATTCTGATTTTAAACTTGAACTCAGATTATAACTTGGAAGACCTCATTCGACCTTGCTTGGATAGGCAGAGAATAAGAAAGAAGAAAGGAATAGTCAAATTAGCATGATCTCTCTTATTGAAAATTTGGATAAAATCTTTAGAATCTGCTAACAAAGAACTCAGAAAATTTAATAAATCCGCCTTCAAAACCAACTTCACCTTCGGTGGAATGAGAAAAAAAGACAAGAAGATAGAAGGAACTTTCAAAAACTCAGAAACTTTGATAGATCTGCCTCCTATCAGCTGGTTTATCTCCAAAATCTGCGTATGTTGCAGGAGAATAAGGTTGAAAATGATACTAAATGTCTCTTAACTTCTCAAGAATATGTTCAATCCTTCGAATATCCTTCGAATATCCTTCAATCTGCAAGAATGTCTCTTAACTTTGCTCTCAACACTTGAAGGTTCAAACTCTTGTGAAAAATAATGAAGGAAGGAATGTCTTATTTGTATTGAAGTTGAATTTCGTAATTAGAAACATGCAGATCCTCTCTAAAATCTGTTTCCATTTTGATTTCAGTCTTCAACGTTTATGAAGAAAGTTTCTAATTCAGCTTCAAGTTGCATAGTCATCATCCTTGAGCTCGAATTCCTTTGAATGCAACTTTCTATTTCGAATTCCAGTTCCAAAATCAACTCAATCTCTAAAATTCATCCCTTAAGAAACTTTCTATTTTCAACTCAGTTCGAATTCTCCAAGATCATGTTGACATCACTCGGAATATTCCAATTTTCAAACTTAGTTGACCTCCATCAAGGCGGACTTTGTTGAGTTTGATCTTATTAGGGTGGACTTTTTCCCTTCCAAACACCTAAATTTAACAAGGCGGACTTCTTCACGCTCCCTCTCCATTATCTATGGGGCGGACTTTAGCTCTCCTCATAAGGTGGACTTTGAATATCTTGGGAACTTGGGCGGAGTTTTGGAGTATTGTGTACCTTAAAAACTCCTTCATAGGGCGGACTTCATGCACTCAACTTCAAGGCGGACTTTGGAGGGGGGACTTTCATACCTTACTTGCACCATCATCATCATCTATAAGGCGGACTTTTGAACATCTTTTGCTTGTCTTACCTCCAAGTAGGAAGGCGGACTTTACTATCTTCACAACCACGGTTTACCTTGCATTGAACCTCTTAAAATACCTCCAAGGCGGACTTTCATGCATCCTATCCATGGCGGACTCAAGGTGAAGGCGAACTTTCTTGCCTTGGGCACTTGATATCTTTAGTATATACCATGAGGGGCGGACTTTGTGAGTCTTAGCCAACACTCACCTTAAGCGGACTTTTGCAGCTCACCACACTAGTCACCTTGAGCGGACTTTTTAGCTCATGCTTCAACACTATCTACCTTGCTTGGAGGGCAAACTTTTGTTAGACTTTTACTTAGGGCGGAGTTTGTTAACCCTTACCTTAGGCGGACTTTGAATGACTTGACACCTTGGCTATTAGGAATAGGGCGGAGATTTAATAGTCTCCATCATTCATGGGGCAGAGTTTTGGAGTCTTGGTTACTGTTGTGACGTATTCACACATCGCCCCATTGCAAATGGGGACCCCTGCTTTTTGCTTTCTAGGGTTTGTTTTCTAGGTCTTTTAGGATTTTGTCGTTAGCCTTTGCAGGATGAGTGCTGTCGAGGGGATCGTTGGATTACAGGCTTTGCTTGAGCCAGGGTGAGTCCACAGGGCCACAGAATTAGGGTTTCTTTGGGAGTCTTCCGTAGGGCCTGGTTTTGCTCTCGTTGCTAATTGTGTCTTGCTTTGTGAGTGGATATCATTCTTGAAGGTCCGAGCTAGGTCGAGTTGGTGAGTGATGAAGTCTGAAATGTCATCCTGATCTTCAAATGCCCTGAAATTTGGCTAAGTCTGGAATGTCCTGATCCTGAAATTTGGCTAAGTCTGGAATGTCCTGATCCTGAAATTTGGCTAAGTCTGGAATGTCCTGATCCTGAAATTTGACTAAGTCTGGAAAACTGAAGAATCCTCCAAAAACTAGATTTTGCAATATAACTCCTGGAGGTCCGAAACCACTCTCAAACATCTTGAAAGTATATATGGAATATAACTTAAAGTATAGGAATATACTTAAATGTTATATTCCATAAAATGATCCTGACGGAGAGTCCAAAATGTCAAATTTCGCTCCTGACCCTTCCAGAGAGTCCAGGGCGAAATTCTTATAGGGCCTGCCCCTGGAAAGACTCTTGAACAAACTTAATTTTGATGTCTTCTTGTTGATGATTTAAGGTATAAAATGCTATGTTGAAATGAAATTATTATGTGTCCTTTATCATCTTTTTGTTCGTCTTGCAGTTAAAAGACGACCTTCTCCAGCCCAGCATCAACAAGGACGACCTTCTCCAGCCCAGCCTCATCAAGGATGACCTCTTCCAGTCCAACATTTGAAGGAAAGACAAGGTGGCATCCCAGTCATCACTCCTCCAGTCGGGTTGGTCCACTTCAGCATGTCCAGATTCAATGTACTTGACTCATCAAAGATGGCACTAACTTCGATGTACCTACGTCGGCTATCCATTGGTCGAATATTCCAGAGGAGACATGTGTCCAAATAATGCAATTATTTCATTGGTCAGAATTAAGTTTGTTGTAACAAACCCTAATTAGGGTTTCATTGTAAAATCTTGGCCATTGATCTCAAATTGATCCAAGCCATTGAATGGTATTGTGGGCACTATATAAGCCCTGGCTCTTCATTTGTAAAGGCTAATAGTTAGTGAATGGGAGTCAACAATAGTTAGTCGGTAGTTAGAAGGTGAATAGTTAGAAATAGTGAATAGTCAGTTGATAGAATAGTAATTAGAGTAGAATAGAAAGAGAAGGCAAAGATTGTTGCCAAGATGTTGTTGTAAAAGGCTTGTAAGACTTCATTGAAGAAATGGTGAAATCTATGAGTCGATTCAACAATTTGCATGGTCTCTATACTTCTCAGATTTGATTTCATGTTATTAGATGAGTGGAAGAAATGTGTTTGATTGATGGTGAAATTCGTATATCCATACTACTAGCAGTTTGTTGATTGCAGACTTGCCTTGTGTAGTCAACTGGAATCGTTCAGCTTAAGCTTAACTTCAATTGTCGCTTCTTCACTGATATGCATCAGCCTCTATGCTTGTAGCGATGATCTGAACATCATAAAGCTTTTCCTCCAAAGATTGCACTAACCTTGTGGAGATGGTCCTGGGATGTCAAAACAAGACTTAGTTAGAATTTCATCAAAGGTCATTCATTGCTCCTACATTCTTAGTATCAAAATTAGATCCTTTCCTCGCCCTCGTCCTTTTTTCTTTTTTTTCAAAATCTAGACTAGTGAAATCTTGTGATTCCAGCAAATCAGACGTTTAGGTCGTCAAGTGTAAGTCCCCTTGTGATTCCAGCAAAATCACATCATACCACAAAGAGCTTATCCACACGTAGAGATCCTACATAACAGAACCTTGGAGTTACTCTGACTGATCCTTCAGCGAGATCTTCAGCAGTCGGGAACTTTGTTCAAGAGAGGATAAGGTACCTTTAGGTATTTTATTCTGTGTTCGCATGTGCATGAAAACACATCAACAGTTACCTTCACCTTGGGCGGAGTTTGAGCTGGCCATGATGTTAGGAAGGCGAACTTTTGAGTCTTGTTCAAGGCAAGGTAGGGCAGACTTTTCCCATCTCAGGCACCACATACCAAGGTGGACTTTGAGAGACTTAGGCACCTTCTTCATCATGGGCGGACTTTTGATCTTTCCTTAGGGCGGAGTTTTTGAACTTCCTGTCATAACATTCACCATCAAACATTGATTAGCCAGACTTGGAGAAAAACTTGAAAACTTCAAAATTTGATAATTTCACCAATTTTTGCTAGATTAGAATGATATTTGAAATCCAAACTCAGGTAAAGCATCCGAAGCGTCATGACCCCTAAAATGTAGGAACTTAGCTTTTTGGGTCAAAACTTGGAAATCTTTGATCGCGATCGATGCAGGTCGATGGTACCATTGCAAACCCTAGGTCCCCACTTCGAAAAAGCAAAAAGCAGACATACCTAAAAAATAGGGAAAACTTTTTAAAAATAGCCATACCAGGGATCGGGCTAAAAATGCCAAAACCGAAACTTCCTAAAAAATAGGAAAAAGCAAAAAAACAAACTTTCAAAAAATAGAAAGTTGTCCAAATTTGTTCAAATCAATTGCATTCTTCGTTCTTTGGCCTTTCTAGGCACTTTGACGGCGTCTAGACTCTGCTATCACTTGGCTTGCACAAACTAACTTCAATCTTTAAGACTCAAACCGTTCAAAACTTGACAGAACCGAGCAGAACTGAAGCGGAAGGCCACGGGGCACTAACAAAAACCCTAGAAAGCAGGAAAGGAGAGGGTCCCCATCATCAATGGGGTGATGTGTGAAAAAGGTCACAACAGGTACCAGCAGCATAAGCAATATTAATTTCAATTTTTGTTTAATTTTAAAGTCACCTTTAAATTTTACCACTGTTCTTGTTTTCAAAGTTTTATATCATGATATTTTCTGGAAATTATTAAATTATATTAAAAAAAATGACATCTCTAAGTACCCCGTCTCCTATTTTTTAAAATTAGCCGTACTAGTACTAGTACCAGTCTCCAGTGTTTCCAAATACCCGTCTCCTGGTAACTATGCTTTTTATTCTATCTTTTTAAAGTTTGTATTTACCTGTATACTAAACTATAATTAGGTCTTAAGGCAGCTTAATTTGAGATAATTGAAGACATAGACCAGTCTTCCATGTTTTTATCTGTAGTGCTTTTTCTTCTATCTACAATGAAAGAGGCTAGTAAGTTATGATGATGATTTTTATCAATACGATGACTGGTTTATGAAATTTTTGTTTTCAGAATCATGTTATGAAGCTATTTTGGCAGGTGAGACAAATTGTAAGTACTGACAATTACTGTGTCCGAAATAGAAAGTTTACTAGGAGCACTTACATTATGACATATTGAAACTGTGTGAATGAGTTATATATTATTATATATTATCCACCAAACACTTTACATAGGCATATCTGAATACATAAAGACACATGTAGCACCATATTGTATGGGGGGACCTTTGACTTCTAAAATGAAAAAAACATGACTTCTCTGAGGAACCTTACGTTGGAAAAGGAGTCACCAAAAATTGATATCTTAAAGCGGAAGAACATTGAGAAAGTAAATATGGTTTCTTGTATCTCATTGTTGATATCATTTAGAAAATTAAAGACAAGGAACACGAACATAGTTTCAAGTTTCCACCAGCTTTGCGTTGGTAGGTTAAATGGTTATTTATGTCAAATAAGCAGGATAGATATATCACCAAACGGCAAATAAAAAACAGAGCTATTAGAACACAGACACAGCCAATTACGTGGTTCACCAATTTGGCTATATCCACGGGAAAAGTAGGGTATTCATCATTTTATTGATCATGGCAAATACAAAGAAGTTTTTTATCATTCATACAAATGTTTCAATCCCCCTAAAATGCATAGAACTCATCAAGGCAGATGAAGAGTCCAAAAACAAGGGAGATGGAAAGGATAAGGATTGGGCTTCACAACTGAACAATCTCCCAATTGAAGATCGATCTAGGCTGTAAATAACTATGTTCAGAGATATCACCTGTTTTTCTAGGCTGATTGTCACATGTTCACCAGACCAAGAGAAGCTCCACAGAACTCCGAGTTCTCTTCTGAAACAACTTTAGTAAATACATCTGCAGCATTCAGACTAGTATGTATCTTTGCCAACTTTAGCTTACCTTGTTGTAGGACACTTTGAATAAAGTGATATTGGAACTACATGTGCTTCGTTTGTGAATGAAATGCTGCATTTTCTGCCAAGTGAATTGCACTTTTGCTGTCACCATACAAAATGAAGTCTTGTTGTCTATTACCCAATTTAGATACTAAGTGCTGCAACCACAACATTTCCTTGGCTCCTTCTGTGATTGCAATATATTTTGCTTCTGTAGTGGAAAGAGCCACCACTTTCTGCAACCTAGAAATCCAGCTGATTTCTGCCCTTGCAAATGTGAACACATACCTTTTGATAGATCGTATTTTATCCAAGTCACCAGCAATGTCTGAGTCAACATATTCTTTTAATAGTGCAAGTTATTCTCTAAACCTCAATACATGATTTGATGTGCCCTTCAGATATCTTACAATCCATTTTTCAGCTTTCCAATGTATTTTTCTTGGATTACTGATATAGCTGCTGACCACTCCCATTGCATGAGCAATGCCGGGTCTTGTGTAGACCATTGTGTACATAAGGCTTCCAACAATAGAGGAGTAAGACACTCTTTCCATGTATTCTTTTTCTTCCTCTGTGTAAGAGACTCTTTCCATGTATTCTTTTCCCATTGCATGAGCAATACCAGGTCTTGTGTAGACCATTGTGTACATAAGGCTTCCAACAATAGAGGAGTAAGACACTCTTTCCATGTATTCTTTTTCTTCCTCTGTGTAAGAGACTCTTTCCATGTATTCTTTTTCTTCCTCTGTCCTAGGACACATCTCAAAATATAATTTGAAGTGATCAGCTAGTGGTGTGCACACTGCCTTAGTATTCTTCATACTAAACCTATTTAGTACCTTTTCAATATATTTCTCTTGTAATGATTTTATTTCCAGTGTTCCACGGGCGTTCGGGACGGGGGGACGGGGGGACGAGGGGGACGCGTCTCGGGGACGGGGGGACCAAGGGCCTAAATTTGGGGATGGCGGGGGGACGGCGGGGGGACGGCGGCGGGGGGTGGCGGGGTGGTGGTGCTCATATATATACATATAGTACTTGAAAAACTAGTTTTGAAAAGATGTATAACAGTATAACAGTATAAGAATTAGATTTCAAATGAAACTATAGGAAATACCAAGATTACTTAGATTAGTGATACGTAACTAATTGCTAATTGCTAAAACTAAAAGTAAATAAAATTTGACAAATGAAATTGTCAAATTGGAGATTTCTCATTTCTATCATATGAATATCGAAAAAGGAAAACGAAAAATATGAATATCTGATGCCATTGCAAAGTCTATAATAATAAAGATGATTACATGATTCATCATTACAATGAGTAGCCAAATACAAATACGTGTAGCAATAGCATTACAAAAGAGACAAGTCAAATACAAAATGACAAAACTGAAAAGTGAAAACTCAAACTGTAGCTAATGGAGGCCTCTAATCATCTGCAAACTCCTCCTCACTGGAACTGCTGGACTCCTGAGGATCAAGGTCCCTCAAGCTCACACCAACTAGCCCTGCATCTGAAGTGGTAGGATCATCCTCATCAATCTATGAAGGCTCCTCTGGCTCTACATCCCATCGTGCCGCTGGACTCTCCTTGTACATAAGTGTCTTGCGGTCAATGAGACGCAAAGCACTGTGTACAGCCACAAGCTTCTCTGCTCTCTTAGAGGTAAGTCTGTTCCTCTTAAGAGAGTGGATGAAGCTATATGTAGACCAGTTCCTCTCAGCAGCTGAAGAACTGGAAACCTGGGATAGCAGACGGATGGCTAGAGTGGTGGTCAAAGATTTCGGGCCATGACATTTCCACCACAAAAGTGGGTCCTCCTGTGCCATAATGTCTATATCCATCTTTGCTGCATCTGAATAACCTCTAAGAGTGGCAAATCTTCCCCACTCAGTGCGCATTGTGCCGGCATCTCTGGAATCAAACATCTTCTCTATGCACCTAAAGAAACCTGCCTTCACCTCATCATCCTCAATTGGTGTCGTTCTACCCGGTCTAGCCTTGTACCACTTAGGATTCAAGGCAAAGGCAGCCATATGCAAAGGAGTGTTCAACTTGTCCCATCTACTCTGAATGATAGGCCGGATTTGCTCATTGTAGAATGCTAGAGAGGGGTCCTTCACTCGCACAGCAGCCCTCATCTGGCCAAGCATAGAGTCAATGCACTCATACACCTCTCCAAGGTTAGGTGCATCCCCATCCCCATATCTGATCACCTGGAATACTGGAGAAATGATGGAGACAATGTATTTCGTATCAGTCCAAAACACATCACTCTTCACTATCTCCTTCACCCTTCTCCCCTGCTCTGTCTTGGCCTCAGCCCACCTATTCCACTCATTAGTCATAACCATGAGTTGCAATGCCTCTTGCAACTCAATCATTCTCTCCAAGAGAATGAAATAGGATGCATATCTAGTCTCAACTGGTTTCAAGAACTCCTTCTTCGCGAAGGTCCTGAAGAGTGCATGTGAAATGTGGTGGTTGCAGATAAACATCTGCACATCTCTCGCATCGGTGACCACTCCTCTAATCCAGTCAATCTTCCCCATGTCCTTGAGTGCATTGTTCATGGCATGCACACAACATGGGGTCCACCAAATGTGTCTATAGGCTGCCTCAACGAGTCTCCCTGCTGCTCTACACACATAGGCTGCATCTGTCACTACTTGGACCACATTTTGTGGCCCAACCTCCTCAATAGCCTCCCTGAGGACCTGAAACTGGAAATCAGCATCTTTACGATGCCCTGTACAATCAACTGCTCTAAGGAAGTATGGGCCCTCTGCACATGTGACCATGACGTTGATGAGTGGACGATGGCTAATGTTCGTCCACCCATCCATAACTATGCTGCACCCCGATGCCACCCAACATGCCTTCATCTTCTCCATCAAAATATTGATCTTGGAATAGCTTTTATCCAAGATCGAGGTCCTCATTTTTGTCTCCCCTGGTGGCACATAAGATGGTCCTCCCTTGGCCACCATATCTATCATCTTCCTATAATAAGGAGACCGTGAAACATGAAATGGAATGCCATTGGCAAAGAAGAAATTGCCAATGGATTCATCTATCTCATCTCTCAGCTGCACATTAAACATATCAGCAATGGGGTTGCTCTGTGGTGTATGCAACTTACGTTTCCCAGCCCTGGCAGCAGTAGAAGTGGAAGTAGATGGAGATCCAAACATCATTCCTCCCGCCTGCGAAGCATGATAAGTATGTGGCACTGGCACATTCTGGCTGTCGTGAAGTGATGCCCTAGCAGACAAAGTAGTAGGCATTGAAATATTTGTGTCATCTGGAACCCCCCAAAGCCTGTTAAACTCAATTCTATAATGTATATTTTTGGGTTCCTCCAAAAACTTACAATGTTTCACGCCTTTTCCTCTCCAAAATAGAAAGTGTGCATTCACCCTGCTAATGCTACCGAACCATTCTCTGTCACAAATATTGCACTTCCACTTCCTTGTTCCCCCACTTGAATGTGATGCAGTGCCTTGTACTGATATTTGTGAAGCAAACTGTTTTAGAGGAGACTTAGGATCAAAATGACCCCTAGCATATGGTGCCAACAACTCTGAAGGGCAACCTGTACTAGCTGCTGCACTTGCCATAGAACTAGATTGGGCTTCAGGATCAGCCCCATGGTCACCCCCCTCATTTTCAGGTTCAAATTCTGAATCATTCTCACTATGAGAATGGATTTCCATGTTATCTTCACTCGTGCCTTGGGAGCTCATTGTGAAATTTTCAAATTGACACTGCATTTCACAAAATAAAAATAAAAATAAAAATAAAATCAGCCTTGTTTAACAATATATTTTTAAATTTTTTTCCTATTCATCTCAAAATGAGATTTGATGTTGAATCTTGAGGGCAAAATGATGAATCATTTTGCCCTCAAGATTCAACATCAAATCTCATTTTGAGTCTTAAGATGAATAGGGAAAAAAAATTAAAAAAACCAAAAATGACATAGAACAATGAAAATCAAAAAGTAAAACAAAAAAAAAACAAGAAGAAGTTGAAAAACCCTACCTTGTGCTTGAAAAATCTCTCCAAAATGTAGAAGAATCTTCTTCTTCCTCTTCTTCTTGCTTCTTCTAGCTCCTATCACGCTTGTAGTCACTTTTCTCACCCCTTCAATCAATCTTCTTCAAGCTGTTCCTCCTCTTCAAGCTGCTGGAAAAAAAATCAGTTTTGCATAATGAGAGTGAAATCCAAACTAAACATGTTTTTGTGTTGTTTTGGGGGGTAGGGTGGGGCCCACGTCCAATTAGGGTTACCCCTTAACCCCCCCCCAAAAGCACATGTCATAAAAACTTTAAAAAAAAATGAAAAATGCACTTTTAATCCCGTGGGAACGCGGGAGACGCCTGGGCGTCCCCCCGTCCCTCGAGAGACGCCTGGACGTCTCTTGAGGGACAGGGAGACGCCCAGACGTCTCCGCGTCGGGGACGTCTCCCCGTCCCGACGGAGTTTGGGTGGCGGTGGCGGGACGGCGGGGGACGTCGCGTCCCCGTCCCCACGTCCCCGAGACGTCTCTGACGGGGGGACGCGCCCAAAAATGGGGGGGACGCGTCCCCGTGGTTCACTGTTTATTTCCTTCTTCCTATCTCTAATAATTTTCATTCCAAGGATTTGCTTTGCAACTCCCAAATCCTTCATTGTAAATTTCTAAGCTAGTTGTTGTTTTAGTTGGCTAACTACATCCATGCTGTTTAGTGTCACTAGCATATCATCAACATATAGTAGCAACAACCAAACTCACCATTTTCCAAAGTCTTATAATACACACAATGGTCAAATTCACGTCCAAAGAAATTTTGCTCAACCATAAATGAATCAAATTTTAAATACCATTGTGTTGGAGCTTGTTTCAACCCATACAAACTTCAATTCACTCTGCAAACCAAATCCTCTTTACCTTATTTCTTAAAACCTTCAGGTTGCTTCTTGTAGAACTCTTCTCTTAAGTCACCATTTAGAAAGGTGGTCCTAACTTCAAGCTGCTCCAGTTGAAGATCATAAACAACTGCTAAACCAAACATTGCCTTAATAGAGATAATTTTCACAATCGGTGAAAAAGTCTTTATGGAAACAATGCCCTTATGTTGTGTTAGAATTATATTTCTCTATTATGTTAATGGTCAATAATGTAATTAGTTGGTATCTACAGTAGCAAGTAGTTAGAAGTAGTTGGTTTCATTAATAGCTACAGTGTTTTGTCATTTCTATATATTGTAATCTTTTCTAAGTTAATAGATTGAATTAATTTTACCAATTCTTTCCTGAACATGGTATCAGAGCCGTAGGTTATTATTGAAAAAATTTAAAGATAATTTTTTTCAAAACCTCGCCTAGGGTTTTCCAGTACGGCTGTCTATTTTTGTGGGTCTGCGGGTATGTTTGAGGGCATTTTTTTTGCCCTACCCGTTTCTCTTTTTTTTTTATTGTGATTTTTTGAGTCATGCGATTTAGTTTTCATGACTGTGCACCTCTTTTTCGCGTTGTTTTTGACACGTTTTTTTGCCCTCTGTGACTTGCGTCATTTACTGCGCAAAATCACAATTTTTTTATCGTGTCGCCATTTTTCTGTGTTTTTTTCGTGCATTTTCTCAGCCCAACGCGAACTGGAGGGTTTCTGTGAGTTTTTTAGTTATTGCGATTTTCATGCCCAAACCCATGCACGATCTGCTTTTTTCTCCCTTTTTCTCCTCGTCGACACGTTTTTTTTGGAAATTGCGATTTTAGTGATCTTTGGGCGCTGCAATTTTTTTTGGCAGTTTATTCTGCAGCTCAGTCTTATCTCCACCGACTAGGGTTTTTAAAACCCTCACTTTATTTCCAGCGTCCAATAATAATGAATTTTTGGATTATTTTTTTGTGCTAGGGTTTCTGCAAATTCGTCTAGGGTTTTGACCCTTTGTTTCAAAGCAAAATTTTATTCTGATTGCAGATTCTTGGTGGGTTTTTCAAAACCTCAACTAGGTCGCTGTCAAAATTTTTTTGCCTCGAAAACCGTGCTAGGGTTTCAATTTCTGCCTCAGAATCCGACTTACAGAACTTATTTTCATCTACTAGTTTTTGTGCATTGAAATTCGTGCCTTCACCAACTCGACCTTAGGGTACGTGATGGCATCTTTGACAAACATTATGCTCAACAACAGCCAAAAATTCAACGGCCGGAACTACAACACCTGGAAGCAGCGTATGTTGACATTTTTTGAGTATTGATGTCTCGATGTAGTTGTTCTGGGCACATCTCAACATCCAACCATTGTCGGAAAAGATCATGACAAATGGGATGAGCACAACCGGAAAGTCGTCATGCTCATCAAACTCTCTGTCATCGATGAGCAGCTACCTCAATTACTATTCGACAAAACTGCGAAGGAGATATGGGATCATTTGAATAGTCTCCATGAAACCTCTGACAAGAGCAGAGCATTCTTTTAGAAGAACATGCTCTTTTTGATTATGATGGACGAGAGGACACCTCTGCAGGATCACTTGACAAAGATCAAGGACATCCGTGATAAACTTGAGGCGATTGGTCGCACAATGGAGGAAGAGGACATGGTCGTCATCACTTTGAAGAGTTTGCCCAAATCTAATGAGCATTTCATTGAAACACTGAATATCACCTCCACTGACGTCGATTTGAAGTTTTCCGATCTTTGTAACAAGCTTTTACAACAAGATCGGTGGCGACAATAGTTTGGAAGCAATTACAGTTCCACCTCCACCGAGCAAGCGTTCTTTGCCAAATCTTTTGCGAAGAACAAAGGGAAGGCTCCATCTTCTCAGTCGAAAGGCTTTGGTTCTTCTCAGGACATCAAGAAGAAGAACGTTTAGTGCAATTATTGTCATAAGTTTGGTCACATGAAGGCCGAGTGTCGAATTCGATTGGCTTTTGAACAAAAGAAGTAGGGAGGGTCTCAACAAAAGGCAAATGTCACAGAGCACTCTGAGCAGAAAGAATCTGCATTCTATATGCTTTTATGGCCAAAAGAACAGTAGATCTAGTACACTCTTCTGCCCGGTATATTGATTCGGGGGCTTCGCAGCACTTTACTCATCGTCGGGATTGGTTCACGAAATTTGAACCATTCTCAGATTCATTAATCTTCGGAGGAGGAGAAGAGTACACAGTTGCTTGTAAGGGCATTGTCCAGTTTCACTTAGGAGGTAGAAATTTATTTTTTCTTGATGTCTACTATGTTTCAGGCATGGAACATAATCTCCTCTCCGTCAGTTAGATCATGAGGCATTCTCCTCAATTTGATGTTATCTTTAGTTCGTCCATCTGCAACATTGTTGATAGGGAGACTCGTACTACAATTGCTATGGGACTTGAGGATCATGGTTTGTATAGACTTGTTGATTTCGGCGATTCTCAGGAGCACGCTTTGGTTGCTAGGAGTACATCCATCAGAACACTTTGGCATCAGCGTTATGGGCACTTAAACGTGCACTATCTCTCTCAGTTATCTCAGGAGGGTTTGGTTGCTGGTCTACCTGAGATCCAACCTCAAAATCATGGAGTTTGTGCAGCCTGTCAAGCTAGGAAGCAACATTAGACACCATTCTCAGATGGCGATTCTTGGCGAGCCTCCAAGGTCCTTTAATTGGTTCACGTTGATGTATGTGGGCTAATGAATACTCTATCTGTTACTCGGTCTAGGTACTTATTATTTGTTGATGATTTCAGTCGGAAAACGTGGGTGTATTTTCTTAAGAATAAATCAGATGTGTTTAGTACATTTCAGCAGTTTAAGGCCTTAGTTGAGAAAGAATCCGGTTCTCAGATTGTCACTCCGAGGTCAGATAATGGGGTGGAGTTTTGTTCCAATGACTTATCTACATTTTGTGCTACACATGGCATTAAGCGCCAACTCACCACACCATACACCCCTCAACAGAATGGTGTAGTTGAACGTAGGAATTGCACCATTACTGAAATGGCTCGTTCTATGATAGAGCATCACAATGTTCCTAAGAAATACTGGACTGAAGCAATTTAACTACAGTCTACCTTCTGAATTGGTCACCTACACATGCCGTTAAGAAGATGACTCTTGAAGAAGCTTGGTTAGGACGTAAGCCTAAAGTGGGCCATTTAAAAGTCTTTGGTTCTACTGCTCATGTATGGATTCTAGACGCGAAGCGTGCTAAGCTGGACTCAAAGAGCCAAACACTTATGTTTACTAGTTACAGCGACAACCACAAGGCCTACAGGTTGATTGATATGGAGACATCAGTCGTGATGTTGTGGTTGATGAGACTACTGGTCCATTTATGCCATATACTACTCCTAGTCTTGCGACTCCGTCTGTGAAGACTTCTGATGTTGGTGTTCATCTTCCTCTTGGTTCCCATGATGGGAGGGCTTCAGAGCATTCTGACTCTGAAGATGAGGAATCTACCGATCCAACACCACTTGATTTTTCATAGGATTCGCATCAAAATGACTTTGTTCCGGAAACTCCAGGGGATGTTGTTCCTCCAATGCTAGATGTTGGTACTTCTACCCATAGGCCTAAATGGTGGGCCAAGACAATAGGAGATCTTCGTGATGATGAGCTTCTTGAGGATAGATCAGTTCGTCGCAAGAGAAAGCAACAAAATACAGTTAGCTTTGCACTTATGGCCAACATCCATAGCATCCATGAGCCCTAGACATGGCTAAAGGCATTCCTGAGTGGGAAAAGGATATGGAGATAGAATACCATAGTCTTCTGAAGAATAACACTTGGGTTCTTTCTGATCTGCCTCCTGGGAAGAAACCTATCAGCTATAAATGGGTTTACAAAGTCAAGTATCAAGCAGATGGTACTTTGGATAAGTATAAGGCCAGATTGGTTGCTTGGGGATTTACACAGCTGGAGGGCATTGACTACGAGGAGACTTTTGCTCCTACTGCCAAGATGAGCACAATTCGTCTTCTTCTCGCCATTGCAACTCAGTTTGGATGGAAACTTCACCAGATGGATGTTAAGAGTGCATTCCTCAAGGGTGATTGCAAGAAGAAGTTTATATGACTCAATCTCCTGGCTTCAAGGTTCCTGGTAAGGAACATCAGGTTTGCAGATTGGTAAAAGCCCTCTATGGCATGAAGCAAGCCCCTCGGGCTTGGTACTTCAAGAATGATCAGTATTTGGTTGAACATGGTTTTCAACGCAGTCCCTCTGACACTAGTCTATATGTCAAACTCTCTAGTGATGATATCCTTTTTCTTGTTGTCTACGTGGATGACTTGATCATTACTGGCAATTCAACACATTTGATTACAACCATCAAACAGGACTTGTGCCAAGCTTTTGACATGACAAATTTGGGGCTTCTCCATTATTGCTTAGGTGTTGAAGTGTGGCAGACTAATGCCAGTATTTTTATTTCATAGTCCAAGTATGCCCGCAGTTTGCTGGACAAGTTTCTCATGCAGGATTGTAAACTTTGCTTCCACACCTATGGAGAAAGGGTTGAAGTTATCAGCCAATTCTGATTCACCTGCAGTAGATGAGATCGAATTCAAACAACTAGTAGGCAGCCTCATCTACCTCACTGCCACTAGACCTGACATCAGTTTTGCTGTCAGCTACATCTCTCGCTTCATGACAGCCCCAAAAGCTGATCATTGGATTGCAGCGAAGCGAGTACTGCAATATGTGAAAGGCACTTTAGACTATGGCAGGTGCAACGATCCAAGCTGATTGGTTATACTGACTCAAATTGGGCAGGATTAGTGGATGACAAAAAATACACTTCTGGGTACGTATTCAGTTTGGGTACAGGTGCCGTCACTTGGAGCAGCAAGAAGCAACAGGTTGTGGCTCTTTCCTCGACAAAAGCCGAATACCGGGGAACAATCAAGGCTGCATGTGAGGCAGTTTGGCTTCAAAGGATGCTTTCTGACATGCAGATGCCGCAAGCAGGTCCTTCTCCCTTGTATACTGATAATCAAGGGGTGCTCAAATTGGCCAAAAATCCAGTCTTACATGAACATACCAAGCATGTCGAGCTTCATTGTCACTACATCCGCAAGTTGGTAGAAGACAGATCGGTTCAGTTGCAGTATGTTCCGATAGTGGATCAGACTGCATATATTCTCACCAAGTCTCTGAGCCCAGATAAATTTGTAAATTTCAGGGGGCAATTTGGTGTTTTTGATAGATTGACCATTAAGCGAGGGTGTTAGAATCATATTTCTCTATTGTGTTAATGGTCAATAATGTAATTAGTTTGTATCTACAGTAGCAGGTAGTTAGAAGTAGTTGGTTTCATTAATAGCTACATTGTTTTGTCATTTCAATATGTTGTAACCTTTTCTAAGTTAATAGACTGAATTAATTTTACTAGTTCTTTCCTGAGCATGTTGATCCTATCCTTTGGCAACCGATCTAGCCTTACATCTCTTCACATCTTCTTCTTCCTTTAATCTATACACTCATCTATTTTTCCCATGTGTGATTTGCCATCAAATATCCCATCTCATCTCTCATAGCCTCCATCCACTATTTGTTGTCTTTATCTTTACACGCTTTGTCAAACATAGCAAGTTCAGCTTCATTGAAAAGCAACAATGTTGAATGAAATCATTGTATTTTTATTGGAGGCCCACGCGACTTGATGGATGTAATGTCTCCTTGTTGAAATAGGATTTATTAATAAATAATAATAATAAATTAAAATATAAAAGAATAAAAATAAAATTTAGTTAAGTTTAATGAATGCTCAAAAGGCATGAAATGGAAAGTTGTGGCTCCCTCAAATATGAGATATAAAAGGGAGAGAAGAGAACTTCATTTAGGGAGTAAAGGGAAAAAGGAGGGAAGAAGGGAGCAAAGGAATTAAGGAAGCACTAATGGGAAGAAGATAAGGAAGTGACTATTTCGAAGGGGCAGCAATGATGAAAGGTTGTGACCCTTTCAAAGGCTGGTAATTGTGAAAGGTTGTGACCATTAAGAAGAGATGTGACTCTTCCTCACATTGGAGGAGATAAAGTGGAGAATTTTTCATTTGAGAAGGAAGGATCCATGGAATAGAACAAAATATCTGAAGCATTAAAAGCAGATTTAGGAGCAGACCTAAATCAGAATTATAAGAAAATATGGAAGAATGATATGAACATTTATCAAAGAGATTAGAACACAAATACAAATCTGCAAACAATAATAAAGCAGGCAAAAAGGAAAAGAAAAGGAAGCATTAAATCAATAACCACAGAATCAGACCTGATGGAATAGAAAGGATTCTCATACACACACATATATATATCTAAGTATAGGCAGCAGGTCAGATTGATATAAACAGCAGACTTGTGCATTTAAAGAGGGAAACAACATCGAATTTAATCTGTCCAAATTACCACAGCAGACCGAAAATACATAACCTGCAATAATTCTACAAGCATATTGGGCAAGATTTAGTGTCCTCCCAAAAGGGGACATTACAATGGACCTTTGAATTTGAGGAATCAATTCTTGTGGAATACCCTTCTCAGGAGTACTAGTGGGATGATCTTGCTCTTCCTTATCATGGAAATGTAGGGGCTGAACTTGTGGTTGTATTTGAGGATGAATTTGCACTTGTGGCTGATTTACAATCTCCTTTTGTTTGAACACATCACTCCCATTTGTGATGTCTTTAAATGGAACATACTTCGTGGTTGGTGTTGCTTGTTCTTGTAGGCTTGCCATAATCTTGTCATTAAAGAGCACATCATCTATACCTTGTCAACTGGATTCCACAGCCTATAACCATATTTTTCATCTCCATGTCCAACAAAGATACACCTTTTAACTTCACTTGAAGCTTCGTTCTTTTTTCTTATGGGATATGAATGAAAGCTTCACACCCAAACACTCATAGGTGATTATAAGAAATCCTCTTTCCTAGCCGCTTCTCGTCTGGAACTTCAAAATCTAATCAAAAGGATGGACCTCTATTAGTCAAGTACACTGTTGTATTTAAAGCCTTAGCCCAAAACTATTTCCTAATCCAACATTTGAGAGAAAATTACATGCTATTTCCAAAATGGTGTTACTTAATCCTTTTGCTGCACCGTTCTCTTGTGGTGTAAGAGGAACAATATTGATTCTTTTATTGCCATTTTCATTTTCCGCAAGATTTTCATCAAATTCATTTGAATAATACTCACCCCCATTGTCAGTTTTTAAACACTTAACTTTACTACTGGTTTGGTTTTTTACAAGTTCCTTGGTAGTTTTGAACATACCAAACACTTGAAACTTATTTTTCATCAGATAAACCCAAACTTTCCCATTACAATCGTCTAGAAAGGCAACAAAATAACTTTACCTGCCAATAGATGCTACATCTGAGTGGTCAAAGACATTCAAATGCTCTAATTTCAACGGTCATGACTTTTTTTAATATTTCTTGGTAAAGAATCTTGTTCTCTTCTGTTTTCCATATATGCAATGCTCACATAACTCCAAATCTACAGATTTCAAACCTGGAAGCTAATTCTTTTTTTGGAGATCATAAGACCTTTCTTGCTCATGTGTTCAGGGCTTTTATTCCAAACTGTTCTGTTCTGCTATCAGCAACTGCCATTGCAATTCCCATTTCTGTTTGATCCTCTAGCACATACAATGTGCCAAATTTGCTTCCTCTAGCAATCACCAATGCTCCTTCAGTCACATTCCACATGCTAGACTCAAATGTAATACTACATCCTTGAGCATCCAACTGCCTAGCTGAAATAAAATTTCTTTTGAGTGGAGGAACATATCTAACATCCTTTAGCAAGCAACTGTTGCCATCTTCCAATTTAAAGAAAACATCCTCCCTTGCGATTGATATTGCAAGGTTCATCATCTCCAAGGTAAACTTCACCAAAATCACTGGCTTGATAAATTTTGAAATTATTTCTACACGATGTTGCATGAAATGATGCTCCTAAGCCAAGCACGTAGACATCTGTAATGGCTTCTATTGTAGACAAATTAAGTAGCTTCTGCATCTTCTTCATAGTTTGTATTTGCCTCATTTTCTTTTGATTGATTTTTAGCTTTTTTAAATGACTAACAATTTCTCTTCATGTGGCCTTCCTTACCACGATACTGACAATTGATATTCCTGCCTCTAGATTAAGATCTTATGCTGGACTTTGATCTTCTTCTATGATTATCCTTCCTCGTTCATGTGTTCTCCCTTTGTTGCCAATTACCAAAGCGTCTCTTGATGAGGTACCTTGGTTTTTCCTTCTCATGTCCTTACTGAGAAGTATCCCCAACAACATCATCAAATTTTAGCATGCTTCCCTTCTTTCTAGATACCAAGTTGCTAACAGTCATAACAACCCCTTCATGTTGATGTGTTTTTTAGCACAATCGAACATAGAATAAAATACCAAAGGTATTCTATCCTCTCTTGAACAAAATCCTCTTGGATGCTAAGTTAAATGATCAATCAAGAAGACTCCAAGGTTTCTTTAGTCAGGTCTTGATGTGTAGATAGCTCAATTGGTATCTTACCCACAAGTTTAATAAGTGATTGAATGTCCTCCAATTGTCCTTCTGAGAGTGATTTGGAAGTTCCAAAAAAGATACTTCAAACCTTTTCCACTATCCTGTCAGCAGCCATATCAGCTTCAGCTTTCATTTCTACTCCAAGAATAGTTTCAGTTGCTGCTACAGTCTTATCATTTATTGTTTCTATCATATTTGCAATTCGATCACATCCACTACTGATACTTTCAAACATACTTCTTCTCATTTTGATGGTAGAATACCATCCATGGAAGTCATATTTCTGCCCATTCCTTATTATTCCAGCATCGAACAAGGTTTGTCTTGGAATATTCATTAATGCTTGCAACCTCGGGATGGTGAGATCCCTTGTATACACAAAGACATCATAAGAGGCCATAAGAAAATCAGTCTTGTCAAGTATAGCTGAAAGTGTATCAAATACATGAGCCAGTTCTCCCACGAATTCATTTGCCTTGGTGAAGGAACTGTCAATCCATTTTTTCAACATTTGGGAATTGTTCCTCATTTCCTCCAAATCATCCATTGAGTCGGGCGGGACCAATGATGGAGGTATGCTTGAGGAATCAACTTGCCTTATAGGATTATTAAGTTGTTGCACATAATTCTTCAAGGCATTCAATTCCTTTTCTAGTTTCTTGCTATGCTGTAGCTCAATTTGTATTTTCTCACTGATTGTCTTCATTGTATCATCCAAGTCTTCCATTGCCTGCTCTGTAGTGATAGGTCCTAACTCAATTGTCTCCAAATCATACTCATCAGCAATGATCTCATATTGTGGCTTGTCCACTCTTGGGGTAGCAATCTGTATGACTCGGGATCCATCACTGTCTTTTGTGATCTTTGAAAGCTTGACAGCCTTCTTCTTCTCTTCTGTTGGACCAATTTAATTCAAGAAGCCATCCACGTTATCAATTATCTCTTCTTCGGTCATTATCACTTCCTTATTGATTCTCTCTTGCAACCATGCCGGAATAGTGGATCTTTCTTTCTCTACCTGTAACTCTTTTATTTGCTGTTCAGTTCGAGGTGGAGTTGCCTCATCCTCATGATTTCCTATATCCACGTATTCATCTCCGTCTGCCTTATCATTTGCAACTGCTTCTTGTGTTCTTGGAGGATCTTGTGCCTGGGGCCGTTTTCCTTTTGTTGTCCTGTTTCCTTGATAATTATGTATAGTGGATTCTAGTGATTCATTTGCACCTTGATCACTACCTTCCTTCCGAGATGATTGTCCTTCATTGTTGGCCATCTTGCTTATATTGACCTCATGGATGGAAGAGGTGCTGGTGGACAGATGACTAGTACTTGTCCTTTGCTTTTTCTGTTTTGACCCTTCTTTGTGACTTCCTTTTCTTTTAGAGCTCATAGATTGAGTTGTATTCTCGCTTATGCTTACGCTCTCTGTTTCCTCATTTGAACAATCCAGATCTCCCATCATACCAAAGGTGAGTTGCACATTTTTACTCTTCAATTCGTTATTTTGATATTCTACCCATCCTTTTGTGTAGGCCAAGACGGGTCTCATCAACTCATTCATATTAGTGACTTCCATCTCGACCCAATTGACTTCCATTTCTTTATCCTTCATTTTCTCATAGCATGCTGGAGGCGCCTTCCATCATCTTGCACTTGATCTAGGATTGTGAAGACTCTAAATATCCTGATGATATCTATAGGCAATCTAGACAACATCATTTTCCTAATCTCAAAATCATCTTTGACATTCATCCAATAATCTTCTATATGTGGCTTGTGCTTGTGTTTGTTACCATTCTTCCTCCTCATGTTGTCGTATGGATCAAAATCAGTCCTTAAAGGATATTCAGTGAAGGGATAAAATTTCATCTCCTCTTCTGCTCTCTCAGCTGCTTGCAAAGATGGGCATAACTCCAATGATTGTCCAACCACAATGGGAAAGGAAATCCTAGTTTTATGTTTGTCCTTTTGAGTCTTGTCATATGCAACTAATTGCCTCAACACCTCCAACAACACAATCTTGTTGGTAGGGTAACGTGGAAGCTTGTATGGTGGAGATGAGCATCCTTGAACTTGTATGTAGGTGAACTTGGGAAACTGAATGAACCAAGCACCGTATTTCTTCACCAATTCTTGTGTCTGTGGGGATAACCTTTGGTGGATGCCGCCTTGCAACTTTCTTGTAATATGCATGGAGAAGGCATCATTCACTCTCCGATAATGTGCTTTGTTATGAAAATGCAGCTGTGTGTAATTCTCGCATACCCTTATTTCTCCCTTTCCATTCCCTACTGGGCCTCTATACATAAGTCCTGTGTACTCTTTGGCTTTGGCTAGTGAGTATATGATGTAGGAGCTCATATGAAATTGTTTGGTGCACTCGAGTCTTCTCGATTGGAGATCAAGATTGTTGCTTATGATCTTAGCCCAATTGATCTTCTCACTTCCAGTTGTCACTGCTTCTATGAAGAAGAACATCCATTTCTCAAATGAGGCGGCATGCCGATTTCCCATGATCTTGTTGAGTAGGGTAATCAAATCACTGAATTCCTCCTTGAAGTCTGTTCGGTGGAGATTGCTTGTCACTTTGCTGAGAGTGGGCCGAGCCTTTGACAACCAATACTTATTGATGATACGAAGGCCTTTGTCGGGGTCATTCTCATAGATTGGCAATGCTGCTTCTTTACTCTTGTATATCATATCCTTAGGCTCGGGTATGTTGAAAGCCTCACGGATAGCGGTTTCTGACAAGAATGCTAACACTTTGCCATCAGGTGTCTTTATTTGCCTTGTATAACACCATAGTGTCTTGCACATTCAACTATTAGTTCGTTGCATTGGATGGCTGGAAGGAAACCAGCCGCTTGGACAACTCCACTTTCAATCATTTTCTCTGAAATCCCAGTTGGCTTGCTTGTGTAGAGAGGGCCTTGAATTTCTTTCATGTCAATCCTGTCCAAGTTAGTGTCTCCCACATTCGTTTATAGTGAAGTAATCTTTGATTCAGGTATTATTCCCTTTGCATCTTCTTTGATGAGAACTTGCCTTGAGAGACCTCCAGCTTTTGAGGCTGCCATCTACCTCCTAAAAGATTTGTGTAAGTTAGGATCTTAATATGATATTGATGTTTTCTCAAGTGAAAATCTTCTATTAAGTTAGCAATCCACTTATAGAGTGAATACTTTATTAAAATCTTAATGAATTGCTAAACTTTAAATGCTTATCCTAAAATTTTGATAGTGAAAAATCAGACTTTGCTTCGAAGATGCTTATCAAATTTACAAATAAATTTTGATTCAAACATGAATCAGCCAATTTAGAATTAAAAAGAAATTCTCAATTAAAACCCTAGCAAAATCTCATGACTGAAATTTGATAAAATTGAACATGGATCTGATAAAAATGATAAAAAATATATCAAAATCAGACCTGCAAGAAATTACTGATAATGATTTACAAAAAGATGTTCAAAATCTGCTCTTCACCGATCAAAACTCTGCTCCAAAAATCGTTCTTATTTGTGGCAATGTGTCAAATTTTGCTTGATGCATTGATGAAATTCTTTTGAATTTTACACAGGAGGCTGCATTTGTCTTGTTTGATGATCAAATTGTATCCCTCTTATAATGAATTTGACTGTTGATAAAAGAATTTCCCCTACCTCAGATTCGCTGTCTGATAGAAAAAGAGATAAATAAGATTGAATTGGATGGTTGATCAAATGAAATGATCAACCATCCTCTTTATAGCGTATCCTCTTTCTTATTTTCCTTAAAGCCGACTTGCTATTGAATGAATTTGTTTTAATTTCATTTAAATTTTCCTTCTCAATTCTCAATGCACTGATTAATCATGGAGCCCGACTTTGCTTTTGAAATTTATTTGTTTCATTTCCTTTATGAATTTTCAAAGTTCGGATTTTCAATGGCTATGCTTGAATACGATTCTCCTTTTGGGTCCACTGGCGCAAACGTCTTCTAATACTCATCGTGGTCTTTGAAGGTCAAAGTGGGGTCGATTTTGATTTTTTAAAATACAACACTTATTTTTGTTCGTGGGCCCTCCTTGATCCTAGGTGGCGTTAACATCAGCCATAAACTTGTCGGTGTTTTGGAAGGGAAGGAGACATGCCGCGGTGAGGAAGGGGTGAGGGATATGGAGTAAGGGACATGCCGGGGTAGAAGGTTGGAAGAGGATGTGGAGCTTAGGATATGCCGAGAGGGAGGATGGATGAAGGATGTTAAGTGAAGGACATGTCGCGACGGATAGGATGTAAGGAAGGTCGGTGGGAAGGATGTGTCATGGTGGGAGGTTGGAGAAGGATGTGGTAAGAAGAACCTGCTGCAGTGGGACGGAAGTAAGGGATGTTAAGGAAGAAGATGCCGCGGTGAAGATGGGATGGAGGATGGGGAGTAAGGAAGGTGCCGGGGTGTGAAGTGAGTGAGGGATGTAATAAGAAGGATGTGTCGGGGTGAAAGGAAGGTAAGGGATATGGAGTGGAGGAAGAGATGGGGGTGTAAAATGGATATTGGAGATATAAGTTAGTTAAAGATGAAATGAGGGTATAAGGGTACAAAGGGATTTAAATGGAGGTGAATGGAGGATGGGGTGAAATAATGTTGGTTTAAGGGAAGTAAAGGAGTGAAGGATATAAGGAGTGGGTGATGTAGATAGGTAGGTGGCAAGGATAGGTAGGAGGGTAGGGAGGTTAGGATGAGGGAAGTAAAGGAGATGGAAGATGGTAAGTGAGGGATGTAGGAAATGGAAGGGTAGGTTAGGATGTAGGATGGAAATTGGGAAGTATAAGATAGTGAAGGATGGAATGGGGGTTATGTAGGTGAAGTAAGGTTAAAGGAGTATGAGGTGAAGATTTAGGATAGGATGGGATGGGGTAGTGGAAGGTAGATGAAGGGGAAGATATGAGATGATGAATGGTAGGAAGGGTTTAGGGAAGGGAAGTTAGGTGAAGGGGAAGGTGAATGAAATAGTTAAGGGGTGATAAAACTTGCTGTTTTGAAGCCTCCTCAAAACTTGAAGGCTCGGATTCAATGATATGGCTCATTAAAGCAACATATCCTGCAAACTTATGAGGTCTCTTACTTTCTCTAAAAGTACCATGAGGGGCTGAATATTTTTCAGCCTCTTGCATGATATGCCTGGTCCACAAAGGTATTCAGTCTCTTGCATGATATGCCTGGTCCACAAAGGTCTCTTTTTGCCAAATGAAACATTACTTGGTCCAATAGTGGAATCTACAGGATCAATAGGATCAATGGGATCTTCTAATTCAGGAGTCTCCCTCTGAATCTCAAAAGGGGAATCAAAGACAGCAATATCAGTATCTTGAGAAGTCTCATGATCTTCTCTATCAATTTCCATAGTAGTCCCTCTAGATTTTTTGCAAGCTACTTCTTCAAATGAAACATCTCTGCTGATTTCAATCTGCTTTTGACCCGGAATGTAGACCCAGTAAGCTTTTGAAGACTCACTGTAGCCAACAAAAATTCCCTTCTTGCCTAAAGGTTCTAACTTAGACCTTTTATCTTTAGGTACATGAATGTAAATTGGACACCCAAAAATTTTGAAATGACCAACTTTTGGTTTGATACCTGAGAATGCTTATTCAGGATTCATATAGTCTAAAATTTGATGAGGACAACGACTCTGAACATAAACAACTGTCATACAAGCTTCTGCTCAAAGAAAGGTTTGAAGGCCTTGATCATGGATCATGGCTTTTGCTGCCTCAACAATAGACCTGTTCTTTCTTTCTGCCACTCCATTTTGTTGCGGATTATAAGGGACACAAAACTCCCTCTTAATCCCAGCTTCAATACAGGAACTTTGAAATATACCAGAAGAATATTCACCCCCATTGTCGGATCTTAAAACTTTGATCCTCTTATCAGACAAATTCTCTTCTTGAGCTTTGAACTCTTTAAATCTAGACAACACTTCATCAGACTCTTTAGATTTCAGAAAATAAATCCAAGTCTTACGAGAGAATTCATCAATAAAAGTAACATAGTACCAGAAACCACTTATTGAAGCAATAGACATAGGACCACACAAGTCAGAATGAATCAGCTCTAAAATTTCTTTTGCTCTACTTTCACTAGAGTGAAAAGACCTTTTAATGTTCTTACCTAGAACACAACCTTTGCAGACATTATCATGATCTTGATTTAGGACATTATCATGATCTTGATTTAGCTTAGGAAGACCAACGACCATCTTCTCCATAGAGGAAAGAGTTATGAAATTTAGATGAGCGAATCTTTTATGCCACAATTCACTAGAACTCAAGAAATCATGTGCTAAGGCTTGAATAGGACGAGCTGAAAGTCTATATACAAGTGTTTTTCTTCCATGCAAGAACTTTGCCTTCAACAAATGCAACTTGGTACCCTTTATCTTCCAATGCTGAAATAGAAATCAGATTTCTCTTGATTCCAGGAACAAATAGCAGATCACTCAGATGAAGAGGAATTCCTGAATTTAAATGAAAAGATGTAGATCTAGCACCTTTCACAGAATAACAAGCATCATCACCAATAATAACATGCAAATGAGTATCCTTTTCTATCAGATTAGAGAGATGCTCACGATATCCTGTAATATGGCGAGAAGCTCCACTGTCAATTAGTCAAGTATCACTATCAGTAGGAACATTACTTGAAAGAGCAGATATAAATAAGAAACCCTCAAAACTTTCACTTGATTCTCTATGAGGAGAAGCATTTTCAACATTCGTTGCAGTTACTTGATGCTTGGGTCTTGTTGAACAATCTCTAGCAAAGTGACCATATTTGTCACATCTGAAACATTGAATTCTAGAGAGATCCTTCTTTTTCTTAGGTTTAGTGGCTAGATTAGAATTCTTATCCGTGTACCTCTTAAAGTTTCCTTTCCTTCCTTTCCTTTTAGAAGTATGAGAAGCAAGGACAATATCTTTTTCATGATGAGATTTTCGCCCATTTCCACTTGCCTCTAATCTGCATTCCTCTTGAATACAATCAGTTCTCAAATGGTCAAACTTGGGTAGTTCATTTTTTCCACTAATTCCTTGAATGAAGGATTCCCAAGACTGAGAAAGACCATTCATGGCCAACATAACCAGGTCTTTGTCCTCAATTGAATCTCCAATAGCATTTATCTGATCTTCTAATTCTGAAATCTTCATAAAGAAGGAAACAACAAATTCACCTCTAGCCATTTTAATATGAAGGAGTTGGCGACTCAAGGCTAGAGCTCTACTAGTGTTGTTGAATTCATACAAACTTTGAAGACACTCAAACATCTCTTTAGCTGAATCCAACTTAGAAATAGCAAGTACCGGATGATCCTTAACAGAATCAATCAGTATCTTTCTTGACATGATATTGTTCTTTCTCCATTGAGCTTTCTTAGTGTCATCAAAAGGTTCAGCTACTTCAGACTTCATGTAGTTGAGAAGATCATTCTCTTCAAGTGCAATTAGGACTTTGAATTTCCATGAAGTAAAATTGGATGCACCATCCAACTTGTCTTCAACTTTGAGTCCAATCACCATTGTTGGAAGCTGAGATAAACTAGCTAGGAGACAAGCAAGGAATACTTCAAGGTTAAGCATTCTGGTTCTGGATCTTTTTCCTTAGATCCGCTCTAATACCATGTTAAATTTAGAACCAGAAATCTGAAACTCAAAAATCACACAAGAACAAAAATACACAAATATTTATCCTAAGAAAACCCTCCACATGAGGGTGAAAAACCCAACCACACCAAAAAATCAATCCTTTACAAATTTAAATACAATGTTCTCAAGCTTAATCAGGCAATAATCTAAACAAGATTGTTAACACTTAACAATCAACAATAGAAGCCTATTAACAGTTAAAGTAAAACCTACTAGCTTCATACAACATATTAACTCTCTGCGACAAGAAATGATCATTCACCAATCATATACGAAAAGTTAAAGAAGATACAGAAATCGTTGAAGCAGACACTATAAAAAACTCATGGCCCTGATGATCACAGTTGTAGATTTTAATATAGTCTCTTTTTTGGACTTCACACCACCAAACACCTTCCGCTGACATGCCTTTAAAGACTAGACATGGCTCAAAATATCTATATCAAAGGTAACCGAAATGCCAAGGCTTGAAGCATGCAAAATGCTTAACAGCAGTTACAATCCATACCATTCCATGATCCTTCACCATAATGAGCCACATGGACGTTGTCTCAAACGAACCTCTTGCCGAATGAATTTCGAAAAAGATAGAAGACGCTGCCAACAAGCACGGAACTCCCATGAAGACGCTAGCAATACAAAATGGACGGTGACGGTTATCATAGAGAGCCGCTACACTTCCAACCGTCTTTTAAGCATCGAGAGAAACCATAAGAAAATAGAATTGAACACAAAGCTCATAGAAGGAGCAAAGGAATGAAGGAAAATGGCACAATATAGTTGAACTGAGAAGACTTGAGAACAAGGTTACACATCAACAAGAAGTTTGCACAACCATCGCAAGTATAATGAAGTCTCCTGCTGCTACAAAACATTGACACTTTTGTCGAGGAGAGAGCCACAACCTGCTGCTTTTTAGTAGTCTATGTGACTGCACCAAATCCCAAACTAAACACTTATCCAAATGTTCATTTCCTGTCATCAACCGAACCTGCCCAATCTGAATCTGTGTAACCACTGAGTCTAGGATCGTGACTCCGAGTGTAAAGAAGTCCATAATCAAAAGTGCCCTTCACATAACGCAGCACATGCTTCGCTGCTACCAAATGATCAGCCTTGGGGGCTGTCATGAAGCGTGAAATGTAGCTCACTGCAAAACTAAGATCAGGTCTAGTAGCAGTAAGATAGATGAGACTACCCACTAGTTGCCTGAATTGTGTTTAACCTACAGGAGGAGAATCAGACTTGGCTGACAACTTCAGTCTTGTCTCCATAGGTGTGGAAGCAGGTTTGCAATCCTGCATTCGAAACCTATTAAGCAAGTTCCTGGCATACTTAGATTGAGAATTAAAAAATGCTACCATCAGTCTGCCAAACCTCAACACCTAAACAATAATGGAGAAGCCCCAAATCTGTAATATCCAAACCAAGCTGCAATAGCGAGAAGAAAACGAATTGTACTCATCTTGGCAGTAGGAGCAAAAGTCTCCTCATAGTCAATGCCCTCCCACTGTGTGAATCCTCAAGCAACTAATTTCGCCTTATATTTATCTAAGGTACCATCTACATGATACTTGACCTTATATACCCATTTGCAGCTAATAGGCTTCTTCCTTGGAGGAAGATCAGAAAGAACCTAGGTGTTGTTCTTCAGAAGGCTTTGGTATTCTGCATCCATTGCTTGTTCCTGGAATCCCTTTTGCCTCTGTATAGGTCTGAGGCCCATAAATACTATGAATGTTGGCCATGAGAGTAAAGTTAACCATATTTTGCTACTTGCCCTTATTTTTGGAAGATCTACCCTCAATGAGCTCATCAGGACGAGATCACTGATGGTCTTAGCCCACCATTTAGGCCGGGGAGTAGAGGTGCCCACATCAGATGCAGGAGGAATAACTGGAACTGGAGGTGGAATAGGTACAGGTGGAAGATTAGCATCATTAGGAGGAAATTCAGGTAGTGCATCAACAAATTCATAATCTGCATCATCCCTTCCATCAGGTGAACCAAATGGAAGATGAACACCCAAATCATAAGCCTTCAAAGGCTGATCCTCATAATTCTGCTCAGACGAGGAAAGCTAAAATGGTCCTCGTTCTTCATCAAAGACAACATCACGACTGAAGATAAGACGATCAGTGTCTACATCAATCAGCCGGTAAGCCTTATTTGGTTGTCACTGTACCCTGTAAACATAAGCTTCTGACTCTTGGAATCCAACTTGGAGCGCTTGGCATCTGGAATCCATACATATGCGAGAGAGCCAAAAAATTTCAGATGATTGATCCTAGGTTTGCAACCAGTCCAGGCTTCCTCAGGAATCTTCCCCTTAACAACATGAGTGGGAGACCTATTAAGGATATAGACTGCAGTAAACAATGCTTCTGCCCAATACTTCGTAGGAACATTTTTGTGTTCCAACATAGACCTAGCCATTTCTGTAATGGTGCGGTTGCGACGTTCTACAACGTCGTTTTGTCGAGGGGTGTATGGTGTGGTTAACTGACGTTTTATGCCACGTGTATAACAGAAAGTGGAGAAAGCAGTAGAACAAAACTCCCCCCCATTATTAGACCTAAGAGTAATAATAGAACAACCAGACTCTTCTTCTACTAAGGCCTAAAATTTCTGAAATATAGGAAACACATCTGGTTTCTGTTTAAGAAAATACACCCACATTTTACGACTGAAATCATCAACAAAAAGCAAGAAATACTTGCACCCAGTAACAAAAGGAGTATTCATTGGACCACATACATCAACGTGGACCAACTGTATCACCTTAGATGCTCGCCACGAGTCACCATCCTTGAACAGTGTCCCATGCTGCTTCCCAGCCTGACAAGCTTCACAAACTCGTTGATTTTGAGTTTGAATTTCAGGTTGGCCTTTTACTAAATTTTCCCAAACAAGCCGAGCAAGGTAATGAATGTTCAAGTGACCATATCGTTGATGCCATAGACTGGTGATAGAGGAGGATTTAGCCGCGAAAGCATGCTCAAGAGAATCACCCATATCCACAAGTTTGTATAGAACATGATCCTCAATGCCAACAGCTACAGTAGTGCGTGTCGCACGATCAACAATCGAGCACTTGTGAGCACTGAATATCACATCAAGCCGAGGACAACGCCGCATAATCTGACTCACAGAGAAGGTTTAGTTCCATGCCAGGAATGTAGTATACATTGAGGAAAATGAGATTCCTCCCACCAGACTGTATCTGAACGTTGCCCTTGCCGACAACGGTATACTCTTCACCACCTCCAAAAATAACTAAATCAATATAGGGAGAAAATTCTGTAAACCAATCATGCCTGTGAGTGAAATGTCAAGAAGCACCAGATTCTATATACCAGGCAAAAGATTTCACGTGGTCTGTAGGTCTTTTAACCATGAAGGTGTAAAACGCAGACTCTTTCTACTCTGTGTACTCAACGACATTTGACTTGATCATATGGCCATATTTGTGACAATAATTGTACTAAACCTTTTTATTTTTTGAACCAACCTAAGACTGATTGGAGCCCTTTTGCTGAGAGGACTGAGCTTTGCCTTTATCCTTATGAAAGGATTTGGCTACAAATGCTTGCTCTGAGGAGGATGAAGTGGCATCGCTACCAAACTGTTGTTTCCAACGATCCTGCTGCAGAAGTTTGGTGCACAACTTTAGAAATTTCAAATCAACATTCGTTGAGGTAATGTTGAGTCTCTATAAAGTGCTCGTAGGATTTAGGTAGACTTTTCAAGGTTATTACTACCATATCCTCTTCCTCCATTTTCCGACCAATAGCTTCGAGCTGATCTCGAATGTCCTTAATCTTCGTGAGATGCTCCTGTAAGGACATACGTTCATCCATCATGATGGAGAATAACTGGTTCTTCAGGAAGAACGCTCGACTTTTATCGGATGTCTCATGCAACTCCTTTAGATGCTTCCAAATTTCTGAGGCTGACTTGCGAGAAGGAATTTGAGGTAACTGGTCATCTATGACAGAGAGCTTAAGAAGCATGACAGCTTCTCGATTGCGATCATCAAACTTGTCATGATCTGCTTCGACTGCGGAAGGGTGAAATTCTTTTCCCAAAACCAAATCATCAAGGCGGCGATATTAAAAAATAGTCAGCATGTGTTGCTTCCAGGTGTTATAATTCTTGCCATTAAATTGCTGACTACCTTCCAACATCAAGTTGGTCAATGACGCCATCTTGCACGTTTCCCAATGCACAAAAACCAAGAAAATCTGAAAGGGCATAAATACGAAATAAAGGTAGAAGGTACGATTTCAAGAAATGTACAACTGGCATGAATTTAGAGTCAAATTCTTGGGCACAAAAAACAAGGCACAAAAAATGATGCACCCAAAAAAATATGACGATGACCCAGATGAGGTTTCGAAAAACCCACTAAGAATCTGCACTCGGTTTTTGAATTGGACTAAAAACCAGAGAGTTATAGTGAAAACCCTAGTCGCTGAGGCTGAAGCGACAAAAAATAGGTGCAAAGGGTTTAACAAAATCCTAGCCGCGTGCAGAAAACAACACCCACAAATAGAAAATCACAGAAAAAAAAAACTCCTGTAAGCAAAACGTGGGTCTAAAATGCAGAGGCGGGAAAAGAAAACGAAGCCCTCGAAAGAGCCTTCCGTTTGGTCGTGGCGTGGAGAAACAGAGCCGTCGCAAGTGAGGTTGCAGGAGACGAAGGTCGTCGTGGAGGCAGATAACCACGAGCCACACAGCAACGTCGTCGCGAACAAAAGATGCAGGTGGGAAATCACAAAGAAAAAAAGACTGTAGCCGTTGTGTTGGAAGAAGGGGAATAAATCGTGTGCAGATGTAGAAGTCGCAAAAAATCGCTTGTCGAGGGTAAAAATGGACGTGAAATTGGTCACGATGCAGCAGGTCGTGAAGACAGAGAAAGATTGCGATTTGAAGAGAGACCAGAGTGTAGAAAAAATAATACTTGTGATTCTTCAAAAACCCCCCGATAATTCTTTAAAAAAAAATTCCGTTTAAATAAAAACGATATCCAGAAATCTCTGAAAAATTTCTTTCCAAATTTTTTTTACTAGAAACAAATCCCCCAGTAAATTTTAAATTCCCACTTTGCTACCATATTACGCTAAGTAATTAGTAAAATTAGAGTGTATTTACAATGAGCAAGAACGCTCAATAAATAACATACAAGGAATTTACAAAATAGAAAGTTTCTAACAAGAAACTTATGATACAATATATTACATGATTGAGCATTAATAATTAACTTAGGAAAATGTTATTGTGTTTGATATTATATCAGTACTCATATCCATTTCCATGCAAATTAGATACTAGATTATACTAGAAATTGATATATAATAAAATTAGGTTTAAGTTTGGTTATTTGCAATTTTACTTATTTTGTTTCAGATGCTGGATCAGGGAGCCTTCTACCCTATCAGTACACACTTTTGTAATTTATACATGAGTGCATTGGATTTCTTTGGATCCCATGCCTCATTATTGTTGGTGATGTGCATTTGTTGCTTTAAATGGAATTTCTTTTGGGTAGGTTCTTCATTTAATTCGTGTGAACTCCTTACAACAATCAAAAGTGTTCGCTTCTATGAAGGAATGAAAGTGTGTACCTGTTGTGACGTATTCACACATCGCCCCAGTGCAAATGGGGACCCCTACTTTTTTGCTTTCTAGGGTTTGTTTCTAGGTCTTTTAGTGTTTTGTCTATTAGCCTTTGCATGCTGAGTGTTGCCAAAGGGATCACTAAGATAGCAGGCTCTGTTTTAGCTAAAGGTGAGTCAGTGGATGATCCGGGTTAGGGTCATCTTTGAAAGTCTTCCTTAGGACAAAGTTTTGCTCTTGTTGCTAATTGTGTCTTGTTTGAGTTTGAGGAGGTCAATGAAGCTTGGTGAGTGAATATCATCTTTGAAGGTCTGAGTTAGGTCAAATTGGTGAGTGATGAAGTCTGGAGTGTCATCCTGATCTTCAAATGTCCTGAAATTTGGCTGTCTAGAATGTCATCCTGATCCTAAAATTTGACTGTCTGGAAAATTGAAGAATCCTCCAAAAACTAGATTTTGCATTATAACTCCTAGAGGTCCGAAACCACTCTCAAACATCCTGACAGTATATATGGAATATAACTTAAAGTATAAGTCTCTTATACTTAAAAATGTTATATTCCATATATAAATCCTGATGGAGAGACCAAAATGTCAAATTTCGCTCCTGACCCTTCCAAAGGGTCCAAAGCGAATTTCAATTTCGCTCCTAACCCTTCCAAAGGGTCCAGAGCGAAATTCTTCATAAGCCTCATTTGCTTCCTTGTTTAGACTACCAACCTTGTTCCTTGGGCGTATTTGGAAGGAAAATGATGTGTCTTTGCATTTTGTAGTAATGGAATGTGAAAGAATGGAGGATTTTTTACCAAGACAAGAATTTCGCTCCTGACCCTTCCAAAGGGTCCAGAGCAAAATTCACTTTTCCTCTATTTTGCTCTTTGATATGGCCAAGTTTTGGATTTTTGAGGCATGGTTGAGGAGGTTTTGATGCATATTTGCCTTTGAGAAGAGGTTTGAGGCGATGAAGTGGTAGAAATCAACCTAAAAGGAGAATTTCGCTCCTGACCCTTCCAAAGGGTCCAAAGCGAAATCCTCAGTTTGACCCCCTATCTTGCCTAAAATGATGAAAATGACCTTGTTTTGAGCTAATTTGATGGTAGATTCACTTAAGTGAGAAGATAGGAGCTTGACCTTGATCAAGTTTGAAGGAGAATTGGATGAAGGAAGTGGGAAACCAACCAAGAACATGGATTTCGCTCCTGACCCTTCCAAAGGGTCCAAAGCGAAAATCCCCATAGACCTCAATTTCTTCCTTGTTTAGACCAAGTTCTTAGTTTCTAAGGCTTGTTGGGAAGTGGATTGGCATGTTTTTGCCTTAGGGAGTGACTAAAAGTGAAGGAGTGAAGGATTTTAGCCTAAAATAGAAATTTCTCTCCTGACCCTTCCAAAGGGTCCAGAGCGAAATTCTTGAAAACTCCTATTTTCATCTTGGATGAGGTCAAGACATTGATTCTTTTGGCATGAATGCAAGTGGAGTGGTGTATTTTTTCCTTGCAAGGAAGATTGGAGTTGAAAAGATGAAGAGTCAAGCCTAGAGGGTGGATTTCGCTCTTGACCCTCTTCCAAAGGGTCCAAAGCGAAATTCCCCAAAACCTCCCTTTTCTCTCAATTTTGTGCCAAGCCAAGTGTGGGTTGGGGTGAATTAGGATTGGAGATGTCCTTAGGCATGGCTTTGAGTTGCTTATGATCACCAAACGTGAAGGAATTGAGCTAAAACTAGAATTTCGCTCCTGACCCTTCCAAAGGGTCTAGAGCAAAATTCTTGAAGGACACCTATTTTCCCTTGGAGATGGTCAAATCCTTGGTTTTTATGGCATAGATAGGTGTGGAGTGATGTGTCCTTGCCTTTTGAGGTGGTTTGGAGTTGAAAGAATGAAGCAAATGTGCTCAAAACTAGAATTTCGCTCCTGACCCTTCCAAAGGGTCCAGAGCGAAATTCCCAAAATCCCTCTTTTCTTTCCATTTTTTTGTCAAGATAAGTGTGGATCAAGGTAGATTGAGCTTGGAAGGACCCCTAGGCATGCCTTTGAATTGATTGTGGCCACCAATGATCAAGATTTTGAGCTTAATCAAGAATTTCGCTCCTGACCCTTCCAAAAGGTCCAGAGCAAAATCCTTAAAAACTCCATTTTGCTCCAATTTTGCATCACACTTGGTGTTGGTTGAGATTGAGGGCATCCTTAGACATGCATCTGAGCAAGTATGGTCACAAAGTGAGAAGAATTTGAGCCAAGAATGCAAATTTCGCTCCTGACCCTTCCAAAGGGTCCTTAGCAAAACTCCAATAGGGCCTGTCCCTGGAGAGGATTTTGAGCAAACTTCATTTTGATGTCTTCTTGTTGATGATTTAAGGTAGAAAATGCTATGTTAGAATGAATTTATTATGTGTCCTTAATCATCTTTTGGTTTGTTTTGCAGATGAAAGAAGACCAGGCCAGGACACGGACGACCTATTCCAGTCCCATCATTATCAAGGACACTTCAAAGGCATGGAGGAGGACTCAAGGTGCTTCTAAAGCGTTGGAAGAATTCAAATGTTCGAGGAATTGCAAGCTAGCCTCAAGACCTCATTCTACCACATAAAGGAACCACATGATGACAGAGAAGAATGACCTTACCAGTACTTCAAGGCGAGGTATGCTACCGGAGAAAGAAGACTTGACCGTGAGGAGGCCTCATCAAACACAGGAGGGTCAAGGAAAGGTGCGCCACTCATCAAGTGCATCAAGGACAAAGGAGGATCGACCAAGGTCATCATAGAGCAAGTACCAGACAAGGTGGCATCCCAGTCATTTTTCCTCTAGTTGGATTGGTCCACCTTAGCATATCCAGATTCAATGTACCTTACTCATCAGGGACAGCACAAACTTCGGTGTACCTACCCCTGCTTCCTATTGGTCCTCACTCCTGGAATGTAATTTTCTCATTGGCTAAGGAAGTTTGTTATAACAAACCCTAATTAGGGTTTCTATCTTGTAATCCTAGCCATTGATTCTAAGTCAATCAAAGCCATCAATTTTTAAAGGGCTCTCTATATAAAGCCCTGGCTCTTCATTTGTAAAGGGTTAATAGTCAGAGATTAGAGAATAGTTAGGAGCTAGCAAAAGAGAGATAGTCAATAATTAGTAGCTCAATAATAGATAGCATTTTAGAGTAGAGTAGAAAGAGAAGGCAAAGATTGTTGCCAAGAGATTGTTGCAAAAGACATGTAAACTTCATTGAAGGAATGGTGAATTCTATGTGTCGATTCTACAATTTGCATGGTCTTTATACTTCTCAAATTTAATTTCATGTTATTAGATGAATGGAAGAAATTTGTATGATCAGTGGTGAAATTTATATATCCATACTACTAGCAGTTTGTTGATTGCAAACTTGCCTTGTGTAGTCAATTGGAATCATTCAGCTTAAGTTTAACTTCAATTATCGCTTCTTCATTGATATGCATCAACCTGACGGTGTCTATGCTTGTAGCGGTGATGTGAACATCATAAAGCTTTCCTTAGAAGATCGCACCAACCTTGTGGAGATGATCCTAGCATGTCAAAGCAAGACTTAGTTAAAGTTTCATCAAAGGTCATCCGTTGCTCCTACATTCTTAGTGTTAGAATTAGATCCTTCTCCAACCCTTATCCTTTTCCCTTCTAAAAAATATCAAGGATCAGTAAAGACCCACATTCCAGTGATATCCAAAGTAAATCAGACGCTCAGGTCATCAAATGTAAGTCCCCTTGTGATTCCAGCAAAATCACATCATACCGTAAGAGCTTATACACAAGTAGAGAACCTACATAAAAGAACCTTGGAGTTGCCTTGATTGATCCTTAGGCGAAATCTTCAGCATTCGGGGGAAACTTTGTTCAAGATATGATAAGATATCTTGGTATTTTATTCTGTGTTCGCATGTGCATGAAAAACACATCAACAGTACCCCAATTTTCTGTCATTTAATATAAGACAGCAAATATCTTGATTTTCAACTTTCGAGGTGATTGATCTTTACTATTTACTTTCATCCGCTAGCACAAAACTAGAAGTTTGCAACTGAAAATGTGATCAGGCTTATAAAAATCTGGTAAGAGTTACTAATTTAGATCTTTGAAGTCTATGTAGAAGCTCCTTGAATGTGTATTGTAGTGTCCAATTTTGAGCAAGCTACTGATTGCAGGAGGTCAAATGACCATCATAAGATATGGGGGAATACTTTTCAATTCAGCTGAAAGTAAAAAGCTGGCATGTTGTTCTTTAATGCGGACCTCTAGCCATCTAAACAGTCATGCCATCTGTTTAAGCTCTTTCTTGCAATTTGGGTAGCACAAAAAGATTTGCAATTCAGTTGAGGTTTCCCATTGTATGTCACTTTGAATTCCAATTTTCTATTTCTTACTTTTATGCTCATCAATTGACATAATCCCAGGATATTGTTGAATTCTTCCTGACTACTTTTCTTATAATTCTTTTACCTTTTTTTTCCAGCTATTATTGCCTCTGTCCTGAAGTTTCATACTAACAATAAGCCACCTTCTAGCAACATGTTTCATTAAAAGCATAAGTCACAAGTAAAATTGCCACCTACAGTTTTAAAGTTTGAACACCTTAATGATATGTTAATCTGGGAACAGGCTCTTAATCCTATTTTATGGTATTTGTGTTTTTTTCTTCCCAGATCAAACCATTTCATTTCTCCTATTGGTCCTGATTACAGGAGATTTCTGGTAGAAAACATGCAAAATTGATGGATTCAATGAGTTATTGCAGAAGCAAAATATGAATAGAAATCAGAAAGCAGAAATAACATGAATTTATCCACACCTTGACATACAACTTTAACAAGCTTACTAATCTGACAACTTGTATGTACCATTCTCTCAGCAGACATAAGGATATATATTTAACTAATTCAAATGCACAGAGATAAAGAAAAATGAATTGTTCTGATTCCTGAAAGATGAAAGTGTTGGTCTTCTACATGTGATGGTTCATCATCCCCAACTGTTGGTTCTGTACTGCAGTGCATTGATGCACACCCCAGGCTCACTGCCCCTCAACCCATTATCTTTACCATAATAATCATTCAAAATGCTGATGCAACTAGCTTTCTATATACAAAAACTAGAGCTTATTATGTTACTATTGAAATCTGTCTTGCTGTCTATCTACAAAATTTAAAGCTTGATTTATGAAATCCGATGTCTGAAATTTTCTAGATGTGCTCGTTTCAGATGCAGACGAATTAGAAGAGTTTACCTCTATTCTATTAATGTCTCCCTTCCGTTTATATTGGTTCTATGATATACAAAATAGATTGCTTCCATTGCAACTCTTTCTGTAAAGCATGAGTCAGTGTTATAATGCTATTCCATATCACACATTTATTCAGAAAAGATATAAATAGGGAGGAATTAAAAGAAGTTCAACAATACATGGAAATGCAGCCCTTATGGTATTTGTTGATTGAGATATTTGGATGGATATACACTGTCTATGCTCTTAATTGCAGGGTTTCCTATGGTTTTACTTTTATGCAATTGCATATTGACTTTTTCAGATCTAGTTCATGGCAGCAAACTAAAAGGTGTATTTACAATCTAATAAAATCATAAGCATTGTAGTTGAGGTTGGCTAAATGCCTTAAATGATTGCATGCCTGAGATGTTCCATACTTAGGACTTAGTAGAGTTCTATGATGCCAAATTGACTAAGAAAGGATTTTCATTCTTAAGGTGTGGAAGATGAATACTGAAGCTTTGCTGTAGATTGTGCTCCTAAGATTCCAATATATATTTTGTCACAGTTTCTTTTGTTTATTTTGACACTTTTCTTGAATGCTTTACCTAGCTTCTTTTGTCCACATTTTGATTCGTCTTTTATGATTTTCCAGGAAGATGTACCAGAGGAAATCACAGAAGCTATTGCAAAATTTATATCAACCTTACCACCTACTGTTAGGACCATTACGGAAGAGCCTTTGCCAGAGCATATACAAAGAATGTTTGATGAGGCAAGCCATGACGATCATCACAGCCATCATAACCATCAACACGATCATCATGATGGAGACCATGGGCACAGTCATGGCAGTGGATACATGGATGGATATGGCCTTGGACATGGCGGGTGGCACTAATATGATAGTAGATGATTTGAAGAGTTTGGTGATTGTACAGCCAAGCCCTCCCAGAGCTACTCTTCCTGCTGACACTAATAGTGGTCATGCCCAATGAATTGAGGAAAAGAATAGCATCTTGATTCTCTCGCCTTGTTGATTGACAGTAATTGTTGTAAGTCACGCCTGCATAATTTTATAGAGACTCTGTTAGTGAGGTGAGCTAACAATCAAGGTCTTCATACATTACAGTTCACAAGTTTGAAGTCTTGAAGAATTTAGAAATTTTAATGGGATTTCCCCAGCTGGTGAGTTTTAGGAATCTGTTGACATTGCTATAAGAAATTGAAAAGTCAGCTGGTGGCGCGTTCCTTTTTATTTTATTACAAGGTTCCAAACTTCAGACTTTGATTTGCGTTTAGTCATGTTTTGTGTTTCATTGTCTGCATACTTGATGCTTAAGAAGTATAGCAAAGTAGTCAATTGACCCCTAAGCATCGAGGCTGCCTACTGACTGATGTAAGGAAGCCTTTCACAATGCCATCTAAAGACACATGAATTTTTCACACATGATAATTTTTCTTTCTTTGAAACCAATCATTGTATCTGTTTCTCAAGATATCCTCTTTAAGATATGAGTCGTGTTTTGGAAATTTATGGTTATATAAATATTTGTGAAGGAAAAATACACTTTCCCTAGTAGGGCTATCTAGGTTCATTAAACAAATGCTATCAATAAGCACATGATTAACCTGAATATGAGAGCTGGGTAAATGTCAGAATAATTAAGTGCTAATCTAGGGAATTAAATGTGAAGGAATAGTGTACTTATCTGTGGGGACTATTATGTAGAATTATACCTGATGCTGCACAAAGCTTAGTCATTAGGTACAGAATAATAGGTGCTCTCGATGTGCTAATTGTCTGAAATCCAATGCTGACCTAGAAGTCTCTGCAGGTTGATGCCATGGTTCTGGATCTATTCCGAGTGGCACAGATCTGCCTTGTAAACTGTGGGTCCAATTTGGTGAATGTGCACTTAAAGCTAACGGTTTACTCCAACCTCTGCTATCTGCTGCTGCTTAAGAACTGGTTGTATTTAATTGCTGCATTGCAAGGGTTCGCATTTTCTTCAGTCAACCCCCTTCTGGCTTTGGTGAATTTTGGTAGAAAAAAAATAGGCATACAAGTGTCTGAAATGATTTAATGCAGACTAGATTGCTTTTAATGCTCTGAATGAAATGTTCATAAAATGATCTTCTCTTCAATGAATAAGAATTTCCAAAAAAAAGTTGGATATGCGTTAATGCTCAAATGAATGTCTTTAAATTTAAATACCATAACATAATGAATTCTCACACAAATGTGTACCAAGTTGACTCCCAATGACTATGAAGAAAGGGTGGGAGTTAGCAATTTGAATTTAAAAAAAATTTAGAATATCGAGTCAGATTTGTGTCTGATGTGAAATATTGATCATGTGCATCATGAAAATGCCCTAGGATGGGAAAAGTGAGTTCTTGGGATTAGGAATGCATATGTGGAAGTATGGACTAATAAATGAGGGGAATGTGTGGATACGTGTAGATGGTCAAAGAATCAAACAACTACGGGAGTACCAATAAGGTTTTGAAATTATGCATGTAGATAGATTTATGTCCATTAAGTGCTCCAATATAGAAACATTATAGAATCAACGTGGCAAATAATAGGCCATGTAGTCAACATGAAGAATATATTGTCCTTCAATCATTGATAATGTGAGAATGTACAAATGTTATAGAGGGTAATAGTAATAAAGTAGTCTACTGATTGGGCAAGGAAAAAGCATCTACCTAATTTACCAAAATAGCTTGAAGTACAACTAGAGTAGGTTGAAGGGTGTGATTGGGCTTATTAGTTGTTAGACTTGAGAGAATGTATAGTGAGATGTATTAGAAGATAGACTATTAGTAAGCCTTTCACAACATGCTAAGTATCATTAGCATAAGGTTCCTTTCCCATGTGGTTAGGGTTGTGTGAAGTTGAATTGATACAATGCCATTTGATTGGCACAATCATGTGGAGGAAATGTAGCCATGTGTTAAAATGTGTATGGAACTAAATTGATTGTATTGGTGTAGGTGCATCTATTGCCAAAATTTAGGTCTCACACAATGTGGAGAAGTTGATGCAAAAGTGGGCAATGCTATCATTGAAGTTGATGCCACCACAAATGGAATTTCAAACGTTCTACTTGAGAAGAACAATAATGATGGCAACAATTACAATTATAATAACTACAACAATGATAGTAGCAATGCCAACCAAGGGAACTAAATCATTAACACAATAGCCAAAGGTATTAATTATACCTAGAGAAACTATTGTCTAAGGGATAATAGAACATAAAGCAATTGCCCACTCGAAGGAAAATGATACAATCCTTGTCGTAAGCATGGCAATTTTGGTCCTAAAAAGTTCCGCACATTCCACAAGATGAGGGTGCATGATATTTGTGAGATTATAACTAGTTCATTTCAAGACTACTAAAGAACATGGACTTTTATATAAACAATAACCCACCCACAAACACCTCTAACCAACATAATAGTCAAGTACCTATTGCTCCTCAAAGCTTGAACTTAAGGATCTATCAAAATCCTTTCAAGTCCATCTGTGCAACAAGGCTCATCTATGCCTTGTTCATTGAGATCAAGTTGAATCGTTATCTCATAATTTGTCCAATTGGGAATAAGGAGATGTAAATATGTTAGGTTTGGTTAAACTTGGCAAAGATGAAGGTGTCCAAACAACTAACCAAACTAAAGACAATGTTCATGAGTATATTGAGCATTTAATCTGTATGCCTCAATCAACCCTTGACCCAATAGGCCCTTATGATTGATAGATCCAAGTTGTTCATGTTGGTGTAAATGAGGTTATATCTTAACTAGCTCATAGTTAAAACCTGTTCACATGTTAAGCTTACTTAGGCTAGCTTGCATTTAAGTTTGTTGTTACATATAACTTGACATTTAATATTGTTCATGTTAGTTGTCCTAGGTGGCATTGTAGAAGATATGAGTCATGTCTCATTATTTAATATTTGTAACAAGGTAGTTGTAATCCCACCTCATCACCTTGCCTATATAAGCAAGGTTCATTTGTACATTGTATCATATCAATTCAATCTCATTGTTCATCAAGCTCATGTTGCAACATTCTCTTGTCGAAAGCATGTTTCTTGGTTGATCCTTTGAAGTATGTGCATCTTCATTATGGGTTCTTTATTATTCCAACATGGAATCAAAGCTATGGCCTAATCCCCTTCTTGTCTTAGAGAATTGAGCTATTGCTAGAATAGAGATTTTTACTTTTGCCTTTTGAAGCAAATTGGTCACATCAACGACTAGGGGTTAATCTGCCTAGGGCTTAATTTGACCCCCTCTTTTTTCATTGGACTCTATATAGGTGATTTTTTTGGAGTTAAGGTTGTGCTTTAGGCGGGCATAGAATCATTTTGTTGGCATTTCATGAAGATTGCATTGATGAAGTATAGTGTTGTCAATGATGTCAATAGTAACCGTGTTAGTGTCCCCTCAATTTTCCATTAAAATTTCAAGTTTGCGGGTTGCCTTTTGGTGTTTCTTCCTTTTCAGTCTTTGTATCTCTTCGCATTGAACCTAAGTCGTTGAACCTTTAAACAGTTCAAAGGTTCAAGGTTCAAAGCGCACTTTGAGTAATGTCTTTAGTGGCTTTGTCTTAATTAAAAAACAAGCGCATTGTTGTAATGTGTTTTGAACTTTGAACCCGTGAACCTTTTTGGTTCAAGGTTCAAGAGTTTCCTTTGCATGAGTTGCGGCTGCGTAATGTTATTTAACGAGCAATTATAAATGTGTTTAAGTCGGTATTGAACTTGAACTTAGAACCATTTCTATTTTGGTTCAATGGTTCAAAGTTCAAATTCCTTTCACTTGTTTGTTGTGGTTACTGCTCGTTCTCGGTATTGTTTTGAGTCGCTAGTTTGAAAGTTTTTTGTTGTTCTCTCTAGATGAACTTGAACCATTGAACTCCTTGTGAGTCGGTTCAAGGTTCAAAAGGTTCACTCCAAGTTAACTCTAAAGATTTTAATAACACTGGAGGCAGTGCGATAAAAAGGAATATTCCTAGCATCTAATAGTTTAAAATTCTTAATTTGGAAAGAAATCATGAGGACATTAACTATTTGTGCAGAGGTGATGGGCAATTAAGGAACTGTTAGGTTTTCAGTCATATCACTATTACTTCACACATTTGAATGAATCATTATGAAGCGTGTGTAGATTTTTCTCAATTTTTCTTCCCATTTGCTTAAAAAGACATGTAAATTCATAAGCAAATTTGTAGAGGTTGTACCTATTATAATTGAGCGAACCAGAGACATCGAAGGTAATTTCAGCTTCACTTTCCTGAGAGGGTTTCACAGATTCATGGTGGTAACAAGTGAGTTCAGACAATTTTCCTATACTGTATTTCTTTAGTTCAGAAGGTTTGTCAGTATAGGAGAAATCTTTGGTCTGTAAAATTCTATCTTGCTTCAAGATTGTTTGGTAGAAGTATAAGTAGACATTATGAGGTCGATACTTCCGAAACTTGGTCGGACATCATGCTTGGTGAGCATACTTCCATAATTAGATGATACTTCTTTAGCTCAAGCTGACCTAGGGAATTTGTCAGTATAGGAGAAATCTTTGGTCTGTAAAATTCTATCTTGCTTCAAGATTGTTTGGTAGAAGTATAAGTAGACATTATGAGGTCGATACTTCCAAAACTTGGTCGGACATCATGCTTGGTGAGCATACTTCCATAATTAGATGATACTTCTTTAGCTCAAGCTGACCTAGGGAATTTCTTAGAAAGGGCTAGAAACCCTGAAGCTGGTTCAATAATGGAGAGAATAGTAAGAAGTGGTTTGGTTGAAGCTGCCGCATTTCCAGTTGTTGCCCCATGCCTGGATTTGGTAATAGCATGTATGAATAGGTACGATGCTAAAAATAGGTGCATAAGAACCAGTAGTGGCGAGTTGTTAGTTGATATTAATAGAGAAACAATTATGGTTGTGATGGGCATCCTACACAAGGAACCATATGAAGACTGGTCAATTGGGACCTCCTATGCATTCTTCTTTGAGAAGAAAAGCGTATACAAAAGTGTTATCGCAAGAAATTGGCTTCTGAAAGTTCAAAAGGGAGGGTCACGACTGCCAAAGCCCCTTACCAGGGAGCACTTCATTACAAAAGTGCGAGATATTGTGATATTGTTGAACAGACTGAAGGGGAATTCACACTCCTTCTACTAGGAGGACTGGATGTATTTTTATATTCAGGTGCTTCTATCAGGTAAAAAATATCTTGACTGGGCGCAAGTGATTGCAAAAAGACTTCATGAGGGATTAAGTAATTTTGTGGGTATGTCTAGCTTTCACATGTCTTCTTATTTGTTCTACATATTAGCCTGTACCAGAGATTGGCACAGACTGCATAGCGAACCATGGGTGGATGGTATGAAAGTCTATGATTACTACCCTTTACTACAACAACAGAAATATGTAGAGCACATCGCCAAATGGAATGGTGTCTTTGAAGGAAGAATTGCATTTGAATTACAAGGTGATGTCAATAAAAGAATGTCAGTTGAAGCCATGGAATTGATTAGGAGTTGCTTTGCGGGTGGTTGATGTCAAGCACTTGGAATCCTCCACAAAGAGGATGATTTCAAGATCTTGGAAAGATGAAAAGGATAAAAAGGAGTTGAAACAGATCATCACCCAAATGACTGAATACATTAATGCTATACACCATCCAAGTCCTCAACCTCTGTCACAAATGACACTATCCTTTGATCACAAGTCTCTAGTGAACCAAAAGATGCTAGATCGGGTTCAAAGAAACAAAATGGTGGCAGAGAAGTTCAATGAATGGCTTGATCTCATAATACAGCAAGACTCAGATTATATTGTTAGCTTGGTAAAAGTGTATAAGATGTTGTAACCGTAAGTAAGGAGTTACAACTAGAAGCCATTGCCTGGGAAAAGGAAATGACTAAATGGGTGGTAGTACTTGTGCAAATGAACGATGTGCAAAAATTCGGTGTAATGAAATTCTTAGCTGAGAAACCCATGGAGAGTCTAGATGACAATGTGCTTTATGTGTTGAGGAAGAATGTAGAGTGGCGAAATTCAATCATCAAACAAAGCCATGAGGAATCTACAAGATTTCTTAAAGGGTTGGTAGATTTGATTGACACCATGCAAAAAGATCTTAAGTGTATCGACATTCAACTCATGAAGGAAGATGCTCAAACAATTGAAATTGCTATAGACATGGCAAAGATCTTTAAGGAAAGAATACAGTTCATCAGGGAAACAAAGTCTTTGACTACAGATGATTTCTCAAAGGTGGCTCGAATAGAGTCAATGCTCACAGTTTGCTCTTATCATTTGGAGGCGCATAAAGATAAGGTGTTGCAGGTAAACATGGATAAGGAGGTTTGGAAGCAACACATCTTACATATTGGACTCCCATATTTTCAAGTCATCTTGAATTTCTTAGCATCACATCTGGAGTGGTGTAACATGCGCAGTTCCATGACAAAGCAGGATAAATTAACGACCTTTGCCGCGGTGGAGTCCTGATCAGCTAATGAATGAGTTGCCAGCGAATCTGCGGTTGTTGTTTATCTAGTTTCATTTTGTTTTCAAGCAAACGGTTTCTTTAACTCTAGGTTAGAGTTAAAACTTTTAGTTATGGTGTAACAAACTATTGGCCTGGAGGCTATATATGTAAGTAAGTTTAAGTAAAGGTCCGAAAAACTGTGTTTTAGAGGGACAGATTTGATCTCCTTGAATTTCTCAAAATTAATATTTCTAATATTTGAATGAATATGCTATTTTGGATGCAATCTTTAAATCTGTGTGTTTGAAAGATTAGCGATCTCTGTTGGGATATATGTTGATGCGTGAAATATATCATTTCATTTACCAGTTCTCTCTGTGTTTGTGGATTCATTGATTTTCATCATTTATAGGTAATCTTCATTGTTGTTTGAATGACACTGATCCCCCTTGTCATGTGAGACATGGGAGAGAATCGATCAGTATTTACACTGCATTGAGTTTACTTTATTTTGGGTTTATGGAATAAACATGTGTGGAAGTAGAAGTCTGTGAGCTCTACATTTGAAATAGTTCTTCAGTAATATTCTTTTCAGTCTTCATAGTATTCTTTTGTGTTGATGAATGAATGCCAAAGCCTTTCGCACTTTCTAGTGAAAAGTGTGTTTATTTCTAAATTTTCTGCATAAAAATTCATTGTAAATCTTAGGAGGAGATGCCCTCTAATGCAGACGATGAACCTTAAATTGGTTCACCCAACTGTTGGTTCATTTGTTTTCCTTTCAGAAAAGGGTGTACAAGAGTCATATTGTAATTTGAATATTATCTAAAGAAAGGGGCAAATATGTTAACCAATAAACCGGTAATGAAGTTGTATTACAACCGGTAGTGATGCAGTTTTGCAACCGGTAGTAAAGCAGTGTTGGAAACCAGTATTAGTATTTCAAGCAGAGTGATCAACCAATAACCCTAACCTGTTGATAAGCAAAACCCTAACAGATGAAGCTTGGAGAATCGGTTGTGTTGATCTATGATTGAATGGTGATCGGAGATAATGATGCTATGTATGCATGTTGCATGTGATGAGTTTCAAAGTGATTTTAGCGCATGAAGATAATTGTTTATCTTGAAAATGAGCAAGTGCACAGCATGAAGTGGAAAATGTGTGATGAGTTACAGGATTCGATGAGTGGTGATCCAGGAGCAGTCGAGGTTGTCTAGAACAATGTGTAGATGATTACTATGTAATCTAACGGTCATGTTTGAACCGATATGTTTGTAATCTCTATGAGATCTTAGGTTTTGTGATGTATTACAGACCTAGTGTATTTGCTTACAAGGTCAATGAGTTGTTTTGTAATAGTGTTGGTAATTTTGGTTTTGTGTGGTAGTTTGATTGTTGCCAAACCAGAAGGAGTATCTGCAAAATGTTGTGAAGGCAGATAGGAGCATAAAAGGATTTGATCAAGCAAAGAAGTTAGTGCAGGGCACCTAACACTCCAAGCATGCAATTTTGTTTCTTTTAAGGTTTTGTGTGTTGTCTTTTATGATGTAATAATGGACCAACCATTTGGAACTCAGTAGAGCCATGGTTGAGTTGTCCAAGTTTTGGATTGTGTCATTTGTGTTCAGGATGTTGTCAGCCTGAGAAGTTGAAATGCTAAGGTAGATCACAAGAGTAGTACTCCAGATGATTGTTATCATGTAATAGGGGTCTATTGTATTGTGTGTAGGTCTTCTAGGGTGTTTGAGGACCTTCAGGAGCCTTGAAGTTCATTAGAGTGAAAAGTTGCATCTCAGGAGTCAAAAGATGTAAAAAGTTGTTGAGCAACATTTTGCAATTTTTGCAAAATGTTGCATTTTTGGAAGATGGCATTGAAAAGTTGGTTGAACCAACTAAACCATCAAGATATAAGCCAAAATCTACTTCATTATACACATTGGGAGAATTGGGAATGCAAGAACAAGTTTTGAGTTGCAAGTAGATCTTGTTTCCTTCACTGTTTAATAGTTTTATTGAGTTTTCATTGCTTTGTACGGTCCAGTACAGACTTGTAGAATCTCATTGCAGGGCATGAGTATTCATTGAATTTACTTTCCAATAAGTTTTATTTGCAGGATTGATTGTCTTTAGTTGCAGAGATATCATCCATTCTTTGTAACTAGGTGAAAAACCCTTGCAAGTAGGGTTTAAGAGCAAAAATGGCTCTAACCTAAGCATTCATTGATGGCACTTGTTGAACTCAAGTGGAATGCAAGGTTAGGGTCTGTACATAGGTTTAGAATAGGTTTTGTTGTTTTGCAGGTCTTTGTGGAGGAAATACAATGAAGCCCTAGGCTCACCGCTGGGAGTTGGTGAGTTAGGACAACAAAAGAAGTGTGTTTTAAGAGCACCTATGGATTGGTGGAGCCACAACTGAGGCATGGTTGAAAATCCCTATGCATGCCCTTGAAGAATCAAATTGTTTTGAGCAGGTGTTTTGACTGGTGAAGAGTTTTGAAACCATCTTTCCAAGTCACCTGGGTAGGCCTAAACCCTTGAAATTAGTGCAGTATTGGAAACCCTATGTGTATGGATAACCCATATGTTTTCCAATATTGTTTGTAACTCTAAAAAGGGTACTCGAATCTATAAATATTTATTTGGGGCCTTGTTTGGGGAATTTTCAAACTAAGTCTTGAAAACCGGTATAGGAGGGCTAATCCAATTAGGCCTATCTGAGCCTGGTAGAGACCAAGAAAGGCTAGGAAACCATGACGATGGGTTTGGAGATGCTAAAAGCCTCAAAAGACTTCAAAGACACTATGTAGATGTATTTTGAGTCCATTGAATGAGGTTGGAGTGTTGTGATCCTTGCAGGAGTTGTTGGAGTCTAGGAGTGGTGTGTGGAGATTGAGGTGGCAACCTCAATAAGAGGAGTTGATTGTCTAAGACCAGTGGCTACACCTTGGAGGCAAGCCAAAGTGGTTCAGACCTTGGAGGTCTCAATAGAAAAAACCCTACTAAGTGCCATTGGATGGGCTTAAGTAGTTGAAGGGTTGAGTAAGACAAGTCAATCCAGAAGGTGAATTGTATCAAGCTTCGAGACTCTCTGCATTAGCAGTGCTATTACCAGATCAACAAGACCCTGTTGTTCTCCAACATTTACAACAGTTAAATCCCCTAACTGGGTAAGCTTTAACATGCTTGGTGCTATCTAAATCCTCTAACCGGGTGATCCATTAGCTTGGATTTCAAATCCTCTACTGAGGTTACTCCTAATGGGGTATTACTCTTAATAGGGTATTTTAGTCAATCTCTTAATCGGGTGGTCCTTAACTGGATCTGTTCTTAACATGACATTTTTGTAAAGCTTCTAACAAGGCTTGGCTCCTAATAGGGAAAACTTCAGAAGAGTTTAGAATACTTGTGGGTATTCATCCCCACCGTAGTTTTTCCCATTTGGGTTTCCACGTCAAAACTCATTGTGTCAAGTGGTGAATGATTGTGTGTGTGTTTTGATATGGTTAATATGCTTAACTGGTAAAACCACTAAGACATGTTTAGATGACCCAAAGTGATCTGAAATGAGCTATTACTAATGTTAGTAAAGTATTTTGATGTTTTGGATAAAAGGTATCTAAGTTACAAATCCGTTTCACTGTTATATTGATATTTTAGTCAACCGGTAAACTTGACAGTGCAGTTACAGTTTTAGATACAATATCTAAACCAATTAGTCGAAAAAGTTGTTTATGAGTTGGGATTAAGTTTGGTGAAAGTTTTGTTTGTTTTCTATCTACTGATTCACCCCCCCTCTCAATAGTTGACCGGATCCTTATTGATTCATCATATCATCACATTTATGAGTCAAATTTTCAGATTGTGGTTGATATTTTGAATGATTAGAGGTTGGATGGAGTTCACTAGCAATTGGCATTGTTGGTTAGACAAATCCTTAGGTTGTGTGGCTATCTGAATTTTATCTTTATTTGTCATATTCCATGGGAGTGGAATAAAGCGATTGATTGTTTGGCAAAATGGGCTTATGATATATTGGGTGGGTGGAATGTTGGTGAATAGGGTCAATTACCCTAGGAGTATTCACGGGTTTTAGAGAAGAATATTTTGGAAGACATGGCTAGTTTATTGGTGGTCTATCTTGGGGCCTCCGAGGGTGGATTCATTCCCATGGGTTGTTGGTTTTTTCTAGTTTGTTCTCATTCTTCCATTGTAGTGGTTCTTTTTTATTAATAAAATTTTACCCCTTAAAAAAAAAAGAATACGTAAACCACTAATAATTTTCATGTCTATCACCAAAACACAATTGTACCTTCCCATGGTCGTAATTTCATGCAAACCCATGTCACCCAAATACACTTATCCTCCATTATATACATGTTAGGAGGACTATTTCAAAAGTCATATGATATGATCAATCTAAGTCAACCAACCACAATTCATCAACAATAGTGTTAGTAAAAATAGATAAGGCTTCATTACCTTTACTGAAGGATTTTTTCATGAAGAGTCACAAATATTCTTAATTTTCCTCTCCTCTCATTCCCTCATTTACGACAGTTACAACACTTCACTCTACTCTTTCCTAGGGTTTCACAATAGCCTTGAGACTTATATCTCTCTATAGATTTTTCCAATTCCATTTTGATCCTCCATTATCTTTGGGTCTTCCATGGACAAGCAATTCATCCTTTAAGATTTCTTCCATAAATTTTCTCTTTATTTCCATTGCAAGCAAATTAGCAGCAAAGGCATCCAAATTTGGATCCATCATTTGATTACTCAAAATAAGGACTAGACTTTCTCATGATTCAAGGAAGGAGAAAAGTAGCAATATACACTTATCCTCCTCATATATCTTAAAATCAATGAATCCTAACTAGCCTAAAATAAAATAAATGTATTCAAATATTTTGACCTCACCAATTCTTTTAAAAAAGAGATGCAATGACCTCCTCAAAAATATTTAGTAGATTGAATCTACATGACACAACCAAATGGTTCCCCATGCATTTTTATCTTTCCTCTAGGAATATCATTAGACATAGAATGTGGTTTCTTTTCATTTGAAACAACACTTCATTGATCTCTCTTTTTAAGGAGATCTTCATTTTTAACTTCCACAACTCATATCTAGTTCCATTGAATTTTTCAATCTCCAGCCAAGATGAACTTGTATGGATGTGAAAACATGTAATGCAAGATGCTTTAACTACAACACAAAAAATTAAAAAAATTTACAAAAGGCATCCCCTCTTATAAAAAATAAGGCTTTGATACCAAATGTTGAAAAATGAAATGAACTACTAAAATAATAACATCAAACTTAATGTATAAATTTCAATGCTCATGTCTAAACCAATATGTAAATGAAATGGATAGCTCATAAAAATTAATAAATCATAATAAATAAACACATGACATTGGATGTGTGAATAAAACCTTGAAATAAAAAACTCCACTATCAAAGGAATGCTCATGTATGTATTAATCTTATGAAATAATATTACATAAGAAAGGCACTTCTCTCTTCAATATAACAACATTTTGAAAGTACTTGTGTACCTATAATAACATGATGAAACTACCATCTCATGCATTAAATATATAGAACAATGCAAGAAAGAGATAAAATCACAAATGATTTCCTAAAATAATGGATTAAAAAAACTATGATATCATAAAAAATCCACGTCCCACTTGAAGAGCATCTTCTATAATAGGAAATCACAATGAATGACTTCTTGTGGGCCTAATCAATGTATCAATGAATAGAAATCATAATGCCAAAGACATATTTGACCAATAACTATCTATAACCCACATATTTAAGAATATGCTCCATTATGGAGATCACACAACATTTGGAGCCCATTCATCATATCAAATATCCTCCACTCCCTTTTTTAGTACCTAGCATTGAAAAAAGTGCAATAAGTTTGTTAGGAATTAGGTGTTGTACATATTGCATTATGTTTATAATGTTTAATTTATTATTATGTGTTTGGTGTACCTAAGGAGTCTTAGAAGTACATGCATCACTAGGAATTAATATTCTTGGGGCCACTTTATGTGTGTGTGTGTGTGTTTTTATCGATTGGGGCCACTTTATGTGTTATACGTAACATTGAGAAATATACTTATGTGGGATCTCACATTATGAAAACGTATTTAACTTGATATTTTGTAAATATTAATAAAGTGAAAACGTAGTACCCATATTAAATGAAAGGATAATGGTTTTGTATTCTCATGGAATTTGTCACATGGTTTTATGTAAAACCATTTAGTGGTTTTGTGTGAGCTTGTTTCCAAAAAACAAGCACAAGAGTAGTTCTCCAAGGTTGGCTAGTTGGGGTATTGAGTCTGAAGAGTGCATATGTGAACCATGACATGGTATGCGTGAATTCATGCCTGGATACATGAATGATGCATTGGAGAGGCTTAATGTTTTAAAGGTGTTCATGAAGGCTTTATATATGTATTGTAATGCTTTAATTTTTGAATAATGCATGAGTCATGAATGTTTTCATTGTTGAATAATGCAAACACAAGGGTAGTTCTCTAAGGTTGGCTAGTTGGGGTATTGAGTCTTATTCTAAAGAGTGCATATGTGAACCATGACATGGGATGCGTGATTTCATGCTTGGACACATGAAGGTGTTGTCAATTGACACCTCACTGGTAGAAAAAAAGAGAATAACTGAGATGAGTTCTATTGAGCTCATGATGATGGTTGCACAAAAGATGATGAACGAAGGATATGTGGACAAAGGAATTATTGATCAGTCAATTCCAATTTTCCATAGACTTGTCCCAGAGTGCCATTTTGACAAAGGAGCACGCCCATCCAACAAGCTCAAAATAATCACAGAGCACATTGCAAAGGACTTTCAATCTTTACAACCTATATCTAATCGACAGGCATTGGAGAGGTTTACACAAGCTAAGGGAGCAACATTTGATCAGATGATTGAGTCGAAGAAGAAAGAGATTACTGATAAATTGAAGTTGATTGATAATGCTTTAAGGCAATGCACTAATATTTACAGGGTATGCTGCAACACAGGTTTACTTTTAGCTGAGATAGACGAAGGGATTAAGGATACTCAGGAGAAATTTCTAGGTATAATCAATTCTTTTGATGACACAAATTCTTTGACTACATCTATTTATGGATAGGTTTTGGTATTGGAAGCTCAAGTTTCAGCTCTTGAAAGGGCAAAAGAAAAAATCATAAGGAGAGCTAAAGGTCTTAGAGGATTGGTGAGTCCTCGGTTGGACTCTTTGAGTGTTCACAAGAAAGAATGCATTGATTTGGTTGGTAGGTTTACACTGGCAGAAATTAAAGAGAAAGAGTCCTATGCTCACATGCTTAATGGACTTGTATCTATTTTTGACACACTCAAATCTGGTTGGGACACCTATCTAGAGCTTTTGGAGAAATCTTATCTAGAAATTTTCAAGTATATTCAGCTCCGGTAATATTTTGGGACACGTTCATTGTACATACTTTCATTCTTCGTCCCAGTTTTTGGTATTTTTTTGGCATTGATGTCAAAGGGGGAGTTATAGGTGAAAAATATATTCTTGACATCATGAGATATGGAGATATGGAGTATTTTGTACAGATCATGATCACAGATGGATATTCAACTCAGGGGGAGCAGTCTCAGAGTGAAACCAGCAGATGGAAACCATTATCATTTTTCACATGAGTCTTGCCATCAATGCCAAAGGGGGAGATTGTTGGCAATTGACACTCATTTGATTGGTTTCAATATGTTGTCATTGATGGCAACATGTTCTGGCTTTCATATTTTGGTTTGGTTGATCACCGACAGACACTTCACCGACACCGACACTGGCATCAACATGTATCTTCACAGGTGGGAAGGATTCTTTGGTTACCGATATTACAGGTCGACATGACTTACATTCAAAAATATCGGTATAGGAGGCCGACATCATTTGGGAGATCCGACAATCGGCAATTGATTTTGATATATATGTATTTATGTAATTGAGCCGACATGTATATTCATTTTGTAATTATCTATGTAAGTTGACACGAGGCATGAAAGTTTGTAAGGGTATATAGTTCAGTTGATTAGATAATTTTGTGATGTGTAAGGTTATGAGATATATGAGAGATATAATTGTAATGGGGAATGTGAAGATTATGTAAGAGGTTATTTCGGTAAGGGTTTAGGGTTTCAGAACCGGAACAATCAGAGCTTAACCGGAACTGTATTCAGGCATAGGAGATGCTATCATTGCAGTTCATTAATTCTTTCAGATTGTTGTCTGGATTTGTATGTAGTCAGTGAGACTCCTTTTGTGTTGAGAAGTGTGCTCTAGGTTGTAAGCCTTCTTGCAAGTGCAGGGCCCCATATTATGTAATATCTTTTCATATGGCCAGTGGATTGATATTGTGGATCACAAATCCCACCATGGTTTTTCCTCTTTGCGGTTTTCCACTTATAATTCTTTGTGTTATGGTATTCATTTGTGTGATTGGCTTATTGATTGATTTACTTCTTTCAATCTTATATGTACCAATTTACCGGTTGGTGAATGCATGTTATAATAAGTTTAAAATTGAATATTCTGGTAGAACAGTGATTCATGCCCCCCCCCCCCCCGCCCTTCTCAGTGTTCTTGGATTCCAACAGAAGGATGCATTGGAGAGGCTTAATGTTTCAGAGGTGTTCATGAAGGATTTAAATATCTGTTGTAATGTTTTCATTGTTGAATAATGCATGAGTCATGGATGTTTTTAGAGGTTGGGTTTTTCCTCTTGAGACTTTTATTAGGGCATATCTTGTGTCCTCTTTGATGTTATGTTGTCTATTCTCTTGCATGTGGATTCTAAATACTTGTTTGCATAGATTTCTCTTTTGGGTTATGTGTAAGTTGTTATGTGACTGCAACTTTCCTTTCAAAGTTAGCATAAATCAATTTGCAATTGTCATCATTATGCTCCACCTCCTTCATAAATGCCACTAAAATTAATACTCGTAGTCAACAAGAATAAAAGTAATAAAATAATAATATCTCTAAAAAACATGGACATCTAAGTACCTATTCTAAGATTATTGGAGATGCAAGATTAATACATTAGGATTACAATTAGATAAATCATACTATCCCAACAAGAACATAAAAGTTTCAAAGCTTTTCAATTAATTCACCTTAATCAAAATAAAGAAATGATAAATTATTTTACAATAAAAATTGCATTGCATGGGTTTTTTAATCAGATTGTGTAGTATTTTTTTACATCAACAGATCACACTCCATGATCATCATCAAGATGATTGAATACTATCAACTTGAGATATTTAAAAAAAAATGGTGAGAGCGAGTGCTGGAGCGAGATCATATGTGGGCGTGGAAGGAAGACATGAGGATTGAATCGGTGGTTTTGAGTGACAAAGGTGGCAGGAGTATGCTGATTATGGGAAAAATGATGGAAATTTTGGAGGCTACAAAATAGAGTCCAGATGGGGAGACTCAATGGACCAAGAGTATCCTATGGAAAAATTCAGAGCAAGAGTGTTCAGTGGGTGGCAAGCACATGGAAACCCTAGATTGGATCTGGATCACAAGCGGAATGGAATCAACACATATCAAACCCGATCGGGTGACCATAGACCACAGTGGGTCTTTGAGAAGGGCAAGTGGGTGGACAAATTGGCCAATCCAAGTGGCCAGGAAAGGGGGTGTGGCAGATCCAGTACTAGAGAAATGAGGGTTTCGGGTGGTGTGGAGAGGCGAGATCTGACAAGAAATGGAATGCAGAACCTTCGTGGGTGAGACCAACAGAAAATTGGAACTCATCTAATCTTAAGTGTTCGAGTGACGGGAGAAGAAGCAATAATCAAAGATTTGGGAAGAAGGGATATACAAATCATATGAATGGGTGGTTCAGGAAAGGTTCTGGGGAGGATCCAGGGAAGGACAAACCAAGAGAGGAGCGCAAAATAGGAGGTTCAGGCATCGTTGCGGTTTAGAAGGAGAAAGGCAAGGGATTGCTGATCGAAGAGGAAGGGCCTTCGAAGGAAGCAGAGCAAGGTAACGATAAGTCACAAATTGAGAATCCTTTTGTAATTCCTATAGAAGAAAGTGCTATTCAATCGAATAAGGAATTCTTGAGTAATAAAGCGGTCTTTATCAAATGGGAAGAGTTTAGTCTGAAATATTAGGAGGAAATTGGGGTTTGGTGTCAAGATCAGTGGGGTAAGAAAGTGTGTGTGAGGCCACTAGCAAACAAGTTCTATTTAGTTTCTTTTGACTCACATGAGGAAAAACCCAAAGCACTTGTCGAGGGGCCCTGGTTTTTGGATGGGAGTCAAATGCACATTATAAACTAGATTCCCAATTTCGATCCTTGGTCATTTGTGATTTCAAAGAGCTCGGTATGGTTTAGATTATATAACTTGCCCACGAAATATTGGATAGACAACATTATGAAAGACATTGGTAGGAAGATTGGTAGGTATACCTTTATGAATTCCCCCCTGGTAGATAAAAAATGGGGCTCATACTTCAGAATTTGTGTCAAAGTAGCTAGTGAATCAGAGTTCTCGAAGGAAATTGACTTGGTTTCTAAGACTAACTCCTAGAAAGTGACCATCAAGTGTGAAGAAAAATTGGATTTGTGTCCCAATTGTAGATCAGTACAACATGGGAAGGAGAAATGCTTTTTTGAGGTAACAGTTAAAGGACTACATAAGTTTGTGCAATCCCCTATGATGAGGGCAAAAGAGAGAGAAGAAAAGGGTGCCCCCTTTCAAAAATGGAAAAGGAATTGCTAGAGTCAATTTGGCTGGAAGGAATATTGATCACTCATCTAGAGGAACAAGATAGAGGAGTTGGAGAGCCGGAGGAAGAGGATCAAATGCAGGAATTTACCAAAGAAGCAAAAAATCCACAAATAGAACCTCAGTCAGGATTTGGAGAGGAGATAAATTCAATGACAACATAGAAAGAAATGAGGCAAGGGTTGGGTTTCATGTCTCCTCAAGAGCAGGAGATAGGTCTAGAGGATTTGAGTCTCATCAAATCTGAGCTTCAGGGAGGGGAAGACAAATCTCTGGAGGTGACAGTGGAGGCAAATTCAGAGGGGGAAATAAAGGAAAATGGGGACTCAGATTTATATGCAGATGACAATTTGGAAGATTTCCAAGCTGGGATCTTGGAGGCTAGGGGGTTGGAGCAAATCTAATATGAGATCAAAAATCCTAAGGTTAGATCTAATAGAAGGAAGGTTCGTATGATAAATAAAGAAAGGCTGGCAATAGCAGACGGAGCCAAGGGGAAAACCAAGCTCTTTCAAACAATTCTTAGAAATGAGGAGGAGTTACCCCTTCCCAAGGAGTCATGAGGATCATTAGCTGGAATGTTAGGGGCTTAAACACCCCTAGCAAATGACGCCTATTTAGGTGCCTAATAAATGCTAGTAAAGCTGATTTAGTCTTGGTTCAGGAAACAAAATTGAAAAAAAGAAGAATGGGAGTTTAAGATGAGAAGTTGGAGACGGTGGGATGGATCCTTTGTGGAGGCGGTTGGTGTAGATGGAGGTTTGGTAGTGATCTAAAATCCATTGAAGGCTTCCTGCACATTGCTAGAGAGAAGTACAAATTGGATGTTGGTTTTATTCATGGATCGTCAGAGTTACAAAACTTGGAAGGTCATCAATGTCTATTGACCGATTGCAACATAGGAGAAGAGGAGTGTTTGGCAAGAGATTTCAGAAGTATTAGCCAGAAGCAGAGAGGACAAGATTATTATTGGAAAGGATTTCAATGCTATGCTCAATGGTTCAAAAAAGAAAGGTGGAAACAACAATTATACTAGGGTGCATCAAGAATTTCAAGAATTTGTGGATATCAATAAACTCAGGGATGTAGAATTTTCAAAGGGTAGGTTTACTTGGACCAATAGAAGAAAGGGATTCACAGCTATTGCGGAAAAGTTGGATAGATTTATGTTGTTTGGTAATTGGGTGGAGGATGATCAATATGTGGCCTTTATTCTACCTTTTAACGACTCATACCACTTCCCAATTTAGATTGAGTTCTCTTCAGGAAACTACATAGGAGGGTCCCCTTTAAGATTTGAAAAAATGTGGACTAGTGATCAGACTTTATTTGACTTGATTAAACAATGGTGGGGAGAGGTGTGGGTGCGAAATAACTCTACGATGGGTCCATAAAATTACACACATAAAATGGAAGCTGAAAGAGTAGAACAAGCAACACTTCAAAAATATATTTGCAAAGAGAGATCGGATTCAAAAGGAGATGAGAGCATTGAATGAGATTGTCATAGAGAAAGGAATGTCAGAAGCAGAGTTCATTAAAGAACATGGTCTGAAAGTTGAACGAGCTGAGTGGATGGCAAGAGAGGAGCAATTCTGGAGGCAAAACTATAGAGAGGTGCGGCTCAAGCAAGGAGACCAGAACAATAAGTTCTTTCATAATTCAACACTGATTAATAGAAATAGAAATAGGATCTTTGAATTGACTAAGGAAAATGGATCCAACATTCATACAAGGGACGAGATAAACCACGAAGCAGTCAGGTTCTTTCAAATCTCTTGAATCATGGCAACCCATATATGACTCAGGTAGATTAGAATTTCTAGACATCATCCCAAATATTATTTCGGATGAAGAGAACATGTCAATGAGAGCCCCTATAAGTTTGGATGAACTTAGGATGGTCACTTGCTCTCTAAACCCTGATAAATCTTCGGGACCATATGGGTTCCCTTCTTGTTTTTACCAAATTTATTAGGATATCATAAAGGAGGATCTGTTAGGGGCGGTAGAGGAATCATGGAATAAAAAGACAGTTCTAGGGGCTACTAATCACACCTTCATAGCTCTTATCTCGAAGAAGAAAGAGGCAACCTGTATGGGGGATTTTAGACCAATAGCACTTTGTAATACGATCTACAAGATCATCACCAGAATCATAGCTCGAGGATTGAGGAAAATCATAGACAAAGTCATATCTGAGGAGTAAAGCAGATTTGCTCTGGGTAGGTCTATTGCAGAGGGGATCATTGTAGCTCATGAGGTTGTTCACACTATCAGAAAATCAAGAATGCCTTCCATGATAGTGAAATTAGACATTTTGAAAGCATATGATCTAGTAGATAGGGAATTCTTGTTGGAAGTGCTCAAAAGATTCGGTTTTGATAATAATTGGGTGGATTGGGTTTATGGTTGTATTGGGGGTCCCAAATTCTTAGTCCTTGTTAAAGGAGTGGCTCAAGGTTATTTTGGATCTTCTAGAGGATTAAGGCAGGGGGAACCTCTCTCACCTTTCTTATTCATTATTATGGCAGAGACCCTGGGGAGGAGTATATCTAAAGCCAGATTGGATGGGAGATGGAAGGGGGTGGAGGTTACTCCTGGTGTGGAACCGGTTACACATCAACAATTTGCTGATGACACTATCCTTTTTGGGGAGGCCTCTCAGGGGGAAGCTAGGGCAATGAAAACTTTTCTTGATAATTATAGCAAAGCGTCTGGTCAATCAATCAACTAGAGGAAATCAAAAGTATTCTTCTTCAATGTTCAACTGGGATTGCAAAGGGATATCGCCAGGATCTTGGGACTTCGAGTGGTTGTTCTTCTAGGCAGATTCTTGGGTATGCCTTTATTCAGAGGGATTAATAAAAAGTGCTACTGGGGAAGTTGATAGAGAAGCGCAAACTCAAAATGGAATCTTGGAAAGAGAAATGGTTGTCATCAACAAGGAGGCTTTTGATGGTCAAGGCAGTCCTTTCTACAATCCCTGTCTACTCAATGTCCTGTCTGAAACTCCCTACTTTTGTGGAGGAAAGCATCAACCAGATCATGAGGAAGTTTTTTTGGAGTGGGCCGCATGAGGAGAAGACACAACCATAGCTTGCCTGGGACAAAGTATGCAAGCCTGTGAAGGCTGGTGGTGTAGGGATCAGACAGTTGAAGATTTTTAACTATGCCATGGGGGCCAAATTGGCTTGGATGATGATCAGGTGTAATTTCAAATGGGAAAAGATTCTAAGGAAGAAATACCCGAACTCAGAGGACCCAACCAGTATTGTCAAAATCAAGGATCCTTCGAGAGGGTCAACCATCTAGAATTTTATGTGTGACAATAGAAGTATCATCTCTAAATATGTAACCTGTGAAGTGCACAATGGTCATCTAGCCTCCTTTTGAGAGGACTCTTGGGACGACCATCCTAAATTCTATGAGAATCCTAATATGCAGGAGATCAAGAGGGAGTCATCCAGACTGTGGGGCAAAGAGATTTCTAAATATGGGAAGTTGGTCAGATTGGATGGTGTGGATAGATGGCAATGGAATTCCCTGGATGAGCTTGATGCCCCACAAGTCCAAGATTCTTTGAAATAGGCTTATTCCAGCCTCAAAAGATGGTGATAAATTGAGGTGGTGTGTTGCTGCTGACGGTGAGTGCAAAGTAAAACTGGGTTACAAGATTATGGAAGAGGTAGGTTTGATAATTTGGCCCATTAATCTGTTATGGGGTAAGGATGTTTTACCCAAGGCATGAATGTTTGTGTGGTTAGCCATTCAGAAAAAGATTCTCACCCATGACAGATTGGTGAAACTAGGATTCACTGGGCCCAATCATTGTGTTCTTTGTAAAAATAGTGAGGATGACGCTGATCATCTACTTTGGAAATTCCCGTATGCGAATTTTTGTTGGTTGCAAATAAGGTTGAAGCTAAATTGGCAGACTACGGAATCCTGTAGCCTTCAAGACTGGTTTTTGGCATGGCCTGGCAGGGTGTTTAAAGGTATGTTTAGTAGCATCTGGGTGGTAGCTCCTTCTATCATCATGTGGGAAGTGTGGAAGGAAAGGAACTGAAGGATCTTCCTAGATGCATCAATGTCGAGAGAAGCCCTAGTAGGGAAGATAGTTAAATCTATAGTGGAAGTAGTAAATGAAGCTGCCAAGAGGAATTCCAAATATTCTAGTATCTTTTCCAGTTAGGACAATGAGCTGATGAAAAGTTTCCCGAGGTTAAGTGTCCTTTCAGGAGGTGGCGAGAGAATTGCAATTAGTTCAAAGGAAGCCATAAAGAATACAGTGGGATTGCCCCTAAGAAGGACTGGGTCAAAGCCAATTTCGATGGAGCCTTGTAGGGAAATCTAGGTTTGTCAGGGATTGCTTGTATACTAAGGGATGAGTTAGGTAAGACAATTGGGAAAGTTACAGTACACATTGGAACAACCACCAATAACGAGGTCGAGTTGCGGGCTACCTTGATGCAGGAGCATCGGGTGGTGTAAGGGCAATCCTGCATCACCCCAAAAAAAATTAATTTTCTGTCGTAGTTTCTGGATTTTCCCTTTCTTATTTTTTTAATTTATTCATAGTCAAATTTGAAGCCCTTAGAGGCTTCGGAAGAGCCCATAAATTGGTGGAAATCAAAACTAGAGTGTGTCACGTCATCTTTTCAAGAACTTTCCAAAAAAGTATTATCATTGAAAATCCAACAGTTACATCAAAAGTTATGGCTGCTGAAAATTGGACAATTATTTTTCGAAAAGTTTCCAGTTATCGAATTTGGCTTCAGTGAAATTAGCCAGTTTCTTGTTCTGGCGCTAGTCCACCAAGTTTCAATTGCAAATGTAATCTTAGCTCCCAAGGAAAGAAAGTCTATTTAAAACTCATCTTTGAGGAAAATAGTTTAGCTTTTGGAGATGAGTTTTTGAGAGTTTAGAGTTGGGAGATTGTGTTGTGGGAAGGATTTTTTCCAAAATCTATAAGTTGCATTTGTGGCAGCCTGTGAGGTTTTAATGCTCTGAAATTGTAATGCATGTAGTGCATGTTGGTTGCAAATAATAATAAAATTTCTCTTTTGTTTCTCAATTGTTGTGTTTTTTTGTTCCTTGAGTTGTTCCCTCATCAAGTGGTATTAGAGTGGGTTGTTCCTGAGTGTGTAAACAGATCGCCGAATGTGAGGCAGTTCATACCGGGATCTATGATTGTGGGCTCGTGTTCAAGATGCCTCCAAGAGTGATGCACGGTGGCAGAAATGCTGGCGGTAGAAATGCCTTGGCAAACGAGGGTTTGAGAGCCCTCTATAGACAAATTGATGCACTTCAAGAAGAACTGAGAATAGGGTTTAATCTGAGGAGAGGAGAAAGGGATGATGAAGGAGAGCTTGAAGATTCATCCTCAAGTGAGTCAAAAGAAGCAATAGATCGCGATTAGGCTTGTTTGTTGAGGGCCATTTCTCAGATTGGGAAGATACCCAAAATTGAAGTCTCAAATTAGGCTGGGAATCTGAACCCAGAAGGGCTGATTGATTGGATTAATGAGTTAGGAATAATTTGAATATGAGGAGATAGAGGACCTAGATTGGGTTAAATTTGCTAAGTCAAAGTTGAAAGGTCATGCAAATATCTGGTGGAAAGAGGTACAGTTGGACAGAAATCAGAGAGGAAAGGGAAAGATCACCAGATGAGACCACATGGTTGACAAATTGAAAAAAAAAACAGTTCATCCCTATGGACTATGAGTTGGATCTGTTGAAGAAACTACAAGGTTTGAAGCAAGGTAGAAAATCTGTAAAAGAGTATGCAAAAGAATTTTATAAAATCATTTTAAGAACAAGCCATGCAGAGGCCAACACGGAGAAAGTCGCTCGTTATCTTAATGGGTTACGACCAAGTATTCAAGAGGAGTTGAGTCTGGTCAGAATGACCAGTATTGAAGAAGCATATCAGTTTGCTTTGAAGGTTGAAGAGAAGCTGAATAAGAGGTTTGAAGGCAAGCAAAAAGGGAAAGCCTTGGGTCGTAGAGGCGGTTCATACCAGGATCTATGATTGTGGGTTTGTGTTCAAGATGCCTCCAAGAGTGATGCATGGTGACAGAAACAAAAAAACACAACAAAACAAAAGATAAATTTTATTATTATTTGCAACCAACATGCACTACATGCATTACAATTTCAGAGGATTAAAACCTCACAGGCTATCACACATGCAACTTATAGATTCTGGAAAATACCCTTCCCACAATACAATCTCTCAACTCTAAACTCTCAAAAACTCAACTCCAAAAACTAAACTATTTTCCTCAAAGATGACTCTTAAATAGACTTTCTTTCCTTAGGAGCTAAGATTATATTTGCAATAGAAACTTGGCGGACTAGCGCCAAAACAAGAAACTGCCTAATTTCACTGAAGCCAAATTCGATAATAGGAAACTTTCCGAAAAATAATTGTTGTACTTTCGACAACCATAACTTTTGATCTAACTGTCAAATTTTCAATGATAATACATTTTCGGAAAGTTCCTTAAAGGATGACGTGGCACACCTTACTTTGGATTTCCACCAACTTCTGGGCTCTTCCAGAGCCTCTAAGGGCTTCAAATTTGACTATGATTAAATTACAAAAATAAGAAAGGGAAAATCCAGAAACTACGACAAAAAATATAAATATTTTTTGGGTGATGCAGGATTGCCCTTACACCACTGGATGCTCCTGCATCAGACACCTGGGTTAGATTGAGAAGTGACCCTGTCACGTCTCAACTGGTTGAGGAAAACCCAAATGGTCAACCTCTGCTTTAGATTGTTGGCATTTAAGTTTACTGGCATTTTGCATAGAGATTGCATTAATGATATGTTGTCATTGATGTCAATTGAACCGGTAAAAGGTATTCATGTTATTGCTAATATTGTGTTTTTTGATATTGGCTAGTAACCGGTAAGAAGAGAGTTGTAGAAGATGTTGTAACCGGTATGTAAAGTTTGTGAGTTGAATTGGTGAACCGGTGTAAAGGGTCAAACCTTTCTATGTAATGTAACCGGTAAACCCTATCAACTGTTAAACCCTAACTGATCACATTTGTTGGTTTATTATCTGATGAGCAGTAATGATCGAGACACGTGTGATCATTGTATGAGGATAAATTCAAATTGGTTTGGCGTGTTTTCTTATTGTCTGGGGAAGGATCAAAATGGATTGCATTTAATGCACAACGTGTGATGAGTTACAAAGTCCAATGGAGCGGTGATCATGGAGTGGTTGGAATTGTCTTGAAGAATGTGAATATTGTCATGATTTCTAACGGTCAAGATTGAACCGACTTGTTTGTAATCTCAATGATGAGAATTAGGTTTTTGTTGTGTTGCCGACCTAATTGATTTGTATTTAAGATCAATGAAGTTGTCTGTAAAGGTTGTTGGAAAGATTGGTAGAAAACCTGTTGAGTGTGTGGTTGCCCAACCAGTGAATGGATCTTCACTTTGAGTGAAGGCAGATTGAAGCTTAGAAGAATCTGATCAATCAAATGTAGTGTTACTCAGACAGATCAAGAAAACCTGTTGTTTTCTAACAATTACAGCAGAAGTAAAATCCCTTAATCGGGTAAGCTCTAACAAGCTTGGTTACTCATTAAATCCTCTAACAAGGTGGTCCATTAGCTTGGATTCTTAAATCCTCCAGCGAGGTTACTCCTAACAAGGTATTGTGATTCTAACAAGGCATATTTGTAAATCCCTTAACCGGGTGATTCCTAACTAGAATTAGTTCTTAACAAGACTTATTGTAAAGCTCTAACACGCTTTGGCTCCTAACAAGGTGAACTTCGAAAGAGTTCAGATAGCTATCCTTGTGACTCCCATCTCACTGTGGTTTTTACCTATATTTGGGTTTTCCACGTATAAACATTTGTGTCAAGTGGTGAATGCTTTTGTGGTTGTGATCTTATTTGTTGATTTGGTTAACTTCTGATCAGGCATGTTAAGTAGAAGCATTGAGAGATAAATATGTTGAGTTAAGATTAAGAATTGTTGATGTTTACAAGATTGAAGGTGTTTACTGTTAAAAGTTGTCATAACAGTTAAACCGGTTAATGTCAAGTATTCCTAAGAATATTGATCTTGTCTGAGATATGTTTACTTTGTTTGACTGAGTTTGAGCTTGGGAACTTTGTATCAGTTTTTCAATATACTGATTCACCCCCCCTCTCAGTATTCTACCGGATACTTTTCTTTCATCATACCATCAATTGGTATCAGAGCTATCTAGGTCCTCTTAATATAAAAGCCTAACAACTTGAGGAAAAGATCTTGTAGATCATGATGAAGAAAGAAGGTCTAAAGTTTAACAAAGATAACTATAGAATATGGAGAGACAAAATAAATATTTACATCAAGAGTCTTGGTAGTCAATATTGGGATCATATAGAACATAAGTATACTACACCTACTGGACCTCTGACTGATGATCACAAGAAAGAACAACAAGAAAATCACTAGGCATTAGAAGTTATTATCAGTTCCCTGTAAGATGTTGAATATGTAGACGTTCATGGTCTTGAAACTGCATATGAAGTATGGAAGAAACTTGAAGATATCTATAACGGTGATGAGCATGTCAAGATTGCTAAAGAAGAGAGTTTAAGAGGCAAGTTTGACGACATGAGAATGTCTGAAGGTGAGAACATCCAGCAGTATGGTCAAAGGATCAAAGAGATAGTTGGAGAGATAAAGAGTGTAGGAGGGAAAGTGGAAGATGCCACAATAATCAGTAAGGTACTGAGAACCTTGCTACCGGTCTATGCTATCTGAGTAGCAGCTATTCAGGAGATAAAATCTATTGACAAGACAAAGGTAACTCTTGACTCTATTATTGGCAAACTTATTGCTTTTGAACTAAATGGCTATGATGGTAGTGTACAGAAATCAGAATCTGCATTCAAAACTTCTGTCTCTAACCCATCTGTGAGAAGAAGTAGAGATACCAACAATAGCTATGAATCTAGATCCAGCAGAGATGCTAATGATGAAGACAACTCAGTGGAACTTGAGGCATTGTTGGCAAAACGACTGCCTAGAGGCACTGGTAAATATAGAGGCAAGCTACCTTTAAAATGTTTTGCATGCAACAAGATTGGTCATATAGCAGCAAACTTCCCTAATGGTGAAAATTATTACAAGTGAGACAAATTTAAGAAATACAAGGGTAAAGGCAAAAGATATTGTCTTGTAGCTATTGGCAGTGGTATTATTGATGATGAATTTGATGATGATGTTAGTGAAGATATTGTGTTTGTAGCAATTAAGGAAGAAGTATCAGATCAGAAGGCACTAGTATCCAAAATGGATAACTCTGATGATTGGATCATTGATAGTGGTTGTTCACATCACATGACCGGTGATTGGAGAAAATTTCTTTCCCTGAAAGAATTTGATGGTGGTATTGTCAAATTTGGCAATGACTCACCTTGTATGGTAAAAGGTAAGGGAGTTATTTCTCTTAATGGGAAGAGCAATGCTAATGATGTCTATTGGGTTGAAGGCCTAAAGCACAATCTATTAAGTGTGGCACAACTTAATGACAAAGGTTACCCACTGGAGTTTAAAAATGGTATATGCAAAATCTTTGACAACAAAGGTGAATTGATTGCAACTGGGAAACAAACTAGAGGTAATCTATTTCATCTCAATCCTAAAGCTAGCAACTATTTGATTGCAAAAATAGATGATAGCTGACCTTGGCATAGGAGATTTTGTCATATAAATTTTGACAATATTATTAAAGTAAGCAAGTCCAAGATAGTAAGAGGTCTTCCTCAGCTAGACAAACCGGTTAATGCTCTTTGTAAAGAATGTCAACTAGGAAAGATGAATTCTTCAACTTTCAAGAGAAAGTCCTTCTCAGCAGAGCACTTGTTAGATTTGGTTCATATAGACCTATGTGGACCAATAAGAACAAGAAGCATTCAAGGTGACAGATACTTCATGATCTTCACTGATGATTGTTTAAGGATGATGTGGGTCACATTCTTGAAGGATAAGAATGAAGCTTTTGGCAAATTCAAGGCATTCAGAGCCTTAGCTGAGAAAGAGAGTGGCAAAAAGATAAAATATCGAAGAATGGATCAAGGCAGTGAATTCACTTCTACAGAGTTCACTAAATATTGTGATGATAATGGTATCAAGTGGCAACTTTCTGCACCAAGGACACCACAGTAGAATGGTAGAGCAGAGAGAAACAACCGGTCAGTGGTTGAAGCTGCTAGAACTATGTTGATACAAGGAGGTGTATCAAAAGATTTTTGGAAAGAAGTTGTAAGTACATCTATCTACACAATGAACCAAGTTCTGGTAAAAAGAGGTAAGGACAAGAACCCATATGAGTACTGGTATGGGAGATCACCTGATGTTATCTATTTTAAAATATTTGGTAGCAAATATTTTATTAAAAGAGGTGACTACATAAGCAAGTTTGAAGCTAAGAGTGATGAAGGCATATTTCTTGGCTATTCCACCAAGAGTAAGGCCTATAAATGCTTCAACAACCGGACACAGATAATTGTTGAGAGTGTTGATGTTCGTGTAGATGAATATCCTGAAATTTCAGAAGGAACCAGTTCTGAGAAGAAGGATAAAGATCCTTGCATTTTTCTTTTAGAACCTAAAACTATTAAATAAGAAATCAGTAAAGCAAATCTTGATGTACTTGTTCAAGCGGAACAAATAAATTCAGAGGAAGATGAAAATGAAGAATCTGAACCTGAAGAGAATGATCATGTTATTCCTAGGTATGTGAGACTGAATCACAATTCTGAACAAATAATTGGGGATAAGGATGTTGGAGTACTAACTAGAAGGAGAATAAGAGAAATCTTGCATGATATCCACCTTTGAACCCAAAAATGCTAAGGAGGCATTTGGTGATGATCATTGGGTGAAAGCTATTGAGGAGGAGTTGGAACAAATTGAGAAGAACAACACTTGGACCCTGGTACCTCGACCAGTAAACAAGAATGTTATAGGTACTAAATGGGTATTCAGAAACAAGTTAAATGAAGATGGTGTTGTAGTTCGCGATAAGGCAAGATTAGTATGCAAAGGTTATGCGCAAGAAGAAGGAGAAGACTATGGAGAAAATTTTGCACTAGTAGCAAGACTGGAAGGTGTCAGAACACTAATTGCATTTGCAGCTCATAAGAAGTTCAAAGTATACCAGATGGATGTCAAGTCTGCATTCTTGAATGGGATACTGGAAGAAGAGGTTTAGATAGAGAAGCCTGATGGTTATGCATGGACAGATAAGGAAGACATGGTATGCAAACTGCATAAAGCTTTGTATGGATTAAAGCAGGCACCCAAAGCATGGTATGAATGACTTCATACTCGTCTGATGAAGATAGGCTTTGCTAGAACCAGTGATGACAACAACATTTATCTCAAGTCTGAAGGAGATGATATACTGGTCAGTGAAGTATAGGCAACGTGACAATGCATGAGAAGTGGATGATTTGTGAGGAGAAGAGGGGAGGAAATGATGACATGAGTAATTGTTCTACAGATGAAATGAAGAATGAATTTGAGATGTCATTAGTAAGGCAAATACAAAATTTCATAGGTTTACAGATACAGTAGATGAAGAATGGTATTTTCATTACTCAATCCAAGTATGTGGAGGAGGTTTTGAAGACTTTCGGTATGAGTGACTATAAACCAGTTGGAACCCCAATGGTTACATGTTGTAAATTGTCCAAGGAAGATGCATCTAAGTCTATAGATGAAAAGGAATTCAAGTCAATGATTGGAAAACTACACTATGTTGTTCATAGTTGACCGGATATTGCCCATGCAGTTGGTATTGTGGCTAGATTATAGAAGAATCCAAAGGAGGCACATCTGATGGCAACTAAGAGAATCTTTAGATATATGAAAGGTACTGTTGACTATGGATTATGGTATCCATATGGTGGATATTTTGACTTGCAGGCATACACAAATGCTAATTAGGAAGGAAATATTGATGATTGGAAGAGTACTACCGGTAGAGCATTCTTTCTAGGAGGAAGGCTAGTCTCATGGAGTAGTAAAAATAAGAGTTGCACTTTGCAATCTACTGCTGAAGCTGAATATGTAGTAGCTTATATGAATTGCACATGAGCTATGTGGATGAGGCACATTTTGGAAGGTTTGCAGATGAAAATATCAGAACCTATAAAGATTTTACAGTTTTGCATGCAAGGACTAAGCACATTGAATTGAAATATCACTTCTTGAGGGAAAAATTTCAACGTAAAGATGTTATCTTGGAGCATGTTTCTACCAAGGAGCAACTTGCAGATATCTTTACCAAACCTCTGCCTAAGACCACTTTTGAGCATCTTAGAAGTCAATTGGGGGTTGTCCCTCTTCATTAAGTTAGTTGAACATGATGTTGATTGCATCAGTCCTTGAATTACTTGTAGAATCTTATATGGATTGATGAAGGAGTGGATGTATTCCATAAGGGGAGCATCAAGTTGCAGAATGATGATGATGCACAATGAGAGCAGAATTACATGTTTTACTTTCACTTTGGCATTGCTATCAAAGGGGGAGAATAATTATGTGATTACGGAGAAGAATTATGTGTCTGATAAGGTGAATACTTGGTAATGTAAACCAGGATTCCTATTCACCAGCAACAGGCTGAAGACACACAGAGCAAGGTGAATACTAGGTAATGTAAACCAGGATTCCTATTCACCAATCTTAGCAGCAATCTGAGGCATTGATATTTGTATTGCCATCAATGCCAAAGGGGGAGATTGTTGGCATTTTAAGTTTATTGGCATTTTGCATAGAGATTGCATTAATGAATGTTGTCATTGATGTCAATTGAACCGGTAAAAGGTATTCATGTTATTGTTGATATTCTTGTTTTTTGATATTGGCTAGCAACTGGTAAGAAGAGAGTTGTAGAAGATGTTTTAACCGGTGTGTAAAGTTGTGAGTTGAACCGGTGTAAAGGGTCAAACCTTTCTATGTAATGTAACCGGTAAACCCTATCAACTATTAAACCCTAACCGATCAAGTTTGTTGGTTCATTATCTGATGAGCGATAATGATGGAGACACGTGTGATCATCGTATGAGGATAAATTCAAATTGGTTTGGCATGTTTGCTTATTTTCTAGGGAAGGATCAAAATGGATTGCATTTAATGCACATTGTGTGATGAGTTGCAAAGTCCAATGGAGCGGTTGGAATTGTCTTGAAGAATGTGAAGAGATTGTCATGATTTCTAATGGTCAAGATTGAACTGACTTGTTTGTAATCTCAATGATGAGAATTAGGTTTTTGTTGTGTTATTGACCTAATTGATTTGTATTTAAGGTCGATGAAGTTGTTTGTAAAGGTTGTTTGTAAAGGTTGTAAAGGTTGTTTGTTACAGTAGAAGTAAAATCCCTTAACCGAGTAAGCTCTAACAAGCTTGGTTACTCATTAAATCCTCTAACAAGGTGGTCCATTAACTTGGATTCTTAAATCCTCCGGTGAGGTTACTCCTAACGGGGTATTGTGCTTCTAACAATGCATATTTGTAAATCCCCTAACTAGGTGATTCCTAATTGGAATTAGTTCTTAACATGACTTATTGTAAACCTCTAATAGGCTTTGGCTCCTAACAGGGCGAACTTCGAAAGAGTTCAGTTAGCTATCCTTGTGAGTCCCATCTCACCATTTTTTTTACCTATATGGGTTTTCCACGTATGAACATTTGTGTCAAGTGGTGAATTCTTTTGTGGTTGTGATCTTATTTGTTGATTTGGTTAACTTCTGATAAGGCATGTTAAGTAGAAGCATTGAGAGATGAATATGATGAGTTAAGATTAAACATTGTTGATGTTTACAATACTGAAGGTGTTTACTGTTAAAAGTTGTCATAACAGTTAAACCGGTTAATGTCAAGTAGTCCTAAGAATATTGATTTTGACTAAGATATGTTTACTTTGTTTGATTGAGTTTGAGCTTAAGAACTTTGTATTAGTTTTTCAATATACCGATTCACCCTCCCCTCTCAGTATTCTACCGGATACTTATTCTTTCATCATACCATCATGGATAACCATGAAGAATCCTCAACAGGTCTTCCCCTCCATTTCACTAGATACTCCTCTTATTGCCTATTTCTGGTACTCTTCAAACGGCTATCAAGAATTGCTTCAATCTCCTCCTTCTTTGCAGTAGGTGCGGGAATTGTATATGGCTCTATGACTTGTCCCTCCTATGTGTCACCTTCATAATACTCTGTTAAATCTGAAATATTAAACATAGGGGATATATTCATTCCATCCGACAACTCTACCTCGTATGCGTTCCCTGAATCATGCTTCTTCAAAACCTTGCAGGGACCAAACTTCTTCATTTTAAGTTTATTATATGTTCCCACTGGGAATATTTTCTTCCTCAAATGGACCATCAGCTCGTCACCAACCTGGAACTCCTTATGCCTCCTTTTTTGATCTGCCTTTTCCTTATACTGCAGATTCATCTCATTGATGTGCTTTCTCACCTCTTCATGTATATTTCTAATGTGTTCTGCAACGTCTTCGGCTTTGACACTTGTATGCTTTTCTTGGTCCATCCTCCTCAATTATGGAGCGGTCCTTGGACTGCCTCCATACACAATTTGGAATGGTGATCTACTAGTGCTCTTATTAAAAGAATTGTTGTAAGCAAATTCTTCCTGTGGTAAGATCAAATCGCATCCCTTGGGTTTATCTCCTACTAAACATCTCAATAGGTTACCCAGACTCATGCTCACCACTTCAGTCTGCCCATCAGTTTATGGATGGTGTGCATAACTGAACTTTAATGTTGTCTTCAACTTCTTCCACAAGGTCCTCCAAAAGTATCCAACAAACTTGGTATCATGATCTGAAATAATACTTTTTGGCAAACCATGCAGTCTTACCACCTCCTTGAAGAACAAATCAACAATGTGGACATCATCATGGGTCTTTTGGCATGGGATGAAATGTGCCATCTTCGAAAACCTATCAACAACCACAAAAACTGAATCATTCCCTCTTTGTGTCCTTGGTAGACCGAGAACAAAATCCATACTTATATGCTTCCATGGCCTCTCCAGTACAGGTAATGGCTGATATAGCCATGTATTCTGACTCACTCCTTTCGCCACTTGACATACTCTGTACAAATTTATTCACATCCTACAATAACTAAGGCCAATAATAATGCTCACTAATGATGGCTATGTTCTTATCTCGACCAAAATGTCTTGCCATTCCTCCACTGTGCTTTTCTTTAATCAGATTCTCTCTCATAGAGCTCCTTGGAATGCACAACTGGCTTCCCTTAAACAACATGCCATCTTAGATTATAAAATCCAACCACCTTGTCCTGTCTAAAGTAACAGGTTCCTTGCAAGCTTTCCAAGCTTCTGCAAAATCAGGATCCTCAGGATACAATGTCTTGAGTTCATTGAACCCAACCACCTCAAATTGCATCTCTGTCAACATGATTTACCTTCTACTTAATGCATCTGCAACTCTGTTAGACTTCCCACTCTTGTGCTTCAAGATAAAAGTATAACTCTACATAAACTCAACCCATTTCAAATGTCTCTAATTCAATTTTCCTTGGCTATTCAAGTACTATAATGTTTGATGATCAATATACAAAAAAAACTCTTTTGGCAACAAATAATGTCTCCATTTATTTAATGCTTGAACTATTGCGTAAAATTCTTGATCATAAACATAATATTTCTTATTTGCATCATTTAGTTTTTCATTTAAATATGCAATGAGCCTACGTTCTTGGCTCAATACAACTCCTATGGCACTACCGCTGGCATCACAATCTACCTAAAACACCTTGTTGAAATCTAGAAGTTCTAAAACAGGTTGCTCTGTCACCTTCTTCTTCAACAAATCAAAAATCTTTGCTGCTCTCATACTCTACCTGAATTCTTACCTATCTCCCCTCATTGTTTCAGTCAGGGGTGCATAAATGCTACTGTAGTTTCTAATGAACTTCCTGTAAAAACTAGCCAACCCATGGAAAGATCTCACCTTAGTAGCAGTCCTTGGGGTAGGCCATTCCAGAATAGCCTTTACCTTCTCTAGGTCCATCTTAAGACCTTCTGCTGAGACAACAAACCCCAATTACACCAACTCCTTCTTCACAAAACTACATTTCTTCAGATTAATCAATAACTTCTCCTCTCTTAACTTCTCAAAAACTTTATGAACTAAATGCTCATCCAATGTTCTTCTAAAAATCAAAATATCATCTAGATAGACAATAAAAAAAATTTCCAAAAATTCTTTCAATACCTCATTCATGAGCCGCATGAATGTGCTTGGCGCATTGGTTAGCCCAAAAGGCATGACTAACCACTCGTACAAGCCTTCTTTGGTTTTGAAGGCGGTCTTCCACTTATCTCCTTCTCTTATCTGGATCTGATGATATCCACTCTTCAAATCAATCTTTGTGAAGTACTGAGCTCCACTCAAATAGTCCATCAGATCACCCATCCTTGGTAGGGGAAATCTTTATTTTATTATTATCTTATTTATGGCCCTAGAGTCCGTACGCATGCTCCAATCCCCTTTCTTCTTTGGTGCCAGTACTGCAGGTACCACACATGGACTCAGGCTCTCCCGGATCAATCCTTTCCTCAATAACTCTTGAACTTGTCTGTTCAACTCTTCATTTTCTGTTGGAGTCATTCTGTGAGATGCCTTATTCAGCAAACTGGCTCCAGGGATCAAGTCAATCTGATGACTGATCTTCCTCACAAGTGGTAAACCCTTAGGTACATTATCAGACACAATATCCTGAAACTCATTCAACAAGCCTGAAATCTCTATAGGCACCTCTTCAGTATCTTCTTTATCCATTACAGGGATTAAAGAAAAACACACAAATTCGTGTTTCATACCTTCCATAAATTTTCTCCCATCAACAAAACATATTCTTGCACTGCTACATTCCTTTTCCTCCACCTCTTTCAGGGGCTTCAACTTATGGCGAACTCCATCATTTGTCAGGGTGTAGGTATTATCATGGCCATCATGTACAACATGCCTATCAAACTGCCATGACCTCCCTAACAGCACGTGGCATGCATCCATTGGTACGATATCACACCATATCTCATCCCGGTAACTACCAATCTTGAATTTTATGAGGCACAACTCATTGACCAAAACTTTGTGGTCATTCTGCAACCAGGCTATCCGGTAAGGTTGTAGATGCCTTTCCCTTTTCAGTTTCAATTTTTTGACCATCTCTTCAGACACCAAATTATATGTGCTCCCACTATCAATAATTACATCACAACATTTGTCTTGACATTTGCATCTGGTGCAAAATAGACTCTTCCTTTGATCTGGTTCTTTCTCTTCATTCATTAGGACCTTCCTGTAAACTAGGGTCTCTCCCCTTTCAACATCATCTGAATGTTCAGACTGGGCTTCTTCGTCTGCATGTGCCACCTGTGCATGGCCTTCATTCCTTATGTTCATCCTTCCTTGGTGTTGTGGACATTCAAAGGCTTTGTGCCCTTCTTCACCACACTGGAAACAAGTTCCTCTAAAACCACCTCTTAGGGATCCTTGTCTATATCTTCATGTTCCTCTCCCACGTTGTTCACCATTGTTTTGGTCGCGCGTGCGATAAAAATTATCGCCCTTCTGATTTCGGATGGAACCCGCTTCATCATTTTTCTTTTGATCTTCTTTTCGTCTTCTGAAAGATTTTCCACCGTCTCTACCACCCTGGGATTTTCCTTTTTAACATCTTTTGCGATTCCTCTTTAACTATTTCTTTTAATGCAGTATTGATTCTTCTTTGTGGTTGTTTGAGTGGGCAACAATATTCTTTTATATAGATATGGTGGGTACAAACTGTTGGATCTATTCCATGTATGTCCTTGTAATCCCATGCAAAGGCATGTTTATGACATTTATGCAAGTCCATGAGTGCTACTTTTTGAGTATCTTCAAGATCACTATTGATATTCAAATATTTATTCAAATCAACTTCTATTTTGATAGTAAGATTCTGCGATATATCAAAAAAATGAGAAGTACAAACTTCCTGCGGCAACAAAGTATGCAATATATCAGTGGCTGAAGGAAAGTCTAATCTGCAATATTTGGTACCAACTCCTACAATTGTTGTTCTTGTTTTAACTCATTTGTCAAAATTTTATAAAGAATTGAGTCTTCATCATGTAATTGCATGAATGGCCCTCGATTAATCATCATAAGATGATTAATAGATTCATCTCCCTCATATTCTTCTCCCAAAGTAGGCCAAACGGCTTGTTGTTGATCAAACTGGGACTGAGCAGGAGAATACAAAGTTAATGTTTTTGTAGAGTTCCCATCTGAAATAGTCATATCCTTTGATCTACATCCAATATATGCATCAGCCGTGGTGAGCCAAGGTCTTCCCAAAATCACCAGATATCCTCCCAATGTCGCCTTTGGAGACAAAATCATAAAGTCTGTAGGGTATTCCCAAGAATCCAAAGTAACAACCACATCTTCAATCATACCATCAGGTCGAACTGTAGAGTTGTCAACAAGCTGTAGGACTGTAGGTGTAGGTTTGAGACTATTGATTTCAAGCTATTGCATTACTTCTCTTGTCATCACATTAATGGTTGCCCCTAAATAAACTAAAACATTCCTTATTTGAGTGTCATTAATGACTATATTCACAACAGGACTACCAGGATCAGAATATTTAGGAATTGAAACCTTTCTGAGCATAATATCTGCCAGTTGACCCATCACATGCACTGTTTGGGGATCCCTCTTCTTCCTGCCAGGTTTTTTTAGACATGCCTCCCTAAGTGCCTTACTGTATATAGGAACATATTTTATTGCTTGCAACAATGGAATTTTAATACATACATGTTTCAGTTGATCTATGATATCAAAACCTTGCTCCTGTTCTGTAAGAACTTCCTTTTGTTGCAATCTCTGGGGAAATGGGGGTAATCTATATTTTGAGGTGTTGTGGCTATTGGATTGGAGATTTCTTGTTCTTCTTGCACCTCAGTTATAACTGGAGGAGATGGATTAGGCAGAGTTGTCCCAGATCTGAGGTGAATATCATTTATAGATAGAGAATAGGTTGGGTATTGATTAGGGTCAGTTGAATAATCTTGTTGTTGTTGCTGAGATTTAATATTAGGATTTGGCATTGGCTGAGTGGGCAACTGCGTTGGTTTAGGTGGAACAACAGTGGCTGGAGGGGGAGGCATTATTGCAAGCGGTTGTGGTTGTTGATATCCAGAATATTGGGTAGTCCATGGTTGACTCCCCCTCCATTGAGGAGTAGGTTGCCAATTCCATTGGAATTGGTTCCCTTGTGCTTGAGGTGGATACCAATTTCTCAGTGGTTGTTGCCACTGTGGCATTTGATTAGCAAAATGTTGCCCTTGGCCTTGAGGACCATACAAGTTTGGATAACTACCAAAATTTTGAGCATATGGTGATTGTTATTGATTATTTGGTACATAAGAATTTCCACTATAACCAGAAAAAGAAAGTGGATTCGGAGGCATACCTTGTCTTTGGAAATTTGGCCTTCTTTGAGCAACATAGAAAAATTGTTCATCCTCACCTTGTATTGGCATGAAGTCAGGAACCTCAAGATTTGCAACCATTGTACATTTGCAGTCATTTTTTCTTTGTCTACAATGAGGGCAAAATTCTGCAAGAAATGCATCAACTTCTTCATGCTTCTTCTTAGCTGAGAGTGTATCCAACTGAGTAGCCATATTGTTTATGATGTCCTCCTTAAAGTCCTTCAACAAATGGCTAAGTTCCATCCTAGAAACTCTATTACTAGATGTTGATGAATGAACTCCTGGCTTGAAACACCTATTTTTTGTAGAGGTTGATCTAGAATACTTTTTACAAATTTTTCCTATTTCATTCCATGTAGATTGTGTAATGCCAACTTCTCCCATAAGATCCAAAGCATCAGTGCATTCATCACTGATTCCTCTTAAAAATATCAGCTTGAGGGAGTCTTCATTTAGAGTACTATGCTTGGAATTTTTGACACTAAACAGAAACCTTTCCAAGTAATCTTCAAGACTCTCATCTTCCTTCTGTGTCATTCTAAAAATATCATTCCCATGACGATCAGTGCCTCTACAATAGTCTTTATACTTTGCAAGAAACAATCGTTTCATCTCGTCCCATGTATTGATTGTGCTACTACCCAAACTCATAAACCATCTAAAAGATGATTCTTTCAAAGTGGCAAGAAATATTTTGAGTCTATGGGCATCTGTAGTATAATCAAAACTCCTATAGAGAACATCAAACTCAAACAAAAATGTGTCTGGATCCTCTGTCACTAATCCATAGAATTTAGGGAGGGAAGAAGCTGGAATGTTCTTGAGATTAGCAGTATCATGATGATAAGATATGGGGAACTCAAATGTTGGGTCCAAAGGTGGATTATTCCCACCAAGAGTTGGATTTCCTTGCATTGGACTAATGGGGGGAGTTACCAAATGAAATTCTTCTTCTAGTAGTCCAAAAAGGAACTGAAGACTGCCTTTTGGAAATTCAGATTCAAGGTGGTTCAAATTCTCTAGGGTTTGATAAAGATCAGCAAAAGGATTTATATCTGGGGAATTAATTTCTGCATGATTAGGATGACTGGGTAAAAATCTACCTAGAACATCTCTTCTTCGCCTATGCATGTAGGTTCATAAATTTTTTTCAAACAATCAGGTATGCCAAAAAAATAATTAACTAAAAACTGAAAAGACAATAATCATAACAGGTTCTTAGTTTGACACCATCCCCGACAACGGCGCTGAAAATGTTCAACCCAACAATAAGAATAACAACTCTAGTTGAAGTCTCAACCCAAAGTTTGGACATTCACTTGGTAAAGTCACTATTCCATAGCTAGTGTTCATTTGATTGTCAACCCATGGATGTAATACTTGAAATGGGTCTGCACTATATATGCACTAAGTTCCTGCAATAACTACTCTGCATTATTGCAGCAACTAACATTATGCGGAAAAGATAAGCAAGAATTGAAACTATTGAAAGGCTACAGGAAAACTTTTGAATTAACATAAATTCATTCAAGCAATAGTGGCTAAGTTCAATGTCGCTCAATAGAAATTACTCTGTTTTGGTTTGGCTGCAGAAACAACCAATGGATTTGTTTCCAATGGCTGCAGGAACAATCAATGCAAGAACGTCTACTGCAGCTAAAGAAGAAAACTAATCTTAACAAAGGCACAGGAAAACTCACCAAATGGGCCCCCTTGGATGAGTGATTCCAGGCTTCCCAAAAACAACTCTAAGTGCTCAGAATAACATATTTTTATTCATTGTTCTTCGGAAGTCATTACATGATTCAACATCAAAGGAAACTCAAAACACTTGTAACTTTATTTGTAAAATTCTCTCCTCTCTTTCTCTCTTTTTCTATCTAACCTCAGAAAAGAGATAAAGACCTTTATTTAAAAGAAAACAATTACTTCATATTACATAGATCACGCCAATTAGAAGAGGCGGATAACTAATCAAGAAAGGAAACAAACAGAGTTAAGTCGCTAATAATGTGGATCTAAACCGAACCACAATCATAGCACATCATGGCGGTATTTTCAACACTAATGTCTACTTTGAATAAGACATCAGTAAACTTTGTGCAATTACTTGTCCTCTGGCATTCCTTACACTCATCGGCATTTCTGTTGATTTGATCTTTCTGTCCCTCCTTGAATGTCTCCTACTGCAACTGGTGCGACAGGAGAGCCTTCCTAACAGCATCAATTTATTCCTGCAATCTCAAAAAGAAAGAACATACACATCTATTTTAATTAATCAAAACATCTATTAATTTCACACATGATATTGCCTAAACAATCTGCATGGCAACATGAATGAATAACATGGTTGCAGGAATAAACTGGCAAAGACAAAACATGTTTTAATAGGTTCGGGCTAACATCTGAAATACATATAGTAAACTTTCGATACATCATTACTATTATGTAAATCAAAATATGACAAAAACTTAAGAGTTCTGAGGATAAAAATATGCTAATGTCTCAACTCATCAGATGGCTAGACCTAATAGTGGGGCTACTGAATAGATTTAGTGAGTACAAGTTAAGTCACATATATCAGGAAGGAAATACTGAGGCTGACGGTCTAGCCAAACTGGCATCCAATTAAATTGAGTGGCTTGACATTCTCAAGTGAAGAGGTTGGTTGATGGTGACATTCTAGAACTTTAAGAATCGGGGATGATGAGTTGGTAATTGGTGATGGGATTGAGTGGATGGGATGTTCAAGTGTGTGAGACTGACGACTTTTAATTCTAATAATATTTGATGGATAGAGGAAGATTTGTGTGTACTAGCTGCAAAGGTTATCTGTGATTTTTTGCCTTTCTGAAGTATGGGTTATAGGTGGATGTGATGCAAAGTGTATTATCATAAGGACAACTCTCATGGGAAATTGTGGGAAATTGAGGATCAGAAGAAAGGTGGACACGAGGTGTTAAGATCAATAATGGTAAGTGATGCTCTGCAAAAAAGAAAGTGTTAGTCAATGATAACAAAACACAAACAAGAAGAAAAGCCAAGTTGTTAGTGTTAGAAATCATAAACAAAATACTTTCCTACACAAGCATATCAAAAGAGATACCAAAAGCATGATAGAATGTCTAACTAGGAAGGTAAATACGATGAGGCATCTCCAAATGCCTCCTAACATGCTCTTGGCTTCTTCTCCCTTGTTCCTCTCCTCTCCAAGTTCCAAAATAGTGTAGCTCTCAGCAGCTTTTTGCACTATGGATGCTTATGGAGGATTGAGATTGTAGTATTGTGCTTCAAATGTGAAATGAAAAGCTAATACTATGCTATTAATGCTAAAAATTATTGATTTTATTAAAAAGACAAGATATTAGTTAATTATGCTAAAAATGCTCTCTTAAAATGCCTATAACTTAAATGCATACAAGTTTTCAGGATCTGGATTATGAAGAAATGAGCTCTATTTATAGGAAAAATGGAGCAATGGATGGTTGAGATTGAATAATCTCAACAATGGTCAGGATTGAATGATTTCAAATCCATGTGAGGGCTTTCAACCCAATCCCAGGATGACAAGTGTCAATGTGAGATAGGTTGAGAGGGGAGGGAATAAGCATTAAATGCTTGATATGACCTTGGGATTTAAAGTCAAGGTTAGTTGAATGAATAAACCCTTTATTCAAAGAATAAAGCTTTTATCCAATGGATAAACTCTTGTGCAAATGTGAAATGGATGAATATGGTCAAAACAATAAATGTTTGGGGGGACAAGTTTGAAATAACCATAAATGGTTATGTAAGAGCCATAAATGGTCATGTAAGAGCCATTAGTGGTCTTGGAAGACTTTGGGGGTTAATTTGTTGAACACACAAAGCATTAAATGCTTTTCAAAGACTTTGGAGTCTTTGAGAAGTGACTCCATTTTGCTTAGGAATGTGACAATAATTAGGAGATGGATTAGGCTAATTAGGAAGGGGTTAGAAGAATCTAGAAGAGGTTTAGATTTTGCAAGTGGATTTGGTGGGTGAGGAAAAATAGGATTTTATTAAAAATAAAAATTCATTTATTTCAATAAATGTGTGCAAGTTGCATTTGTAGGAAAATGCAAGTGGGGTGGGGATAATGATTTAAATAAATGTTTTATTTAATTTATTTAAAAGAGGAAAAGGGGATTTAATTAAATAAATAGATTTTATTTATTTAATTGATTTGAATTTGATTTAATGAATTAATTAAACTAAATTGAATAATTTATTTAATTAATAGAAGAATGTTTGGAGATGAATTAATTAAATATTAATTTAATTAATTGATGGCTAGTGGATTTTTAATCAAATAAATAGCGAATATTTATTTAGTTAAGCTGGACAGATTTGTGTGACTACATTTGCCACTCTTTGAGACGATGTGGTTTATCGCATCGTTTCAAAGAAAGAAAAATAGGTGTGAAGAAATTGCCCCATAAAATGTAAATTTAATGGGTGGTATGCCCCCTCGAGAGAAGGGCCGAAAAATTTCAAAAAATTGGGCGAGCTCTCGAAAAAGATCGAAAATTGGCAGGGTGGTAGAAGAGAAGGAGTTAGTTATACTGGTGAAAAATAGAAGAAATCGGGGATAACAAGGAGAAATAGGGGGCACGGGAAGTTCACGGGGACCACGACGGTGAGCGGGGAGAAGTTACGGTGTCGGCGAAGGGTATAAATGGGGTGAAAGGGGTGAAAACAGGATCATTTGTGACCACGACCAGTTGAAAACGAGAACTCTGATAGTGACGTTTGGAGGAGCGAGCAGCAGCTAGGATGCCGATTCCGATCACCGAGCACAGATTTGAGAGAGTCCGACGGTTCCAGTGCCCAGGTGACTACGGACCAACGGTACGCAAATTCGAAAACTTAATTTTTGTGCATTTTTGATAGGTTTTTAGCTGAGTCCAAGTCAAGTCGGAGCAAGAGCGCTGGAACTATGGTTTTGGCGCTTTTGCTCCATAAACTAGCGCTATTGTCCCCTTGTTTGAGTGCTTTTGCTCGGTATTAGCGCTATGGTATGCTAGTTTGAGCACTTTTGCAATTTTAGCGCTAGTGAGGGCTTAATTGAGCGCTATTGATGTCAAGTAGCGCTATTGCGTAGTTGATTTAGCGTTGTTGTAGTTTTAGCGCTATGGTATAGCTGATTGAGCGCTTTTGTTAGGGTTGTAGCGCTATTGTTGAGAAACTAGCGCCTTTGTTGGTATAATAGCGTTTTTGTCTTAGGATAAAGAGATGCCCCAGTTTGGATGAAGGCTAATTCTCTGATGCCAATGAGGGATGGTGGGCGATGTGAAGTGGGAGTTTTTTTGAACCATAGTTGCCTGATGAGACTTAGGTCATTTGTTAGGAGAAATGTCTGTTGAAGTCTAGGTGGCCATGATTGCTTACCTATTGAGACCCGAAGATGCTTGATCAAAGTATCTGTTGATAGTCTAGGTTGAAACTTTACAAAGTTTGAAAACAAAACAACTGATGGTGATTGATGAGTGTCTATGTGCAGGAGGAGCTATGCATGTTGCAGTTACGGGAGCGCCATCGTGCAACACAGGGGTTGCGGGATCGATTGACACAGGCGGAGATTGATTATATTGCCACGACTGGTCTATATGAGGTGATGCACATGCCCGTGATTCGTATGAATCACGGATTGATCACAACACTAGCAAAGCGGTGGCACAACGAGATGTGTACCTTTCATTTGGCACAGGGGGAGATGACTGTGACCTTAGAGGACGTGTGGCGCATCCTGAGGATTCCAATTCGAGGAGAGCTGGTCACATATGATAGATCCTAGGGGACTGTGACAGTGCAGAGGATTTTTGATGAGGATGTATTTAGTGATGATGGCTCCATTGCTTGGGAGGATATAGCAACATTATATGAGCCTCTTCCAACAGTTTTGTCAGATATTGTGGGAGGTCTGCTGTGTCCAGACAGGCGTTCACATGGTTTGGCGGTGGGATGGGGGCAGGTTATCGAGATGATGATGACCGAGGGGACCCGATTTGCATGGGGGTCGTGTGTGCTGGCGCACATGTATTAGGAGCTCCATGAGGTAGTGTACCGGGGGAGGGGTTCCTTAGCAGTGGGCATGACGCTGCTACATATTTGGGCTTGGGAGCACCTACCAGTGAGTCTGAGATTCTGTGCAGTGGATCAGCCGTACATGTTTATGTACAGTGGCATGATGAGTCAGCCCCACTTGAGGAAGTTAGAGTGGTGGCGGCGGGCATTAGATGATCTAGATGCAGTGATATGGCGGCCATACTTGGAGTGTGAGCCATGGGATGATGACGCAGAGGCACTGTCGTATGTCTTCATGACGCGATTCCTCATTGGGAGGACCTCATACCATGTGGAGAGACAGGTGCCTGGGCGAGTGATGAGGCAGTTTAGATGACAACAGGGACTGCCCAGTGGATCAGGAGAGTATGCTCAAGTTATTCAGGAGCGGTATGCATGGGGTCCAGTGCTACCGTATGATCAGGCACTGGCAGAGTTTCAGACATTGCAGGCGAGGCCATGGGATATACGACCGAGGGTCGTTGATGCAGGGGTGACAGATAAGTACACGCAGTACCGGGCGGCGCACCTGATCCCACGGATATCGGATCCAGCAAAGCCAATCCCAGCTTTTGAGGATGAGAGGGGACGAAAACGGAGGAGGGTAGGAGGTCGAGGAGATGGAGGAGTAGGAGGTGGAGGAGATGGAGGAGGTGGAGGTGGAGGATTGGGGATGCAGAGTCAGCGGAGAGGGAGAGGTGGACTGCCTCTACAGATATCTCAAGGACCATTGATACCAGGAGGAGTTCAGCTGAGTGGGAGGGGGATGGAGAGAGAGATCCCGATGGACAGAGGAGAGGGGACTACTGGAGAGGGTGGTGCAGGGGAGGTAGCTATGGATACCGAGGGGGGAGCTACTGGAGATCTGCGGGATCACATCATAGTACGCTTGCAGACGCGGATAGAGGATTTGGAGGCGGAGGTGGCAGCGAGGGACGTGTAATTATTTGCATGGGAGTCAGAGCTGACGGTGGTGCTACGGGAGAGAGATACTGCAGTGGAGAGATTGGCGGAGCTGCAGGAGAGAGTCCGGGTTGAAGTAGGAGCATAGGGGCCTACAGGGGAGGTTATGAGGCAGTTTGGACGAGCACAGGCTGAGATAGAGTACTGGCGGGGTTTATATGAGCAGGTGGTGCCAGTTAGTCAGTGAGCTCTCAGTTATACTCAGATGCGGCAGACTAGATCAGAGCGATCGCAGAGGATTCAGAGCAGCGGGGGAGTGATGGGTCCTTTGAGGCGGGAGAGATCAGGGGATGTAGGAGGGAGTGGTGGTTCGATGAGGCCTCCACGGAGAGATGGAGCAGGGGTTGCAGGCACTAGTGGTGGAGCAGGTGGAGGTGTTGGGACAGCATCGGGCCAGAGTGGCATTTGAGAGAGCATTCATGCATATATGTATTTGTATCATTGTTTATTATTTTTTTTGGACTATATCTTGGATGGCTCTTGGTAGCCGATTTTGTAGACTTCATTGTACTCTGATATATGAGATGAGATATATGATGAGATCCCATATTTTGATGATATGCATTTTGATTTATATGGATGTTTATGCAGGATGATGAGTTATTGCTTAGATGGATATGTGTATATGTATGCATTGATGAGATGTTTCTTTTATGCATGTGTTTATGATGATTTATGATGTGGGATACTGACATATGAATGCAGGTTTATATATGTATGATTTGTTTTGATTTTTGATGTAATGCTTTTATGTATGTAATGTTATGATGATGATGTATGCTTATGATAATATATGAACAGGATTTTGGTGTTTCCTATTTTGATATAATGATGAGATTATTTATGTGATGATGTTAATGCAATGGTCTAATGAATGATGTTATGTATGGATATGCATCTAGATGTTTTTAGATGAATGTAATATGGATAAACAAAATGTAAAGTACAAATGCTTTTTATGATAATGCCTAAATGAATGAGTATATATAATGGATATAAAATGTTATGAACCAATGTTTTATAAACAAGTGGATTTTATGATTTTAAATGCTTAAATATGATTTTAAGTAAAAATGATAATGTGATGATACTATAACTAATGTTTTAATAACTGCACCTTAATGCAATTAAAAAGAGGGTAAATGAATGCAATGTGAATGAATCCTAAAATGAGCATAATATGATACTTAGTTAACGGATGACTGAATGCACTTTTTAACTATAAATGAATGTATGCAATAATAAATGATAAAAGATGATAAAATGATGATGGATAATCGATACTATATGAATGCCTAGTAAATGATTTTAAAACAATCAAAAGACAATTTGATCTCAAGAATGAATCTAATTATTTATGATTGATGCAATGATGCAAATGTTTTAATGAAAACTAATGTCCAAAACGAACTATATGCAATGTTAAGTTAAAAATGACATGAATGTACTTAATGCAAGATGCAACTAAATGCGATGATGATATGACCATGAGGAATGCAAGGTTTTTAAGACTTTGCATGATGCATTGATGAGGTATCAGAGTACTCGGTCGTGATTGTATCCAAGACCAGCTTAATTTTCACATTTTGCATATAAAGCCTACATATGAATGAGTGAACGGATGGGTGATATGCAATGGAATGCAATATATAAACAGATGAGATGAAATGACGATCCATAGTGCTCTATTTTCATCATTGAGCTTTAAAATGTTGGAAGAGAATACAAGCATCTTGACATAATGATTCAAGATGACCTGAGTATTCCTTTCATGGATTTTATATAGCAAGTTAATACAAACGACTTGATATAAGGGTCAAGTCGACTAGAGTATTGCTTGCAGAACAGACAAGGATTATCGCCATTCATGCATGACTTGGATCGTCCTCCTTGATCTTAGGTTGATCATATCTTGAGACAAGTGCATACTGTACTAAGAGATAAAAACCTTTATCTAGTTTGGATGAGGTAGGAGGAACCAAAGGAAGAGCATTTGTACCTGCAGACAAACAATATATACATAAAGAATAAAGAATATGGATCCTTGGTAATAGTTCATGCTCATATGGTCGAGGTATACGCTGTAGTCAGCAAGCCGTAGTGATCTAGGACTGTTTTTTGCATATGATCACGTAGCTTGGTGAACTTCCCACGTAGACACCATTAGTACATGCCCCAGAACTTCATCGGAAATAATGCGCAAACAATACAAAACAATGCTGAAAGATCCCGATACAGATAAACGAATGATTGTACTCACAAATCAACCAAGTATTTGATAACTTAACATAATTTTCTTGTCAAAGAAAATGTCACTTTTGTCTTTGTTTTGGTAAGGAGGGATGCATCCTTGTTAAAAACAGTGTTTTTGAGTGTTGAGGTGGATTGTGTGGTCGATTGGTAAATGGTCATCATGTGAGTATTTTGTCAATGCTTGTTTTGGTATCTGCATGGATGAGTATGTACAAGGTGTTGTCATGTTTTTGTGTGATTTTCGATGTTTTGTCAATGTTTTTGGATTTTGAATTGTTTTGAATGTTTTTTGGATTTTGTGAAATATTTTTGAATTTTTTTGGTATTTCGATGATTTCTTGAATGAAGAACTTAATGAATCATAAGACAATGTAGAATCCACCTCCATCAATAGTTTAAAGGCATTGCCCCCAATTTTAGACATGACTAGGAAAAAGCGGGATACAAGATGTATGGAGTACTATCATAATTGCAGAGGAATAACAAGCTATGGTTTTGGATGGATGGATGTATGTATGAAGTAGATGTGATCGCAACAAGTCTGAAAAGACAATGGAGCCATAGCCTTTACGAGTGGCGCCTGTTTGCCAGGTTTTCACCATCGTACTTACCCAAGGTGCCACCGGAGTGTTTGTTCACCGTTTGGATGCATGATTTTCCTTTACTTTTTGAATGTTTTTGTATTTCTTCAAGACATTTTTCTGAATGTTTTTGGTATTTTCTGGTATACAGGGGAGCCTGATGCTCTATACAGCTTAGGTATAAAACCGTTTGAGGTGCATGTTGTTGATTGGATCTGCAAGCGGTTCTCCTTCTGATGTAGCCAACTGATATGCCCCGGACCCGAACACAGCAGTGACAACATATGGGCCCAGCCAGTTTGATTCAAACTTTCCTTGATATTCTCTGTTTGGTTGGTTGCGAGGATTCTCTCGTAGAACAAGATCACCTACCTCAAATGTATGAGGTCTAACTCGGTGATTGTAGCTTCTGCTCATGCGCTGCTGATAGGCTTTGAGATGATTGTATGCAGCTTGTCGTTTCTCATCTAGTAACTCTAAGTCCTGAAGACGGGATACTCTATATGCTTCATCATCTATTAGATTGTGCAAGGAAACCCGTAGTGATGGTATCTCAACTTCAATAGGTAAGATAGCTTCTGCACCATAGACCAATGAATAAGGAGTTGCACCTGTAGGGGTTCGAATGCTAGTTCGATATGCCCATAGCGCTGGATTCAATTGAATATGCCAATCACGACCGGCATCGTTAACTGTCTTCTTTAGGATCCTTAATATGTTTTTATTTGATGCTTCGGCCTGACCATTGCCTTGTGGGTAATAGGGAGTGGAAAAGTGGTGTTGGATATGAAATTTTTCACAAAGTTCACGGACATCCTGATTTTTGAAAGGAAGACCGTTATCTGTGATGATGGACATGGGCACACCATACCGGCAAATGATGTAGTTGAGGATGAATGAGGCGATCTGCTTGCCGGTGACTTGGGTAAGTGGAACAGCCTTGATCCACTTTGTGAAATATTCGGTGGTGGTAATAATGAATTTATGGCCATTGGATGAACAGGGATGGATTTTACCCACAAGGTCAAGGCCCCATTGACAAAAAGGCCATGGTGTTGTGATTGGTTGCAGTTCTTGGGCTGGTGCATGTATCAGGTCACCATGAACTTGGCATTTCTTGCATTTTCTGACAAAGTAGTAGGAATCCTTTTCCATACATGGCCAATAGTATCCATTGCATAGGAGTTTCTTGGCGAGTGATGGACCGCTTGAATGAGTCCCGCAAATTCCCTCATGGACTTCTTCCAAAGCCTTTGTTATCTCATCTTGTTCCAGACATCGAAGGAGAGTACCATCAAGACTGCGACGGTATAGGGTTTCAGCAATAATGGTATATCGAGTGGTTTGGCGAATGAAGGTTTTACGTTGGCTATTTGATTGGTTAGGAGGAAGGGTGTGATCGCGGAGATAGGTGTAGAATTCACCGTACCATGGGGATTCAGAACCGACAAGGCGACATATCATCTTGGATTCAAGGATATCATAAGCGGGGATCCAAAGTTGTTCTACCAAGAACTCGTAGCGTGTTGAATTTTGTGGAAGATCTAGGAGAGATGCGATGGTAGCCATAGCGTCAGCAGCTCGATTCTGATCTCTTGGTATCTGCTCAAAAGTGATAGTAGTAAATGATGTCTTTAGAGTGTCCACCATTTGCTTATATGGCATGAGTTTGTCATCCTTGGTCTGATATTCATCTATTGCTTGTCGAATGACTAGTTGGGAGTCGCCATATACTTGCAGTTCTTGTAATTTCCATTGTACGGCTAGCCTGAGTCTTGTGATCAAGGCCTCATATTCTGCTATGTTGTTTGTGCATGGGAATGTGAGCCTATAAGATTCGGGATGCTATCACCTTGAGGTGTGATAAACAGAATGCCTGCCCCCGAGCCATGCCTAGTGTATGAACCATCAAAGTATAGTTTCCATGGTTGTACTTCTGTGATCATGAATATCTCTTCATCTGGAAAATTGGAAATGAGAGGATGATCGCCTATTAGTGGTGCATCGGCCAACTGATCTGCAATAACTTGACCTTTGATAGCTTTACGGTCCACGTACTCGATGTCAAATTCACTTAGAATCATCACCCATTTGGCCAAGCGGCCTGTCAATGCTGCTTTGCTGAGTAAATACTTGAGTGGATCAATCTTTGCAATGAGTTGTACCTTGTGTGTCAACAGATAGTGCCTCAATTTTGTGGCCGCTAAGATTACTGCTAAGCAAGCTCGCTCAATAGGTGTGTAATTGAGTTCATAGCCCACCAGTGTGCGAGAGATGTAGTAAACAACACACTCTTTTCCTTCTGCATTATGTTGTGCCAGTAGTACACCCAATGTTGTACTTGTTGCTAAGATATAGAGTAACAACGGTCTACTTGGGTCTGGTGGCATCAACAATGGTGGATTCATGAGATATTTTTTAAGCGTCTGAAATGCTTGCTGGCATTGAGCATCCCACTGAAAGTGGATGTTCTTGTGTAGCAGGTGTGTGAATGGGTGACACTTATCAGCCAATTGTGCAATGAATCTTCGGATGGATTGAAGTCGCCCTTGTAATGTCCTTAGCTGACTGATATTCTTTGGTGGTGGCATGTCCATGATTGCTTTTACCTTTGCTGGGTCGACCTCAATACCTTTGCTTGAGACAATGTATCCTAGAAGCTTCCCGGAGGTCACTCCAAAAACACATTTCTTTGGGTTGAGTCAAACATGGTATTGTTCCAGTCTATCAAAGATTTTATCTAAGATGTGGAGATGCCCTTCTCTGGTGAGTGATTTTGCTAGTAAGTCATCAACATAGTCTTCCATCATAGTATGTATCATGTCATGAAAGATGGTGGTCATTTCTCTTTGATAGGTTGCTCCTGCATTCTTTAGACCGAAAGGCATCACATTCCAGCAATATGTGCCCCATGGACATGTGAAGGTTGTCTTATGTTGATCTTCTGGTGCGATCTTTATCTGATTGTATCCTGAAAAGCCATCCATGAGTGAAAGCATGGCGTGTCCGGCTGTCAGATCCACTATGATGTCGATATTTGGTAGGGGGAAGTCATCCTTAGGACATGCCTTATTCAGATCTCTGAAGTCGGTACAAATGCGGATGCCCCCTTTTGGCTTGCCGACAGGCACAATGTTGGAGATCCATTCTGCATAATCAATTGGTCTAATGAAACCAACATCTAGGAGTTTCTTGAGTTCGGTTTTGACTAGCACTGCAACCTGGGGATGCATTTTACGAAGCTTCTGCTTGACAGGTTTGGCTCTTTCTGCTACAGTAAGGTGATGCATGACTAAATCATGATCAAGCCCAGGCATGTCTGCATACGACCATGCAAAGTTGATCTGATGCTTCTAGAACTCTATAAACTTAGGTTGTTCCTCTGGAGTGAGAAGAGATGCCAGATGTACGAGATGAGGATTTTCAAGAGTCCCCACATTGTATTCTTTGGTTTCCTCGATGAGAATCGTTGATCGTTCCTGTTGTGCATTAGCAGGGAGAATGTCAAACCCTTCATCCTCAGGTGCCTCAGAGAGGTTTTCACCGTTGGATACGCTCTTTCTTTTTACTTTTGTCGGATCAAACAGTGCCACAGTGTGGTTTTCATTGGAAGATCCATGTTTTATTGTTATATTTTTGCAGCTGAAAGGTTTGGCATCCGCCCCGAAGTATGTTGTGCTATTAAGTTCAATGGCGAATCCAACTTTGTGATCCCCGCTTGGTAGATTATCCCTTAATTCCAAAAAGTCAATGATGGCCTCATCGTTTTGGAAGAGGTCAAGACATGGGGGATTTGGTTGGTTCCATTTGATGAGTTCAGGGTGGATAACGGACATTACTTCATCGATTAGGTTAAGTGTGTTAGATGTATCAGTGAGGGTTAAGACGTTATGGTGAAGGTCGTTAATGGTACTCTCCCTGTCAGAATCAGGCGTAGGATGAGACGTAGGGTCTATGGAAGATGTTTCCAGTTCAGGAACCCAAGTGGTCTTTATCTGTGCTTCTCCATAAATAGGGATGTCTTTGCGTGGTGGAAGTGGTGATGTGTCTTCCTCATCTGAAGTGTTAAGCTGTACAGAATCAAATTCCCACTCATGTGAGTCAGTCTCTGAGTCACTTTCCAGCATCCAATTACTATACCATACTGGGATGTCCTTGGAGTTAAATACTGCAGGTGTGATTGGTTGATGTACCTTTGTAGTGATCGGTGCTGCAGGAAGATTGATGGGGATCAAGGGATCTGGTACAGGGAGTATCAGTAATATTGACTCAGTTGCTTCTACTGGAACTGTTGGTGCTATAGATGTTGCTGCAGGTTCTGACACAATTGCTGCTGCTAATGGTACTATTGATGGGATTACTGGTTCGATTGGTGGGATGAGCGGTATTGGTGATAGTTGTGTTGGGGTTTCGAGCCTCGATGGGGCAGTTGGGATCGTGCTTGATGGTGCTTTGATTATGAAAGGTGTCCTCTTTGCAGTAGGTGAATAAAATGGTTTGTTGGGTTTTCCTTTGAATCTGAGCTTAGGAAAGATCTCTTTTTCAAAGCCTAGGCCTGTGTTACCTTTGGGCTTTAATTCTGGCAGCAGAGGTTCATGTCGTCCTTGTTTGCAATATCCTAAAGCACTCTGACCATCATAGCCCATTCTTTGCATAATGAGGAGGCCTTTGCCATACTAATCCGTAGGAATTTTAACTTGTGGTATATCAGTGATGATGGGATCTTTATAGATCCATTCCGCCAAGTCCTCATCTTGGGTTTCTTCTTCTTGACTCTTTCCAAGGATGAAAGGTGTCAAAGCACATGCAGACGTGATTAGTGGTTGCTGGAGTAACTGTTGTGGTTTACCATGTGTTCGAGGAGAAGTGGGCATTTGTCCCACAGAAAAGAGTTGACTCAAGTTGTATTCTCCAGGACCTTCCTCTGCTAGTTTCATCTTAAGCTTTTCTTGTTTTGGTATAATGGTGTTTGAACTGGCAAGAGAGGCGGGACTTATATATGATGTGGAGGAAATGGCTTCTCTATTATTAGGAACGATAATCTCTGGTTGATGGCTGATATTATGGCAATATGCAAAGGGATTTGCATCGCCCAGGATTGTGATCTCTACACCGTTATGTGGGAACTTGATACATTGATGGTAGGTAGATGGAACGGCTTGCATGGCATGTATCCAGGGTATCCCTAACAATAGATTATATGGCAGAGGAAGGTCCAGAACCTGACAGATGATGTGCTTTACCACAGGGCCTACTCGGATTGGTAGTACCACAGCTCCTTTGGATGACCGCTCTGCATCGTCATAGGCTTTGATTGTGATCTTCTTACGAGGATCCACTGATTCTACCGCATATCCCAATGCGGTGACCAACTGTAGTGTACAAATATTTAGGCCTGCTCCATTATCGATCAAGACTCGCTTGATCCTATGCTGGTTAATAAATCCTTCGATGTGGAGTGAGGCGTTATGAGGTTGCTGGAAGGAAGAGTTGTCACTTTCGGAAAAAGTGAGACAAGGTGATGACTTTAGACTTCCAACCATGGCTTGAAATTGGTCTGTATTTAGATTTGCAGGGACTGACGCCTCTTGGAGGGCTTGATCCAAGATAGTTTTATGAGAGGGTGATAGGCGCAATAGCTCTAAAATGGATATAAGCGCGAGCGTCTTACCTAATTGTTCCACAAGATTGTAATGCTTTGGGATGGAGGCGGTGCCTTGTGGAGCTGCTTTTATGGTAATTTTGCCGCGACGCGTAACAACATTGCAATTTGAGTTGGTATTTTTGAAGGTTATAGTTGCAACTTGTTCATTGGCATCATACAGATGATTGACAGTGTAATTATACGCAGCCTGTGTATAATCAATGGTATCAGTGCCTCGCCTAGAAGTGGAAGGACCCCTTTGATCTTGTGATGGAAGTAGATTTTTGAACATTAGATTATCATTATTTGTTGTTTTTGGGTCATGTCCTTCAATTTCAATTTCTCCTCGGTCAATAAGATCCTGAATAAGATCTTTTAATTGGTGACAACTACTTGTCTTGTGTCCTCTTCCTTGATGGAATTCACAGTGTTTAGTATCTCTCCACCATGTCGGTTTGACCTGAGGCTCATAGTTTGATAGTTTAGGTAGAGTGACCAAATTTTGAGAAATGAGTTGTAGCAATACCGTTTCAATGGGTTCCCCTAAGGGAGTGTATGTTTGTTTCTATTTTTGCTAACGAGGTCTTGGTTCATCGTGAGATGTGATGCGACCTTGATTGGAAGGAACATTTGTGTTATTCTAAGGTGGAGGATTTTGTCCTGCAAATCAAACCACAGGTTGTGCGTTTTGGATAGTTCGGGCATCCACAACCCCATCGTTGACGATATTCTTGTTTTTATTCCAGAAGTTTGGTTTATCGCTATTGAAGCGTGGGCGAGGACCATCTTTTGGTTCATTAAAGATTTTGATGAGTCCTTTCTTGATAAGTGCCCTTTCACATTTCAAAACCTTTGTGATCATATCATTAAAAGAGTTTGTGTCTTTGACATCCAAGTGAAATTCCATTTCTTCGTTTAAGTTGGAAATGAATATTTCCACTAGTTCTCGTTCAGGTAACTGAAGAGAACGCCTACTAGACATTTGACACCATCGTTACAGGAATACTGAGAATTGTTCACCTGGTTTTTGTTTGGTGTTGCACAGATCGGCCATGGTGATGTCGCGTTCAATGTTATGAGAGTAATGAGCTAGGAACTTCTGGATGAGTTCCTCAAATGTTCTAATGCCACCTGGTAGTCGGGAAAACCATGATGTGGTTGTTCCTCCCAAGCTTTGAGGAAAAAGGTGCATTAGGTAGGTGTCTTCATATGCCACTTCAAGACAAGCGGAATGAAATTCTCTGACATGATCACGAGGATCTCCCTTTCCTCTATATTTTTCGAATTTGGGTGTTTCGAATTCTCGTGGAAATGGTGGCATGTAAAGATTCCTATCAAAAGGATAGGGATGGATGTCATTGAGTGAGAATTGGTTAATCTTGACACCACTATGAAGTTGTTGGGCGAGATTCTCGACTTGTTGCCGCAACATCTCCATTTCAGTTGGAGGAGGAGGTGGTGGGTTACCTCGAGGAATGTTATATCTGATGGGATCTCTACCTCTTTCCTCTTCATGGCGACTTTGTCTTTCTGCTGCTTGTCTTAATTGGGCAAGATCAAAGTCAGAGGGGAGTTTTGCTCCTTCTTGAGCGAGTCTTAAGAAGTGAGCATCGGCATTGCTCCTGAGTATTTCGTCAAAAAGTCTGTTAAAGAGAGGGTTATGCTGAGCCCTTTCTATTGTTGCAGGAGTGGGAGTACTTGGGTTTTCGTCATCTGCATTTCCTCCAAGTGCTTCTTGAAATTCATTGAGATTTTCCTCTTCTTCTTCTTCCCTTTCTATTTCTCGTTGCCTGGACTGTGATCGGGTTTGGGCCATTTTGTTTATAAGCTTTTTGTTGAAGTTATGTGAAAATGATGATGAGTTTTTGTTGAAATGAGAGATTGATGGTTGGTGAATTGTGTTGCACGTGGATCTCTAGCACCTTTAAGGTGGATGTAACCGAAATTCCTTCTTTGAATTGCTTGTTTGTTCTGATAAGATTTTGATGTGATAAGGTGTAGAGAAATCTGAGATGTGTTACAGATTTAACTACCTAGTAATGAGAGGATTCACTCATGGACTAGTTTTAACCTGCGTAGATGTGTCTCTTAGGATGAGCTTATCCTAGATGTAGAAACAATCTAAAAAGTGATGTGATGTGTTTGATTTCAAGCAATATCTAAAAGAGAACTTGGGACAAGAACCTCTTAATGTTTTGAGAGTTGGGATGGATTGATGATGAAGTGATGATGTATGAGTGAGATGATGGATGAAAATGTTTTTTTAACTTCAATAAAAACTTTGTGTTACAAATGGGACAAACTCTATCTCTTCCCTTTCGGGTGTTGGTGGTATTTCTTGAGCTGTGTTGTATGTGATACAGACGTTTGGGAAGAAGTTGGGATTAATCTTTCCTCCTTGGTTTTTGTGATAACTCAGAGCTCTATATTGTATAAAAGCTCAGCGGTTCAATGATTCTGAATCAAATTCGTTTGTTTTGCCTTGAAGGTAGAGACGCATACGATGTAGAAAGACTCTATGTGAGACAAAGATTTGTCTATTAATATAGAAGAATTTCCTCCTTTTGATCAAAGCCTTTGAGCTCAATGGTCTTCTTTTCAAGTTGATATTCTGATGACGCTTCTTCTTTCGCAAGATGTGAAGAATGGTCATAAAGGTTTGATTTTTTGTTGTTTGCACTTTGTTTTTGATGTGTTTGGTTGTTTTGAAAAATGTTTGGTTGGATGAATACTTTGTTTTTGGGAGTGATTTTCTGATTTGATGTTTCTTTGACAAGAAAACAAAGCAAGCACACAAACACAAGAATGTTGCCTAAAAGGCACAAATGAGTATGGGTCTAGATCAACCCAATCCTTGGACTTGTATATGACCCTTCCTTTAGATGTATTTTAAGGTGTATTTCCAAATCCTGAAGTCGGCTCAATTTGCACTTGGTCTTTAAAACGAACACACTTCAAACACTTTTTATCCCTATGGTCAAATGGCCAGTTGTGATAAATTTAGCCCACATCTTGATATTTCTTCGACTTTGGTACTACATACCTTATGAATCCCGCTGTGGCAGGTAAGGATGTGATATACTAAGTCTTGCACGAGTATAACAAATAGATGATCCCTATGATGGGGGAGTCACCACCTTTATCAAGCCACAAGTGACTTTTCAAAAAGCTATGTTTCTACTCAAGGAAATATGTATGGTGAGTATCTTGGGAGCAAAACCATCTATGCTCTTGCACTAAATTATATCGCAAATATCCTCAATCAATAGAATGGGTGGGCTACTACTTAAAGGTGTTTAGTCATGTTCGATGTTTTTGGACATAAGTTCATTCTGCAGTGACTCACTTAAGAGCCTTGTAACTGGTGGTGGGGCCCATTTGTCCTTTCGGCCAGTTACACTGTAGGAACAGCTATACCCAAGGCTACAGCTTTCGCTCTCACCTGATTTCTATAGCGGCTCAAAAGATTTACCGCTCAAGGTCGTTCCCAAGAGTATCGATCCCTTGGCAGGCCTCTCTTAAAAAGATAAAAATTTTGAGTGTTACTAACACTTTTCTCTTGCACCTAGGACCACGAAAGCCAAGGGAGAGGATAGTGCGTGTTAGAGGTAGGACCACTCGACTGACTTTTTGCACAAATGTGCCAAGTAAGAAAGACACTTGTTCTTTTTAATCCACCATTTCAAATGTGATCTAACTATTTGGAGATATTGCTCCAACAACCATGGTGTTCTTTTTAACTTCAAAGGCAATGTGTTTTGTAATCTAGAATTTAGAAATCCTGGCCAACTTAATGAAAAACACGTTTGCTTGAAGTAAAATTTGTTTTTTTGCAAAAAAAAATCAAAACAAGTGGATTGTTCTTTTTATTTGCCCAAAAATTGAAGTGTGGCTTGTGATTTTCAAGTTTGATGCAAGGAAAGAAATTTTGTTTGTTGATTTTAAGCACCAAAATAAAATGTATCCCTAACTTGCAATGAAAGCAAAATTTTGAAGTTTGTTGTTTTTTCTACTTTGCAATAAAGAAAGATGAATTTTCTTTTTAAGCACCAAAAACAAGTTTAAAGTTCATTTTATGCACTCTAAAATAAAATGTGAGGTTTATTTTAACTTGTGCAAGAAGAAGAAAAAAAGGATTCTTTTTAACCAACTTTTGAAAGAAAGTAAAAAAAAGAAACTTTTAAAAGCATTTAAACTAACTCCTTCCCCTGCACAAAAAGATTAGAACCTGCATGAAAGACAATATGTTAGAAAAATCCGCATGTTTTGGTGGGCTTCTACAAGCCTAAATTTTTTTGGTTTTTGGTTACAAGGAATTTTCGTACAACTCTCTGTTACAATAGCGCTAGTCTATGTTTGAACAGAAGCGCTATTTAACACAAAAGCGCTGAAAGAACAGGAATGACAGAGCCAAAAGCGCTAAAAGTTTATCGATAGCGCCAGAATAACGACAAAAGCGCTAAAACCACTTCAAAAGCACTGAAACTTGGACAATAGCGCTAAAAAAGAAAGTGTCGGTAGCGCTAAAACGTATTCAATAGCGCTAAAGCGCAACTTGTGTGACAATTTCAACAATCAGACATGTTAGTTTACAAAAAAAAATGGTATGTTTTTGGTGCTTGGATTCACGTCGGGTTCACCAAATGATGCTCTGCAAAAAAGGAAGCGTTAGTCAATGATAACAAAACACAAACAAGAAGAAAAACCAAGTTGTTAGTGTTAGAAATCATAAACAAAATACTTTCCTACACAAGCATATCAAAAGAGATACCAAAAGCATGATAGAATGTCTAACTAGGAAGGTAAATACGATGAGGCATCTCCAAATGCCTCCTAACATGCTCTTGGCTTCTTCTCCCTTGTTCCTCTCCTCTCCAAGTTCCAAAATAGTGTATCTCTCAGCAGCTTTTTGCACTATGGATGCTTATGGAGGATTGAGATTGTAGTATTGTGCTTCAAATGTGAAATGAAAAGCTAATACTATGCTATTAATGCTAAAAATGATTGATTTTATTAAAAAGACAAGATATTAGTTAATTATGCTAAAAATGCTCTCTTAAAATGCCCATAGCTTAAATGCATACAAGTTTTCAGGATCTGGATTATGAAGAAATGGGCTCTATTTATAGGAAAAATGGAGCAATGGATGGTTGAGATTGAGTAATCTCAACAATGGTCAGGATTGAATGATTTCAAATCCATGTGAGGGCTTTCAACCCAATCCCAGGATGACAAGTGTCAATGTGAGATAGGTTGAGAGGGGAGGGAATAAGCATTAAATGCTTGATATGACCTTGGGATTTAAAGTCAAGGTTAGTTGAATGAATAAACTCTTTATTTAAAGAATAAAGTTTTTATCCAATGGATAAACTCTTGTGCAAATGTGAAATGGATGAATATGGTCAAAACAATAAAAGTTTGGGGGGACAAGTTTGAAATAACCATAAATGGTTATGTAAGAGCCATAAATGGTCATGTAAGAGCCATTAGTGGTCTTGGAAGACTTTGGGGGTTAATTTGTTGAACACACAAAGCATTAAATGCTTTTCAAAGACTTTGGAGTCTTTGAGAAGTGACTCCATTTTGCTTAGGAATGTGACAATAATTAGGAGATGGATTAGGCTAATTAGGAAGGGGTTAGAAGAATCTAGAAGAGGTTTAGATTTTGCAAGTGGATTTGGTGGGTGAGGAAAAATAGGATTTTATTAAAAATAAAAATTCATTTATTTCAATAAATGTGTGCAAGTTGCATTTGTAGGAAAATGCAAGTGGGGTGGGGATAATGATTTAAATAAATGTTTTATTTAATTTATTTAAAAGAGGAAAAGGGGATTTAATTAAATAAATAGATTTTATTTATTTAATTGATTTGAATTTGATTTAATGAATTAATTAAAATAAATTGAATAATTTATTTAATTAATAGAAGAATGTTTGGAGATGAATTAATTAAATATTAATTTAATTAATTGATGGCTAGTGGATTTTTAATCAAATAAATAGCGAATATTTATTTAGTTAAGCTGGACAGATTTGTGTGACTACAGTAAGCCATCATTATATGGCGCAACCTTTTTCGGCCTCGTAAATAAATATGGGGGTATTTGTTGAGGCTGCTCATTCTTGGATAGTGAAACTTCCCTTTCAAAGCAACAAAGAGAAGGGGCTCTTCAGTTTTACTTGAGGCCTCGAAACAAAAAATGGCTTTTCTCGGAGACATTTCAGACAAATGACTTTTGCAGGTTCTAGAATCGGGCCATGCTCTAATTCTGCATGCTGTGAAGAAATTCTTGGGTGAGGAATTTTTATGAGCGAAGTACAAATACAGAGTGAACTCTGATATTCCTGCAATGTTCTTGGTTGTTGGTGTTCAGCTGGGGATTTGCAAGCCATGTATCAAGAAGGTCTACCAAATGATGTTCCGACACTCCTTCCTGGGCGAGATTGACGAAATCCGAGATAATATTGATGAGCAGAGGAGGATACCTTTGGCGCATTATTTCTACCAGAGTGCAAATATGGTGGTGAAGAAGTTTTCACTAGTTCATATGCCGGAAGTGGAGAATTTTAGAGCCTCATTTCCAATCTGAAACCAAATCCTGGCATTTCTTTTGTTTGTGACTAAAATCCTAGCTAGGCCAGAGACTTTCAATCTGGGTGGATACATTAGAGCGGAAGGATTGGAAAGGAGGCGGGATATTGGGGTTACTGAGGATGGGGTTTAGGCAAAAGGAAACAAATGGGGACTGGGTGATGGAGAACTCTAGATTCCAGAGGATGGTTGTGACATTGAGGATATAGCTGCAAGCCCGACCAATATGTACGAGATATGGGCTGGAAAGCCCTGTGGTGGCAAGCGCCTTGGCGGCCAGAAAGATGAGGGAAGCTATGGAAAAAGAATCCTCTTCTGAGGAAGGCTCTGAATAGGTGGTAGGTCCTTTGCTAGTATTTGATTCAGGTTTTGTTAATGTTTTTGCATTTCAGGGTGGAGGGTTGCATTGGTTTTGGGTGGTTTGTAAATGGGTCTGATACCTTTGTTCGAGGATTGTTTGTATGTATGGTTTTTGGTGTTTCAGTTTTTTTCTTAATATTTTTGTTTTTTCAGGGTGGTCAGTTGCAGTGGTTTCGGGTGGTTGTTTATATGGGTCTGATACCTCAGTCCAAGGATTGTCTGTATGTATGTTTTTTTGTATCTATTGTGTGGCCGAGTCCTTTGCAATTTTGGGTTTTTCTATTTTGGAGGCAAATGGATTATAGTCACCACCCATATGTAAGAAAATTTCGAGTAATATAGGTGCTAGCCTATCCGGCTATTTAATGATGAATTTTTTTTTTCATTGCATGCCATCAAGTTATTGTTAGGGTAAATTTTATAGTTATCATTTTTATTTAATTCTCATGCAAAGTATTGTAAAACCTTATAAATAAGTGTTTTTGACACTTACTTTTTAGATTCAATATTGTTAATCCAAAATTATATTCATTTAATAAATGTAATACTTTTTGTCTTGCTTCTAGATTGTTATTTAGATGTTTTGTAATTTTTATATTTGTGGTGAGATAGGTTATATTATTTTTGGCAAGTTTGCATCCTTTGTATTTCCATTTACTTGAAGTTGGAGATTGTGGCTTTGTACCAATTCCTTGATTTAATCTATCAAAATATTAGTTTCCTTTTGTTAGGAAAATTGTGTCTCAACCTTGCAATGATAAGAGAGTCTTGTTGATAAAAGGTTACTGTTGATACGAGATGATGGGGATTCGGGGTCACTGTCCTCAACTTGGGGTTACAAAGGGTTTCCCCCTTGTCAGCCCCATTCTTGTGACCGGCTGGGGGTCCAGGGGGTAGCATGCCCCAGTGAGGGTTTTTGGAGGCAGCACCCTCGAAACAAAATTTCACATATAATCTATCATTGTAAATCTTCATTGTTTATCATTAAGTCATAGATATAACGATGAAAATTTTGAGCATTGTGTTTTCCCTAGAAGACAACCCTATTTTAAGAGAGGATTGTATTACTATTGTATTGTGATGTGTTATCAAAGTCTGATAGTTGTTGAGTTGTCTCTAGATCTCATTGGTGTTACTCGCGCAAGAAGCTTTCTCTACAAGTATATTGTAATTTGTTGTTGATTTTTTAATAATATATTGGATGACTCTTGGATCATGAGGTTTTCTCTGAAAAGGGTTTTCCCCATGTAAATCACCGTGTTGTGATGTGCATGCTATGTATGTTTATTTCTGTTAGGTTTTTGTAACTGTTGTAATAATCTGTAAAAGTTTTGCATTACCCTCCTCTCAAGGTCAGTGTAGGAAGTTGTTCTACTACTTAATTTCCTTACACCTTTTGTTTAATTCTATTTAATTCTTATGTATACTTGCATTTATCAATCATTACTTTTATTTGAGCAACATAAGCATGTAGTAATTGTAGGGTTTTCATTTAATAAATAATGTTTATGTTGAATTTAAACCTATTTGTAAATCCTAATAAGATCCAACCACTAACCCTAGATCTAAAAACCGATTCAACAAAAGTCAATAGAGAACTACTGTGCAATGTAAATAAACTATAAAGCAAACAAGATTATACCTCTACATCCATGGTAGGCTTGTCTACATTGCTCTCCTATCCTCCATAATCTTATCTTTGATCTTTCATATTTGCCTTGCACTTTCTCAAGAGCTCAAGGAAGAATGGATGTGGTTGTGATGATGTATGCTTGTGATGAAGTATGCTAAAAATGAGTTTGGTAGAGTATAGGTATGATTTCTTATAGGTGTGACGAAGAATGAGGAGAGGATGCCTCTTTTATAGAGATCATCCTAAAAATTGAGGGTTTAGATTAAGAGGTGGGATTATCAATGGCCAAGATCACACAGGTGAAAGAAACTCAATAAAATTTGAGGGTAGGTAAAGACAAAGGGAGGAGATTAAGAGGTGAGTTGACTTTGGAGAAAGCACAAAGTGAATGAAGAGACAATTGACACTTGTCACAAGCCTACAAATTTAGATTATGATCCATGTGAACAAGTTGGAAAAGAGGAAAAAGGTAATTGAATTAATTAAATAATAAAAGTATTTATTTAATTAATAGATGAAAAGGACAAAGATAAATTAAATAAATAAAATATTTATTTATATTGGAAGGAAGAGGCTTAGTGAATTAATTAAATAAACTAAAAATATTTATTAATTAATAGTAAAAAAAATAATTAATTTAATTAATAGAAGAATAACGGAAAAATAATTAACTTACTAATAAATATTTATTTAATTGAGTTAGGACAATTTTAGGTGTCTACAAATAATAATAAAAATAATTTGCCTTGAGTTGAAGAATGTATCAATCTTTTCTTCATAAATGAATCCATAAAAGAACCTTTTGTTTTATGCAATATTATCATGAATCACTATGAAAAACACTATATATTGTAAATAGAAAGTATATATTGTTTAGATTAGGTTAGTATTTTTACAAGAAATTTTCTCTTCTTACTGAAAGAGTATTCCTCCTACATATGTGTTTCATTTTTAATTGTCTCACTAAAAGGTGTAAATTAAAATGCTAAATACAAAAAAAAAACATAACAAATAGTCTCAAAAATATGTACGAACTCAACTCCCCATAGCTATTGAAAAGGGCAAGAGTCAAGAATTTAAATTTAATTTTTTTTTTAATTTGGAGTCAATCTTGCATAATGCAAGAGAAAACATATGTACTATGGGATTAACATAGGACAAAATGTACACATCTTGAGGCAAGTAGTGTATAAATGTATAATTTTGTGAAAATAGAATAAACAAATTGGCTAATAATGATGAATGTACATGGAAAAGTGTGTAATTAGGGTTGAGATAAGGTCAAATGTTTAGGAATGTGTGAAGGTGTGAATAAATGAGGATGGATGAAATAAATAATCATCAATGAATCATGGTGAAGATAATGAATTTTTAACCAAGATTGTTGCTTAATAATGTCAAAACCTATATTAGGCAATGAAGATTCCATAGTAGGAACTCAAGTATTGGGGTCGAGATATGCATAATATAAAGAACTTTTGAAGTACACTAATGCTTGCTAAATGGGAACAAGTTGATGGGCCCAACTTTAGTTGGTGTGAAAGCATCTAAGGAGGTTTTAGTGCCCTTTAAGGACTCAACAAGTGAGAAAGTTTTAAATTAATATATATATTTTTAATTGAAGATATAAGGGAAATATTTAGTTAAATGCATAGGAGTGTGGTGTTTATTTAGTGTGGACTAAACATTTTCCTTCTATAGAACCATCCCTTATCTTGTTCTTGGGGCAAGAGGTTATTTTTTAGGACGAGAAATTGAGTGACGATTTATCTATAAGTTTAATTCCTTTTGGCATAGTTTAGTAAAATTGAATAATTGTATTTCAAAATCTTGAAGTATGGAAATACAAAATATTGTAGAAATATTCCCCTTTGCATAAGGATTTTAATATTGAAGAAGATTGATTTGTTAAATTAAAAATATTATTTTCTTTAGACATAAAACTAATAGGCTTGCACATTCTAGTTCTACTAGAATCCAAGTGGAGTCAATTGATATATGGTTGCGAGTAGGAGAGTGGATTTGGAAATAAATACTAGAGTATGAAAATATTCCCTTTCAGTGTAGGAAATGCTTTTACGTGGGTCACCTTTCTTTAACTTGTATAAGGGGAATTTTTGAGATCCAAGCTAGTGACATGGTGGCATGGAGCTTCTCATACACATTTAGCAATCAAAAGCTTTGTGGCCTAGGTTATTGGTTATTTGATGGTTGGTAATACAAAGGCGGAAAACCAATCTCAAGTTGCTCAATGCTTGGAAATTCCAATGTAGTTGGAAAATTTTGTTTCTCAAGTGTTGCTTATGCTACGTATTTTGTATATGTAATATGTCCTAATTCCCCTAAGGTTTCAAATGGATGGGTATGCAACAATAATTGGTAAAAGGTGGAGGATTTTTTAGTTAAGATTATATCAATAAGAAAAAAAATTAGTCTTTTTGTTAGAACTCCAAAAGGAGAAATGTGTTGCTAATTAATAGAAAAAAAGTAAAGTTCCTAATCCATATAGAATTTAGAATGTAGCATGGAAAGATGTTCTAATCCCCACTAAAGAATGGAGAGTAGGTGATTATATTCCTAATTGCATTTTAGATTCTATTAATGCGTCCCTTTTCACATTCTATTACATCCTCAACTAGGGAGGAGGAGGTGAAAGCTAAAGGATGGAAATAATTTCATAATCATAAGATCTCAAAAAGTGTTGAATATAGGGAATCATGGTCATTTGGTTCATCAATCCCATTAAAAATGATGAATATTACATGCATGTTATGTTTAATAGTGATAGTCCATTCTTATCTATAGGTATTTATATCTAATTAGTTGGAAAGAGCACCATAAATAAAAACCATTTTAATTCCAACTTAAAAGAATAAATGGAAATGGATGATAATTTCGAAAGTAGACAAACTTAGTATAAGCGTGTGGCACTTACAACTATATAATTATATTAAGTATTGGTGTCAAAATAAATATTAAACTAAATGAGAATTTTTAACCAAGATTGTTGCTTAATAATGTCAAATCCTATATTAGACAATGAAGATTTCATAGTAGGAACTCAAGTATTAGGGTCAAGATATGCAAAGTACAATGAACTTTTGATGTACAACAATGCTTGCTAAATGGGAACAAGTTGATTATCCCAACTTTAGTTCATGTGAAAGAGCACATGTCTCTCAAAATGTCATCTAAGGAGGGTTTTAGTGTCATTTAAGGATTCAACATGTGGGAATGTTTTAAATTAATATAACTTATTTTTTTAATTGAAAATATAAGGTTAATATTTAGTTGGATATGTAGGAGTGTGGTGTTGCTTTAATGGGGAGTAAACATGTCCCTTGTATAGCACCACCACTTATCTTGTTCTTGGGAAGGAGGTAATTTTCTAGGATGAGAAATCAAGTGATAATTTATCTATAAGTTTAATTCATTTTAGCATAGTTTAATGCATTTGAATAATTTTGTATTTCTAAATCTTCAAGTATGAATATACAAAGTATTGTAGAAATATTCTCATTTGCACAAGGATTTTTTGTATTATTATTTGGAAAGAAGAAGATAAATTTGTTAAATTAAGATAATTATTTTCTTTAGATCGTAGACTAATCGGCTTGCCCATTCTAGTTCTACTAGAATCCAAGTGGAGTTAGTTGAGATATATTTGCAAGTAGGAGAGTGCATTTGGAAATAAATACTAGACTGTGAAAATATTCTCTTTCAGTGTAGGAAATGCTTCCATGTGGGTCACCTTTCTTTAACTTGTATAAGGGAAAATTTTGAGATCCAAGCTAGTGAAATGGTCACATGGAGCTTCTAATGCCCAATTAGCAATCAAAAGCTTTGTGGCCTAGGTTATTGATATTTTGGTGGTTGGTAATACAAACCTATGGAAAACCAATCTCAAGTTGCTAAATACTTAGAGGTTCCAATGTAGTTGGGCAAATTTTGTTTCTCATGTGTCTCATATGCTACATATTTTGTATATGTGATATGTTCTAATTCCCCTAAGGTTTCAAAGGGGTGGCTATGCAACAACAATTGGTAAAAGGTGAAGGGTTTTTTAGTTAGGATTATATTGATATGGAAAACATTTAGTCTTTTTGTTAGTTTCAAAAGGAGAAATAAGTTGTCAATTAATTGAAAGAAAGTAAAGTTCTTACTCCATATAGAATTTAGAATGTAGCATAGAAATATGTTCTAATCCCCACTAAAGAATGGAGAGTAGGTGGTTATATTCTTGATTCTATTTTAGATCCTATTAATGAGTCCATTTCTCATTCTATTACACCCTCAACTAGGGAGGAGGAGGTGAAAGCTAAAGGATGGAAGTAAGTTCATAATCACGAGATCTCAAAAAGTGTTGAATATTACATGATGTCATTTGGTTCTTCAAACTCATAAAAAATGATTAATATTACATGCATGTGATGCTTAATAGTGATAGTTAATTCTTTTCTCTAGGTATATATATATATAATTAGTTGGAAAGGGCATCATAAATAAAATCCTTATAATTCCAACTTAAAAGAATAAATGGAAATGGATACGAATTTGTGAAGGAGACAAACTTAGTATAAGAGTGTGGTACTTATAACTATAAAATTATATTAAGTATGGTGTCAAAATAAATCTAAAACTAAATGAGAATTTGCATGGATGTGCAGATTTCAACATTACACTTTCAATGAATTAATTTTGCTTGAAACATTAAAAATACTCGCCACACATTTTTCTAATACTCTCTCTTTGATTAATAATTGTATATGCCCTACAAACTAATCTAAGCATTAACTCTACCTTTTTTTTAAATCAATTAGAACTATGTATTAATACCACCAAAAATATATAACAAATCCTAAAAAAATCAAGTGAAAGGCAACAAATCACCTATAAAAAAAAATCCACCAGCCAAATCTTTTTTCACCAAGCAAGCTAATTTTAGAGAGTTATTACAAATTTTATTAAGGGGTCTCATGAAGTTATTACAACATTTAATTTTGTCGAGTAGAGGGTCCCATGAGAAGAAAAACTCTTTAAAAAAATTCAAAGACCTACTAAAAAATATTTTACAAAACCCCTCTATAAAGACTTCTACAAATTGCTGAATGTAAAGTCAAAGTGATGTGAATGCATGAACAGATAGGTGGATGACAAGCACAAGAAACAAACCAGAGAACTTTTAAACAAGGGAAAAAAATATAAAAAAATATTGCTAGCCAACTTCCAACTCATGTGGGGGATCTGGCCTCTTCCTTAATAATTGCAGCCGGCATCAAATTTTAGCACTAGAAGTTCCAAATAGAATTAAATAAACAAAATATAGACAATGCAAACGGCGGTGCATGTGGGGAAACGAGATTTAATACCTTTCAGAGTGGATTTGCTCGACAACTCGCATTCTCCAAATCCAACAAAAGCATTTTAAAATTTGGCGTGGGTGTAGAAAACAAATGGTATGACGGAGGACGAAATTTCCTGCGTTCCCACTTTGCTTCAGATCGAATTTGAACCACTCGAATCCATCCATTTTTATATGGTGAATTATATCGCCAGCGTTTCTTGTCCATCCATGTGGCAGAATATTGAGCTTCCAGACGAAGACTAGCGGCAGAACATTTTCCTGGAAGGAGGTATGAAAATGGAGGCAGCTTTTACGCCTTCAACCCTATTTAAGGGTTCCATATTTCTTTGCAGGTTTAGGAAAAGATCAGGCTGAATCTGGCGGAAATGGCGAAGAAAGTCGAAGAGGCGATGGGATTTGAGGACTATTTGCCTGTAATGGCGGACAAATTGGGGGAAGAGGAATTTATGGGGGAGCTTTGCAATGGCTTTCGTCTTCTGGCAGATGCGGAGAAAGCCGTGATAACTTTGCAGAGTTTGAAGAAGAATGCAAATTTATTGGGGATGGGAGAGATGAGTGAAGATCAAGTCAGAGCGATGATTGAAACGGCTGATCTGAATGGCGACGGAGTTCTTGACCAGAATGAGTTCTGTGTTCTCATGATCACGCTCAGCCCTACCTTGATGACACAGGCTCACAAATGGCTAGAAAATGCCCTCACTCAAGAACTCGAGGGTGTTGTACAGTAAAACAGAGACTATTTTCTTTCTTTTCTTTTCAAAATTCCTCATAAAAATGACTGTATTAGGTGTTGGGATTTTCCATGGAACAAATATTCCATCTATGCTCAATTCCAAAATCGAAATGAAGGATTTTTTTGTGGTTACATTTAGTTTGTAAACATTATCAGATTTATGTGATTTTTTGGGTTGTCTTTGTATCCCACTTAATTGTTTATATCTATTGTTCTCACTTCTAGATAGTAACAACTTATGCTGTAAGGTCTGTTATGCACCAAAGGGTTAAAAAGTGGGTCATTACAAAGTGTGAGATGTCCCAATAACTGTACACGGCCAATACTAATGGACAAATGTGGGTAACAATAAAGGTGCACAACTCTTTCAATTAATGTCCAAAAATTCTAACTAATAGGGGTAAAGTAGACAGCTAGTGAACACTCATTGAAACATGGATGGTAATTGGTGCTCTTCACCTATTTTATTTTTGCTTTTGGGCTGCTGGGCAAGTTCCTATGGGAATGCTTAGTTTCTTTTGGGTAAGAGTTATTGTGCAATCTATTTAAAAATTGTTTATGGAACTTTTTAGTTTAGTTCTTTTGCATGTCATCTTAAAATTTGTTGAGTGACATGGTGTTTTGGGCAATATGGAATTGTTGCTTATTTCCAACTTCTCGTTTTTTACATAGATTATTTTCAATTCCTAAACAATAATTGCTCCTTAAAATAGGGAAAGATTCAAAATTATTCTTTTCTAGTAATAAAAAACTTGCATTGGAACATTTGAGCTACTCAAATTTAAGCAAAAAATACACTTAAGCAAATACATGGGGGCATGAAGTTATTTTTTTGGTGGCTAAGACGTCTTTATGGAAAACAACATCAAGTGAGAGGACCTAATCACTACACTTGTTTAAACATATTGAATTAGATCTATGGGTTCAATGGATGCATTGACAATTTTTTCATAATCAAATTTTTAATATGTGGAAATAATGATATAAAATTTACCAATTTAAATTAGTGAAATAATTTTTATACAATAGAAAAAATTAGAAGTTTGTGAACTCTTGGTCCATTGGTAAAGTTGAATGGTTCTAAATTAATCTTGCTAAGTGCAACGTCTCAACACCATAAAGGATGAGGGCTCAATTTATTAGACCTAGAGTAGGTATATCATGTTAAAAAGATTGAATCTGTAAGTTTGAATGTTTGCCTATCCAAAAATATCATTAATGTACCTATAATTCCTTGAAATAATTAATAGTAAAGTTAAAATATATCTAGAAATGCATGAGATGGCTCAAATAACTCTTAAACATGACAGTGTACATACACTACAAACTCTTGAGAATGAATTTAATTTAAAATGTCATTCCTAATTTGAGTTTTTTTAGTGAACACTAGTTCATTCAATATTTAGGAAGAAAAAATGCCTAAGATTGCTCAAATCGCTCTTGTATGTGTTGATGTACATACACTCCACGCTCTTGGGAGTGAATATATACCTTTACATTGTTCAATAATTTGAGCCCCTTTAGTGAAAATCAATTCATTTAATATTTAGGAAAGAAAAAGTATCTAAGATGACTCAAACAACTCTTTTGACGATGTACATGTTAGGAAAGGTGTGATTTACACATTGCATGATAAAAAAATAATAATGCTAAAATGTAAAAATAATATTTAGTTGTGGTGTATTTAAGAAGTGTTGGCTCATTATAGTACTAACAATAAGCATATTGATTCATAAACAATACTTTGTATTCAATCATTATTTGTTGTCTTACTACATACTATGTCAAAATGAATGTAATGACCCGAACTTGATTTAACATGGTCCCAATTTGAACCTTAGAGTCAACTAATACAAAAGGTACAAAAGTAATGAGCATATATAATCTCACTACTCCCTAATAAACATCTCACTTATCATTATGACAAATAATGAGAATTTTTTTTGACAAGTGAATAGCTAATTCCAATTCTTATGTAATAACAACAATTTCAAATTGTACTAAGGTGAGACCTTGTATGAGTATTGTACAAGTTAAGCTCAACCACATACCATCACTTGATCCCCACACAAGGCAAGGGTGGAGTGAATGACTTTGAGAACTTGTGACCATCAAAAGACACATACACATAAACAAACTTACAAGCTAAATAAGCTATATGTTGTGCAAGAGGTTAGACCTCAATCTAACATGGAAAACCACCATTAGGCCACCATGACATTTCCTACGAGATACAAATAAGGGAGAATGATGTCTAACCCTAATGACTAGGATATCACAATCTAACCTTGGTAAACATATAAAAGTTTGAATCAAACCCTAGGTCTAGTTTACCAATTAAGACATACAACACCCAACAAAAAGTATAATAAAACCATCATCTTAAGTACCAACAAAGAATAGGTTCACAATCTTGATCGAGTCTTGATCCATTCTTCACCAAAGCTCTAAATATGGAGTTAGACCTTGAGATAAAGTCTGAAAATATCTTTCTTGATAAAAAAACATTCATAAACTAAAGGTCAAATCTAGTGTATTATAGTTATCGATAAACTTCCAAGATTCATATGATGAGACATTTTACAAGTATCAAGAAGTGAGAACAAAGTAACAAATTGATATATTATTTTTAACTTCATCCTACCTCTTGAACTTACTGCCATGAAGATTGGAATTCAAAGAATGTCATAATTATAAGTATATATCCAACCCCATTACTCAAAATGCAAAATTTATAAATAAGAAACCTAGACTTCCATAGTCATTCCTAACTTGGCTTCATAGTGATAGAGGTTGTATTTAAGCATAGTTTTTAAGAGTCATCTTAAGGTGAAACCTTCCAAACATATCTCACACATGCATTCACAAAAAAAATCATAATGAAGTAGTAAATTAACATTGAACTTATAGTATTTTAAATTGCAACCCCTCACAATTTCACATCCTTCTTAGGCCCTTGCTTTAGTGTGCCTCCTTCTAGGTCATTTTCGATCTATTTTGGCCTTATCTCATCCCAAATTGTCATTATATATGCTAATGAGATGACCTGATCCTATGTCTTAGGCCTATGCACTCTGCAACTACCTTTAGTTTTCCCATTTTATGGGTGGACTATGTCGATTAGTGCCATAGTCCCTCCAAAAGGGGCCCAAATTTGAACATTTTAGAGTGTCATTTATCGTCATTTGTGATCCAATCTTGATATTTTGATATGACCATTGGAAGTTGACATAAATGTGAAAATACTCTGAGAACCCTATGTAAAGGTATCATCTCTAATTCATTTGATCATCTTTACAATCTAACAATTCCATTTCAAGTCCTAAATTCCTTAATTCAAGAGCATATCTGAGTACAATGAGCATCAAGCTACAACAACTTATCTTCAAGTATATTTTCATGATGGATTTTCTTATGATTTATTATGATATTGTATCAACACTTGAAGGACTTGTCTAAAGAGCATTGCATCACCACCATTACCAATCCAAAGGTATAATATTGTCAATTCATCATTTCATTTTTTATTTAGCCTCTACCCTACTACTAGCTCTCCTTCTTGTCATCATTGTTGTAGTGGAGGTGGAAACACCAACATGGGGTTTGCCTTAGGCAATCCCCTATACAACATACCATTTTATCTCCCTAGTGTGCAGGTTACAAATCTAATAGCAAAAAGTTTACATTTTTGCATAGAGAAAATTAAGGCACAAAGTTTCATATTTCAAAAATGTGAAAACCATAGGACTATTTCGATTAGCACCATAGTCCTACCAATTTAACCTTAAATTTGGAGAATTTTTAGTTTTGAGTCTTCTAATACCATATTTGGGACTTTAAGGCACACAAACACCCATCTGGACTAAGGCGCCTATCTCTATAGCCTGATGGTTTTAAGCTTAGATTTCAATGATAGATTCCTTTCTACCTCTCATTTCCATATCTGTACTCCTAAGTTGACTTTTGGTTATGTATATTTCTTTTTATGCTTAATATTGTTAAATTTGCATCATTTTACTTAGTCATTACATATTTGTATAAAATAAAATAAAAAAGAGGAAATAATCGCACACAACAATCAACTCTCAATTTGAGATTGAAGTTGAATCTTGTTGGCTATTTCCTCCAATGAATGATATTGATTTGGGATCTTAGTTTATGTCTCTAAGATAGGATCCCATTTTAATAGATTTCTGAACTATAATACAAAAGATTCTTAGTGAACTTGACCAAGGTAGTTATGTGCACAATGAAAAATTGTAGACTTGGAGGACACTATTGAGGATATGTATCTCCTCTTTGATGTTATTTGCTATATATTTGTATCCTTTACTTCAAATGGCATGAGAACATCTTTAGACATCTCATTCTTTCTCCACATGATCATTTGTCATAAGTTAGCATTGGGTTGGAGATTATTGAGTGGCATTTGGAGAATCCATTTTTGTTTTTGTATCATGTTCTATATTGGTTTCCATTGGGTTCCAAATTGTCACCTTCATAAACAAGGCTTGAAACTCCTAATTTGATTTGTGTCCCTTTCAACATTGATAATGCAAGACTTGATTAGATTTTATAGCAACCATATATCTTGTGTGTGTGAAAGTAGACCTGTATCTATATCTGAAATACACAACACTTCAATTAAGTCATTAGATGCATGGTTAGTAAATCAATAATCAATGAATAATAAACCATTACAAAGCGACACATTGCCTTCTAGTAGATGCAAGTTTAGATTTCTCTCAGATTGCTAAGCTATCCAGTGACTAGACAACACCTAAACGAAGGATTTTCAATCTATATGAGCATGGATATAAGCTAGATGGATGCAAGATTAATCTAGATATGCATGATTTAAGCTAGATATGCATGATTAATCTAACATGATTTAAGCAATATTAAGCTAGATGATTTGACTAAGGATGCAATAACTAATATGAAATATCTCAATGCACAAATCGCAATGAACCTAGAGCAAAAACAACATAATAACAATATATTCTCCAGGATTCTTGAATGAGAGATGAGAGCTTGAATTTATAAAAAATTCAGAAAGAAACCAACGGCTAAGATCAAATGATGATGAGCGGTCAAGATTTTCCAAGAGGAAGCACGATCCAGGTGAATTGATGTGATTGAATGCTTTTCTCAGTTTTAAAGGAAATTGAACTAAAATTAAGATAAAATCAAGAAAAAAACTAATTTATTCTCTATTTCATTCAATTTTAATATTTAATTGTTTTAATTGCTTTCTTTGAAATTATTTTCAATTTTCAATTTGCTTTTCAAGATTATCTCCAATTGATTTCTTTTCTCAATTTTTAATTCTTTTTTTTGTCAATTAATTCCTTTTTTGAAGATTTGTGCTCATAATTTCCAATTCCTCTTTCTTGATTTGTTTCCTTTTTTGAAGAAATATGGCAATTTTTATTTATTTTTCAAATTAATTCCTCTTTTTGATGATTTAATGGCAAATTAAACATGCAAAAGATATTTAATTAAAATAAATAAGATAATTGTTTAACATGATTTACTTGGAATGATTTAATTAATTAAATAAATATTTAATTAATATTGAGTGATTAATTTTTCCATGTGACATTGATGATTTTAGAAATTAATTGTGTGCTCAAGATTTATTTAATTACCTTTGGTTAGGACCTTGGTGACGTTGTCAAGATTAGGGGCTCATGGTTTAGATGACCATTTTTAGGGTATTACATTTGCCCCTCTTTGAATTAATGTGCGAGCAATGCGTTGATTCAAAGAAAATTTGATGTCTAGGAGATACTAGTTTTGAACTTGATTGATCACGAACCAGATGAAGAGCGAGGTATTCAACTTGTTTTGAAGCAATGAAACTAAACAGAGTTGATTAAAGCGAAACCAATCCCGAACTTGATTGAACTAGGACCGATGAAGAGAAAATATACCGAACTTGGAATTGATTGATCAAGAAGTGGATCTCATTGATCTAGAACTTGATTGAACTAGACTCAGTGAGCGAAGAGAAAACCGATCTTGAACTTGATTGATCAAGATACAATGAGCGAAGATAAACTGTCCAACTTGATTCAATTCGATGAAATTGAACACCTGCTTAGATTGAGTGTGTGATTGAAGATACTCTTTAAACCCTTGATTGAGTTTAAAGGAATAATCAGCTTGATGAAAAGCTATGAAATTGATTAACGTTAAGAGACTGATTCAGACAAAGACAATGTCAGCTTGATATGAAGCGATAAAATTGATATGCCCCTAGTGATTGATTTGATGAAGCTTAGTTGCTCGACTTGTAACAAATATTTTTGAAAGAAATTCTCAACTTTGAGGTCATGAGTATGCCCCCTCGGGAGCGAAATCAAAAGATAGCGAGGGTTGCGTAGTGATTGTAGGCAAAAAAAAAAATTGTAGCGATGATAAATTATTTGAGCACAAAGATTAATGTTGAAGATTAAAATTAGAGTTAATGTGAGAATTAAATTGAGATTTAGCGTTGATTAATGAGAAATTGAGCGCAAATTGAAGAAGAGAATGAGTAGTTGATGAAAGCGCTAAGTGGTCAACGCCTTAAAATTTTGATAAGAGAATTGACATCAAATTTTGATCCCGAAAATGGACTCAGGACAGTCAATTTATGAGCTCTTGATTTGATTTCATCGTACTTGTGTTGATTGATTATGAGATGTTGTTCTATATGCTTTATTCTATATGTATGCATATCTTTTCAGTATAGATGAATGAATGCAAATGGAATATGGATGTTTATTTTTGTTTCTTTTTATGCAAATAAATGGGGAGAATGAGTAACTAGTAATGCAAATGTTTATTTTTCTTCATGCAATAATATGATTGTAAATAAGTATAAAATAAAATGTATGGAGCTATATAAGATGCTCATGTATGCAACTAACATCTCAATACACAAGTACTCTATCAGAGAAATGATGATGAAAAAGAGACCAATTAGCTGAGAAATGACGAATGCTTCAAACTCTCATTTAGAAGATAAAGAGATCATTGTTATTATACCAAACAACTTTTAAATGCATAAAATTTAGAAAGAATGCAACCTAAACCTAGTCACTAGATTTGGAATGCTTAATTTTCATCACTGAGTGTTTTACAAACACATCAGGCAGAATAGAGTTCATTTCTTTGCATATGCAATATGAATTATCTTGACCGCAATGACCCTTTTTTCGTTCATATCCTTAGACTGATTACACATGCACCCAGATTACACATTTAAGAAATTCCCTCAAAACAAACAAAGAAATGACTCCAACCTCCCTGTAGCATACAAATAAGTGGAGTCGAGGTATGTGTGGCAATTTCACCTTGATGTGAAGGCACTTATCACAAACACCCAATTGATTTAGATGTTTCCAGATCATCATATTCATTCCTACAAGCAACAAACAAAGAAAAGTATTATGCCCCCAATCCTTGCTCCTCTTAGTCAAGATAGACTTCCTCGAGTTACTCAGAGGGAATAATAAGCGAAAGCCAATGTATAGACAACACACAAAGAAAATTCCATGCATATCTCAAACAGTTTAGTGATTGTTTTCAGTAGTCTTATTTTGCTTGTTTACTCAGTGATAAAACTCTTCAGTAGTTAGGAGACGGGTGACTGACTCAGAGTGGATGACCGGGTACCACTAGCAAAAATATGACTTGGTTGATACTGCTTAGGACATGTAAATTGATCAGTTGATTACCCTAAGACTAGGACAGTGATCGGTTTCAAGCCATGAGGGTTCTAAAAGAACCAAGATGTCATGAAAGTGACTAAAAGATATGTACAAGCAAAAGAAAAGATGCAAGAAAGCAGGAATGAAAATAGGAAATGCCAATGTTGTGTTGATAGATGGAGCACTTGAGTACAAGAGGCACCTGTTTACCAAGTTTTCACCTGCTTGGCAAAGTTTTTTTTTTTTTTAGGACTTTTTCTGATTTTTAGGATTTTCTTCAGGACTTTTTCTAATTTTTAGGATTTTTTAAGGACTTTTTCTGATTTTTAGGATTTCTTCAAGACTTTTTAGTTGTACAGGCTGCTGGAGTAGAGAATATTTAGGTGAAGAATTTCTTCAAGTGGATGGTGTTGATCGGTTCATGGAGCTGCTCTCCTTCCGATGTTGAGAGTTGATCGGCACCAGAGCCAAAGACTGTAGTAACGATGTAGGGACCCAACCAGTTGGGTTCAAATTTCCCTTTATTTTCTTGAAACTATTGATTTTTAGGATTTTCTCTCAGAACGAGGTCACCAACCTGAAATTCTCGTTGTCAAACCTTTTTGTTATAACCTCTAGACATTCTCTTTTGATATGCTCTTAGATGATCAAACGCCACTTGCCAATGTTCATCTAGCAACTCGAGTTCTTGCAATCTAAATATTTTGTAGTCTCATCAGTAACAAGACCTTGCAAAGAAACTCTTAAAGATGGTATTTCCACCTCAATAGGTAAGACTGCTTCGGACCCATACACCAAAGAAAAAGGTGTATCCCCAATAGGTGTTCTAATACTTGTTCTATAAGCCCACAGGGCAGGATTGAGCTATAGATGCCAATCCTTTCCAGATTTATTTACTATTATGTGTAAGATAGTCAACAAATTCTTGTTAGATGCTTCAGCTTTTCTATTACCTTGAGGGTAGAATATGGATGACCAGTGTTGTTTTATTTTCAATTTTTCACAGTTAATTTAGATCTTTGTTCTTGAATTGTCATCCATTGTCAATTATAATGGATGAAGGTATACCATACCTGCAGATGATATAATTAAGGATGAACAGAGCTACTTGTTTACCGATTGCTTTGATGAGCGGAACCACTTCTACCCACTTAGTGAAGTACTCAGTGGCAGTTATAATAAACTTGTGTCTGTTAGATGATGCAGGATATATTTGGCCAATTAGATCAAACACCCACTGTTGAAAGGGCCAATGTGTAACAAAGGGTATGAGATCCCTTGTTGGAGTGTGTATAAGGTTCCCATGTAGCTAACACTTCTCACAGGTTTTAGCAAATTTATAGCTTCTTTCTCCATTTCTGGCCAATAGTAGCCAGCCCTTAGTAGTTTATGTGCTAAAGTTAGACCGTTCGAATGGGATCCACAAATACCTTCATGAACCTCGGATAATGCGCGTTGGGACTCCTCAATTTCTAGGCATCTAAGAAAAGTACTATATAAACCTCGCCTAAATAGGTCGTTAGCAATGATGATGTACCGTGACGCATTTTAGATTAGGTTCTTTTTTTTCATTTCAGGAAAGACTAGCAGGGACAACTTGGTCACGTAGGTAAGAGTAAATGTGGTTGTAGCGAGATGGGTCATGTCCAATAATAGAACATACCATCTGGGACTTAGGAGAGTCATAGGCATGATAATGTAACTCTTCCACCAAGAATTGAAAGAAAAAATCATATTCCTATAGTTGTGGTATAGACGCCAAGGTGGTCATTGCATCTGCTACTCTATTTGCTGATCTGGGGATCTGCTGAAATGATACAAAGGCAAAGTATTTTTTGAGATCATCCACCATTCTCTTATAAGGCATCAGTTTCTCATCTCTAGTCTGATATAGATCATTTATTTGGTTGATGATGAGTTGAGAATCTCCATAGATGTGTAATTCAACAATCTTCCACTCAATGGTTAGCTTGATCCTATTTACCAAAGCTTCATATTCTGAAAAGTTGTTTGTGCAAGGGAAGAGAATCTTGTAAGCTTTGGGGATTGAATATTTTTTAGGAGTAATAAAAATTATTCTGGCACTAGAACCATGTTGAGTGAAAGACCCATCAAAGAACATCTTCTATGATCGTTGAGTAAGGTGCATGATTGATTCATCCGGAAATTCTATATGCAAAGGTTGATTGTCTTCAAGTGGAGCATCAACAAGTTGGTCTGCAATAAAATGTCCTTTGATGGCTTTACGTTCCACATATTCAATATCAAATTTTGTAAGAACCATGACCCATTTAGCCAGTCTTCCTATAAGCATTGCTTTACTAAGAAGATATTTGAGTGCATCAACCTTAGCCACTAGCTTAATAGAGTATGCTAACATGTAGTGTCTTAATTTTAGTGCTGCAAAGACTAATGCCAAACAAGCCTTTTCTATGATTGTATAGTTCATTTAATAAGACACCAATGTTCTACTAATATAATATATGGCTCTTTCCTTTTATTATTATTTTGTTGTGCCAGAAGTGCCCCTAGTGAAGTATTTGTGGCTGATATGTATAGAATCAATGGTTTACCTTGAATTGGTGTCATCAATATGGGTGGATTAGAAAGATAATCTTTGGTTTGATTTAGATGTTGTTCACAATCTTCATCCCAGTTGTATTGAACTCCTTTCCTTAATACCTTTGTGAAGGGTTGAGCTTTATCTGCTAGTTGAGATATAAAGTGCCTTATTGATTGAAGACGTCTTGTAAACTTCTCATTTGGCTGATACTCTTGGGCGGAGGCATTTCCATTATAGCTTGGATATTTTCAGGGTCAACCTCAATTCCTTTCTTTGAAATTATGTAGCCAAGCAATTTTCCTGACGTTACTCCGAATGCACACTTTTTAGGATTTAGCTGGAGCTTGAATCTTTCCATTCTATCCAGTATGAGGCCTATCTCTTGAATATGCATAGATCTCTTCATGGTTTTTACTAGGGTGTCATAAACATAATCTTCCATGTTTTTGTGCTTTATATCGTGGAAGATAGTGGTTACTGCTCTTTGGTAAGTCACTCCTACATTCTTTAGTCCAAATGGCATAACATTCCAGCAGAAGGTTCCCCATGCACATGTGAAGGTTGTCTTTTCTTGATCCTCGGGAGCTATCTTGATCTAATTATAAACAGAGAATCCATCCATTAATGAGTACATATCATATCCAATAGTCATATCTACCATCATATCAATGTTGGGAAATGGAAAATCGTCTTTCAAACATTCTTCGTTGAGATCCTCAAAGTCTGTGCAAACTCTAATAGATTTGTCTGCCTTTGATACAGGTACTATGTTTGATATCCATTCTACATAGTCTATAGCTTTGATAAATCTAGCTTTTAGCAGTTTTTCTAGCTCATCCCTGACTAGCATTACCACATGAGGATGCATCTTACGGAGTTTTTGCTTGACTGGTTTAACTCCTAGTGTAATAGATAGATGATGCATGATGAGATAAGGATCTAGTCCTGGCATATCGGAGTATGTCCATGCAAAGTTGATCTTCTTTTCTGAAAAGAGGTTTCTGAAATCTTTTAACTCTTCTGTTGATAGTGATTGAGATAAATGAATGATATGTGGCATCTCTTCACTTCCAATATTGACTGGTTGAGTTGGTTCGATCAATATTGAAGACCTTTCTTGGAAGTCACTTGGGAGCATATCAAGTATCTCACCTTCAGGTGCCTTGGAGAGGTTTTCACCCTTAGGTACGTCCTTTATTTTCACTATTTTTTATTCTGAAACCGCCACAATGTGGTTTTCGCCATCAGATCTCTTATTTTTCTTTTTTTGATTTTTGTGACTGAGATACTTGATGTATGTTTCAGTCATGTTATCACTTTGCTCACTGGTGGAAGATTTCATTGGTTCCACTGCATTAAGATAGCAGGCTAGTGTGTAGTCATTGGCGAAGGTGGGTATATTCAAAGGTTGGTTATAAAGAGTACAGTCAATCAGTTCAGGATGTATCAAAGATAAAGTTTGAACAGGTTCAAGGGAGTTCATGGTATTATCATCATGACTTCGAACTGACCAGTCGAGTTCCAGAAGACTACCTTGCGTAGGTGTCTCGAGACCAGGAAGAGTTACAACATGATTATCGAAGTTCATGTCAGTATTTATTGGACCTAACCCAGCCAACCTACTCCTAGCTTTGTCCCCTACTTCAGACTGGACTACATACCGTGGTGTGACGGTAACAGGGTCAGCAGACAGCATCTCAACATTCATGACAGAGTAGTTATAACATGTTGTTGAATAGTTGTTGTTATAAATAGAGCTTTTTTCTGAGTTATAGAGTCATAAGATGAAGTTTCTGACTCGTCTTCAAGTGATTTAGTAAAAGGATGTATAGTATCAATGCCTACATCTTTGATGTTGCAAGTTCCTTCGTGATTTGGTTCATTGATCACTTGTATTTGACACACTTGTGGACATAACCTTGATGGTTTTGTTAATCCCTGTCGTCTTTTCCATTCAGCTTCATTTGGACTGATGATTGGTCCTGCTTTTGTAGCTTCTAATTCTTCTTTTGTAGTTTCATACCTGATTTGTCCTATCTCACTAGAGGGAGAGTTAGTAGGTGAAGAAGTTTCTTGTGTCCTTTCTTCCTTAAGTTGTTCTTCATAGTCTTCTTGTATTTTTAGTATGATTTCTTCTATTTCCTTTTGCAATTTTAAGCGTATCAGCTCTTGTGCGTCATCTGTGATATCAATGGATTCTTCAGGGGTTTATGTAGTAGATGTTACTGAGAGATGGTTTGGACCCCATTCATACTCATTTGAATCAATTTTTGAATCATCTACTTGTTGTCTACCAGAATGTTCAGTGATGCAAACAATTCTCTGATTCTTTCTACTTCTTCTCTCATATCCTCTGGGACTTCTACTTCTTGTAGTGTTATAGCTGATACAATCAGAACTTGATTACCATCTGCTTCCTCTCTCTCAGTTGGCAATTCTTCTTGTTCACCGTCACACTCTTCCTGAGTTTTTTGAGTATTAATTTCTTATGATGTTGAAGGTAGTACTTTTTTCCTCCACTTAGGTTGATGGTGAGAAGTATGTTTCTGATCTGCTGATTTTCTGGGATCGTATCCCAGTCCAGCTTCATCATTTGCAGACTTAGTTTGTAACTTAGTAGGTTCAACAATACCTTCTTGATGCTTTCCTAGAGGACCAATACCTGAATATCCCATGTGTTGAAGCATCTTATAGCCTGGACCATATTGTGTCAGGGAAATCTCACAATATCTTATTTCTTTGTTTGCACTATCTTCTTTGGAAAGCCATTTGAGAACATCATCCTCTTCTATTTCATCTACAAGGGAAGTAGAGGACTGTATAAAGAGACCATCATAAATGACTTTTGGAGTTGAAGTTTGTGGCTTCATAACCTCTAATGGTATTCCTGACTATCTTGGTGATGGAGGAAGAGACATTGGTGAGAGTATAGGTTTTATTTTGTATCCATCCATGCCAGTGTTTGTGATTTTCAATTTCTTCTCTAAATATTTCAGCAAAGATTCCAAACTTTCAGTTGTAGAGGCTTCTCTATTATGAGGAACAAAAGCATCAGCACTCTACGTTAATGCATTACAGGTATAGCTTGTATCAACAGGAATACTGACTTCAACTCCGTTATAAGGAAATTTCAAGCACTGATGATATGTAGATGGTACTGCTTTCATTTCGTGAATCCATGGCCTACCTAGTAAGATTTTGTATGAAAGAGGTGTTAGAGTAAAGTAATTAATTAACTTTGCTCTCCTCTTAAGATTTCTCTTTATGCATACATTAGTCATTTAATAATTAATATTTAATTATTAAATGCTCACACCTTAGGGTTAGGTTTTCCTTTTGGTGTTGATCTCCTTTATAAGGATTGATCTCTTGTATTATTCATATTCTTGATTCATTTTTCTCTGATAATACATCTTTTCTCTTTGTCAGAGCCAAAACCCTTGTATTCGTTCTCTCTCTTTCTCTGTGACAGGTTTCTTGCATGCAGGTTTCTTTTGGGTTCTGTGGATTTGTATTTCTCAAATCCTACATGGTATCAGAGCTGGATCTGCTGCAGCTTGTTCAGACTTTTGAAAGATTTTGAGATCCAGGTTTTGGTTGCATCAGATCTGTGTTTGTCTTCTGTTTTTTATTTTGGAATAGGGGGTATTTTTTTTCGGTGCACTTTGAGCCCAAACGGACCTCATCGTTGAGCTCGTAGCGCCCAAAAACCCCTATTTCCATATAAAATTCGTCCGATTTGGACACAGTTGCACCAGGAGGCAAAAAATTTTTGGCCCCAAGGCCGTACGGCCCTAGGGCACGACAACCGAGGCAAAAATTTCAAAAAAAAAATCAAAAAAATTAAACAAAAATCGCAGTTTTTTGTTTAAATCGGGCGCAGCCTCTTTTGGAGGCACGCGCAGCCCGGCGGTAACCCCCGCCGCGCCCCCGCTGCGCCGCCTGCCGCCCGCCGCGCCGCCCACTGAGAACCCCCGCCCGAACGCCGCCCGCTCGCAGCCAGCACGCCGCCCGCCTCCAGCTGCGCCGCCGCCTCCTACGCCCGCCCCTGGTCACCCAGAGGACCAGGGGCTGATTTTTTTTAAGCCCTTGAGGACTTAGGGGCCCATCTGGGCTCTTTTTGAAGCTGTTTTTACAAAATCGGGCATAACTTGGGCGTCCGATCTCCGTTTTTCAAAAATGAATAGGCGTTGGAAAGCTAGTTCCGAGCCGGATCTAATTAATGAAGGACTTTTTTTTTTGATTTTGCCGTTTTGTAGTGTTTTTTGCTAGTCAAAGTCAGAACAAGTTTTTTGCACTCCAGGAGCCATATCTTTTGCATACGGACTCCGTTTTTCGAAAGCGAATAGGCGTCGGAAAGGTGGTTCTGTGCTCTTTCCAGCTCTACAGTCTATTTCATCAGAAAAATCTTCAGGTGCTCCAAATTTTGTCTCAACCCGTTATTGCTTTCTATCATTTTCTAGCTTTCAGTTTGTACTGGGGATTAGTTTTTTGCATTGTGGGGGGGTGTTTTCTCTTGCTTTCTGTTATTTACATCAGAAAACCAGAATTTACAAACACCAATACAAAAAAAATCAAACCCCCTTCTGCATCTTCTGTCTAGTTCTGAAAGACCACTTAATAATAATTAAAAATTCAGAGCAGTTGAGGCACAGTTCACAGGATGGCAGACAGACCTATTGAATCTCTCACACCGCATAATTACCACACTTGGAAGGGTCGCATGATGACTCTTCTCCAGTCAAAAGGGTTATGGTCCTGTTTGGATGAGGTTCAGCCTCAGTTGACACGTCCTTTTGAGATTATGCAGCACAGGAACAATATGGATCAGGCTATGGGATTGATGGCTTTACACATTTCCGACAGTCTCCAGTTTCATCTTGAGGGTTGTATCACTCCTCAAGCCATTTGGATCAAGTTTGAAGGACTTTTTGGTATTGTCAACGAGTTCAGAGCTTTGCAGCTTGAGGCAGAGTTAACTTCCTTGGTACCTGATTCGTTTCCTTCTATTGAGGACTTTCTGATGAAGTTCAAACAGCACAGATCAATCTTGCAGGGTTGTGGTAAAACTAAGACTGATACAGAGTGCATTTTCCTGATTCTCTCCAAGCTTCGAGGTCCATTTCAGATCTTCTCTTCAACCTTCTATTCCACCATGGATGCCTTGGGTGCTCGCCATGTCATGCCTTCTTTTGAGGTCTTTTGTGATCGTCTAACTCGTGAGCAAGCTAAGCTTAAGCAGTTGGATTCCCTTTCAGGTTCACAGAACCAAGCATTGGTAGCCCAGCCCTCCAAAGGAAAACAGAAGCAGAAACCGAAGCCTAAGAAAGATTCAGAGGCTAGTGAGAATCCCTCCAAGCCACCACCTAAGTCTGATTCAAAACCACAATTCAATTCTAAATAGGGCAAATCTTCAAAGTCTGGTGAGTCTTCCTCCAAGACTAAGAAGAAATCAGGTGATCCTTGCAGTTTTTGTGGCAAGGAAGGACATCCCGTTTCCAGGTGTTGGAAACGTTTAGAGGCTTTGGAAGAAGCCATGCAGCAGCATAATATCAGTGCACCACAGCCTCCTTCACAGCCCACAGGGAAAGGTCATGCTCTTTCTGCACGAGCATTGTCCTCAGCGTCCACTTGGATTCTCGATTCTGGTGCCTCTCACCATATGACACACACACAGGATTTGGTCACCGCTCTTGCTCCTACAGGCACTAGACATATTGCAGTTGGTGACTCAGCACAACTTTCCATTCAGGGTACAGGTACTATTTCATTGGATGGTGGTTGTCTTCAGGATGTGCTTTTGGTTCCTGACATTTCGACAAACCTTCTATCCGTTTATCAGATTTGCCACTCTGGCTCTAGTAAGACAGTTGAGTTCTCTCCACATGATGTGGTTATTCGAGATCTTCATGATCCTGACTTGGTTGTGGCTACTGGGAGTGTGGATTCTGCATCTCACTTATATAGTTTTGATGGCTTTGAGAGTTCAGACACTGTTGGTTCCTCTCTTATAGCACATGCAGATTCAGTGAGCAGGCTTTGGCATGAGCGTTTTGGTCATGTCAGTTACAGATATCTACAGCAGATGAGTACACAGGCACTTGTGATTGGGCTTCCACAGATTTCTTGTACAGATGGTGTATGTCGTGGTTGTGTCCTTGGCAAACATCATCGAGATCCTTTTCCTAAGGGTCGAGCCTCTCGTGCTAGGGTAGCCCTAGAGTTGGTACACAGTGATCTTATGTCCTTTCCGACTCCTTCTTTTTCAGGGGCCCGTTATGTACTCACTTTTATTGATGACTTCTCCAGACGTACATGGGTGTACTTTCTTAAGTACAAGTCTGATGTCTTTGACTCTTTCAGGAAGTTTAAGACATTTGTGGAGAAGCAATTTGGACTTTCTATCGAGAGGATACGCACAGATAATGGGGGGGAGTATGTAAATCAGGCTTTCAGAGATTTTTGCACTGAGCATGGTTTACAGCATCAGTTTACAATTCCTTATACCCCTCAACAGAATGGTGTTGCTGAGAGAAAGAACAAAACCTTACGGGAGATGGCAAATTGTATGATACAGTCTCGAGCTATGAGTTCTTCATTTTGGGCTGAGGCAGTCAATTGTGCCAATTATATTCAGAACCGGATGCCCCATAAGGCATTACGACATATGACTCCTGAGGAGGCTTGGACCCATGTCAAGCCTGATGTTTCTACATTCTGAGTTTTTGGTAGTGAGGCTTGGGCATTTATTCCTGATGCTCAGCGGATAGCCATGGAGAGGAAGAGCCGACCACTCATATTTGTTGGCTACTGTGAGGATGTTAAGGCATACAGGTTGTTTGATCCTGATTCCAGAGAGGTCTTGTTTCGGCGGGATGTCCAGTTTGATGAGTGCTATCCTCAGATGGATTCTCCATCACCAGCTTCTCCCTCATTGCCTACTCCTTCCTCTTCATCTCTTGAGGATTACTTATCTCTTGAGGATGATGTAGATCATGATCCACCATCTCCACCACCACCAGTTGCTCCATCTTTGCCGAAGTGGGCCCGTGATACTGTTGATGCAGCTGGTTCTTTGGCAGGTGATCCTTCAGATACTCATCGCACTCGTGCTCAGACATCTGGTTCTAGTCTTTTGAGTCATACCCTTTCAGATGATCCTCAAAAGTTTTCAGAGGCGACAGGACACCCAGAGTGGGATAGGGCCATGGATGAGGAGTATTCTTCTTTGATGAAGAATCATACTTGGGATCTTTGTCCTCTTCCTAAGGGAAGAAATTTGGTTCGGTGCAAGTGGGTGTATCGTACCAAGTATGCTGCAGATGGTTCTATTGATAAGTATAAGGCCCGTCTTGTTGCGAAGGGGTTTTCTCAGGTAGAAGGTATTGACTACTCTGAGACCTTTGCTCCTGTCGCCAAGATGAATTCTATACGCCTGGTACTTTCACTTGTAGCTTCACAGGGATGGACAGTGTTTCAGATGGATGTGAAGAGTGCCTTCTTGCATGGAGACCTACATGAGGAGATCTATATGGAGCAGCCTCAGGGTTTTGTGCAGGACACTTCTTTGGTTTGCAGACTTCGACGTTCATTATATGGTCTCAAACAAGCCCCCAGGGCTTGGTATGAGAAGATGGACTCCTTCTTGCTTTCCTCGTGCTTCACACGCTGTCATTCCGATCACACAGTCTATATTCAACGTCAGGAGGGTGATCTTTTGATTCTAGTGCTATATGTAGATGATCTCATCATTACAGGTAGCTCATCCTCCATGATTCAGAGTGTTCAGAGAGCTTTGATGGAGCAGTTTGAGATGACCGATCTTGGTCTCTTGCACTTCTTTCTGGGTCTACAGGTTATTCAGTCTTCGGATGGGATTTCCATTTTTTAGGAGAAGTATGCTCTTGATATGCTTCAGCGATTTGGCATGCTTGATTGCAAGTCTGCCCCCACTCCATTTCAGTCAGGTGTTGTTTTGTCTTCCACTTGCTCTACTCCTTCAGTAGACCCCACTTTATACAGGTAGTTGGTTGGCAGTCTGTTGTACCTGACACATTCTCGTCCTGATCTTTCCTTTGCGGTTGGCCTTGTCTCTCGGTTCTCCCATGATCCTCATGAGAGACATTGGCAAGCAGCCAAACGTATTTTGAGATATATTTAGGGCACCACACATTATGGCATTCACTACTCTTCAGGATCCCCTCATATCATTGGCTTCACTGACTCCGATTGGGCTGGTGATGTCAATGATCGGAAGTCTACTTCTGGCTTCGTTTTTTGCCTTGGTTCTGGTCCTATTACATGGTCTTGCAAGAAGCAGTCCACTATTGCATTATCATCTACAGAGGCTGAGTACCGAGCAGCAGTGTTAGCCAATCAGGAGGTTTTATGGCTTCGGCAGTCGATGATAGAGTTTGGGTTTCCTCCAGATTGTCCCACTATTCTTTGGTGTGACAACCAGAGTGCCATTCACATTTCATGCAACCCAGTGGAGCATCAGCGGACAAAGCACATTGAAATCCACATGCACTTCATCAGGCAGTTGATTCAGGATGGTTCTCTCATCTTGGAGTACATTCCTACAAAGGAGCAGGTTGCTGACATCTTCACTAAACCTTTGGCATCTCCGCGCTATCTTCAGTTGCGCTCAATGCTTGGGGTGAAGGAAGTTGTCCTTGGGGGGTCTCAGTGAGGCCTTCCTTCCTTCATGTTTTCTTTTCAGCATGATTCTTTATCTCTTTTTGGAGAGGAGTTTTTTCCCACTGGGTTTTCTCCTTTACTCCACTTTATAGAGATTTTCTTGTATTCGGGTACCTCATCAGGCCTTGTTGTTGGGACCCTCTTTTGCATTGTAGTTCATTTGCTTTCTTCTGCATTGTTTGTAGCTACATTGTAGCTCATCTTAAGGGGAGGTGTTAGAGTAAAGTAATTAATTAACTTTGCTCTCCTCTTAAGATTTCTCTTTATGCATACATTAGTCATTTAATAATTAATATTTAATTATTAAATGCTCACACCTTAGGGTTAGGTTTTCCTTTTGGTGTTGATCTCCTTTATAAGGATTGATCTCTTGTATTATTCATATTCTTGATTCATTTTTCTCTAATAATACATCTTTTCTCTTTGTCAGAGCCAAAACCCTTGTATTCGTTCTCTCTCTTTCTCTGTGACAGGTTTCTTGCATGCAGGTTTCTTTTGGGTTCTGTGGATTTGTATTTCTCAAATCCTACAAGAGGAAGGTTAAGGACCTGAAAAGATGACATCTCTTTCCACAGGTCCTACCCTAATTGGTAGTAGTACCAGACCTTTAGAGGTTCTCTCTTCTTTATCATAAGTTTTGATTGTTATTTTCTTTGTTGGATCAATGACATTTTCAGAAAATCCTAGTTGTGTCAGTAAATTATAGGTACATATATTCAACCCAGCGCCTCCATCTATCAAAACGCGTTTAACTTGATGTTTATGGATCATAGCTTCTATGTGTCATGGTTGGTTATGCGGGTGAATCAGTGAGTTATCATCTTCTTCAGAGAAAGTGAGGTAATGAGGCGAAGTCAAGTGACCCACAATAGATTGAAACTGATCTACGTCTAAATCTTTAGGGACACTAGTAGTGAGCAAAGCCTTGTCCAAGATTTCTCTATGAGCAGAAGAGATCTTAAGCAGCTCCAAAATGGAGATTTGAGCGTTAGTTCTTTTCAATTGTTCGACAATGCTATAACCAGGAGAGGATAATGAAGCTAGTTGTTTAGATTTGGTCGTGACTGTGTCTGTTTGTCTGTTTGAAGGAGTTGGTAGGTTTGATGTTGTTTGAGTAGAAATTGAGGAACTAGCTCCTTGGAGAGTAACCTTCTTTTGAGCACGGGTCATAGCATTGGTAGTTTGTGCTTGATTTTTTTTATTTTTGATTATGATCACATTGCAATATTCAGGTTGGGAAGATTCAATCATGTTGATCACGTTATCGTTGTTAGTGTAGGTATAAATGACTTTAGCACCTCCCTTGGATTTTGAGGAATCACCTTGTTCATACGTTGGTAAGGGATCTTTAAAGGCCTTATGATCAACATTAGTCACGTGATTTCCAACAACGATTTCACCAGCGTCGATGAGATCTCGAATTTCATGTTTGAGTTTCATGCAGTTTTTTGTGTTATGTCCCTTGTTCCGATGGTAGTCAGAGTATTCGTTTTCTCTCCACCATTTGGGTTTAATTTCTGGATCATATGGTCTAGAATTGTCTGGAAATGTTATCAGATCATTTGCCAATAAAGTTTTAAAAGTTGATTCATATGATTCATCTAGATGAGTAAAATCATGCTTAGGCTTTGAAATCCAAGGTTTCTCTTTAAACTATTCTTTTGATTTTTTTGGCAGATTTTCTACTGCAATTTTAGCTGCCTTGAGTGCTTGTGTGTCACTAGCCGGGTTAAATATTGTGGATTTTGATTTTTCTTGAATAGTGTCTACCACTCTGTCACTAACAACGTTTATGTTGTTATCTTTGCCGTATTTCCAGTATTTGTTCTTTTCTTTAGAACTAGAACCTTGCGATGTTTCTTTCCAAAGTGATATATCTCCTTTCTTTATGAGCACATCTTCCACTCTGATGGCACTATCTACCATTTTGTTGAATGAAGGATACACTTGCATTTGAATACTATATCTCAATTCAGGGATTAGGTTATTGACGAAGATATCCATTTTCTCAAAATCTAGAATAGGTCATGAATATCTAGAGAACATCTTTCTCCAACGTTGAAGAAAGGTGAGAAAAGGTTCTCCTATTTTCTGTTTAGTGTTACAAAGTTCGATCATAGTGACTGGATGATGAATTTTATATGAGTACTGTTGTAGAAACAATTGTATTAACTCCTCAAAAATTTTGATTCCCATAGGTAGGCTTGAAAACCATTCCATAGCTTGCCCTCCCAAACTTCTCTAGAAAAGGCACATGAGGTATGTTTGATCATGCATGAATTCCATACATAAAGCGCAAAATTCTCTGACATGATCCTGAGGATTTGTATTCCTGTCATATTTGTCAAACTTAGGCATTTCTACTTTTGAGGGAAATGAAGGCATGTAAAGGTTTTTGTCAAACAAAAACGGACATATTGTGTCCAGAGAATATTGCTTTGACGATTTATCTTTGTTTTTCAGTTCTGTGATTTCAGTTTGTAATGCTTGCAATCATTTGTTTACCAAGCTTAAAGGTGTCTCTTCCTCCTTAGTGATGAGGGTTTCAACGTTATAATTGATATGAATTTTGGCACCGTTCTTTACTATCTCTAGAAAATAGTCTTCTTTTTCTCTAGTTGTGATGACTTTCATCATCTTTCAGAAATGCTTATCGTTTAGACATTTATTTATACTAGTTTTTGAAGGTTCAAAGGCTACAGATTCATCTGATGAGGACTCATTGTCAGTGGCATGATTTCTGAGGTTGTCATAAGTATCTTGTTTAGAAGCTTGTCTTTCTTGCCTTTCTCCAAACATGGTGGCAGATAGGGGCTGATCAAAGATTGGTAGATCATAAACTGGTATTTGTGATGATGATGGTCTATTTGGGATGGGGTTTTCTACAAAGAATGGATTATCGTTTGATGAAAAGGATGTTCCTTTTCCTTTGTATATTTTGTTGCCAGAACTTCTGGTTTGAACATGCATTTACAACCGATAGGACTGAGAGCTAGATGTGCTGCAGAAGTCAAGATCAAATTGTATTTAGTTGTTCGTTTAACATAGTGATTGAGTGAAGTAACTAAGATCTGGTCTGGTTTCAAGAATGATATATCCTATGTAAGATGTTATCTAAGTTAACTTAGGTTTGATAAGATGTTGTTTGAACTAGCTTAGAGATTATCGATAAAATCATGCAACGCAACGACAGGGGTACACTATCAAGACTGTTTATTAGGGGGGTGATAACCAATTTTATGCTCATTGTAGACTAGTTTAGGCAAGTTTGACTATTCAGGACTGATAAAATCAGGAATTTGTACGACAGAGGATTAGACAGAGATGAGATTCTGACAGATAGAGTTTCAATGACTGACAAAGACCAGTTTTTATAAGGACTAAGTTGTTGATGTTTGACAGAGATCAGTTTTGGACACAGACAGTTTATCACTGGTTTGTTGATTTATTTTCTCTAGTTTTAGTATTTCAGTTTCAGTTTCGAGAATGAAAACACAGAAAACACACAAGATATATAATAATTCAATCACAACACGCTAACCCTACAGAAGTTGGTTTAGATAAGAAAATCTTTGCTTGTTGACTTAGGTACACACCCAATAGCTAATCAGAATACAACCGATGAGTCTCACACAATGGATTCTCAACACCATATTAGCCGACTCCAAATGATAATGGGGGCACGATATGGCAAGTGTCTTGGGAGAGTTACTATCTCTCCTGCACAAATATTATCCCCCTTTCGGAGGTGAATCGGGTAGCCTCTATCTTATAGTTTTTAGTAAGGGTTCCATTTAGAAGGACCACCTGACTTTCACGCAAGCGTGATTTAGATACAAAACTCAGCGGGATGTTGAAACCATGTAGTCACACAAGCGTGATTTAGACCGTGAGGCCCTACAAGATGCTCAACATGAGACACTCCTCATAAATGAAGCAGTGCCACAAATTATTCCGTCTCTTGGGACTTACACCCCAAAAGCATTTTATTATAGTGAGTTGGATTCTTGGCTTTGGCCGGACTCACTTGGGTCGTTCCCTCTCACCAAGCCTTAGGGGCTTCTTGGGAGGCAGGCCCTCTAAAGGTATCAACAGATCTCAAACTCTAATAGAGAAAACCTCAAGGTCTAGATTTTTTATTGTCCAAATAGACAAGAGCATATTCTCCTACTCTATAATTCTCCCAAAAACACGTAAAACAAAGTTCTTTCCCTTATATAAATTGAAGTGTTCCTAAAATGATTAAGAAGTCAAAATGTTTGTTTGTATCTCAGGAGGCAACCTGCAAAACAAAGATATCAATAGTTCAAATTTATAATCTTTGGAAAGTGTATGTTTAATGATTGAATTCTTTGTCAAGTGGACCTGCAAACATTAAAAGCCCAAGATTAGTTGCCAAAATAACATAAAAAAAATCATCAAAAGAAAATTCTAGCATGCAAACTATAAATTAAACTAATCTAACAAGAATTTCCATTTTTTATGACTATCCTAGTTATGACAGTTTTGATAGTACTTCACTCTGTCGTTTATAACTTTCCACCCAGACTTAATTAGGAAACTCGCTTCAATGGAAATGTAGCAAACGTGGTTTGACACAACATACCAAAATTGTGTTTAGATCCAATGGTTAAATAACAAGGTATGCCCTCCAAACATAGACCATGTTTGACTGTCACAGAAAAATAAGCAAAATGGTAGTACTTCACTTTGTCATTCATAACTTTCAAAAGAAAAATCCTTAGGCACATCGCTTCATTCAAACTGTGTAAAACATGGTTTTAAATAACATATTAAAAATTGGTTTATATCCAACGGTTCAATAAAAAGTTATGCACTCCAAACAGAGACCATGTTTTACTATCACAGAAGAATAAGTAAAATGATAGTACTGCACTCTGTCATTCATAACTTTCAAACTAGAAATTCTTAGAAAAATCTCTTCGGTGAAAATGTAGAACACTTGGTTTTCAACAATATATTAAAAATTATTTTAGATCCAACAATTCAATAAAAAGTTATGCCCATTGTCACAGAATAACAAGCAAAAACAAAGATTTTTATTTGCAAATTTAACACATGTTTATTAGTTATAAAAACCAAACATTAAATTTGTTCAAGAAACATTAGAAATATTATAGTCGTGGGTTTGAGCCCCACGATGGGCGCCAAAAATGTGTGTGTGAAAAGTGGACTTGTATCTATATCTGAAATACACAACACTTCAATTAAGTCATTAGATGCATGGTTAGTAAAATCAATAATCATTGAATAATAAACCATTACAAAGCGACCCATTTCCTTCTAGTAGATGTGAGTTTAGATTTATCTCAGATTGCTAAGCTATCTAGTGACCAGACAACACCTAAGCGAAGGATTTTTAATCTATATGAGCATGGATTTAAGCTAGATGGATGCAAGATTAATCTAGATATGCATGATTAATCTAATATGATTTAAGCAATATTAAGTTAGATGATTTGACTAAGGATGCAATAACTAATATGAAATATCTCAATGCACAAATCTCAATGAACCTAGAGCAAAAACAACATAATAACAATATATTCTCCAGGATCCTTGAATGAGAGATGAGAGCCTGAATTTATAGAAAATTTAGAAAGAAACCAACGGCTGAGATCAAATGATGATGAGCGGTCAAGATTTTCCAAGAGGAAGCACGATCTAGGTGAATTGATGTGATTGGATGCTTTTCTCAGTTTTAAAAGGAAATTAAACTAAAATTAAGATAAAATCGAGATAAAACTGATTTATTCTCTATTTCATTCAATTTTAATATTTAATTGTTTTAATTGCTTTCTTTGAGATTATTTATCAATTTTTAATTTGCTTTCCAAGATTATCTCCAATTGATTTCTTTTCTCAATTTTTAATTCTTTTTTTTTTTGTCAATTAATTCCTTTTTTGATTTGTTTCCTTTTTTGAAGATTTGTGCTCATAATTTCCAATTCCTCTTTCTTGATTTGTTTCCTTTTTTAAAGATTTATGGCAATTTTTATTTATTTTTCAAATTAATTCCTCTTTTTGATGATTTAATGGAAAATTGATTTATTTAATTAAATATGCAAAAGATATTTAATTAAAATAAATAAGATAATTGTTTAACATGATTTACTTGGAATGATTTAATTAATATTGAGTGATTAATGGCCTGCTAATGGGCTTTTGAGGGCTTATCCTCCTAGGGCTGTTGAAAAAAGTCATGTGTGGATGCCGCCAAACAGGGGATGGATCAAAAGCAACTTTGATAGGGCATCCAGGGGGAATCCTGGGATCTCCGCTGCAGGGGTCATTGCTCGAGATGAGAAAGGTAGTATTTTAGCATTTGGAGCAAAGAGATTGGTGGATGGCACTAACAATGAAGCTGAGTGTCAGGCAGTAATTGAAGCAATTCTTATGGCGAAAAAATTGGACGTGAAAAAACTAGACCTTGAAGGGGACTCCCAGATAGTGGTGAATGGCATCGCTAGGGGTAGGATAGATTCTTGGCACCTAGATAAACATATCAGAAGAATACATGACCTCCTGATTGGGTTCAAGGACTTTAAAGTATCACATGTTCTAAGGGAAGTGAATGCAGAAGTTGATGTGCTCTCGAACGTAGGTGCAAATGGTCCCTTGGCTGAACATTTTAATTTCTTTGAAGACTTAAGGGATTTGGATTCCTTAGAATTTGTATGAAGAAGCGTTGAGTATGAAAGGTGAACCTGAGAAGTTGTTAAAAGCTATGTGTGAACCCATTTTAGATATCCATGTTGAGGGATGGGGAAGGCTTATGTGGATTAAGTACACTTGAATGGCAACAAGTAGAGAAAATGGCGATGTAGGTGCAATTATGACAGTGAATGGAACTTTGGATTTGTTGGCGATGTGCGATGTGAGGTGGTGTGTGCGGTGTAATAAATGGAAGGGGTGGCAATGTTTTGTGACATTATGGTCCTCAGTTTTTGGCATTTCAAAGAGGGATTACAATTTCCTTTGTGAGCATTGTTTCTTGGCTATGTGGCAGGGGAACAATGGAAGTGAATTTCTCGCAGTCCACTTTGTGCCAAATGCTTGCCATTCAAGGTCGTATTTCAAGCCATCGTCTGAAGCATGTATGTAGGGTGGATGAGGAAGAATTTTGGAAGGTTGTTCATTTGATGTTTGGAGACGAATTCCTGGACACCGACTATCGCCCGTCAACTAATTTGGATGTATCATCCTTGTTTGTGGCACTGGCATTGATGGTGGGAAGTTTAAGGGAGGAGGTGACACGGGTGGCATCTCTTGTTCTGAGACCAAAATGGTCGGTTGGCTTGGCAGAGTTAGTGGAACGTGCAGAGATTGGTGTGGGTTTGCGAATGGAGCAAGGACCATGGAGGCGCTTAGGCGGGCGGAATGATGCAGTGCAGCCTCTGGTGGTGTGGTCGGCCTCTCGCTCGGTTGAAACCCAGTTGGAGGATGCAAGGAAAGGGTGGCAGGATCTACTGGACTTTGTGCGGAAGATGGGTCTAACGGAGTGGGCGAAACTGTGCGACAAGCAAACCCCGGTGAAGTCATAGGCTCCAATTGGTGAGGATGGGCGGCCGATGGTGCAACATCAAATCCCACAGAAGATTGTGAAGATCATGGAACGCAACGAGTTGCAAGGAGGATGGTCGGGAACCATGACCAGTGTTGTGAGGGTGCAGTCTAATACAGGACCCAGTCATAACATCCCCAATTTCTCCAAGGAGGAGTTTGTTGGCTAGCTCCCGTAGGATGGTTTCGTGAGGAATTTTTTGTTAGTAGGTTGTTGGTTTTTTTGGCGGTTTTTCACCAATGTAAGGAATGTAACCTTAGTGGTAGGCATAGCTGGTGTTGTTTTTTTGTCTCGAGTTTCATTTTGAGTTTTGTAGGGGCGAGACCCCATATAGTCTAATGATAGTGGAAAAGCTCTAGAGCAGCTGAAGGCATGTAATTTTCTCATTTGAATTAAAACAAATATTAAACCTGATATCGATCAAAAAAAAATATTGAGTGATTAATTTTTCCATGTGACATTGATGATTTTAGAAATTAATTGTGTGCTCAAGATTTATTTAATTGCCTTTGGTTAGGACCTTGGTGACGTTGTCGAGATTAGGGGCTCATGGTTTAGATGACCATTTTTAGGGTATTACATATCTTATTTTTTCTTCTCTTATATTCTCATTCAACAATGAAAATAATTCTTACATGCATTCTTGTCTTTTTTTCTTTACACGGAGAGAAATGTTGTTTTATAGTTTTTTATCATTTTTAGCATCCTTTGTCAAGCATCCAACATCAATATAGGAGATTCTAATTTAAAGGGGTTGTGTGGCACTCGTTATTTTCTCTTATTGAGAAGAATTTTTCTTCACATGGGGTTGTATTATTCTCATACTTTAGAGAGAATCTTGTGTTTTCTCTCTTTTGGAGAGGGAATTTTTATACTAGTTTTTCTCCTTTTCTCTATTTGGATATGTGCAGGATCATGGTGGGCCAAAACAAGGCCTTAAGTGGCAATGAAATTTCAGAAAATTAGAGTTATGCAACTTGACATGAAAATTTGAATAAGTTATGAACATTATTTTAAAGATATGTAAGAAGAGAATCTGTAGCAAATTGAATGTAGTTTTTGAGCTACTAGTTGTTTTTTGAAAAAAATAAATCTATTTGATGGAAATTTGAAATTTCAATGCAATAGTATTTGTGTAACATGGAAATATTTCAAGAATGAACCTGCAAGATTTGTTAGTTTCACAACAATGTAAACCTACAGGAAACTCCAAAATTACCAATTAAGCAATTTAAAAGAGAAATACTTCAAATAGTAAACCTCCACTTGTTGTCTCATTGTGTTGTATCATCTTTGATCTTGTTGTAGATATTGCTCTCAGATTGCACTGGTTGTAGCTCCCAAGGTGACAAATGATGAATGGACTCTTTGATAAATGGATGTTGTATGCAAAGCTAATGAAAGATTAAACTAAAAGCCAAAGGCACACTGTAAAATTGCTAAAATGCTTGGATGCTCAAAACTCACTTGAATGCAAGATAACTACTAGACTCAAAATGCTAAGGAAATGCTCTTTTTATAGAATTTCATGAGCAAAATCCCATGTGGCAGAGATCAACGGTTGAGATTGAATCATGCAATATTGATGGATATGAAGGATTAGTTGAAATGTGAGAGAAAAGGGGGGAAGATGTTCCTCCTACACATGCAAGGTAGAGGAAAAGGTGGAAGAGGAGTCCAAGTGACAAGATGCTCACCTTGACTGAAGATGAAGACTCCAAGAATATATGATGGTTGGAGGAGAATTTGGAAATGTGGGACAAGTGAAAGTTGACCAATATGATGTGGACACAACCTCCTCCAAAGATGTAGGAGTGATGGAGAGAATATAGGGAAGTTGAAAAATAAGTGTACGTACAAATACTTTCAACTTGAAATGGAAGTTAGAGTTTAATATGGCTAATTAATAATTGAAAATTAATATTTTGTTTAGCCACATGAAATGAGTTGGCAAGATTGAGTGATGTGGAGATGAAGTGTGGTGGAAAAGGAGATTAAATGATTATAGAATTAATTAATTAATCGAGACTTTAGAAGAATGCATAATGCATGATTAAATATTAAATATTTAATAAGATCGATATTGAAGAAATACTAAATGAATTAAATAAATTAAAATTTTCAATTTAAGTATAAAATAGGAGAATAATCATTAAATAAATAATAAATATTTATTTAATTAATCATAGCCATTTTTTAGTGTATACATTTTTCCCCTCTTTGAAATTTTGTTGGAACGACATTGTTTCAAAGAAAAATTAAGTCTCGATCTTTGTTGTCTCTGACGTTTGATAAAATGTCGTTAGCATGCCCCCTCAGGAGATTGATCGTGAAATTTTGAAAAATTTAGTTGAGAAATTAATCTCATGATAAAATGATGAAAAGTTTGGATTAAAAAGCCCTTAGCAAGACAAAATTACTTTCAAAAATAAAAATGCCCCTCTCCTTTTAAAAATTAATTACCCCTCATTAGGTCAAAAAGGTAATTATATAGAATATGGATGGGGCCATTTGTCCACATCATTTGCATTGTTTGCTTTTGGAGAGTGAAAGTAGGAGTTCTCTCTTGGAGATTGGATGAACGTTGCCAGTTGTCAAGATGGTGGTCTCATACGCAAGTCATCGTTTCGAGTGAGTGTGGAGAAATTAGAGACTGGCTGTGTACAGACCCCCAGTAGGTACCCTAAACTTGACCTTGTGTTTTGATTTGTATGATTTTTCCCGAAAAATCCGCATGTTAGGTTAGGTTTGGATTTTTTCCGTTTTTCTCGCACTTGTTTTAGCGCTTTTGTTAGGTCTTTTAGCACTTTTGTTTTTTTTTTTTGCGCTTTTGTTTTTGTCACACATATGTTTAAATTTTTCACACTATTATGAATAGTTTTCGCGCATTTACATTTTTCAGCGCATATGCCTAGGGTTTTCACGCATTTGCATGATTTGGTAGCGCTTTTACTTGAAATGGCGCATTTGCGAGATCTTATAGCACTATTGTTAGATGTTATAGCGCTTTTGTTTGTTTTCACGCATTCGCACAAAGTATTCATGCATATATGATTTGTTGTAGCACTTTTATTCAAAATAGTTCTTTTTGTCCTCTATTTTGCACAAATGCATCAGGAGTCAATTTTGTTTGAAGAATTGATGACGTTTGATTTGATGTTGATAAAGATAGATAATTTTGAGACGATTGAGATGCAATTGATAGATTGATTACCATGATTGATGATTTTATAGTGGATAGAAGCTCTCAGAGACCGATTTAGTCTCTGATGAAGAGCTGATAGGTTAAACAACCAATTTTGATCATAGATTGATATAATGGATTCCTTGATAGATAGGATAGATGAATTGATAAATGATGATTGACTTAGACAATATTGTTTGCATAAACATGAGAGATTAGATGTTCTCCAGTGTTGTGAGCGATTTCCCTCTATGAGGCATTTAGTTCCCGAGTTAGATGCACCAGCCGTGAGACATATTGATGCATGTGGATTGAGACATCTCCTGTACATGCCTGATATCAGGATAAACGGGGGATTATTGACAACTCTTGCAGAGAGATGTCATAGCGACCGCAACTCCTTTCATCTACCTACTGGAGAGATTAGCATTACATTGGAGGATGTGTATAGGATATTGCGCATCCCGATTGTTGGAGATCTTGTTCAGTATGATCATCACGAGATGGGTGGTACGGCAGCATTGTTGACTATTTTTCGTGAGGAGTCTATTGATGGTCCTAATATTAGATGGGAGGACATGCTGATGTATTATAATACTCTACCTTCCATATTGGTTGGATTAGGTGGAGGATTCATTTGCCCAGACAGGAGATCGTGTGGCTTATCTGTTGGTTGGGGCCAGATTATTTTGAGCATCATGCAACATTGAACGAGATACGCATGGGATGTTTGTATGCTGACTCATTTATATCATGATCTTCATCAGGTTGTATATGATGGTGCAACCAGTTTTTCTTCAGGTGTCACTCTTCTACAGGTTGGTGTTGAGAGCACATATAGATCACATGTCCTATTCATGATTGAGTGCGAGGAGATTGAAAACCTTACATTTATTTGTACTGACAAGCTGGGTAAGCCTTGAGTACTAGAGATGGGTTCTTGATACCATGTACTCAGTTGTTTGGAGACCTTATGTATATTGTGAGTCATGGATGGATGATGTGATTTCATTACTAGTGATTATGTAAACCAGATAATTGATTAGCCGGACTCTATTTGTTATTGAGAGATACCTCATTTAGCGAGTTGTTAGACAGTTCAACAGGCCACAAGGTATGCCACAAGGTGTTTCCTTGTATGCATGGACATACGAGGATAGGCGAGATTGGGGTCCTTCTCTGTCATTTGATGTTGCGTATGCAGAGTTTATAACTATGTCGCTAGTTCCTTTTGAGTTGCAACCACATGTATTAGATGTTGGTACCACAAAGAAGTAGGCTAGATATCTAGTAGCTCATCCATTCACACAGATTACAGATCCTGCAAATCCACCACCTAGCTCAAGGGATGAGGATGAGGATGAGGATGGCCCTCGACGAAGGAGGAGGAGGTGACGACAGGGTGGGAGAGGTAGATGGAGATGAAGGCGATGATGGCAGAGGTGGGAGGAGAGGCGGTGAGAGAGGTGGCAGGAGAGGCAACCGAGCATGGGTATGGGGTGGACCTTTTGATGCTCGTAGCAGAGGACCACTATTAACTATAGAAGGCAGGGATGCAAGGAGGGGGGGTTTTGAGAGATGACCATTACTACCTAGTGCAAGCATATTTGGTGGGAGAGATGGAGGCCAAGGAGGTGGATCAGATAGGGTTCGAGGTAGTGGGAGGGAGGGGAGAGGTGGTGGAGTTCTTCAATTTGGTCAGATGGGTCATGATCCTAGTGTGTTGGAGGCTCATGGAGGTTTTGATGAGGGGATTTCTGATGAGGATTTAGAGGATGACGTGCCTTTGATTAGACATAGGATTACTAGGGTACAACAGGTTGATGCCCCAGCAGAGAGGGATATACCACAGGATGAGGCAGCAGGTGATGATGTGCAAATGCATGATAATGTACCAGAGATACACGACGACACTGCCAGTTTGAGGGCACAGATTGCACAGCTCCAAACACAAATGTAGGCTCACTGCTAAAAATGAGAGAGATATTTTTATTAAGCAATATGGGAAGGCAAAGAGCATGCTTGAGTGTATACAACAGACATGTACTAGAGGTCTCACAACAGATACAATGAGGGAGATGGTATACGCTGGGAAGAAGGTTCTTCACTGGTGCAGACTATATGAGAGTTATGTCTCCACCACACAACGATTAGGAAGACATGGCTAGACATAGAGTGGTGGTGTCAAGGGTCCACCTCATAGAGACCTAGATCCAGGAGCCAGTCCATTTGGAGGAGTAGATTCCCCTTGTTAGAGACGTACATATTCGGGTGGTAGTGCCACATGATGCATTTTGAGACTTTATTTTATATTTGATGTTACCATATGGGACTTGTACATTATTGATGATTTTTATCATTGTATACTTGGACATTTATATGTTTTATGATGATATGTAGACATTGATGGACTCTATATGATGCTAATTTGATATCCATGCATACTATTGTGATGATTTCTTGATTGTGATTTTTACATGATGCTCTATATGATGATGACTTTATTGCTTTATATACATTGCTTATATGAATGATTTTGTGATGATGTATGTATTGATTATGATGACATGCTTCTATATGTGATATGTTGATGATTCTATGATGTATAACTAAAATGATTCAATTGTCTATTTTATGATGCCTATGATATGTTTATGATAATAAAAATGCATATAATGTTGATGATACTCATGTGATGCCTATTACTATGGATGTATATGCATATGATGATGTAAAATGATATGATGATGATGGTCTATATGAAATGATGGTTGTGCAATGCTAAATGCAAATTTTAACTAAATGCAAATGTAGCTTAAATGAATATGATAATGAATCAATGAACTAAATCAATGATAAATGACCCTAAATGATTAATGCAATGAACCTAATGATTAAATGCAATTAATGCAAAAAAAATTGTTTGTCCAAGTATACTCAATCATTATTTTTCAATTATTGATCATGAATGATATGACAAATGGATAATGAATGTGTATAATGCAAAGACTTAGCTAAATGATATTTGTCATCTTTTTAACTTTTAGTACAGTGCTTCAATTCATCATTGAGCTTTTAAAATGTTGTAAGAAAATACAAGCACCTGGGTATAAGTACACCAAGATGACTTGTGTATCACTTACATGGATTTTGATTTAGCAAGTTAATACAAGCATCTAGGTATAATGAACCAAGATGACCTGAGTATTTCTTGCATTAACAAACAAGGATTATCCCCTTCCATGTATGACTTAGTACGTCCTCGATGATATTTTGCCAATCATGTCCTCAGACAACTACATACATTACTAAGGGATAAACCACAAACAACAGACAAATAAAAATAGTCATGCCCTATCGTAGCTCCTCTAGTCTCTAACATCATCGATTTACATAGGGAACATAATTAATGAAAATCAAGATACAAACATTGAATCATGCATGTCACATGTATGTTCTATTGGTCAAAACATATATAATCATCCCGATTAATGATTGTTGATACGTGTTATCATTTGTTCGTTGAATCTCCTAAAGTTTGAGTTTCTTGATCTAGTGTTTGTTTATATCATGATTTTGTTTAAGACTTCTTGTCTGTTTCTCAAAGTCCAAATTGTTCCATGACTAGGTCAAGTATTTTTCCCCCAGCTAAGTTCTTGATTTTTCCCCTAGCTAGAAACAAATTTTATTATGGATATACAACGATGATCAAAACATGGTGAGATGGCTATGCCTGATTATTTACAAAAGGCCTTATTATGAATATGCACATATGTGATGGATAGATGTGAAAGAAACACAAACTCATAGATAGAAGAGCTAGCTAATAGATAGCACCTGTTGCCAAGTTTTCACCATCTGTTTTTATTTCATTTTTCCTTAGATTTTTGTTTTCACTGTTTTTCGTTGTTTTTGTATTTTCTCTTTTCTGCTTTTTATGGATTTTCTTTGCTATTTCACTTTTTTTTTTGGATTTTTTGCTACTTCAGACATATAACTTTTTCAGGTGCATTGTATTGGTTGGTTCTTCGAACCATTCACCCTCCAATGTAGACAACTTGTAAGCTCCAAATCCATATGCAACTACTATAACAAAAGGACCCAACCAATTTGGTTCGAACTTTCCCTTTTTCTCTCTATCTTGCTGGTTGCGTGGATTTTCTCTTAGAACAAGATCTCTCAACTAAAATATTCTAGGCTTAACCTTATGATTGTAGCTTCTCGCCATTCTTTGATGATATGCTTTTAAGTTATTTGAAGCATTTTTGTGACATTCTTGTAACAATTCGAGTTCTTGCACCTTGATACTCTTTGTTCTTCATCTAGAATAAGTCCCTTTAGTGACACACGTAGAGAAGGTATCTCTTCTTCAATTGGTAGAATTGCTTCTAATCCATACACAAGGCAATATGGAGTTGCTCCATTTGGTGTATGAATGCTAGTGCGATAAGCCCATAGAGAAGGATTCAACTGAACATGCCAGTCCCTACCAGCCTCGTTAACTGTTTTCTTTAAGATTTTGAGGATTGTTTTATTGGATGCCTCAGCTTTTTCATTCCCTTGAGGATAGTATGGTGTCGAGAAGCTATGTTGGATTTGGAATCGCTCACACAGTTCTTTCACATCTTGATTTTTAAACGGTCTTCCATTATCAGTGATAATAGAGATGGGAATGTCATAGCGATGGATGATGTAATTAAGGATGAAAGATGCAATTTGTTTTCCTGTCATCGTTGTTAAAGGAACCACTTCAATCCATTTAGTGAAGTATTCAGTTGCAGTCAAAATGAATTTGTGTCCATTTGAAGATGAAGGATTAATCTTTCCCACTAGGTCCAGTCCCTATTGATAAAATGACCATGATCCTGCCAAAGGATGAAATTCTTGTGCCGGTGCATGGATAATATTGTCGTGAATCTGACATTGTTTGCACTTTTTAGTATATTTGAAGGAGTCTCTTTCCATAGTGGGCCAATAATACCCCAATTGAATGAGTTTCTTAGCCAGTATAAGTCCACTTGAATATGTGCCACAAATACCTTCATGGACTTCGTTTAGAGATTTTTTAGATTCTTCACATTCGAGACACTTTAAGAGAGTGTTATCCAAACCTCGTCTATAAAGAATATCAACAATAATGGTATAACGGGATGATTGACGGATAAATTTTTGCTTCTAATTTTGGGATAAGTTTGGGAGAAGGATATTGTCTTTTAAGTACAAATAGGTTTGGCTATATAGTGAGGCATTAGTTCCAGATATATTGTAGATGATTTGGATATTATGGGAATCAGGGGCAGGATAAAATATTTCTTCCACCAGGAATTCATAACACTCTTGATTATCTTGAGTTTGTATAAGAGATTCTATTGTCGTCATGGCATATGTTGCTTTATTCTCATTCCTTGGAATATGAACAAATGTGATTTTAGTAAAGTGTTTCTTGAAATCTTCAACCAGTTTATTGTAGGGCATCAAATTATCATCCTTGGTTTGGTATTAATCATTTATCTGGTTGATAACTAGCTGTGAATCTCCATAGACATGTAACTCTTTGATATTCCATTCAATAGCCATCTTGGTCCTAATGATCAATGCCTCATATTTTGTAGTATTGTTTGTATGGGAAGCACAACCTGTATGATTTAGGAATAGTGTGACCCTGAGGTGTTATGAATAAAATTCTTACACTTGATCTTTGTTGTGTGTAGGAGCCATCAAAGAACAACTCCCAAGCCTTCATGTCAACAATGAGAATATCTGCATCGGGAAACTCAATATGTAAGGGTGCATCATCACGCAGGGGCGCTTCAGCTAGTTGATCTGCAATCACTTGTCCTTTTATGGCTTTTCGATCAACATACTCAATGTCAAACTCACTCAACACCATGACCCATTTATCTAGTTGTCATGTGAGCGTTGCCTTGCTAAGCAGATACTTTAGAGGGTCGATCTTTGCAATTATCTAAATAGAGTGTGTGAGCATATAATATCGCAAATTTTAGGTTGCTAAAACCACTCCCATGCATGTTTTCTCCACTATTGTATAGTTTAACTCATAGCCAACCAAGGTTCTACTGATATAGTATATTGATCTTTCTTTCCCTTCAATGTCATGTTGTGCAAGGAGAGCTCCTAATGATACATCTGTAGCCGAGATGTATAGCAATAATGTTTTTCCTTTAATTAGTGATGCTAGCACTGGTGAATTTACCTGGTTTTCCTTGATTTGTGTGAAAGATTCCTCACATTTGTCATCCCATCTGAATGGAACATTTTTGTGTAACAAGTGAGTAAATGGATGACATCGATCGGCTAACTGAGATACAAACTTTCTCATTGATTGCAACCTTCCTTGCAAAGAACGTAGTTGACTAATATTCTTTGGAGATTCCATTTCCATTATAGCTTGTACTTTTGTTGGATCAACTTCTATGCCACGAGAAGTTATGATATACCCTAGGAGTTTACCTGATGTAACTCCAAAAGCACACTTATTCAGGTTCAGTCTCAACTTATATTGTTCTAGTCTGTCAAAAATCTTGTCTAGGATCTCCAAATGCTCTTATTTGTTGTGTGACTTTGCCAGTATATCATCCACATAATCTTCCATGAAGTTGTGCATCATATCATGAAAAATGGTTGTCATAGCTCTCTGATAAGTAGCTCCGGCATTCTTTAACCCAAATGGAATGACATTCCAACAAAAAGTGTAGACACCTAAAATTGTCCAGTCTAATTAAATAAATATTTTATTTATTTAATTATTTTTAGCCTAATTCTTCTATTAATTAAATAAATCTTTATTTATTTAATTAATTCATTTATCCTCTTCTAGCCTTATTTCTCATTTAAATAAATACATTTATTTATTTAAATTATCCTTTTCCTAAATTAAATAATAATCTTATTTATTTAATTGATCCCACTTCCTCTATTAATTAAATAAATCTTTATTTATTTAATTAATTCATTAGCCTTTTCTACCTATGACACATGTCATTCATCTTTTAATTCATACACTACCTGCCCCTTTCATTATTTTATTATTTCTTTTACCTACCCTCTAATCATAGCTAACCTCTTTTACACCTCTCAATCTTATCCCTCCATTTCTTATAGTGTCTTCTATATAAGGAGATGCTTCCTTCATTATCAAACCCTCAACGATGCATCCTAACTATTTGATTACTCGACTACATTACGCCTTTGCATTTTCATATGCGATCCTACTTGCAACCACATTTCCGTTCTTTGTTGAGATCTTGTGCACATAAAATCTGAGAGCAACTATATCAGGCAAGATCAATGGAGATAGGAAGAATGGAGATTCAAGCCCTATTGGACATGTGATGGTATAATCTTTGTGATTTCATTTGATTTGCATTGTCTTAGGTAATCTTCATATGTTATGGTGGATCTTTGTTGTTGTTAGGCTAGGGTTTTGTGGTTGAATCCATTTAGTCTTTCATCATTGTTGTTATCCATTTTCACCGTATACATTTTGGCATGCCCAGTGGGACCCTTGTCCCTTTTGCATTTAACATCTTTTGTTGCAGATTTTGTTTTGAAGTTGCCGATCTGACATTTCCGACAATATTTTGATATTTTCGCGTCTGCGCACTTTCAGATCGCGTTTTTTATTTTCTGTCACGTCTGTGACATCTAGATCTGTGTTTGTGTCTTCGACAATATTTTATTTTTTTTGTAGATTTCGGGAAACGTGTCTGTGTTCCGCAGTCACGTCTGTGAAGTCTTCAGGTGCGTTTGTGTTCCGCAGTCATGTCTGTGAAGTCTTCAGGCGCGTCTGCGTTAGGGAGTCGCGTCTGCGTTCGGGAGTCGTGTTTATGTCAGATCTAGGCGCGTCTATGTGTTCTTGCAGCGTTTGTGTCTGTGACAACTACGTTTGTGTTCAGTTGTTGCATTTTTGGTTTCTTTGATTCAGATTTGGTCGTTTAAGTTTCAGATCTAGTTTATTTTGAGCTAACATTTTCAGATCTAGCTAACAAAATTGGTGCAGCTTGTCTTGAAAGCAAAATCATTTTGTTGAAGGCCCCTATTTTCACAAAGTCTTTTGGATCTAAAATTTACCTAACTTGTGTGCTTGCAGAGGAAGGGGTGATCATTTGAAACAATCCAAACTACAAATAGATCTTTGTTGCAGGACCTTGGCAAGGTTTTTTTTTTTTTTTGGATCTTTATTGTGTGCTTTGTTTTCATAGACTAGCAAACACTTCAATTGGTGCACTAAAATTGAACCATTGTCTTTTGTGTCTTGAGCAATAGGCTCTTTTTGTTTAACCTTTAGAGGGTTTGTCTCCCCGTGTGGTCATTAAGACTACTAGTGAGGAGAGAATGACCCAAGTGGTACCAAAAGAAAAGCTATCTTCTTCCAAACCACTATAAATAACTGTATCCTTGGTGAAAACTATGGATAACGTGTGCTGATTAGTTCATACAGACACTATGTCTCCCCATAAACCCATTTGATCAAATTTATTTGATCATTTGTAGGGCGTAACCCTTACCAGTTGGGAGCCTTTTGTATTTACAGAGCTGAAAGTGTCGCATGTATGGCCACATGAGCGGATGCCCTTACTAGCACCTTTTTGTTTTAGAAGCCAAAATCCTTCTAGTTGTTGGGGTAGGAGGTCAGACCTCTAGTAGCGGCCCACACACATACGGTTCTTAGTAGAGATACAAAGTTCATCACGAGGAGTTTTCATGGGGACTGATGCTTGGCTGCCCCGAGAAGTGAGTGTCGAGGGTGGAGCTAGTGGGGTCAAGCATCTAAGTATCCACTCTAAACAGTGTAGCCTCGGGGGAAACTCCATGTGGGATCAACAACTATTGTCTTGGCCAGCCATAAGAATTGTGCTTGACTTATTTTGAACAATCAAACATTCAAGACCAAACACCAAAACATTGTGTCTTTTGTGTCTTCAAGTGTATGCAAAACAATTTTACATCAAACAACACACTTTTCTTTGAGTCATTTTGAGTCTAAACACTTGCAAACATTGAGTCTTCATCAACACTGTGTCCTCTTGTCATGAAAAACAGTCAAACATTCAGATTTGGTCACAATAAAACAACTTCACAGATTGGAAAAATTGCACAAAGTTTGTAGAAACACGTCTGTGTCTGACAGACCCGCGTCTATGTCGTATAACCGCGTCTGTGTCTTTTGAGCAACATTGCAACATCTCATAAACATGTATGTGTCTGACAGAACCACATCTGTGTCATTTAAGCGCGTCTATGTCTGACAGAATAGTGCCTGTGTCCTTTAAGCGTGTCTGTGAAGTATATAAGCACGTCTGTGTTTAGGATTGAAAACTTTCATAATTCAGCAAACAAGAACAGTCAGTTTCAGACTTATTGAGCTTCCTAGATTATCTCTCTGGGGTTTTCATCTAGCATTCAACCTGTCTTTAGGTCTCACAAAGTCCATCATTGCTTTACACCTTACATTACATACACATTTGTCTAAACTTGAGTCAACAGGTCACTTGCTTGTCCTCATCTTATTTTGTCAACATACTACATACAACAACATTTTGCTAAGTGGTCCCTCATCAAGGTCTATCACCTTTGGGTCTCATTTGGTCTTACTTAGAGTCAAGGTCAACTTACCTCATCAAGAGAAACTATCATCTCTTTGGAAGCCACACCTACTCTACTACATACATACTTGGTCTTACACTTTGGACATTGCAAGTACACCTCAGATTCATTTACATTCCATTCACTCTTGGTCTTCCATACTCTTTCCATATTCATCTAGTCTCACACATCTTGGTCAATACCTAGTTCATGGTTGAAACCCATTCCCAAAAATCTAGGAGAGAAACTAAAGAGGCTCAAGAGTCTGCAAACATGAGTGTCTATGAGTATGACAATGATGTCTTTTTCAATATTGATCATAACACATTACCTGACATGGATGCTTATAGAAACATTCCAAATGTTGAGCACATGGACACTACAAACAACAATGATACACACAATGACAATATGGATAACTTTTCTGTACATTCAGCAGAAGTGGAAGACACCATTATGAATCCCCATTTCAATCGATTGGTTGAGGAAATAATGAGGAGAGATAGACAATACTTTCTACAAGTGATGGCACAAAGTGGAGCCAAGATACCTCATGATTTTGACATGTCTCAAATAATGGAAAATCAACCTTTGCAACAAACTCACTCCAATATGGATCAAATGAGGCCTAATAGTGGAGGCAATAGAGGACCACATATGGTGCCTGAATCACCATCATCTTTGTTTGAAAAACCTGAGGTCCCATACACACATGGTCAAGCATATGATACTCACCTTCACAAACCATTATGGAAGTCTTATGCAGAAAAATATGCTCAATCACATACTAATGCTAAGGATCAACCACCAAAGCAATTGGACATTCAAAGGCATGCTCAAAATTTGGACACAAGGAAACCCCACGTCAAATTTGGGGGCAACACACTAGAACAAACTCATGACATTCCTATAGAGTATGGTATAAATGGACAAAGTAGATATTCCATTCCTCAACATGACTCTATACCAAGTGGTCCATATACGCAGCATCACTATATACCTCCTCCATATGAACATGTGTATGATCAATATCATCCATATATGCAACATGCTCCTCCTCCACTCAGTGGTTCAGGCATGGGGTATGGTCCAAGAAGTTGGTCTCCACCTAAGAACAATTTGGAGCAACAAATCAAGGACTTACAAAAGAAAATGGAGGACATAAGTACACCGAAGCTAACATACACAATGAGAGACATATGTCCCTATCCATTTGACAAAAGCACTCCAATGCCTCCATTTCCTACACACTTTGTGACACCTAAGTTTGATAAGTATAGAGGAAAAGGGGATCCTAAGGCACACATAAGACATTTTTTCACAGCTTGCATTGAGGTAGCAGTAGAAGAGACATATTTGATGAGATTATTCCCACAGAGCTTAGGCAATCAAGCTATGGAATGGTTCTCCCAACTCCCACCTGGAATTAAGTCATGGGGTGACTTAGCAGAGGCATTTATCCAACATTTCTCATACAACATGGAGATAGATTTATCAGTCACTACTTTGTGCAACACCAAACAAAAGGATGGAGAATCTTTTTCATCATTTTTACAAAGATGGAGAAATCTAGCCAGCATATGCTCTTGTGAAATTCCACAAAAACAAATGGTAGAGATGTTCACTCGGAATGTTAACAAAGACATTGGTTATGACCTAAGAAAAGCTTGTTTGTCCACCTTCAAGGACGTCATTGAAAAAGGCTTAGCAATAGAGAAGGTTCTAATTGAACAAGGAGTCATTAAGATATTCAAGGAAAACAAAGATGACTTTAAAAGAAAAGATAAGCCAAGATTTTGGAACAAAAACAAGAACACAGTCAATGATGGTATTGTTGATGCCAATACAGTACGACCCAAAATCGTTTTCTCTGGATCAAGCTCTACAAGCAATCAAGTGAATACTCAAACAACTTCCAAATCACAAAGGAAGTACACCCCATTGGGAGAACCACTTGAGTCAGTTTTCAAAAAGCTAGTGGCAAACAAAGTAATCACAGTTCCAGATTTTCCTCCATATGAGCCAAAGGTTAAACCAAATTGGTGGAATGATGATGAATATTGTGAATTTCATAAGAGCAAGGGCCACAAGATAGGAAATTGCCATCAACTGAAGAACATTATACAAGATCTTATTGATAGAGGTGACATTGAGATTGAAGGACACTCATCCAACCAAGAACATGAGATGTTTAAGGAACCATTCCCAAAATATGACAAGGGAAAGTCTAAAACCACAGATGACCAAACCAACTATACCAGAGCATCTTATAACTATGATTAAACTATCAATCACATTTTGATGGACAATTATGTCTCTACCATTATCATCAAGGACAAAATGCCAGAGAATTCTACCCAAAGACCCAAGATTGTCCTAAAAGGCATTGGATCTTCTTCTGAATCTACCTCTGAATGTAATGTTACAACTCGTCGAGGTAAATTCACTTTGCAAGGTGCTCCAGCTAAAAAAACTGCTTCCTCATCGACCAAGCCTGAGTATGACCTTGTAGAACAGTTAGGGAAGACATCCGCGCTCATCTCCATCCTTGAGCTCTTACGCATATCCCCCACACAGAAAGCCATTCTTGATAAAATCTTGAGAGACACTATTGTTCCTACTGATTTGAACGTGGACCAGTTTCAAGCCATGGTGGGATACCTTTCCATTCCACACTCCCTTACATTCACAGAAGCTGACGATGCCTCTGTAAGTCAGCCACATAACGCACCTTTACACATTGAAGCCTTCATACACAAACTTCGAATAAAACGAGTCATGATAGATGGAGGAGCAGGTCTAAACATTTGTACATTGAGCACTATTAAACAATTGGGATATTCTGATAAAGTTGTGAATTCTACAAACAAAATTACCATCAAGGCATATGATGACGAAGAGCGTTCATCTAAAGGTACAGTCACCTTACCTCTTAGAGTTGGGCCAGTTACAAAGGATGTGGTTTGTCAAGTCCTAGACCTAGATCTCACATACAATATATTACTAGGACATCCTTGGATTCATGAAATGAGGGCAGTCCCATCTACATATCACCAATGCATTAAGTTTCCTCGCAATGGAGTTGAAATAACAGTTAATGGAGATCCTAATCCATTCGTATACTACAATAACTTGAGACTAAAAACTGAGACGATCATTCCCAATAATTGCGAAGTTGTTCCTTCTTCTGCATACATTGATCCTGAGTCATTAAAACCTTCGACATCAAAACAAGGTGAGCTTAAAGGCAAATTTCAGGACAAGGGCATGGGTGAATACACTTTGAATCAAACCATGTATTTACAACAAGTCATGAGTTCACCAAAAGAATATGGAAGACCACATCCTAATAAGCAGGTATCTGTCATTATACTCAAATGGGACCCTACTATCTTTCAAAGATGGGGTGAACTGGAAGAGGAAGACTTATACAAAATGGTTTACAAAGACCTTGAAAATGATACACAAGATCACATCAGCATACCATGTGAAAAGTATGGCAAAGGGTTCAAGATCCTACAAAAATTTGGGTATGAGCAAAAGCCCTCTTGGCTTAAGAAAGGAAGGCATCATTGAACCTTTACAACCTAAATTGACATTCAAAAAGGAATGCTCGAAGGGACTTGGTTTCATGATTTCCAAGGTCCACACTCAAAGGACAGAAGAAGCATTACAAATCAAAGCTACCAAAATTCAACAAGAGAATCGCTATTCCACAGACTCCAATGAATGGGAATGGGGTTCAGACAAATCCGCCAGTGACTACGAGCTCACCGAGACATTCAGAGAGCCAGATGAACCCACAGAAGAAGAGGAATTTTATGAAAAATTCAAATTTGGTCAAGAAACAACCCCAGAGGATCCCATACAGTCGTTGCCTCTAGGTCCTAGGTTGAAATCACATAGAATGAGAACACCTGTCCCAGAATGCGCTACTATTCATGATAATTTGGATTCATTCACGATCGAGATTGATGAGGAGAGTGCCAACAATGACCTTGATAACTACCTCGACATACTTGAATATAACTGTATCTTCAGTCTTAGCCCCGCTCACTTCAAAGACATCAAAGGCCTTCCCCTTGTTCACCACCAACTTATTGACTGGGACCATGAAGGACCTGCACAGTTTGACACATTTCAAAATGATGAAGCTTTTATTGACTATCTTGGCATACAAGATGATCTTTCCCCTGGGGACCATAAACCGGGATACACACTAAAACTTAATAGCATGGCATATTTTGGTGAGGGTGTCGGGCCTTCTAGTCGCAAAAATATAAAAATAAAAACAAACCAAGGGTCTTATGGTGAAAACCACATTGTGGCGTTGTCTGACCACAAAAAAGTAAAAAGAAAGGACGTATCTAAGGGAGAAAACCTCTCTAAGGCACCCGAATATGGAAGGCTCGACATTCTCCCAGCATCATATGAGGAAAAGTCATCCATGTTGGTAGAGGAGACTATCAAAACAAACATTGGCACAGAAGAAGTTCCACACAACATATTCCTGGCTCAATCTTTGACAGAGTCAGAAAGGTCAAAATTCATAAGTTTCTTCACAGAACGACAAATCAACTTTGCATGGTCATACGCTGATATGCCTGGATTGGATCTAAATTTGGTAATGCATCATTTGACACTTAAACCGGGGGCAAAACCAGTGAAACAGAAATTAAGGAAGATGCATCCACAAGTCGCATTATTAGTCAAAGCGGAGATTGAGAAATTATTGGATGTCGGATTCATACGCCCAATTGATTATCCTGAATGGATCTCCAACTTAGTGCCTATCAGTAAACCAGATCATAGTATCAGAATATGTACAGATTTCAGAGACATCAACAAAGCTTGTCCTAAGGATGATTTTCTATTACCAAATATTGACTTGATTGTCGATCTCACAACAGGTCATGCGATGTTATCTTTGATGGATTGATTCTCTGGTTACAATCAAATAAAAATCACATCCAAGGACCAACACAAAACAACATTCACTTGTCCTTGGGGAACTTTCTGCTGGAATGTTATGCCCTTTGGGCTAAAAAATGCAGGCACTACATATCAAAGAGTCATGACTACTATCTTTCAGGATCTCATGCACGTGACTATGGAAGATTATGTTGACGACCTCTTAGGTAAATCAATAGATAGAGATACATATTTGAACATACTTTCAGTCATCTTTGATCGGTTGGAAAAGTATAAAGTAAGATTAAACCCCAAGAAATGTGTCTTTGGAGTAACCTCCGGAAGGCTCCTGGGATTCATTGTCTCAAAAAGAGGAATCGAAGCCGATCCAGCAAAAGTCAAGGCCATCCTAGAGATGCAACCACCAAGAAATATTAGTCAACTTCGATCTTTGCAAGGGAGACTCTAGTCCATATGAAGATTCATAGCACAACTTGCAGATAAGTATAATCCTTTTCAGCACTTGCTACATAAAAACATCAAATTCAAATGGGATGATAATTGTCAACAAGCTTTCCAGGTACTTAAAGATTATCTTCTGAATCCACCAGTTTTGATGCCACCAGTTCCGGACCAACCTCTATTACTATACATATCAGCTACTTCAACGGCACTGGGGGCATTCTTAGCACAACAAGTTGCTTAGGGCAAAGAAAAGGCAGTATACTATACCAGTTGCACATTGGTGGGATATGAGCTAAACTACACACCAATTGAGTGTGCATGTCTCGTTGTGGTCTTTGCTTTGTAGAAATTACAACATTACATGCTAACTCATAAGACTAAGTTGGTTGCAAGGATCGATCCACTGAAATACCTTCTCAATAAAGCAACACTTACTGGGCGACTAGCCAAATGGTTGATGCTCCCGAGTGAATTCGACATCGAGTATGTGGACAGAAAAGAAATAAAAGGACAACCTATCACAGATCAGTTAGCATATGCTCCCATGTTAGATGATGTTCCTCTAATTTCAGAATTTCCAGATGAATCCATTTTAACAGTGTCACATGCAAAGCCTTGGCAACTATACTTTGACGGCTCATACACACAGCATGGGGCAGGAGCTGGCATCCTCTTCATAACTCCTCAAGGGGATTCTATACCAATATCATATCGATTATCATTTCCCTGCACTAATAACATAGCGGAATATGAGGCATTAACAACTGGATTTTGGATTGCAGTTCAGTGGAAGATCCAGGAACTTCATGTTTTTGGGGACTCTCAACTTGTACTTCGTCAGGCAACTAATGACTACCAAACAAAGGATGATAAATTAATACCTTACAAAAGAATGGTGGATGACCTGAAACAACATTTCATGAAGATAGACTTTGAGTAGATACCCAGAGAGCAGAATCAAGTTGCGGATGCCATGGCTACAATTGCTTCACTAATTGATCTACCACCGAATGAGACCTGCTATGAGTTCTTGGTGGATAACCTTTTGGTTCCCTCATATGAAATCACTCGTACTGAGATGATATGTGTTGTTGGTCCTGATTCCCAGTTATATGGTTCCATTTTCGCATACCTTCGTGACAATATCCTACCTCCTGACCTATCCAATAACCAACGTCGCACTTTCATTCGCCAATCTTCTCGATATGTCATTTTAGTCGATATCCTATACCATCAAGGTCTAGATGACACTCTTCTTAGATGTTTAGAAAGTGACGAAGCTCAGATTGCATTACGTGAAGTACATGAAGGGATATGTGGTCCACATTCTAGTGGTTCTACCTTAGCCAAGAAACTCATCAGGACTGGATATTACTGGTGCAATATGGAAAGTGATTCATATCAGTTTGTTAAGAAATGTAAGAAGTGTCAACTTCATGGATACCTCATCCATGCGCCAGCGCAAGAACTTCAACCAATTGCGACTCCTTGGCCCTTTTGTCAATGGGGACTTGATCTCATAGGCAAGATTCACCCTCCATCTTCCAACGGTCATAAATTCATCATCACTGCCACAGAGTATTTCATAAAATGGATTGAAGAAGTGCCTCTCACACAAGTCACTGGAAAACAAATTGCTACATTCATTCTCAACTATATCATTTGTTGATACAATATTCCTGTTTCCATCATCACTGATAACGGGCGTCCCTTCAAAAATCAGGATGTTCGTGAACTCTGTGACCGCTTCCATATTACCCATCGTTTTTCCACACCTTATTATCCCCAAGGTAACGATCAAGCTGAGGCGTTTAGTAAAACAATCCTTAAAATCTTGAAAAAGATAGTCGACGATGTTGGCTGTAATTGGCATATCCAACTTAATCCTGCACTTTGGGCTTACCGCACAAGCGTCCATACACCTACAGGAGATACACCCTATTCACTTGTCTACAGCACTGAAGCTATCTTGCCTATTGAGGTCGAGCTACCCTCTTTATGAGTCTCTTTGCAAAATATTATCAGTGATGAAGACTACAGGGTCTCTCGCTTACAAGAACTTGAACTATTGGATGAACAAAGACAAACTGCTTTTAATCATCTCAAGGCTTATCAACAATGAATGAGTCGTAGCTACAATCATAAAGTCAAGCCTCGCACATTTGAGGTAGGCTATTTCGTTCTCAGAGAAAATCCTAAAAATCAACAAGATAGAGAGAGGAAGGGAAAGTTCGAACCGAACTAGCTTGGTCCTTACATCATCACAGCAGCATATGGATCTGGTGCATATCAACTCTCAACCACAGATGGTGAACCTTTGGAGGATCCTATCAATAGCATGCACCTTTGCAGGTTTTACACATAGCTCTTCAGAGTATCCTAATTCAAAAATACAAAAAAATCTTAAAAAATTCAATACTACAAAAAAATCATAAAAATAAAAAAATAAAAATTGTTACTTGGTGAAAACCTAGCAAACAGGTGCCTTGTGACACAAAAAAAATTTGAAAAAACAAAGAAAAATATTTCGTCCAATGGTGAAAACCACTCCGGTGGCGCCCTAGGCAAGTACCATGGTAAAAACTGGGTCACTGGCGCCATGTGTAGAGACATTGCTCCTCCCTCCTTCAGGATTCCATTTCATCCTTTCACTTTTGCACACACTCACAACCTCTTCATCCATAATAAACTTACACATTCCCATCATGGCTTGTTATTGATCTACCCAAGATTGGTTAGTCATTCATAATAAACATTCATTTTCATCCCTTTCCATCCATAATAAATCAACTCCTATCTGTGGCTAAGGCAAATCCTACATCTCGTGACGGGTGTGGAACTGAGAGCGTCACACGTTCTAAGGAGTACAGTTTCTTCCAACTTTATTCAGTCTATCCGTGCACAATTTGCAATAAAGAAACACTTGCATCGCCAATCTGCAATAAAGTTCCGTCTTCTTCGCAATAAAGTATCAGTTTCATGGATTCAGTCAGTTTTAGATGAGATACAGCAGCAACAATGGGCTTCAACAAATCAAATCTTTCAATAGACTCAGACAACATTATGGTTCAGTGCTATCTATCCTTTTTGTGAAAGTAAACATTGTGACCACAATCAAATAAGACTAATACAAGTGACAAGAGACACTAAACTTGAGGACTATAGTGAATGTTGGTGTCGAGTCTTGGTTTTCTTTTGATTTTTATCTTTTGGTGACATGTCTTTTAGCTTTTCCAGGATGTCTCTAACTAGAGATTCTATCTCCAGGATGTCTTTGACTAGAAAGGCAAGGATGGGGTATCGTCACCTATTTTCTTTGTTGTCTATGGATTGTCTCTTAGTAATGCTATGACTTGTCCAAGGATATGAGGACACTGTGAGTCTAGTGTGAACTAGGGCATTCCTTGTTTGTGAGTATCTTATCTCCATGCAAACAGGTACAATGACTTTCTGGGTCGAACATATGCCTCAATTGTCATAACCTACTTGCCATAATAAAGCTCAATGATGATAACGCACAAGAAGCTCTTTTCACTTTCATATCTTATGTCTGCCATCCCCCTTTCTTGATTGACTTCCATCATCCTTCTTGGGTCCGTGTAGCCTGTTATCACATGACTGAATATAATGACACACCAAAAACATTTGCATTTCATGTAGTTGCACTTGCATTACCACATATTAAGCATTTCATACATACATATAGATATCACAATTGCATCACATCCTGCACATACCACATGTTAGCACATTTTACATTCTTGTCATGTAAATAGTCATTTGCATTATCATATTCATTGGCATTTCATACATTTACATTCACATATGCATAACATATTAAAAACATAAAAGAAAAAAATAGTGCATTACATCATGTATATATTTGCATCCATATCATAACCATCACATAGAAACATACATCATGAAACATTTCATCGCATAGAAACATACATCATAGGAACATAAGCATCACATAGGTGCACATGCATATAGCTTCCGTAAAGATAAATCATCTCATATATATAATCATAAGTGTCATGATACAATGATGTCAAAATCATATGGCTATAATCACCCAAAGGTGTCTACATCATAATACAAAATGGTACAAATTTGATACATAGGGAGCCCTCTATGGCTATGATGAACTCCCTCCCTTGGAGCCGCCTGGCCTCGATGGAATCTGAGCCCTAGAAGGACCCGCCCCAAGATCATCTCTCCTGCCCCTCTATCTGGTGGTGGTGGCGGGCCCATAACCCCACCGCTAGACGCTTGTCTCCTCTGACTCCCTCCAGTAGTCGTCACTGTCCGTGATGGTCTGCGGAAGCTCCTCACCTGCTACTCTAGTGGCACTACCCCGTAGTATAGGTCTCACCAATAACCTATCTCCTCCCCTGCCCGCAGAACATAGGTGTATCCAGCCCTTATGTCTTATGTCGCCTGCCTCCCAGCCCTCAGTGTTGTCTCAGCCTCAGTATAGTGCTAGATAGCCTGATCCCGCTCCCGCTCAGTATCCCTCAGCTGTCTCCTGAGCCTAGTTGTCTCCCTCTCTAGGTCCTGGATCTCATCTGCTTGTCCCTGGCAGATCTCCCTCAGCTCAAACAACTCATCCTCCTCCTCCTCGGCCCCCTGTGCCTATGTCTGTGGCTCTGCCTGTGGCTCCCCCTGTACTGGTGGTTGTGCCTATGCCTGTGCCTCTGCCTATACCTGTACCTACCTCTGTGCCTGTCCCTGCACCTATCTAGGACCCTATGCTGCTGGCACCTGTAGTGGCAATCCACCGTGACCCCTCACCACCCGAGCCTACCTCTCCTCTCCACCCTCTCTCCGTGGAGCCACTCTCCTCTCTCCAACTGCACCTCGCCTCCTCCATCAGCCTCTCCCCCCACCATCTCCATCATCATCCTCATCCCCCCCACCATCTCCATCTATCTACTCACCCGTGTCTGTCAGGCGTGGAAATGGATGCTCTGCCCAATATGTAGTATACTCTGCATCCATCCCTGCATCCTCAATCTTAGGCCACATATCCTATGGCATGGGCACCATCTCTTCCAGTTGCATCACGGCCTGATCATATGATAATAGTGGCCCAAAGTGTGCTTGGTCTCGCACTATCCGTGCATACATACCAGAACCCCATGGCATCCGTTGGATCTTGCCAAACTGCGTGCATACCTTGTCCACTAACTACCTCTCTGATACATAGGGTGTCTGCCCAATCAGATATCTGCTCCTGAAGGTATAGGGTAGATCCACTATGTCATCCTCCCACTACTCGCACTCACAGTACGATCTCCATATCACAGTGTCAATCTCATCAAGCACCCTGCGCCAGTACTCCAACCTACCAATCCGTGGCTGTGAAGTAATCATATCATATAAATGAACAAAACTACGTCCATGACTCCGGCCTCTGAAATGTATCAGTCGTGTGACTAGCAGATGCTCATATGCCCAAACTTGCAATAATGTAACTCCGCAGCCCAATCCTACGGATCCATGATAAACAAACTAATGAAGCTCATAGTACAAGTGTGCCAGCACGCACGGTCCCAAGGCATATCTGGTATGCTATGTAACTAGTGTCTCCAAGGTGCTCCCCCAGCCCACAGCCAACCCTCATGTCGCCCTGTCTGGACACAGGAACCCACTGATCACTCCTCCTAACACTACTGGTAATGCTAGTCCTGTCGCTATCATCGTGTCCCATGCCACGTGTCCAGCCCTCATCTCCAGTCCCGGATCCTGGAACACTCGTCTCAGGGCCTCCCTGTCTCTATTTCGATCATAGGGTATCAGCTCCCCGTCGATTGGTATCCTCAATATCCTATAAACATCCTCCAAGGTGACTGTCATCTCACCCATCGGTAAATGAAATGTGCATGTCTCAGAATGCCACCTCTCAGCAAGCTCAGTCAACAAACCCATGTTCGCCCGAAACTCAGGCACATACAGAATGTATCTCAAACCCATAGCCTCAATGACAACCATGTCCTCAAATCTCAGCTCTGGTCATAACCTCTGAGTCGATGGGAATCTCTCCCGTGCCTCCAACATAGGTAAGTACTCCTGCAGTCAAGTAAATCAATCATGTTAGTCAAAGTGACACTCACTGTTCATCACTAAGTGTTGCTATCTATCCTAGTGACACTCATTGTTCATCACAAAGTGTTGTATTTGCTCCTAGTGGTACTCCCTGTTCATCACAAAGTACTACATGTTTTGCACTCCCTGTTCATCACAAAGTGCTACTCATATTTGCACTCCTTGTTCATCACAAAGTGTTGCTCATATTGACACTCACTATTTATCACAAAGTGTTGCTCATATTGGTACTCCCTGTTCATCACAAAGTACTATGTCTTGGTACTCATTGTTCATCACAAAGTGCCTCGATCTATCCTAGTCTTCCCTAGAGGACCTGCTTGAGTGTATCTTCTCAGCAGCTTATCCAATCGACAGTGTATGTTCATCACAGAACTGTCGATTTGACCTTGAAGACATAAACGCACTTACAGACTGCACAAATGCACCTGCTCTGCACAGACGCGCCTGAAATACACAGACGTGCCTATGCTCTGCACAGACGCGACTGTCTTGCACAGACGTACCCACATTTCACAAATGCGCCTACACAACACAGACATGCTTGCATCTGGCACAGACGCTTTTCCCAGCATAGATGCGCCTGGCACAAACGCATACGCGCCTAGCCAACATAGACGCGCCTGGCACCAATGCAGATGCGCCTACACATTTTTGACATTTTTTGACAATATCCTAAAAGCACATTTATTGCACTATCTAAGATGCATTAATGACAACAATTAATGTGACAAAGTACAAGGAGGTTTTGTGGTACTCATCGGCTCTCCTGCGTCGGCTGGCCTCTGAAATCGACAAACACGATCGAATCTGTGAACCAATGCCATCGTTGCTGACTGTTGTTGCTCTATTCTCGCTCTACACTCTGATCTCTTGGATGTGTGGATGACAATGAGGATGTATTCCCATCATGGTCTATTTTATAAACTTCCCTAGCCCTAGCCCTTGTTTCCCGAGTCAGTCTTCATTATCCCGTGACTCTGTCACTCTATTCTATCTTGTCAGTCCATTCTAGCCTTTCTTTCTTATTGAGAGATTATCTGCGATCTTTTCAGACATTTTCATCCAATCTCTCGAGGGGGCATATCATTCCCATCTTGGGGCAACATTGTATCAGTTCATCTTATCTTCTTTGAAACAACGCGACAAGCTGCATTGTCTCAAAGAGGGGCAAAATGTAGACACCTAAAATTGTCCAGTCTAATTAAATAAATATTTTATTTATTTAATTATTTTAGCCTAATTCTTCTATTGTTTAAATAAATCTTTATTTATTTAATTAATTCATTTATCCTCTTCTAGCCTTATTTCTCATTTAAATAAATACATTTATTTATTTAAATTATCCTTTTCCTAAATTAAATAAATATCTTATTTATTTAATTGATCCCACTTCCTCTATTAATTAAATAAATCTTTATTTATTTAATTAATTCATTAGCCTTTTCTACCTATGACACATGTCATTCATCTCTTAATTCATACACTACCTACCCCTTTCATTATTTTATTATTTCTTTTACCTACCCTCTAATCATAGCCGACCTCTTTTACACCTCTCATTCTTATCCCTCCATTTCTTATAGTTTATTCTATATAAGGAGATGTTTCCTTCATTATCAAACCCTCAATGATGCATCCTAACTACTTGATTACTCGACTACATTACGCCTTTGCACTTTCATATGCGATCCTACTTGCAACCACATTTTCGTTCTTTGTTGAGCTCTTGTGCACATAAAATCTGAGAGCAACTATATCAAGCAAGATCAATGGAGATAGGAAGAATGAAGATTCAAACCCTATTGGACATGTAATGGTATAATCTTTGTGATTTCATTTGATTTGCTTTGTCTTAGGTAATCTTCATATGTTATGGTGGATCTTTGTTGTTGTTAGGCTAAGGTTTTGTGGTTGAATCCATTTAGTCTTTCATCATTGTTGTTATCCATTTTCACCGTATACAAAAAGTACCCCAAGGGCATGTGAAGGTTGTTTTCTCTTGATCTTCAGTGGCTATCTTAATTTAGTTATACCCCAAGAAGCCATCTGTTAAAGAGAACATTTCATGTCCTATTGTGAGATCTACAATAATATCAATGCTTGGTAATGAAAAGTCATCCTTTGGGCATGCTTTGTTCAGGTCCCTGAAATCTATACACACTCTGATCCTTTTATCTAGTTTTGATACAGGTACAATAGTTGACACCCATTCTGGATATGCAACTAGTTGTATGAACCTCACGTCCAATAGTTTCTTCAATTTTGATTTGACAAGAATAACAATATGAGGGTGCATCTTTCTGAGTTTATGTTTAACAAGTTTGGCTCCCGGAGTGACATTGAGATGATGCATAATGAGATCTAGGTCAAGTCTTGGCATACCAACGTATGACCAAGCAAAGTTAATTTGCCTCTTCTTAAAAAAAACTCACTAAAGTCATGTCTTTCTTGTTCTGACAAGGATGTTGTAGGATGAAGAATTTTAGGATTCTCTGGAGTCCCAATATTAACTGCCTCTGTAGGTTCTATTAGAATAGTCGATCTCTCTTGAAAATATTATGGGAGAGTGAGTTTTTCACCATTAGATATGTCCTTTATTTTATCTTTTGACCGATCTAATGTTGCCATAAATTGGTTTTCAGCATTAGACCTTCTTCTTTGTTTTGTTATTTCACTTTTGCGACTAGAAGATTTGGCACCCTCCTGACTATAAGAAACATTATTTGATTCACTGGTGGAAGCTCTTTTTCAGTGTTACACGTTCAATGGCGTTAAGGTATACAAATATAGCATGGTCATTTGGGAAGGTATCAATTTCAACGAGTTCAGTATTTTCCTAGTCAATAAGTTCTGGATGGACTAAGGGTAAATCGTCTGCTTGATCAGTCTCAAAGGTCTCAATGATCATTACGTAGTTGTCAAAGTTTCCAAGTGTGCCAGTCAAGTTAAGGATATCACTCTCTTCAGGATATACTCTCCTAAACGTTCTCCAATTAGCTCTAGAAAAGAATGAGTAGTTTGTGATTCGCCCTCAAGTGGTCTATTTGCTGACGTTTTTACCTCAAACGAATGGATCATATTGACATGTATATATTTTGGGTAACATACCTCTTCAAAAGATGTCTCAGCATTTGAGTGAGTTTCACTGCTAGCTTGTAATCTACATATTTGGGTAGCTTCTGCTGCTTTTCTTGCCATTTATTTTCTTCTTTCATACTCTGCTTCCTCTGGAGTAATTGTTTCTTATGTTTGGCTTGCTATCAGTTCATCTTGACTTCTTCCCATTTTTGTTACTTGTTGACTAGGGATTGATTTGGATTTTGTACCATTTTTTTTCTGGTTTTTGACTATTGACTACTTATGTTACTTCTTCTTGTTTTCTAGCATGTTCATCTTTTTGTTTAGTGGAAGATGTTTCCTGATCCGTAGTAACATACTTATTTCCTAAGCATGTTGTATCTTCATTTTCTTCTCCTGACAAATCAGATCGTGATATTGGACCCCACTCATACTCATGTGAGTCTGTTTTAGAATCACTCTCTAAGATTATGTTGTTGTATCTAACAGGGATATTAGATGGCAAGAAGAGTTTGCTAATAATTCATACAAGTTTTGTCGCATGTTCTGATTCAAGTTCTATACTTGCCTATACTCTTTGGATCTGTTTGTAAGAATCATCTTCCCTTTGAATGGTGAGTTCTTCTTCTTCTTGTTCATACTTGTCTTCCCTTTGTTTTCTGACTGCTTCTTCAGTTGCTTGTTGTTGTGCCAATTCTTGTGATGATTGTTCCCTTTGTGTTGTTTTCTTGTTCTGTTGGTGATGTTGATAGTGATCCTGTTTTTTTGTAGGTGGAGCATGTTGGCCATACCCAAGTCCAAATTTGTCGAAAGAATATTAATAGTGAGGCTGGATGGGTTCTATGATGCCTTCTTTATGTTTTCCAATAGGGCCTTTTTCTTTGTATCCCATTCTTTGCATGATTTTGAATCCATTACCATAGTGCTCTATGGGAATAGTGACCTCTAAAGTTGTTGCTCTAATCTCTTCTTCATCCTTATATAACCAATTAAGGATGTCTTTGTCTTTAGTTTCTTTAGACAATTTACCAGCTCTAAAAAATGCTCCATCAAATTTTTGAAGAGATTTTTGTGGGTTTTGTGATTGTGAATTTGTCGGTTTTCCATAAGATTTTGGAGAAAGGGGTAAAGTTTGTAAATAATAATTTCCCATTCCTTCATCATTCAATTTAAGTTGATGCGAATGATGTCTCTAGAGATGACACAATAGGAGAGATTGCTTCTCTGTTATAAGGCAATGTTGCATCTTGAGCTGGCTTCAAATTGTTGCAATATTGAGTTGAATCTACTGAAATTGTTATCTTTTGTCTATTATAGGGAAATTTTACACATTGATGATAGGTTGATGGAACTACTTGCATATCATGAATCCAGGGTCTGTCCAGAAGAATAGGATAAATTCATGTCCAAGACTTGACAAACTGTATGCTTTTGAATCGGTCCTATTATGTGTAGTAAAACCATTGTTCCTTTGGAAGAACGTTCTTCCTCATCACAGGCTTTGATTGTTATTCTCTTTCTGGGATCTACTGCATTTTCTAAAAAAACCAAAGATTTTACTAAACTAGGTGAACAAATATTCAAGCCTACTCCTCCATCTATGAGAACACATTTGACTCATGTTTTATGAATAAGTACTTCAATGTGCAACGAAGCATTATGAGGATGTTGCAATGATACATCATCATTCTCTATGAATGATAAGCAATGAGGGGCTATGAGATGTCCCACCATGTTTTGAAATTGATCAACATCCAAATCTTTAGAAACCGTTGTTTCTACTATAGCCTTTTCCAACATTTCTTTATGCATTGGTGAGATTTTTAGGAGCTCTAGGATTGATATCTGCATGGGTATTTTCTACAATTTATCTACTAAGTTATATTTCCTCGAGGTAGAGGTTATCTCATTCATTACACCCATGAATGTTACCGTAGCCTTACTTCAAGTAATGACATGTACTGGTTCTGAGGGTATTTTATCCTTAACAATGATGATGTTTACTACGTTGTCGTAGGTGTGAGCATAATTTACCTTTATTTTTCCTTTGTCATCTTGTGTATTTGAGGGTCCACCCTTTTCATAGTTAGGGAGTGGAGTTTTGAAGGCTAAATGTGATTCAATCGTTTTGTGACCATCCACTGTGATAACCTCATTGTTAATTAAATCTTGGATAAGATTTTTTAGCCTTTGACAATCATTAGTTTGATGTCCCTTGTTTCTATGAAAATCACAAAAAATGATTGTCATTCCACCAACTTGGTTTAATTTTGGGCTCAAAATTTCTTGCTTCTAGTAACATGATTAACTTGTTTGCAAGAAGATTTTTTAAATCCGATTCCAATGGCTCCCCAATGTTGGTAATTTTTTTGCGAGCATTGGAAAAGAAAGGTTTTATTTTAATATTATCTTGGTTATTCACTGGTGCTCGACTTGAGAGATTGAAAATAGGTTGTTGTGGTTTACCACCATTGTTATAAGGTACTCCCTCATTAGCAACTTTTTTGTTCTTTGTTCAAAATTTTGGTTTATGGTTGTTGTTGTGGTTGTTGTTGTTGTTATTATTGTTATTGTTTAAGTTGGAGGACTTACTTCCTTCCTTGTAGAGTTTCAATTCTCCTTTCTTGACCATAGCATCCTCTATTTTTAAACCATTTCAATCATTTTTGCAAAACTAGGAGGACATTGTAACTTGAGTCTATAACTCATTTCATTGGTAAGATTGTTAATGAAGATGTCCATTTTCTCATGATCTGGCACTGGTCTAGGGTATCTATTAAACAATCATCTCCATCGTTGTAGAAAAACCAAGAAAGATTCCCCATTCTTTTGCTTGATGTTACACAAATCCAACATTGTTATCTCATGGTGTATTTTACATAAGTATCATGAAATGAATTTGTTCACAAGCTCCTCAAATGATCTAATCCCAAGTGGTAATTTAGAGAACCATTCCATTGATTGTCCACTCAAACTTCTAGGAAATAAATGCATGAGATAGGTTTCATTATGTGAAAATTTCATACTCGTGGTATAAAATTCCCTAATGTGATCTTGGGGATCCGTTTTCCCATCATATTTATCATATTTTGGGATCTCACAATGTTGTTAGAATGACACCATATTCAAACTCTTGTCAAAAGGATATGGACAGATATCCTCCAAGGAATATCTTTTAGCACTTATACCATTCTCCATATCCTGTATCTGTTGTTTCAAAGTTTGCATTTGTTGAGTGAGAGTTAAAAGAGGATTATCAAAATGGGTTCTCCTTGTATCCCCATGAGTTCTTGTGTCGCCATGATCCCTTCTTATTTCATCTTGGTTCCTTGCGGTATCATCATGGTTTTTAGTTGTATCATCAGTGTCCACTCCGGTATCATTATTCACCTGATTTATGTTGTCATCATCTTGGTCATTGTTGTGTTGAGTACAACTTGATCTAGTACTTTGTCTCGGGATTTCTAGATTAAAACTTTGAGGTAATTTAGCCATTGATCTTGCCAACATCAAGAAGTATTTTGGTTTTTGGTTTTCTAACATTCTTTCCATTAGTTTGTCAAATTTAGGATCTTGTTGAAAATCTTTTATGGTCACATTAATTTCTTCCTCATCTTTATCTGTGTGTTCAAATTGATGGTAAGTAGATTTTTCCTCCTCCATTTGTTGTCTTTTCAATTGCTTGTGTTGAGATCTAGTCCAAACTGGCATTGAATGTTTTGACTTTCGATATGTGACTCAATAGGTGATCAATTGTTCAAGTAAATATGCTAAGTTGATTCTACCACCTCTATTGGTACGTTGAGATAAAGCATCTTTTTGTTAAAAGGCACGTGCTTGTAAGGTTTGTTCATCAAACTCTGTTCCACAACCACATAGATAGTTACAAAAATGATGTAGGAATATGCGATGTTTCAACAAAAGTTTGTGGTTTATGTATAGAAACTTTCTCTTTTTCAAGAGTGGTTTATAACTAAGTTTCCTCTTTTTGAGACGACACGAAATAGTCATCCAAGTATGTGATAATTTGGAAGTTTTTGATCCTAATGAGAGTGGAAATTTTGTGAAATATTGATATAACCGATTTCAAAGAGGAACAATATATCCAATGCAAAGAATAAGGTTAATTTGATCGAACTTTGTAGTTTCGTGATAAAGGATGATAAATCTTGATGACAAACTATGCTTGTAAGATTAGTTTATCAAAGATAAGCGATTATGCACTTTAAAATGTTGGATCTAAAACTTGTTGAGATGAATACTTGTAAAAACCTTAAGTGTGATCTAGCTTTATGTGGAAAATGTACAAGAACCCTATTTGTTTGACTAACTATGAAGTCTGTGATGGTCAAAATGAGATCTTCTCAAAAATAGGTATCGAAATATGTTTTCAAAAGAAGTGCTCATTGTTGCAAATGCGCTACAAGATTTCATAAATGTGCTAGACTGTGATTAAAATACGAGACTTTTTTTGCACATGCGCTACCAAGTTTTGCAAATGCGCTACATGTTATCACAAATGCGCTAAATTTTTTGGTAGATGTGCTACACTATTACTCAAATGTGCTATAGAGTTTTTTCAAATGTAGTTTTTTGTGTTGTAAATGCGTGATTCTACGTTTTAGATGCACAACTCTATGATCTTCTAGCAAATTTTCCATTTTTTTGCTATTTTCAAAAGGGATGATTTTATGTCTTTGATTAAGAACGTAACACAAACACAACAGCCAAAATGTTTGGAAAATAAAATTGCAAAGACAAGCACGATTCTTATGGCAGGCCAGGAAAGTAGTTGTTGAATCTCACGTGGGTTTCCCCAAGGCTACACCTATTCAAAGAGGATACCTAGATGCTTGACCCCACTAGCTCCACTTCACGACACTCACTTCTCTGGGGCAGCTAAGCATCAGTTCCCATGAAAAATCCTCATGGCAAAATTCGCATCTCTATTAAGAATCGTACATGTGTGAGTTTCATCAGAGGTTTGACCTCTTGTACCAACAACTCGAAGGATTTTGGCTTCTATACAAGAGAGTTTTTAGTAAGGGCATCCGATCAAGTGGCCATATATGCGACATGTTACGCTTTATTAAGGAAGGTCTCCCAGCCTATAGAGGTTGTGCTCTATAGGGTTTATGGGGATTCATAATGTCGGTATGAACTAATCAGCACTCGTTGCCTGTAACTTTTGTTACAAACATAATTTATTTATAGTGGTTCAGAAGAGCTTGGCTTTATCCCATTACCACTTGGGTTGTTCCCTCTCACTAGCCCTATTGGCAACTCGGGAGGTAGGCCCTCTAAAGGTTACACATTAGAAATGGGTCTATTTTTCTGATCACCTAGTTAAGGTGAGAGCATACTAACTGACCACTTTGCAAACATAGTAAACAAGAGATGATTTAACCTCCTAAATTAGTCTAAGTGCAACTACTCTAAAAAGACAAAGATGCAAGTTGCATGCTATAAATTAACCACCTATTTAAGTAATGTGAAGCAAAAATGATCAATTTATTAAGCCCCTAATTAATCTAGATGTGTAAATGCATGAAAAACACCTGCAAAACCACCAGTTAGCAGTTTGAAATATTTTGTCTTCGACAGTCGACAAGCTGCAAATGTTAGACAACAATTATAAAAACCTACAATCTGATAAAAAACAATGTGTTGTAACAATGAATGCGCTAAAACTTATTGTAAATGCGCTACCTAAATTAACGAATGTGTTACCCTATCATGCAAATATGTTAAACTACGTTCTATATGCGCTAAAACCTAACAAATGCATTATTAAACCTAACAAATGCACTATTAAACCTAACAAAAGGCGCTACCAAATATTGCAAATGCACTACAAGAAGCAACAAATGTGCTACACTCATGTAAATGTGTTAAACTATGTTCTGTATGCGTTAAAACCTAACAAATGCATTATTAAACCTAACAAATGTGTTATTAAACCTAACAAATGTGCTACCAAATATTGCAAATGCTCTACAACAAGCAACAAATGTGCTAAAAGGCATTACAAATGCATTAAAAAGTTAAACAAATGTGTTGCACTCCTAAAACTACAAGAATGAAAGACAAAAGATAGAAAGTGAGGCCTAAGCCCCACGGTGGGTGCCAAAATGTGTAACCTGGAAATATTTCAAGAATGAACCTGCAAGATTTGTTAGTTTCACAACAATGTAAACCTACATGAAACTCCAAAATTACCAATGAAACAATTTAAAAGAAAAATACTTCAAATAGTAAACCTCCACTTGATGTCTCATTGTATCCTATCATCTTTGATCTTGTTGTAGATATCGCTCTCAGATTGCACTAGTTTTAGCTTCCAAGATGACAAATTATGAATGGACTCTTTGATAACTGGATGTTGTATGCAAAGTTAAATTATTGTGCAAAGCTAAATATGCAACTATATGAAAGATTAAACTAAAATCCAAAGGCACACTATAAAATTGCTAAAATACTTGGATGCTCAAAACTCATGTGAATGCAAGATAACTGCTTGACTCAAACTAAGGAAATGCTCTTTTAATATATTTTCATGAGCACAATCCCATGTGGCAGAGATCAACAGTTGAGATTGAATCAAGCAAGATTCATGGCTATGAAGGATTAGTTGGAATGTGAGAGAAAAAAAAGGGGGAAGATGTTTCTCCTACACATGCACGGTAGAGGAAAAGGTGGAAGAGGATTCCAAGTGGCAAGATGCTCACCTTGACTGAAGATGAAGACTCCAAGATTATAGGATGGTTGGAGGAGATTTAGAAAATGTGGGACAAGTGGAAGTTGACCAGGATGATGTGTGTTGACAATTGACACTCATCCGGTGATTTCAGGTGACTTTCGGTGGTTGATTATTTGTTTAGGGTTGTCATTGATGGCAAATATTCATGGTGGTTTGATCTGACAATTGTGATTTATCTTATTCGGAAGTTGGTGTTAACCAGTAGCCAGTTAACCAGCAAAACAGGGTAAAATATGGTATTTTGGTAACGTGTTGGTTTGGAATGATTTTCGATGATTGCGGTATTTTCGATGATTGTTTTTATGATTTCGATGATATGGAAGACTTTTAGGAAGCGTATGGTTATAATATTTTGGTCTAGTGCTATGTTTTGTTTGAGATTGAACTCAACTTTAAGCTACATGTTACATCTCTTGAAGTTGGCTTGAAGGAGATTGCTTTTGTGTTATGACCGGATATATAAGATCGATTTGGCAATTGATTTTTGATATATTAGAGATGTGGTGATTTGTTTTGGTGAGATAGAGCACAGTTTCACGTGCAGATTTTTCTTTCAGACCAACCAGTAGTTGACTGTGATAGAAATAGAGTATTCAATAGAGCAAAGACAGACAGAGATTCAGAGCCTAACTGGAACTCATTTTTGCATTGTCAGATGTTGTTTGAGTTTATTTCATTGTAAACAAATTGTAAGTCAGTGAGACTTCCCTGAAGGTTGTAGCCTTTTGGGAAACTTGATTTGAGCAGTGAGCTCTAGGCAGTGAGCCTGAATGCAAGTGCATTCCCCATCTATGTAATATTTATGTATTCCTGGCCATAGTATATGAATATTGTGGGTTCCTACTAGAAGTTAAAACCATAGACTTATTCTTTATCCACTGGTTAACAAAGCATACCAAAAAAGAACATAAACATGAAATAAGGAATGTACAAACCTACAACACCAAAAATTTTATGTGGAAACCCGGAAAGGGAAAAACCACGGTGGGGTTGGAACCCACAATATTCATATACTATGGCCAAGAGTACATAAATATTACATAGATGGGGAATGCACTTGCATTCAGGCTCACTACTCAAATAAAGTTGTCTGGAAGGCTACAACCTTCAGGGAAGTCTCACTGACTTACAATTTGTTTACAATGAGAAATCACAATGAAATGAACTCTTAAACAACATCTGACAATGCAAAAATGAGTTCTGGTTAGGCTCTGAATCTCTAACTGTCTCTGCTCTATTGAATATTCTATTTCTATTACAGTCAGCTACCGGTTGGTCTGAAAGCAAAATGTGCATGTGAAACCGCACTCAATCACACCAAAATGGATCACCACATCTCTAACATACCGAAAATCAATTGCCAAATTGATCTTATATATCTGGTCAAAACACAAAAGCAATCTCCTTCAAGTTGGATTCAAGAGATGTAACATGTAGTTTAAAGTCAGCTTCAATCTCGAACAAAACATAGCACCGAACCAAAAGATTATAACCATACGCTTCCTAAAGATCTTTCATATCATCGAGATCACAAAAACAATCACTGAAAACACTACAATCATCAAAAATCAAGCTCACTTGCCAGTACCCACTGACAAAAACAAACCGGTTTGCTTCAGATATCAATTCATCAATTTCTTCTCTTGATTAACATGATGTACAACTAGAAGTTTTTCAATTTTTCAGTTTCTTATCCAGCTCCATTACTGCCATCAATGACAACCCTAAACAAATAATCAGCCACCGGAAGTCACCTGAAATCATTGGATGAGTGTCAATTGCCAACAATCTCCCCCTTTGGCATTCATGGCAACACCTGTGAAAAATGGACAAGTGTTGAAACCTGTTCATCGGAGGAAAGAATAAAATAATTATAAGGCTCACACTTAGATCAACAATCCAAGAATCTGCACCACCGTATTGTACACTCTATATACATTTTTCACCCGATCTCTCCTCCTTTGACAACAATGCCAAAGATGGGATGTTTCCCAAAACTAATATACAAATGAATACTTACAAATATTTGAATAAGTCAGCATAAGTATTCTACAAAAATCCCAAGTGAGTTTCCTACCCACTCTTCAGGTTATCCAAAATTATAATAAATGCATTGAATATAGTGGCATGAATTTCTAACTCTCCTAAGTCTGATGGGACAGGTCGGGCCATTTCCTTCATACAATTTTCTTTATTTCTAACATAGTATCTATCCAGACAACAATCAGGTTCCGAAATTCACCCACTCCTCAAAATTTTCTCCTTATCAGCTTAAAAATTGGAGATCTGATCATTCAAAGCTATAATTAGTCCTTCAATGCTCTTGGTTAGTGATACATTAGGATCAAATGATTGTGAGATAATTGCTAGCTTGTCCTGGAAGTCATTTATTTGCTTATCAATATCAATAATGAATTTGGGCAAAATGAGACAAGATTTGTACAGTTTACTGGCTTCTGACAATGTGTCAGAAATGGTCTGTAGTCTCTTATTCAATGTCACCATGTCATCCTCAATCATCTTCAAGAATGTATGCTTTCTAACTTCCTTAAATCTTTTCAAAACCTTTTGAGTAGTTGTCTTTTCCAAAGAATCAAAATTGCTATTTACATTGTTAATCAATTGAATCAATTTACTGGAGGGGTTGTTATTTCAATGTAGTTGTGCATTTGTATCCACCTTCTGCAAGATATCAATGGACATCAAAATTAACTTTTTTATCTTCAATTTCAGATTTCACCAAGTCTTGGCTAGCTTGAGCTTGGACTGTAGCAACAAGAATAAGTTTCTCTGCAGGCGATAACTTGCCAAGATCAACTGACCCATCAATATTGATCTGGGGTGGAATCTTTGTTACCAGAGGAGTGGCAATTGTCAGATCGGCTATGCCTTTGCCTCTGTCCACCTTAGTTGTCTCAGCTTTTTTTGACTCAACATTCTTCTATTGAATCTCAGGGGCTGTAGTGATTTCAGTCACTGGAGGATTATCATTGGTCTCAACATCAACTGTGGTGTTACCTTGGTCTTCTAGTTGATCCTCAGACTGAGTTTCAACCTTCTGACTTCTGAAATCACCTAGCTTGTCTTCTGACTAAGATGGTTTAAAGGCATCTTTATATAGAGGGTCATTCTGAATTATCTTCTTCCAAATTTCCTCTGTCTCTTTTCTCACCTCCTCAACATTACCAATCATTAACTTGTTTATTCTATTTTTGCTTTTGAATTCCTTTTTATTGGCTTCTTCAATCAATCTATTAACTTCGTCATGAGTTATACATGTACATCTATTTACAAGTCCTCTCTCCTTCATCTCTCTATCCTTTTTACAAGTGCATTCATCCTTCTAGCATCTATAATATTGTATAGGTCCTTTGGAATGGACTTCTCTAACTCAATCAATGTCTTACTAAAATTGTGTAAATACAATACTATCGCTTCCTCTACTTTTCTTTAATCACCATCATCAAAATCGTCAAAATTTGCTTGAAGATTCGTCAAATTCCCATCCACTAATATCTCATCAATCAATTGATCTACTGACAATGGAGGAACTATTGTATACTTACCTTCTATATTACCAGATTCAAGGTCCTTGTCCAACTAACTTTTGACCTGTCTGCTTCTTTGAGGTCTTCCGAAAGGATCATGATTTGACTTGGCCTTTTTGCAGGGCAGAGCTCCACTAGATTGAGGCTTTCTCACCATCCTGCCAAATTCTCCCTTTTTCTTTGTTCTTCCTACCTCTTCCTCAGATTTCATTTCTGAGGCCACTGGAGATACAACAACATAAGTTCTTTTAGGTTTTTCTTTTTGTTGCAGCGCACCTTTTCCGGATGGGGTAGCCTTTACAAGATGTGCCACCAGAGCAGGAGCAGACTTAGTTGCCTCCTTCTAAGCATATTTCTCTCTGGCCTTCTTCACCTCCTCCTTGGTGAAGCCCATCTAAGCAGCTACTTCTTCTACCATCTTGGTTACCTTTCTCTCCCAGGCAGGGGCAATAAACTGCTGGTGCAAACTAAGATCTTTCTCCTTAAATGTCCCAAATCTCCCTTCCTTGGGATCCACTGGTTGACTCAGGAGATGTTGTGCATAAGCTTCAAGTGTAACAGAGTCAACTTCATTCCCCATGGGCATGATCCAGACAATCTGGGGTTCCACTGTTTCCATCAAGCATTGATCCTTGTCCACCATGAATTAAATGGTTTGCTCATACTTCTCTACCACCTCCTTAGGAATCCTTTCCATGTTCTTCATTGAGGCTTGGAAGGTTTTGAAGTAACCCCAGAGGGAAAATATCCCCATAGTAGCATCACCAATTCCCCACATACCTTCCTTAATTTGCATGGCCATCGGTCTATCATAGGCCCATTGGACCTTACCATTTACATTGGGTATCTCTTGCAGGAAGTATAGTGCCAGGCAAATAAGGAGTGTACCATATTTAAAAGTATATTTTTTGTCCTGCTTTATCTTCTTTAGATTTCTCAATAACCCATTCAAAAGTTTCGTGCACATGACATACCTCTTGTCTTCTTTAAGCATCTGATATGCAGAGTAGATGGTGGTATCGAAGATAGAGATGTACTAGCTAGATTGGTAGACCTTGTAACCCACCATCATAGAAGCAAACTTCACATCATTCTCCAAAATATCATTTATAGTCATGGCTCTGTTGTCGAACTTTGATCCAGTGATAGCTATGATAGTGTCATTTGAAACCTCTCTCAGGATGGGTACCTCACTGGTTTCAACCAAACTAGTTACAACATGGATTGCTTGCTTGGTAATTTTGTGGGGTCTATCAAGCCATATGAATTCGTCATGCACATGCCTAAAGATATAGCAGATCCACTCTGCCTTGCCAAACAATGGTAAATGTACGAACTGAGAGAAACCCTTATCATGCAGCTCCTATATTCAAGTTTGAGATTCCCCAAACCATCGGTCAAATGCTTGTTATCAAGGTCCAACATGTCAGCATTCCTGAGCTCTTCAACGCCACAGTGAATGTAGGCCCTGATATCCTCGTTGTGCAAAACGTCATAGGGCACAGATGAAAACGCACCTACTGGATCATCCTTGACCGATTTGAATGGATGTTTCTTGAAGATTGGACGAGCCCTATCCTTGATCTCAACCACCAAAAGAGTCGTAATGCCAAAAACTGAAGCCATTTTGAATTCTAAGGTTTGCAAAAAAATAAAAAATCTGAATAGATAAGTACCTCGCTTCACAACCGGGCACTAGAATTCACTTGGAAGTCATTGAAATTGTTTTTAAGATCACCAAGTTGCTTTCTCTCACTTTTATCTTACTTGCTTGACCTCATTGTGTCGAATGAAGAATTCAAATGCACTTTTATCCTTCAAAAACCTAATTTTTCACTGTAATAAATGCAGCAACCGATTATCATAATCTTCAGGAAATTCCATACCGGAGCACAAGATCCTTTTGAAACTTTTGGATATCATCTGCACATATGATTCACTCCTTCTGCAACCTTCTAAAATCGATTGCACACCACCGAAGAGGGGGTTTTGGAATTTGCATGAAAAGCTCCCCCTAAGGCATAAAGCCCTAGTTACCAATTGAAAATCCTGCACTGGATTCGGGTGTAGACCCGTTGTAAGCTCTGGATTCATCATTTCTCACCCGCATCTTCTCATGCTTCTCTCTGATCTCTTCTACTTTCACTTTTCCCTTCTCATCTAATTTGTTCTTGTCTACCGAAGCATTATTCTTGCTTCTGTAATACTTTGCAATGTGATTGGTTTTGTTGCATGCTTGGATAACAACATTATTCTTCATAGGCTTGAAGTTCATTTGATTATGTCTTGATCTGCACTATTTAGAAATATGTCCAAACATTCCACAAGCATAGCATCTTTTACTCTGAAAGTTATTTATTACTGCTCTACACACATTTGACTTGTGTCCAAAATTATTGCATATGAAACACTGACCGGTAAAGGTAGAAACATTATTCATGTTGTTCATCATATTGTTATTGATCATCATCCATTATTCATCCTACTTCTGCACTGTCTCGCCATATGACCAAATTTGTTGCAAGTAAAACATCTACCATTGAATTTATGACCATTAGGTTGTCTTACTAGAGGATTCTTTCTCTTCTTCTAATCAAGTTTAGCATTGCCTTGCCCAAATCCAAAAAATTCACCTTTCTCAAATCCTAGACCTCGCATATCATTTTCATGTCTCTGACTTTCCATCATCTAATCAAGTCTTGTTGAAGTAGCTTTTAATTTGTCTTTGTATTCATTGGCAGTAGCAAGTTCATCCCTCAAGGTAACAACCTATCTTTCGAGTTCTTGACCATTACTCCTTGATTGAGTCAACTCAAGCTTCAACTGATCATTCTCATAGGTAAGCCTGAAGCATTCATCAACTCTTTCCTTCAATGATTGTGCCAGATTCTCTTCATTCTTCTTTCGGTCCTCAATTTCCTTAGTCAATCTCATCACAATTGATTGCATCCCATTCTTCAAAGCAACATTCTCTCTCTCAAGCTTGTTAACCTCATCAGCTTTGTCCTGGTATTCCATGATCTAATCTTCTTTCTCCTTCAACTGGTCCATTAATTCCTTCCTCTTTTCTCTGCATATACTTGCTTGATCCTTCAGTTCACTAATGAATTCATCAACAACATTCAGGTTCTTCTTCAAGGTACAAACCTCACTTCTAGCTACATCAAGACCCTCAAGTGCCACATTGAGTTGCCTCTGAAAACCGAAATCCATTGAATCAATCTCCCAGATCTTCCTTGAGCGATTAAGCTAACTCAGAGGAATTAGTCTCTGATACCAATTGATAGAATCATAGATCATTGTGAGGGGGGGGCAGTGAATCGGTGATCTACCAAAAGTTAACCACAGACTTATTCTTTATCCACCAGTTAACAAAGCATAACAGAAAAGAACATATACATGAAATAAGGAATGCACAAATCCACAGCACTGAATTTTTTACGTGGAAACTCGGAAAGGGAAAAACCACGGTGGGGTTGGAACCCACAATATTCATATACTATGGCCAGGAGTACATAATTATTACATATATGGGGAATGCACTTGCATTTAGGCTCACTGCCTAGAGCTCACTGCTCAAATAAAATTGCCTAGAGGGCTACAACCCTCAGGAAAGTCTCACTGACTTACAATTTGATTACAATGAGAAAATACAATAAAATGAACTCTTAAACAACATCTGACAATGCAAAAATGAGTTTCAGTTGGCTCTGAATCTCGGTCTGTCTCTGCTCTACTGAATACTCTGTTTCTGTCACAACCAGTTACCAGTTCGTCTGAAAGAAAAATGCGCATGTGAAACTGTGTTCAATCACACCAAAATGGATCACCACATCTCTAACATACCGAAAATCAATCGCCAAATCGATCTTATATATCCGGTCATAACACAAAAGCAATCTCCTTCAAGTCGGCTTCAAGAGATGTAACATGTAGCTTAAAGCCGGCTTCAATCTCGAACAAAACATAGCACCGGACCAAAAGATTATAACCACATGCTTCCTAAAGGTCTTCCATATCACCAAGATCACAAAAACAATCACCGAAAACACCACAATCATCAGAAATCATTTCGGACCAACACGTTACCAAAATACCCTGTTTTGCCCTATTTTGCCGGTTAACTGGCTACCGGTTAACACCAACTTCCGGATAAGATGAATCACAACTGGCGAATCGAACCACCACGAAGAGTTGCCATCAATGACAACCCTAAACAAATAATCAACCACCAAAAGCCACCTAAAATCACCGGATGAGTGGCAATTTGCAACATATATGTCACTCTTGTTGAAGATACAATAGCTATCAAGTTTGCACGAATATCTCTTGTGTAATTAAATCATAATAGAGAATGCATGTACTTATGTATGTATATCTAGACATTGTGACTTTCCATTTAGGTGTCGGCCTCAATGAAGGAATCATGTCTCTTCATATAGGGTCGACCTTCTTGAAGGAATCCTCATGTTTCATAGCCATCGTATAATTAAATAATTAAAGCCGAATGGCTACTTACTTATTTGACCAGTACTGAGTCAGCTGCATAAAGGGTGCTGACCGAAGCTACAAGTATCAACACTCCCTTTTAGCTAGGGAGGAATCCTTCTCAATATAGTCATGAAATGACATCCACCATGGCTACTCCCAAAGGGTGGGTCCTCCATGGCTACTCCCAGGGGGTGGAACAAGATTCATCACTGAGGTACTCAATGTGATGACATCCATCATGGCTACTCCCATGTATGTAAATGAATATTTATACAAGTGCCCATCATGGAGTCACTCAATGTGATGTCGTCATCTCAACATGACGTTCATCATGGCTACTCCCAGAGGGTGGATAAACACAAGTGATGTTGTCATGGAGTCTCTCAACATGACATCCACCATGGCTACTCCCAAGGGTGGAACAAGGGTTTTCACCTCAAACTTCTCTCTCACAGATAAGAATGCATTAACAAGGGCTTGCACCTCAAACTTCTCTCTCTCAAAGAAGAATGCATTAACAAGGGCTTGCACCTCAACCTTCCCTTTCTCAAAGAAGAATGCATTAACAACAGATATTCAAGATGATGTGGCTCCCTCTGAAGCTCTAAGTACTTGCACCAATCTCCTAACCTTCTTGACCAAGGTTGCCTCTGATGGATTGTCAGACTCCCTCTGAATGTTAATTCCTCCTCTTTCGAAGAAACCTCTCTAGCCACCAACTCAGTCTGATAACATCAATTATCAAGTTCTTCCTTCCTTGAATGCAATCTCTCATGCTTGTTGGTCTGTCCTGAAAGCATTTTAGAGAGTTTAATAATAGTTCATAGAACTAAACTATCCTGAAGGGATACAAGCAAAAAATACTTATCTCTTTATTGTTGGTACCCATGGAGTTAGCCCTCTAGTTAGTTGAGTCTCATCTTCTCATCCACAAAGACGGTCCTAACTGCTAGTTAATCCTTTGCCACATAATTTTACTGACAGAGCATTCAAATGCAGATCGATATACTCAGGCATTGAGAGGAGGCAATTATACAACGATCAGGCCGAGACTTGTTAGGCTCTGACTGCATTTCCTAGAAAGTGCAGTCACCATTTCTCTTCAGACCATTCACCACTCTTGCCTTAAGTTTTAATTGTTATGCGGTATGCGAATGACAGTATATGCAAAAGGATCGCATGCTTATGTCCATTCATCACCACGAAAGAGAATGAACTTTTGAATTGTTTGCCTTGACTTTAATTGCTTGGAAAGATCGCATGCCTGGAGTCTAAAATAAATATCGCTACCTGTCATGCCAGAAAGACAAAGCCGACGCTTCACCTAGTCTTTGAATTTAAAAATACCAGCTCCGCCAAATGATTTCTCTTTCCTTTCGATTTTGCACAGGTTATCAGTTTGGGGTACTTGCATGCTAAATATAATTGCCGCCACGTCTCCGCAGGGTATATGCTATATCATCTCTTGAATTTGTACCCAAAAGGTACCACCTCCATCTATTTAATCATGCCTCTGAACTATGCAAGAAGATTCAAAATTGTGAATGCATCACAAGGCCGCCATCTTGAATTGGACCTTCTGCACTCCACGACCGACATATAATAATCGCTATCTTGGATAAATGGTAGACATGAGTATGGTCATGTCTCGATTTTCATTGTCATGATACTGTGTGAGATGATGCCAACACTTGACAGACTGCCGCCGCTACACAAAATATATGCTTCCTCAGATATACGCTGGAGATGCCCCCATCTACATCGAATTCATACGGTGCCATATGTTAGGTTTAAGAACTCCCTCTCGAGCAACACCTCCTCCATCTTTCAACATACGCTGCCTTCATACTTCGACTTTCTAGGACCTGGTCCACGCAAGATATGACGTCAAGCATAATTGGTTTAAAAATTCCTAACAATTTGAATATACTGTATGCTCATGGTAAGACTGCCAGGTCATACTTCAGCCCTCACGCCATCTGCCTTCCGATTTTCATTTGCCTTGGGATTGATTTAATAACAGCCTGTCTTGTGACTTGATGGCGCCTACCATACCCAACGCACTACACCGACTTACACTTGATGACATGGCTTTCTCAATTCGAGTCTTTCTGTCTTGACTTTAAAACGACATTGAATGTGGTGCCTTTCATCCATGTGGCCGATGTGCCTTGATATCACATTCTAAATGGAAGCACCCCCCGTGAATGTAACACTGTCAATCCGTATCTCTTTACTTTGGGCTTTTGATTTAATCACCTTTGACAGAGGTTTTGAATTACCTCTGGGTCAATTTCGTTTGCATTTCCTTGTGTTCACTACCAGCTGGCTTGCTTTAATTTATTCTGCATTGCTAATGTGGCCATGATCTAGTTCGATCTCCTCCAACAATCGATCTCTTATAATATTCACATAGGATTAAATTTGCAAACCCTAACCCTTGATCTAACATGGCTCTGATACCATGTTTTATTTTAAGGATTATAAATATAGGCAATCAGAAAATGCATCACAAAGACAATAAACACACAGGATTATCCTGGAAAACCCTCTTGCATGAGGGAGAAAAACCCAGCCTCAAATATATCACTTATATATTGAATAAAAGAGCAGAGATCTACTTTACAATGAAGGCCAATCACTGAACAATAATGGATGTTGATCTGTTGTAGCTATAAGTTAATCTTCTGCTGATGTGAACACTTCAATGAATAATATATGTCACTATTGTTGAAGATACAATAGCTCTCAAGTCTACACGAATATCTCTTGTGTAATTAAATCATAATAGAGAATGCATGTACTTATGTATGTATATCTAAACATTGTGACTTTTCATTTAGGTGTCGGCCTTAATGAAGGAATCATGTCTCTTCATATAGGGTCGGCCTTCTTGAAGGAATCCTCCTGTTTCATAGCCATCGTATAATTAAATAAGTAAAGTTGAATGACTACTTACTTATTTGACTAGTACTGAGTTGACTGGCTGAAGGATGTCGATCGAAGCTACAAGCATCAACATATATACCTTATATTACATTTCCATCATTACATTTGTTATTTCTATACATCATATATCTATCTCTATACAATCTTCTTCCTATATATTTCCTATTACATGTACCACTTATATGGATTCTCTTACTTCTACTTATTCTATCTCCTCTTGCTATATTCTATCCTACTTATATACATTCATTTTCCTAATGGGATATGTCCCTTATAAAGTGTGTCTCTTCCTTGAGGTGACTTGTCAATTTGGAGTTTTACAACCCTCTTGCAGCGGTTTCCAGTAGGTTTTCCTTCTCTACATCTATGCCTTGCTATTTTCCCTGCTAACATCACCCTCCTTTCAAAACTATATCTTATCCTCAATATATAGGAATCAAAAGAAGTTAACTTCCATGAGGTTGATGGTAGTGCTTCAATCTTGTTCCATAACTATAGCATTGTAATTATTTTCCATCTAGTGTTCGAAGGTGTACTGCTCCAAATTGTAGGAAATTATTAATATAGTATGGGTCTATCCATCTCACTTTTATTTTGCCTTGTTTTTTAATTTACTATTGTAGAGGAGAACCATGTCATCTTTCTTAAATGAACTTTGAGTCAAAAAAATTTGTCATGTCATGCTTTTTGGCATCTTCTTTTTTAATTTTTATTATGGACTATTAGAAATCTATCCTCATATAATTTCTCTATTTCTTCAACTCCCTTTTTAAAATATTTATCATCTATTAGTCTGAGGGTGTGAGATGTACAAAAGTTGGGTAGTATAAAATTTAAGGGTAGACTAGCATCTATCCCATAAACTAATTCAAATGGGGTAAACTTTGTGGATCTCTTGTAGGTATCTTGTTATTCCCACAATACTATAATGTATTTTTATGTCTCGATCTATTCTATTATTATCAGTGTTTTCCTTGCTAATAGTTCCTACCAACCGTCATTGCACATCATCTTATATTTTATTGCCATGAAATGTTGAGTTCACATTTTCACATTCTATTAGGATTTCTAATATTCATTTACTTCAACCAATACATGATCTTATCAATATCATCCATTCTCTTACTGAGCATCATAAATATAAATGATACAAAGGTCCTTGGGGTCCTAATTTTACCAAATATAAAAAGATCTTAGGGGGTTTGAGGGAATCCATCTCAAACAAATTGAATGGTCCTTACAACCCACTCTAACATGATGGAGGGATCGTTGTAAGTCATAATCCCTTCTCATTTAATTTTAATTATCAATGTGGGGGTGTCTAAAGTTGTCTGGGATAAGAACAGGTTGTTGGGGTTGTCTCCAAAAGTTTATCTTTTTTAATATTTTTCTAACTTGGATCTAAGAGCATACAAGTGCATAAAGATAAATATAATCTAAGCACACTTGTAGAATTGAAGTACCAACTACTTGCAAGAAATGAAATTTACTCTACTATTTATAGAAATGGAAACTAAGCTAGTCACACTTATAGATAAAAGAAATCTATTATACTTTTCACACTTGCAAAAAGGGAAATAACTACATATTCGATCACATTGAATTGAACTTATAGGTTTTACTATTCTACCACAAACCATTAACTAAAAGTAAAACATCATAAATCTACCTCTAAATTTAATCAAACCAATTACCAATCTAATTGAAAAAAAATTAAACTTAAATTGAAACCAAGATGAATTAGATCTTTGTAAATGAAGAACTAATTATCATAGTGTAATCTAACAATTCTTTAACAAAATTGAAACTGAAATGATTCTAAACAAAATAGAAGTTAGAGTAACCGAATAATCAAACCAAACTAAAAAGAACACGACAAAGATCTAAACCTCCTTCCATAAAGTGGGTCATACTATGCTTGTTAGGACCTCCATAATATCTAATTAACAAAATATATAAAATACACATAATCAAGCATACAGTATTGCCACATGTTCAAATATACAAGAATAGAGACATGAAATTACATTTCAACATAAAGTCTGAGTACATAAGCCACTAACAAGGTAGTGCATAAGGAAACAAATTCTTTTACATTATACGATAAGGTCAAATACATAGAGTATACAAAGTATAAATCATGGAGACACCCCTGACATGATCTCCTAATATCTATCTCTCTTGAGCACACCATGAATGACAACATTGTTGGAGCATTTTTCCACCCAACCACAAAGATTTACGCTTTGGCATAATTATTTATAACTCAAAGAATACCCGACCCTACGTGAGGATGTCATGCAATCTGAAACTAGCAAGAGCAATAGAATCTGTGCAACATGATTTTAGCATGCAATTTCACACACATGTAGAAAAATTTAAGCATCTAATGTCATGATATAGTAGAGTGTAAGAAACACAATCATTTAGCAAATGATTTCAAAATCTTTGGCCAAAGTGTCTTTTTGAACTAACTATCAATAGATAGATCTAGAGTGCAGACCTATCCTTCTTTGTTCCTCCATATTTGACACCATCCATAAATAATCAATGAAGACACAAGAATTCATCCATGCATTTCTAATTGATTATTTACGCACACATGAAAATCAGTTTGCTCAAATCATTCCATAGATAACAATTAAGTACATGAGATTCTTGAAAGAGAGCACATCATAGTTAGTAAATCTAAGAAAAATCTTCAACATATATGATTTAAATCAATCATATAGAAGCTCATTGAATGTACACATGATACATACATAAGCATGTGATAGATTCATCCTTGCTACAAACTAAAAATATATGAAAATTAAGTAAAGAAAGAAACATATAGTGCATACAAGGTACTGATCTACACATATCCACATGTCTAGAATTGAAATCAACTTAAAACGATGTCATATCAAAAGCATACAACATGTCTAAGCATACAATATTCGATCAAATTGCAAACATAACATAGATTATACAATCAATGATAATCAATCCTCTTTCCTAATATCAAAATTAAATTAAACTCTTCATCCCATTAACATATTCAAAGTATTTCCACTTGATGCATAATGGGAGTCATGGATCACTACAAAAATATGAGTTTCCATAATGTAACATTACTATATTGTTTGTTGGTTACATGATATTTAAGTTTAATAAGTAAAGGAGATCAATTGTTTCCTTTCAAGTATCATAAACTCAAAATCTAGTCTTTCTTAGTCAAGTGCTTTCAAAAGAATTTTGAGTTTTGAAACTTATGGATTTAACTCATAGAATGACTTACATAAATGGATATAAGTGTAGTATCTAAAATTGCATACCCCTTTGTAATTTGAACTACATCTTTTGTAACCACTTTGATGTCCATTCCCCTAGCACCTGAGTAGGCTCAATTCAGCCTTTGCATCATCCTTTTCTCTCTCAGGATGCTCAAGACACCTTTCAACAGCTATCCTTCGACTTATGTTTCATGTTAGTCTCATGTCTCCCTTGTCTCCTATCATTTTTTAGCATGATTCATTTGGACACTAGTGTGTCGCGCAGATGTCCACGCGCCACACATTAGTCTCGCGACATCTCAACGTTCGAATGTCGGTTCTGAGCGCGCCTTTCCACTTGTCACTTGCACATGTTGGTGGAAACAACTCAAATATTCTAAACGGCTCTCCGACCTCTTCTTTCCTTCCTCTTCTCTCTTTTAAATCTATCTTCTCTCCTCATTCAAGCTCTCTGGCCTCTCCAAGCAATTTCTCTTGGCTCTCTTGGTTATTCAACCTCTCTTGGCTCTTGCTACATCAGTCTCTAGTTTGCTACAACACTCTCAAGCTCTCATAATAATCTCTTGAAAATCTCTTGGCTTTCTCAAGCCTCTTTGGTAATATCTATCTATTTATCCTATATTTGGGCATCTTGGGATTTATCGCATCCCCTGTCTATTTTATTATTTTATCATTCTAGCATTTATCTTTTATTCTATCAATCTATCTGGGTTTTTCGTGGAGGTGGAAACACCAAAACAGGGGTTTGACTGAGGAAGACTCGAAAACACAACCCCCAACATTTTCCTTCTTGCTTGTGTGCAGGTTTATAACCATAGGAAGAAGATCATTTAGCTGGAGGCTTCATATCATGGACCGGTTGTGAGCTTCCTTCTTTTCCCTCTTCTCAAGTCATTCTAATATTTCTCATTCTGCATTATTAGTCTATCTTGTTTTTTTTCTACATTCATTTAATATTATATTTGTATCTACAACCCCCGTATAGTTTCTGTGTTTTGTTCGTACTAGACAACAATGCGTCGTACAGTCATCCTGAGGACAGAGACTCAACAGAGTCATTTAGGAGTCCCATCTGCAGTTTATTAGCTTAGCTTTTCACTTTTATCCCTGGGCTCACCTTAGCGCCAGTTTGAGTGAGGTAGTGGCAGATCGATTTATCCTTTGAGATTCATCATCTTGGAGATGACAAATCCCGTCCTCTATATTTTGGTGAACCCGACGTGAACACTTATTCTGTATTATTTTCAAATCATTCTTTATGCATTCTTCCTTAAGTTTAAGTTTCTTAATTTCAAAATGCATATGTTATCTTCTTTTATTAACTTAGTTTCTAACTTTATTCAAAGTGCTAATGATGTTACTTTTCATGCTTGTGATGGTGACTTAGCTTTACCTATGTCACTCTATTCCTTTGATCCCTCTCATAATATACCTTCTAGTTCAGAGGATATTTTGTTACAAGAGGATGAAATCATTGATACCTTTCTTAAAGTTAATCCTATCCACCTTAATATTCCAAAAACATCTTTTACACCTACTACCAAAGATGATTATTCTTTAGTATTGCAGGATCATGTGAACACCATTGGCTACACCATTAAAGGTGATCCTCCCCCTTTAGAGGAGTTGAAATCACTTTATGGTCCAAGACTTAATATCGATTCCAAGTATGGATATAAAGGAAATGGTCTTGGGCACATGGGTTAAGGAGTTAAGGTCCCTTTGGAATCAAAATCACACTCTTTTATAGTGGGTTTAGGTTACAAAGCATCTCCTTTGTCTTCATCCCTTCATTCTCTAATGTTCCTATATCTTCTTCTTGTGAGAAGTTAAACTTTTCTCCCCAAGAGAAAGGGTTGCTTCCTGCTCCTCATCCTTTATTTGATCGAGAGCTTATCTTGTTACGGCTTCTTAAAGCTTAGTTGATTACTCTTCCTCCTCCTACACATAATAATTTTCCTAAAAATGATTACTTCTGTGCATAGCATCAAATGCTTGGCCATTCCACTAGTGAATGTAAGGCCTTGAATGACAAGATCCAAGAACTTCATCAATCAGGTGTCATTGATCTTTCATGTATTGACACGCCTTCTTGTTCTTCTATGCATTCTTATCATGTCTCTATCTCTCACCCATCGTGGTGACTATCTATCTCTTGCCTACTATGGTGACTATCCTTTTATCGCTTTTTCATGTTTGCCTACATGGGGGTCAAACCATTCTTGATCTATCTTTCTTGTTTGCCTTGGTAGGAGCCAATATACTACTTACCAAATTTATTTGCCCTATTGCATGGCAATCTAGCATGTCACTACCCATGTTGGCAAATCTATCTTCATCTGCCCTATCGCATGGCTATCTAGTGTATCGCTACCCATGCCGACAAATCTATCTATGATCGCCCAATCGCATGGCTATCTAGCGTGGCGCTACCCATGCCATCAAAATCCATCTATCTCATCGCCCTATCATATAGTTATCCATATTGACATATCTAATTGCCCTATCATATGGTTATCCATACTAGCATATCTAATCGCCCCATCGTATGGCTATCTAGCATAATGCACTTTGCTATCCATACAGGCGTATCTCATACCAATGGCAACCGCCTATCTTGTATCTTTTTCATAACAAGGGGCTTTCCTCCAAAGCAAGGCTTGTTTCTGTTACGTTGTCTTATCTATCTTTTATCTCTATCCTTTATCTTATCATCTGACATGTTAGTCTGCAGCTAGCGTGTTTGTGATGTATCTAGTAACAATATCTATTTCAAATCTGGTCTGAAGATAATTAATTGAATAAGCAATTATTTAATTAACCCCCCTTCCCAATTTAATTGAATTTATTAGCAATTTGATTAAATTCCCCCACTCATCTGCTTATTAATAAATCTAAGGATTTATTTAATAGGTTCATTTCAATAGTCCCCTTTGATTGATTAATTCAAATTAATTAATTACTCCCCATCAAATCCATTTCTTCTAATCTCCTAATTAATTAAAACAAATCAATTAATGAGTTTTTGAAATTAATTAGCCTTCTCCTGTTATTTGAATTTTTAAATTCAAATTCCCCACATACCTCCTAACTTCTAACCACCTAATCTAACTATTCATAAACCTAACCACTCCTAAACCTAACCCATTCCATCTAACCAGATGTCCCCTTTCCTTAGACACTTGCCCTCTCATGAGAAAAGCTTCTTGACACTTGTCACCATAGAGATGGCAAATGTTCCCTTTCAACCAACCTCTTCTCCAACCACCTCCAATTTAACCATTGATATCTTCAGACTTAATATTGACCGTTGATTCCTACCACCTCACCCCTGGCCTTGGAAATCCTATAAATATCCCCCATGTTGGAGCACAAATCATCCCATCTCATGTCATCTTAGGCATTGTTATTATAGAAATTTGCATCTTAGTTTATCATTTGAGCATTGTTATTATAGGCAATTGCATCTTAGATCAATCTTTTATCAATCTCATTTTGTAGCTTAATCATGCATATCATTAGCTTAATTACTCTCTTGGATCTTGCATCTAGCTTAATCAATCTCATCTAGCTTGCATATTATCATATCATTTTTAAATCCTCCATTTAGGTGTAGTCAAGTCACTGGGATTGCTTATCCAGATCTGAGAGCAAATCCACACTCGCATCTCTTAGGAGGCGATAGGACGCTTTGTCAGGTTTTATCTTTTGTTTGCATTTGAATTCACTAACCATTCTTGTAATGATCTATTGAGTGTTTTGTGTTGCAGTTGCAGGTATCACACTTCACAGAGCACGACAATTTCTGTTACATTGTCTTATCTATCTTTTATCCCTATCCTTTATCTTATCATCTGAGATGTTAGTCTGCAGCTAGCGTTTTTGTAATGTATCTAGTAACAACATCTATTTCAAATCTTAGCTCCATCTCGCTGGGGCAACCTCGTATGATCAATGAAAATATGCCTCCCTATCGCGACTATCTTCTTTATCTTGTCTTTTGGTAGTGGCCTTCCTTCAAAGCGAGGTTGGTGCTACCTACCTTTGATCATTTGGCATAACACAACTTGCTAGATCTCTCTTTTTGATCATCATCATGTCTACATGACCGCTAGTGATGCATCAAGCTAGTGTCTAGGTCATATCTCTTCGAAATTGATTGCTTCTCTGACTTCTGGGTGCATTCTTCCTTGAAGTGATAAATCCTTGCTTTCTTCTCTTCATTTTAGAATTCCTTTATCTGTTGTTTCTTGTTATTTTGGGGATGATGCATGGTACTAAGACAACCTTTTACACTGAGGTCTCTTTTACTTTGCTGACTCAAGATCATAGTTTCTTTATCCCGTGCTTTCATGTTCTAACCCTATTGTCTTGAGATTCCCTTATTCTCTAACCATGTTCTCTTGTGCAGGTTTTTCTATCTAATGCATATGTTTTGTAGGCCTTCAGCTTGGGGGCATGCTTCCTTGTCTTGGAGATTTATCTACTTCCTCTACAGTATCCTTTTGGTATCATGATGTTATTTCTTGTTTAGTAGATTTCCTTTAGCGTGCATATTCATGTTGATTCATAAGCCCACTAAAGTAGGGGCAAAATGTAGTGTCAGAAATTGCATACCCCTTTATAATTAGACATACATATTTTATAACCACTTTGGTGTCCATTCCCCTAGCACCTGAGTAGGCTCATTTCAGGCCTTGCATCAACCTTTTCCTTCTCAGGGTGCTCAAGACACCTTTCAGCAGCTATCCTTCGGCTTATGTTTCATGTTAGCCGCATGTCTCCCTTGTCTCCTATTGTTTTGGAGCATGATTCATTTGGACACTAGCGCATCGCACAAACATTCACGTGTCATGCATTACTTCTATAACATCTCAACGTTCGAATGTTGGTTCTGAGCACACCTTTCCACTTGTCACTTGTGCATGTCAGTGGAAACAACTCGAAATCTTCTAAACAACTCCCTGACCTCTTCTTTCCCTCCTCTTCTCACTTTTAAATATATCTTCTCTCCTCATTCAAGCTCTTTGGCTTCTCCAAGCAATTTCTCTTGGCCCTCTGGGTTATTGAGCCTCTCTTGGCTCTTGCTACATCAACCTCTAGTGTGCTATAACACTCTCAAGCTCTCACAATAATCTCTTTCAACTCTCTTGGCTTTCTCAAGCCTCTTTGGTAATATCTATCTATTTATCCTATCTTGGGGCATCTTGGGATTTATCACATCCCCTATCTATTTTATCATTTTATCATTTTATCATTCTAGCATTTATCTTTTATTCTATCAATCTATATGGAAACACCAAAACGGGGGTCTGACTGAGGCAGACTCCAAAACACAACCCCCAACATTTTCCTTATTTCTTGTGTGCGGGTTTATAATCATAGGAAGAAGATCATTTAATTGGAGGCCTCATTTCGTGGACTAGTTGTGAGCTTCCTTCTTCTCAAGTCATTCTAATATTTCTCATTCTGCGTTATTAGTCTATCTTGTTGTTTTTCTACGTTCATTTAATATTATAATTGTATCTGCAACCCCCATACAGTTTCTATGTTTTGTCTGTACTAGACGACAATGCGTTGCCCTGGTGTCCTAGCTCCGCGCAGTCGTCCCGAGGACAAAGACTCAACAAAGTCGTCTGGGAGTCTCGTCTGCAATTGATTAGCTTAGCTTTTCACTTTTATCTCCTGGCTCACCTTAGCGCCAGTTTGAGTGAGGTAGCGGCGGATCGATTTGTCCTTTGAGATTCATCATCTTGGAGGTGACAAATCCCCTCCTCTACAAAAAGTTCACACCTAGGAATTTAAATAAGTGCCTATATAAATTTATATACTCAACAATATCTCTCAAAATATAAGATTTCATGTGGGATCTCCAACTAGAATATTCTTCGTTAGAAGATGTTACAAAGATATGTCATATCCTATATTATCTTATAAGGAAAGGAAAAATTTAACTCAAATAAAGTGATATGGACCTAATAATACTCTTTTCATGTGCTAGCAAATATTCAAGTGTAATCACAACATTCCTAATATTTTATCATTGTAACATAAGATAATTCTTTAAAAGGATCTTTCAACATATATTGAGATGTCATCATAAAAATAGTTGAGACCTAATCATTTAACAATATAATCTATTCCACTTATCATTAAGCCCCCTTGATTATATCTCTAATGTAATATTTCCAAGTGTTATTAGTACATAGTTATACTATTTTACTACCAATGAAGACAATATCTATATATTTTTAACCCTACTGTATGTATAAAATAAATTTGTAGAATAGAATCCCCACAAGAAAGAAAAGAGGAAATATTCTCTTATAGTCTACGATGTTGGGTAGTTGTATATGGGTCTATAGATAGCTTATAGCAATATGGGACTACCTCATACTCCTTGCAAGAGGCACCTAACCATGATACAAACGAGACATACATACCCTACCCCTATGGAATTTGAACTTATGACCTCTCCAAAACAACAATGAACAACTATACAAATATTTTTAAGAAAAAGATAAATGTGAGTCCCACCTAATCAAGTTTAAAACATACAATCTTTAATGATCCATTATACAACACTGAATCATGACCAAAAGAAAACCAAAGCATGCCCATCCTTAAGATGTATCATTTCAATCTTGAGAACTTCACTTATCAATCTCATCCTATATGCTAGATAGGTCTAAGTGGTAGAATTTAATACCTTTCCACATCCCTTGAATTGTATGAACCTGAATAATCACAACAAAAATAGTAATATCCGTATGTTTGCAAGGGATCTACTATTTTGCACTTGATCTATAAGCATTTAACACCTTTCATTCTATGGTAAAAAATGTATAGTGTAACAGATGGAATCAAGTCAATATCCTAAACATTTCATCAACGACATGAGAGATAGCTTAGATATAAGAGAGAATTTACTATCCATACTCTACATGGGAAACTGCGCATGAAGGGGGGAGAATTCACTATCCATATTCTACTGGACATGCATTCAAGATGCAGAAGCATAGACAAGTCATACGAACTATTGGCAAAAATTTATCAAATAAATTTGGTCTAGTGGAATTCCATGATCATAGGGCATGCTTAGAATGTGGTAGAATTGAAAATGTATGAGATTTGTTTTGTTTTGTTGGCATGTTAATTTTTTCATATGGATGTAATCAACTGTAATTTCAGTAAAACAATTTCCCTCTGGTGTTCTGTAAAATGGGTGCTTCATGATCTATTTTTACACCGAAGGCGTCTCTTTCTATGAAATGGATGAGCTAAAGTTTAGGCATCGACGGTGGAAACGGTCGGAAATGGGATACAAGACGATCAAAAGCATTGTAGTCGTTACATCTTCGTTGTTTTTCATTTACTGAGGTTGATGGATGCGACCCTTTGCAATGAGAATCAAACATGTGACTATACTCCCGCGGTCCATTCTTCGCGGCATTAATTAATGTGGTCCGTCCACTATTAACGACGGTTGTGTGCATAGATAACAATGGAGAAGCGTTCTCACCAGTTCTGTAATGGGCAGCCAAATAATCATTACGTCCAACTTGCCTACACACGGTACTATTTGATAGCTGCTATTAATATTACTGTCACGATGGAATGGATTGTACTGTAAAAAATTGCTTTGGCATGGTTTCTAAATATTTTTCCTAGCCATTTTTCACTCCTCAACATAACTTCACCGCCACATAAGTACGGAGGATGTATGTTTGAAAATAAATGCAAATCTATTTGTTTAAAATAATTGAAAATCACTTAAAAGTAATACAAGACAATTACATCAATCTCGGCCATTCATTTTTTTATCATTAAATAATTTGTTGAATTTCTTTTGATGGATTGCATTTAATAAATAAGTTGTAACCAACTCCTACATACTTTTCCTCTATTTATGCATCTTTGTTATCTGACACCAACATAAATTCATCTGTAGTTTCTAAAATATTGTCAAATCTACAAAGTTAAATTGTGGTATTCCAGCAACAACTTACCTTAATGCCAGAGGTTTTATTTATAGATGGAATACCCAAAATGTATGAAGCAATCATTCCAGATATCTCCTACTGTGTGCCATTAACATAGTTTTCATACTCTTCTACCGCTACTCCTACATGTGGTTTTGAATCCCACAAAAATGTTGGTTTTGCTACATTTGGCAATGTCACGGAACTATTCAACATCATCATAACAATAGTCCACATACCTAGGCAGTTTACCACATGCATTTGTCCATTAACTATAAATTTTGAAGTAGCAATAAAATTATGAAATTTAAGCTTCTTTTCTGCAATCTCTTTTTTGGTAGCTTCTCATAAATTTAAGCTTCTATTTTGCGATCGGCTAACCAGCTAACTGAAGCAAAATTAAGATAAGATAATATCACATTAATAGCTGGCAGCAAAACATAAGCACAGATTAAGCCGACTCTGAAAACGAATTGTAGACATCCCAAAAATGCTGATAATATTGGGCAAGATTTATAGCCATGGATAATTTGTATTTATTGAAGAAAAAAAGAGAGAAAAACATAGTGCCACTTCCAAACCTGTTGATTCTTTGATAAATCCTTTACAGAAGGTGTTCATTGTCCAGGTTTGTAACTTTGACAAGCTGATGCAATTGCCACAGAAATTTGGTAAACAATACTGATTCCATGTCTCAACTACAACTCTTTATTGCTCATGAAATGGCCACATATAGCATCTAGTCCTTACCCGAGCCCATATTGCATATATCACTCAAAGCATTGTGCAACATGGTTCCAAGTGTAGATCGATAAAACCTGAGAAACATGCAGCTCCACAGATGGCAGGCATTGAATAGTTTAGGACCGCGACAATAAATGGAAATATATATTTTTGACCTACAACCAAAAACTAGAAGATAAATTTTAATTTTAGATTTTAATTTTAGTTTTACATTGTAATATACAATTTTGTTTATAAATAGTAAGTTTTATTTTTTTATTTAGCAAGTTTCAAAGTAAAATTTTTGTTATACAAAAGACATTTCAAAATGTTATTACAGTGTATAAAAAAATCAGATTTTTTACATTTAAATTTTAGTTTTAAATTATAATATAAAATCGCTTTTTATTTATTAGTCACAAATAGTAAGATTTATGTTTTATTTGTAAAGTTTTAAAGTAAAACTTTTGTTTTTTAATATTATTCTATACTTCTTTTATTTTTCACTTTTTAATTTGATAGTATTAATTAGTCAAGAAAGAAATTTCAAATTGTTATTATACCACATTATGATGATACAAGTAATTTTTTTCTTTTATTTTAGATGTCTTATAGTTTATTTAATTTTTATCAATGCAACAAGCAATTCAAATCATTGCTATGTTATACACATTAAAATGGAATGTTAATCAAATTCTCATGGTGTTCTTCTTATCGATAGAACATAAAAAATGGATTTACAACTATTCCTACTTACATCAGAAAGGATTGGAAGATCATTAAATTTATTTCTTTTCTAATTATTTCTTCCAAGTGTGTTATAGCCCCAAGGGGTTAGACGTATTTTTTTGCAAACTTTACTAAAAAGTTCTAATTTTCCATTTAACATTGCCTACTTCTCCAATCATTCCTAAGTTATTCTTGGATCTTAAATGAGCCTCAATCGACCTTCTTTTGCATTTACAATTACATACTACAAGTGAAACTAGAGGATCACATTGATATAATATAGGTGCAATCACATTTGATATCATCAAAAAATAAAATTATGTTCATGACAACATCCAACAAATTTCGACATAGAATAGATGTACTTTCTAATTTACAAACATGCACTATAAGCAAATAATGTTACCCTACCATATTTGTCTACTCATCAAATAATAATTCTATTTGTAAAAGATGTTTAATGACAAAGGCATACATCAATTTTGATCATGTAATAATATGAAACCTAAACCATACCCTATTCCTCTTTATCTCCTTATGCTACTATCTATCCATACCGCTCTCTCTACTCTCTTTATATTGTTCTCCTCATCCCTTTTTCTCTTTCTTCCTATATATATCTCTCTCTCTTTCCCTATCCCCTTGTATCTCTATATATCACCGTTTGTATATATCTATCCCTCTCTACCTTTATCTCTCACTCTCTCCCACCTCTTCTCCACCCTTCTCTACCCATCTCTTCCCCTTTCTTTCCATTTATCTCTCTCCCTACCTCTCCTCCTCTCTCCTTACCTCACTTTCTCCCTATTCCCTATCTATCTCTCTATCTCTATGTGTATATCTCTACATCTCTATCTATTTATCTCCTTCTTCCTCTCTTGATCTATCATCATTTCTACCTCTATCTTCCTCCACAAAACTATGTAAATGTATTCTATAAAATTGTATAAGTACCTACTAAAAATATTAATCCTTGTGGCTATAGTCTTTTTTATGCCTTGCTATGTGTGTGCACTAGACTTTCTTCATCCCATTCTCTATAAATACAGTTCAAAAGAAACATATTAGTGTTGTTTCACAAATATATTTTGTAAGGAATTCGACCAAAGACAAACATCACATGAATTTAAATATTAATAATAAGATATCGTTGTGTTAATAAAGCATCCATATTGAGTATTGCCTATAGCAGTAAAGAAAAGACCATTTCTCGAACTAACATTTTGGTTAAAATTTATTTATTGGTAATGTGATTATCATGTTTACTTTTTGTTAATGATTAAGTAACTTAATAAAGCATTCTCTGTATGGTTAATTTTTATGCTAACTTGACCGAGGGAATCAAATTTTTTAAAGTGTTTTTCCTTACTGATCATTGAATCACCTTTGGTTTTGATCTTTCCATCTCTGCCTTTTGTTTTCTCCCTCTCTTTTTCTCTCTCCATATTTCTATCATCTCTCTCTCTCTCTCTCTCTCTCTCTCTCTCTCTCTCTCTCTCTCTCTCTCTCTCTCTCTCTCTCTCTCTCTCTCTCTCTCTCTCTCTCTCTCTCTCTCTCTCTCTCTCTCTCTCACACACACACACACACTCACTCTTCCTCCTCTATCTATCCCTCTTTCTATCCCCATATCTCCCTCTCTCCCTATTGTAAACATAACATGAGCCTATCGGTAATGGATGGCCATTACCTTCCCCATTCATAGGTTTTTTAGTCATGTTTGGATACTTGTAAGAGGATGCATAGTTGTTTTGAAGCCATCACTTCTCCATTGAGACCTTTATTGCACGAACAACATCATTTCCTAAACAACCTACCAATTGAACTCAAATACTACACAAATGTATGCAAAAAAATAAACTGAATTTTTTCATAACTAACTTTCCACACATCTTCGGTGTATCCATTGCACACCAAGGTGCAATTGCTAGTTAATATTCAGTTAAAAATAAAATCTACATGATTAATTAGAATCTTTTTAAAAAAAATAGTATATTTTTAGTTCTTGCATCCAATTTTTTAATTAGATTGATTATTGTATAGAGTTAAAAAGAATTGAGCAATAATTATATAGTCTATAGGTTTTTTTCATTCAATAATTTTAAAAATGTCATTTATCATTCTACGACGTTGGTTCATATTAGAAATAGTCATTGCAAAAATCAAATTATTATTATTATTTTTTATTTTGTCAATTAATGACTTGAATGACATATAAAATGTTTTATACATCATCATAAAAGTACACTCTTCACTTTAACATTATGTTGTCTCCTTGAATGACATTTGTGATGTTATTCATATCTATCCAATTAAATATGCAATTTTAAAAAAATCTTAGACACTATGCAATTTATAAAATACCTACCTACTTTATGTATTGTCTATGCAACAATTATCATATTATTTTTTCATAATTGATCATATTTAATGTTTTGATTGTTTTTTAATATTTTGTTATTTTTTATATATCTATTATTTGTATAGTATGTACAATACATTATTATGGTATACAAAATAAATAGATACAAATATTTTAAATCTATGTATAATACCTCTAATTAATAACAACTTATTGCTAATTATGCTTAATTTACTTTAATAATTACTTTTACGTTTAACACGTTCCATGGATATTTCATATATGGAATCAACGAGCTATTTATTGAAATACATGGTTCTAAATTGTAAAGAAGGGTGTAGGATGCTACGAATAATCTTGACCGTCTGTGTTTTTTAATTTAACGTGACTATTTGCACGCAATTCTAAATCTAATAAGCCATATGACTAATATAGAGCATCAAAAAATGAGCAATTAGCTAGATGATTAACATTGGCCATGAATCCTTTATGTTTCCACTAATCTAACTATAATAATCAACTACTCTACCTAACAATAACTACCATAACACTTAGAGGCATGAACTTGACGCAATGTGTCTCTTGTTTAGGGTTGCATATTTGAGCACCTGAAAAAGCTGGGGAGAGCTAGAAATTGTCCTACTACCTTAGGCTTTTTCTTGCGAATTGCCAATCATCTAAAGTTTTTCAATTTTTATCCATCATTTTTTTTATTTTGTTTATTTATTTACTCATGTGAATTGAATATGCTAAATAGAAAAATTAATTAGAGCGTGGTCTCATTAATTTCAAGACTTAAACTTTTAAGGTTGAAATACATTAAAAAAATCATGGGACCACTTGCTTTAAAATAATCCTTAAAAATCTAGCAGCACCCACTAATTTTTTTTAGGAAACCCCCCTCCATGAGACCCATGCCTAAAAGAAAATCGTGTTTTCCCCACTAAGCCTTATCATCTCTTCTAACTCTACTTTGAGTGGTTCTTTTCTCACCCTCCCAAGAATGCATTAAAGCCTTGACTAAAACTTTTGCTATATTTTTGTCTTGTTTAATGATAGTAGTATACAATGCATGTACGAGTAGCAGAGTTGGCTTGGGCCATTGGTTTTCTCCCCATTGGTTTCAGGTTCAACTCCGAGGCTCGGGTTTACCTTGTGCATGTGGTTTGCAGGCTATTGTGTGCATCCTTAGAGGGCTAATCTCACCTTAGTTTTCCCCTTCTTGAACCCCAACTAGTGACAATATGTAGGACCAAGGTAAGGTAGGTTGGGCGCTGGCTTGAGACGCAAGGATACCTATGAGTTAACAAAAATAAATTTGATAGTAGTATGCCTTAATGGTCAAATATGATGCAACCATGCTTGTTTACTCATACGCGGGTTTAAAGAAAACTACTTTTCTATTTTTCATTTAATTTAATTGTCTACTTTGAGAAGGATTAAAATCACAATATGTTTAAATAAAGTAATTGATAAAATGCTCTAACTTAGTGAAAATGCGAAAAAACAAACCCCTCGCTCACAAACATCAAAGTCCTGCGACATCCCAAGGCAGGACAAGCTTCTCTCGTAGGCACACGAACACACAAAACAAGGCGTTGAAGGATTATTGTTTACTTGTATCTCATCCTCGCGCTACTTCTGGAGCAAACCTGATTCCAGTCGGACAAAGCAAATGCTCATTTGCAAAAAATGTTGCCCTCTATGATAATATTTACATACCACACATGGCTCTGCGCATATACCCGTGAAAATATCCAAATATCGAGCGGCAAAAATGGTTCCCTGGGCAAACAAAATACGTAGTTTCTGCTTGCAATTTGGGGAACTGGGCTCCCCTTCCTTAGCCGAAATCAGAATGGCAGATGGTGAAATCTAGGAGATTTTAGAAGGCAGTAAGGAAGGGCTTACCGATTTATTCTAGGGCTGGAAGATGATTCAATGGTAAACATAATACCCTCTGCTAGGAAGGCTCTTTCAAGCCTACCGTCTCCAATAGATTCACCCATTTGCAAAATATTGAGGAAGGTTTTTCAAAACCGGTTCCCTGAAACAAGCCAAAAAAAAAAATCAAGATTTTGGATAGCTGGAGATCTGGCGTTAATAATATTAGACCTCAGATATCCGAGGAGGGATGTAAGAAAACCAAATCTCTGCTTCCTTTCAAACCCACATAGGAGAAGCTGAATTTGGAAACAAACCCTAAATCAAAAAAGAAAGATGTACTGAAAATCAATGATAGTTTGGTGGAAAGGATTCAACAAGTTACATGCAAAACTTTTGGGGTTTTTGCTAAATGGCGTGGACTTGGAGTCCCAACAGAGGTAATTGCAGATTGGTTTAAATCTTCCTTCAACTGGATAGCGAGTATTGATATCTTGTCTGAGGGCTTTCGTTATATTGATTACAAAAATGCCAAGCAAAAGAATGAATTCTTAACAGGTGAATCTCTGATTTTTAAAGGCTTTAATTTTAAATTTTTAGATTGGCAACCTGCTTTCAATCCATGTAAATTGGAATCATTTAAAATAGATAGACCGGTTTTGATCCCTAACTTACCAGTAGAATTAATGGATAAAGAAATTATTAGGAAAATAGGTAATCATTTAGGAAAATTCATAGAGATTAGTGGCAAAGGAAGGATGTATTCGGACTGTGTATTGATAGTTAATATGGATATTAATGTTAATTCACTCACCCCTATAGAAATTAGAACTAGGGAGTCGACTTTCCTAATTTACTCTGAAATTTATAGAGGGGTTTTAGATCTAGATTTAGCAGGATAAACCGATCTCGGGGGTTTTGCCCTTTCAAAAGAACCCCAGGGAAGACCCTAAGATGGATATTTGTTTCAATACATAAAAGGGAGGGTTTGTAATCAAGTATAGCTTTCCCCCGGTAGGGCAGTCTGATGAGGTAGAGGATGGGGAAATCGTGGGTGATCATAGCATGGCTGAGGGAGTGAATTCCTCTCCCTTGCTATTCCATGAGGCTAGTTTCATTTATATGCTTGCCATTGATATTTGAGCTAAAATGTTTTAGTTCTTTCTAATAAGAAAATTTGTCAACATATTTGAATTACTTCTAGCAAATATGATGTAAAGGATTGTGATGATGAAAATGCATGATTCATATTATTTCACATTCATTGATTAACTTGCTGTAGTTTAGCTACACTTCATGCCACATATTTAGTTGAGAGGGGCTACATAAATCAAGGTTTATCTATTTCAATTTACACTTCTTCCTAAGGACCATTTTCACCTTTACTTTACCCCTTTCTTGGCCCAAGTCAAATCTATAGTCATGAAAGTGACTTAGATCACTTACATTCATGAAAATGAGCCCTTAACTTTTAAAATTCAAATTTAAATTAAGGGCCAAGTTTACCTCTCTTGATGATCATTGTGTGTTAATTTGACATGTGAAACATTTTTTTGTGATACTAGGCATTGTATTTAAAGGGACAACCCTAGTTAATTTGAGACATTTCTTCTAACTCTCTAGACCTCTTGCATATTAGAGATCATTATCATTTAAACATATTATTAAAAATATTTATTAGATAATTTGCATTGTATAAGTATCTAGGGCATCTTGCATGTTTTAGAGTGTTATATTTGATTTTTTATCTAGCAACTTGTTATCGCGTCATTTATTCCTCATGGCAAGAGTGGGTCATCTTTTCTTTTTTATGTTGGAGTCCTAGTTCATGCCATATTACCTTGGTTCAAGTCTTTAATGCGTCCTCAAATCCTTTTTCTAGTCATTTAAGTCAGGTTCAGACAATTGATTGAACTCCTTGAACACGTCGAACAATTCTGAACTGGGTTCATTAGGTTCATTAGGTTCCATAGGTTCCAAGGTGTTCAGGAAAAAGTTTTTCGTACTAACATTTTCTCTAAGTGTTTTGCAGCGGCTCTTCCAAAAAGTTTTTCCTGTTCGGTGATATAACATTTGTGTTGAATTTATTGAACTGAGTTCAAAGGGTTCAAATATGTTCAACGTGTTCGACACAGCAAGTGGTCAACAGCTTGACGCAGCGTACATCTTGAACTACTTGAACACTCAAGAAGTAGGTTCGAGATGTTCATCTAGGTTCAATGTTGGTGGGTCCTGCGGTTTCTAATGTTTTGGGAAGTGCATTCATTGCTAAATACGGAGAGGCAGAATCATATCCTAAAGTGATGTCATTCTTTGGCTTTTTTGAAGTAAGTGAATGTTTCGGGAACTGGCAGTTTCTTAAAGCACGCCACCATGCATTCAATGCATGTGTGCGAGGGTCTAATCTACCAACTTGCCACGTCTAGACTGAAATTGTGAAATCATTGCATTTAATGTATCTGTATCATTACCTTTCTCAATAAGGTATGAAAATCATTTGTGTTATGCATTTGTTACTTGCTGCTGGACTTTTGTTTATGTTATCCCTGGATAGGAGTCTTTCTTGCTGCTAGCCGTCGTCCAATTATACAACTGTGAAGGTGAGTCTTTCGTTATTCTCTCCAGTGTTTTCCCTTGCATTTTCTCTCATATAGAAGGTTTCACTGCAATCAAATTTAGGTTTCTTGTTTTGAAGTTATGAAGTCCACTCTGCATTTCTTTGGAAACATCTTTAGCTTGGCATCCATAGAAGCCATAGTTAGTGATACTGACCTGAAAGGAGAGAACCTTGAAGATTTGAAAGAAAGGGTGTTCAAGGGTATTGATAAGTCTTTTTGTATAGAGATTTTGAGTAGTGGACTTTTAGAAGCTTGGCTCCTCCAGCAATTCCTTGTGCAGAGTTGGTTCGGGAGTGTATTGTTAGATATGACCCAGTATCTGAAACTATTAAGAGAGATAATGGCGAAACCCTTCTTGCCATTAACCGTGAGGTGATTGCTTCAGTTTTCAAGATACCAAATTACCAGTTTTCTAATTTCTCTCCTGCCCAGTCAATCAGTGAGTTCAATGCAGACAGAGCCGAACACTGAAATAATGTGGCGAAATTCTGGTTGAAGGTCCCTCAGAGAGGTGGTTCTAGGTGTAGACACCTAAAATTGTCCAGTCTAATTAAATAAATACTTTATTTATTTAATTACTTTAGCCTAATTCTTCTATTAATTAAATAAATCTTTATTTATTTAATTAATTCATTTATCCTCTTCTAGCCTTATTTCTCATTTAAATAAATACATTTATTTATTTAAATTATCATTTTCCTAAATTAAATAAATATTCTTATTTATTTAATTGATTCCACTTCTTCTATTAATTAAATAAATCTTTATTTATTTAATTATTTCATTAGCCTTTTCTACCCATGACACATGTCATTCATCTCTTAATTCATACACTACCTACCCCTTTCATTATTTTATTATTTCTTTTACCTACCCTCTAATCATAGCCGACCTCCTTTTACACCTCTCAATCTTATCCCTCCATTTCATATAGTGTCTTCTATATAAGGAGATGCTTCCTTCATTATCAAAATCGAACGACCTAATGAGCTAAGGAGCTAATGACTTGATCAATTGACTACACTACAATCCTACTTGCAACCACATTCCGTTCTTTGTTGAGCTCTTGTGCATATAAAATCTGAGAGCAAATATATCAAGCAAGATCAATGGAGATAGGAAGAATGGAGATCAAAACCCTATTGGACATGTGATGGTATAATCTTTGTGATTTCATGTGATTTGCATTGTCTTAGGTAATCTTCATATGTTATGGTGGATCTTTGTTGTTGTTAGGCTAGGGTTTTGTGGTTGGATTCATTTAGCCTTTCAATATTGTTATTATTGTTATCCATTTTCACCATATACATTTTGGCACGCCCGGTGGGACTCTTGTCCCTTTTGCATTTAACCTTTTGTTGTAGATTTTGTGTTTGAAGTTCCAGATCAGGCATTTCCGACAACATTTTTGACATTTTCGCGTTTGCATACTTTCGAATCACGTTTTTAATTTTTTGGCGCGTCTGTGACATCTGGAATCGTGTTTTTGATTTTCTGGCGCGTCTGCGACATCTTGAAGCGCGTCCGTGTCATCGACAAAATTTTATTTTGCAGGTTTCCGAAAGGCGCGTCTGTGGTACTGAAACGCGTCTGTGTCATTTTTATCCGCATATGTGTCGGGAAAGCGCGTTTGTGGTTTTTATCCGCGTCTGTGTCTCATAGAACCGCGTTTGTGTCGCAGAGTCATGTCTGTGTCAAGGGTAATCATGTCTGTGTATCACCTGTTTCAAAATTTTGAAATTTTTCATTGATTCAGTTTTCGGATTTTTCATTTAGGGTTTCAGATCTGGTTTATTTTTGGACTAACATTTTCAGATCTAGCTAGCAAAATTGGTGCAGCTTGTCTTGGAAGCAAAATCGTTTGGTTGAAGGCCCCTATTTTCACAAAGTCTTTTGGGTTTTAAAATTTACCTAACTTGTGTGCTTGCAGGAAGGGGTGATCATTTGAAAACAACCCAAACTACTAACAAATCTTTGGTGCAGGTCCTTGGCAAGGGTTTTTGGATTTTATTGTGTGCCTTATTTTCATAGACTAGCAAACACTTCCATTGGTGCACTAAAATTGAATCATTGTCTTTTGTGTCTTGAGCAATAGGCTCTTTTTGTTTAATCTTTAGAGGGCCTGTCTTCCCGTGTGGTCATTAGGACTACTAGTGAGAAGAGGACGACCCAAGTGGTAGCGAGGAAAACCCACCTCATCCGAACCACTATAATCAAATGTATTTATGGTGAAAACTATGGATAACGTGTGTTGATTAGTTCATACTGACACTATGTCTCCCCATAAACCCGTTTGATCAAATTTATTTGATCAGTTATAGGGCGTAACCCCTATCGGCTGGGAGCCTTCTGTATTTACAGAGCTGAAAGTGCCGCATGTATGGCCACACGAGCAGATGCCCTTACTAGCACCATTTTGTTTTAGAGGCCCAAATCCTTCTAGTTGTTGGGGTAGGAGGTCGGACCTCTGGTAGCGGCCCACACACATACAGTTCTTAGTAGAGATACAAAGTTCACCATGGGGAGTTTTCATGGGGACTGATGCTTGGCTGACCCGAGAAGTGAGTGCCGAGGGTGGAGCCAGTGAGGTCAAGCATCTAAGTATCCGCTCTGAATAGCGTAGCCTCGGGGGTAAAACCCCATGTGGGATCAACAACTATTGTCTTGGCCAGCCATAGGAATTGTGCTTGACTTATGTTAAACATTCAAAACATTCAAGACCAAACAGCAAAACATTGTGTCTTTTGTGTCTTCAAGTGTATGCAAAACATTTTTACATCAAACAACACACTTTTCTTGGAGTCATTTTGAGTCTAAACACTTGCAAACATTGGGTCTTCATCAACACTGTGTCCTCTTGTCACGAAAAACAGTCAAACATTCAGATTTGGTCACAACTTCACAGATTGGAAAAATTGCACAAAATTTGCAGAAACGCGTCTGTGTCGGGCATAATAGTGTCTGTGTTGTATAGCCGCGTCTATGAAGGACAGAATCGCATCTCTGTTTCAACAGTCAACATTGCATTTGGCAAACAAAAAAATCTCAAAAGCGCGTCTGTGTTAAACAAAGAAGCGCCTGTGTTGGGAAACCGCGTCTGTGAAGTATACAGGCACGTCTATGTCCAGAATTGAAAAACTGTTACAATCCAGCAAACATAAACAAAAAAACTTCAGAAGCGCGTCTGTGTTAAACATAGCAGCGCCTGTGTCGAGAAACCGCGTCTGTGAAGAATACAGGCACGTCTGTGTCCAGAATTGAAAAACTGTTACAGTCCAGCAAACAAACACAATCAGTTTCAGAATTCTTGAGTTTCCTAGGTCATTTCTCCAGGGTTTCAATTAGCATTCAACCTATCTTTGGGTCTCACAAAGTCCATCATTGCTTTACATCTCACATTACATTTACATTTGTCTAAACTTGAGTCAAAAGGTCACTTGCTTGTCCTCATCATACTTTGTCAACACACTACATACAACAACACTTTGCTAAGTGGTCCCTCATCAAGGTTTCTTACCTTTGGGTCTCATTTGGTCTTACTTAGAGTCAAGGTCAACTTACCTCATCAAGAGAAACTATCCTCTCTTTGGAAGTCACACCTACTCTACTACATACATACTTGGTCTTACACTTTGGACATTGCAAGTACACCTCAGATTCATTTACATTCCATTCAACTCTTGGTCTTCCATACTCTTTCCATTTTTCATCTAGTCTCTCACATCTTGGTCAATACCTAGTTCATGGTTGAAACCCGTCTTCAAAAATCTAGGAGAGAAACTAAAGAGGCTCAAGAGTCCGCAAACATGAGTTCTTATGAGTATGACAATGAGATCTTTTTCAATTCTGATCATACTACATTACCTAACATGGATGTCTATAGAAACAATCCAAATGTTGAGAACATGGACACTATAAACAACAATGCTATACACAATGACAATGTGGACAACTTTTCAGTGCATTCAGCAGATGTGGAAGAATCCATTATGAATCCCCATTTCAATCGATTGGTTGAGGAAATAATGAGGAGGGATAGACAATACTTCTTACAAATGATGGCACAAAGTGGAGCCAAGATACCTCATGATTTTGACATGTCTCAAATAATGGAACATAGACCTTTGCAACAACCTCACTCCAATATGGATCAAAGGAGACCTAATAGTGGAGGAAATAGAGGACCGCATATGGTACCTGAATCACCATAAGCTTTGCTTCAAAAACCAGAGGTCCCACATACACATGGTCAAACATATGATACTCACCTTCGTAGACCATTATGGAAGTCTTATGGAGAAAAATATGCTTAATCACATACCAATGCTAAGGATCAACCACCAAAGCAATTGGATGTTCAAAGGCATGCTCAAAATTTGGACACAAGGAAACCTCATGTCAAATTTGGGGGCAACACAATGGAACATGACATACCTATAGAATATGGTATACATGCGCAAAATAGATATGGTGTTCCTCAACATGAATCTATACCAAGTGGTCCATATATGCAGCATCATTACAGACCTCCTCCATATGAACATGTGTATGATCAATACCATCCATATATGCAACATGCTCTTCCTCCAATGGGTACCTCAAACATAGGATATGGTCCAAGAAGTCGATCTCCACCGAAGAGCGGTTTGGAACAACAAATCAGGGATTTACAAAATAAAATGGAGGACATAAATGCACCAAAGCCAACATACACAATGAGAGACATATGTCCTTATCCATTTGACAAGAGCATTCCAATGCCTCCTTTTCCTACACACTTTGTGATGCCTAAATTTGATAAGTATAGAGGAAAAGGGGATCCTAAGGCACACATAAGACAATTTTTCACAGCTTGCATTGAGGTAGCAGCAGAAGAGACATATTTGATGAGATTATTCCCACAAAGCTTAGGTCATCAAGCTATGGAATGGTTCCCCAACTTCCACCTGGAATTAAGTCATGGGGTGACTTAGCAGAGGCATTTATTCAACATTTCTCCTACAACATAGAGACAGACATATCAGTCACTACTTTGTGCAATACTAAGCAAAAAGAGGGAGAATCTTTTGCATCATTTTTACAAAGATGGAGAAATCTAGCCAGCAGATGCTCTTGTGAAATTCCACAAAAACAAATGGTAGAGATGTTCACACAAAATGTTAACAAAGAGATTGGTTATGACTTAAGGAAAGCTTGTTTGTCCACCTTCAAGGACGTCATTGAAAAAGGCTTAGCGACAGAAAAGGTCCTAATTGAACAAGGAGTCATTAAAATATTCAAGGAAAACAAAGATGACTTTAAAGGAAAAGACAAGCCAAGATTTTGGAATAAAAACAAGAACACAATCAATGATGGTGTTGTCGATGCCAACACAGTACGACCCAAATTCATCTTTTTAGGATCAAGTTCTACCAACAATCAAGTGAATACTCAAACAACTTCCAGATCACGAAGGAAATACACTCCATTGGGAGAACCACTTGAGTCAGTCTTCAAGAAGCTTGTGGCAAACAAGGTAATCACAGTTCCAGATTTTCCTCCATATGAACCAAAGGTTAAACCAAATTGGTGGAACGATGATGAGTATTGTGAATTTCATAAGAGCAAGGGTCATAAGACAAGAAATTGTCATAGACTGAAGAACATCATACAGGATCTCATTGATAGAGGTGATATTGAGATTGAGGGACATTCATCTAATCAAGAACATGAGATGTTTAAGGAACCATTCCCAAAACATGACAAGGGAAAAGCTAAAGCCACAGAGGATCAAACCAACTATACCAGAGCATCTTACAATTATGATTCAACTATTAATCACATTTCAATGGACAATTATGTCTCTACCATTATCATTAAGGACAAAGCGTCCGAGAATTCTACTCAGAGACCCAGGATTGTCTTAAAAGGTGTGGGATCTTCTTCCAAACCTACCTCTGAATGTCATGTTACAACTCGTCGAGGCAAAATCACTTTGCAAGGTGCTCCAACCAAAAACACAGCCTCCTCATCAACCAAACCTGAGTATGACCTTGTATAACAGTTAGGGAAGACACCTGCACTCATTTCAATCCTTGAACTATTACGCATATCTCCCGCACATAAAGCTATTCTTGACAAAACCTTGAGAGACACTGTCGTTCCTACTGATCTGAACGTGGACCAGTTTCAAGCCATGGTGGGATACCTTTCCATTCCACATTCACTTACTTTCACCGAAGCCGATGACGCCTCTGTAAGTCAGCCACATAATGCACCATTACACATTGAAGCCTTCATACACAAACATCGAATAAAACGAGTCCTGATAGATGGAGGAGCAGGTCTAAACATTTGCACATTAAGCACTATCACACAATTGGGATATTCTGATAAAGCTGTAAATTCTACAAACAAGATTACCATCAAGGCATATGATGATGAAGAGCGTTCATCCAAAGGCACAGTCACCTTACCTCTCAGAGTTGGGCCCGTTACAAAGGATGTGGTTTTTCAGGTCCTTGATCTAGATCTCACATACAACATACTCTTGGGACATCCTTGGATTCATGAGATGAGTGCAGTACCATCTACATATCATCGATATATCAAGTTTCCACACAATGGAGTTGAGGTGACCGTCAAAGCGGATCCAAATCCATTCATATATTGCAACAATCTGCAACCTCAATCAGAAATAACAATCCCAGTCAATCGAGAGGCTATTCCTTCATCAACATATGTGGATCCAGAATCATTGAAAGCTTTTACATCAAAACAAGCAGAGATCAAAGAAAATTTCAAGTTTAAAGACATGGGATGTGGTGAGTATATATTTCATGTTGAGCAACTCCCACTATCTCCTCACACATTCAGTCAACATCAACAATCTACAAACAATTTGCAATATCAAGGAATTGGGTGTGAACCACCTAGTGTTGTGGCTACTAAGTCTGAATGCAAATCTCCTCTAGTGGTGCAAGCAACTCTTGATATCAATAGTCCTAAGAGTGGTTCCAACAAAGAATCTATTGAGCATATCACCAGCCCTCTTGAGAACTCACATAGCTTTACCATTTCATCCACTCATTCCATTTCCACTCCACTTCCAGACTTGGATCAACAAGAATTACAAAAGCCCTTACTCATTGGGGATCAAAAATCAAACTTTGAAAGGAAAAATCTAAAAGTCAAAAATAAAGAAAAGTCCTTTAGTTCAAATCAAAATCAAAAGCTATTGGACTCTGCAAAAATCAAAGTCAAGGATAAAAATCCTATGAAGCAAGAAGACAAAGAGTTGATCCCCCCTAATATCAAAATAACTGGGGGCAAAAGTTCTAAAATTTCAAGCCAAAAAGCATACTTGTTGATCCTAAGTCTCCATCATGCTATCCTACTTTCACTTCTTTTCATAGTCATAAGCCTTCATTCCTCATCCACGCGTTCCACACATCCTTTCCTTTTTGGCGATACGTCATGGACTTTTAATGGAGCTTCCTCGAAGGACTTTGTTATCAGGGATGTCCAAGCTTCTTTAGGTGACACGCATATGAGCTTGTGTAGTCCACACACTAGTAATTCTATCTCAGTTCCTTCATCAAGGAAGACAGTCACTCGAGCTACACATCATTCAGTCAAGGAACGTCACAGTTACAATCACAAGGTAAAGCCTCGCACATTTGAGGTAGGTGATTTGGTTCTTAGAGAAAATCCTAAAAATCAGCAAGACAGAGAGAAGAAGGGCAAGTTCGAACCAAACTGGCTTGGTCCTTACATCATTACAACAGCATATGGATCTGGGGCATATCAACTCTCAACTACAGAAGGTGAACCTTTGGAGGATCCTATCAACAGCATGCACCTTCGCAGGTTCTACACATAGCTCTTCAAAGTATCCTAATTCAGAAAATACAAAAAATCAAAAAATTCGAAAATACAAAAAAAATCAAAAATTTCAAAAATACAAAAAAAATTATAAAACAAAAAAATCATTACTTGGTGAAAACCTGGCAAACAGGCGCCTTGTGATGCAGAAAACATTGAAAAATCGAAAAAAGTAAAGAGAAATAATTTCGTCCAACGGTGAAAACCACTTCGGTGGTGCCTTGGGCAAGTACCATGGTGAAAACTGGGTCACCAACGCCATGCGTAGAGACATTGCTCCTCCCTCCTTCAGGATTCTCTTTCATCACTTCACTTTGCACACACTCACAACCTATTCGTTCATAATAAACTTACCCATTCCCATCATGGCTTGTCAATTGATCTACCTAAGATTGGTTCACCATTCATAATAAACCTCCCTTTTCATCCCTTTCCATCCATAATAAATCAAATCCTATTTGTGGCTAAGGCAAATCCTATGTCTAGTGATGGGTGTGGAACTAAGAACATCACATGTTTCGAGGAGTACAGTTTCTTCCAGCTTCCTTCAGTCTATTCGCGCACAATCCACAATAAAGCAACATTTGCATCACAGATCCACAATAAAGTTTCATCTTCTCCGCAATAAAGTATCAGTTTCATGGATTCAGTCAGTTTTAGATGAGACACAGCAACAACAATGGGCTTCAACAAATCAAATCTTTCAACAGACTCGGACAACATTATGGTTTAGTGCTATCTATCATTTCTGTGAAAGTAAACATTGTGACCACAATCAAATAAGACTTATACAAGTGACAAGAGACACTAAATTTGAGGACTACAGTGGATGTTGGTGTCGAGTCTTGGTTTTCTTTTGATTTCATCTTTTTTGGTGACATGTCGGTTAGCTTTTCTGGGATGTCTCTGACTAGAGATTTTATCTCCAGGATGTCTTTGACTAGAAAGGCGAGGATGGGGTATCGTCACCTATTTGTATTTTCTGTTTGTGGATTGTCTCTTAGTAATACTATGACTTGTCCAAGGATATGAGGACACTGTGAGTCTAGTATGAACTGGGGCATTCCTTGTTTATGACTATCTTATCTCCATGCAAACAGGTACAATGACTTTCTGGGTCGAACATATGCCTCGATTGTCATAACCTATTTTGCCATAATAAACCTCAATGATGATAACGCACAAGAAGCTCTTTCACTTTCATATCTTCTGTCTTCCATCCCCCTTTCTTGATTGACTTCCATCGTCCTTCTCGAGTCCACGTAGCCTGCTATCACATGACTGAGTATAATGACACACCAAAAACATTTGCATTTCATGTAGCTGCACCTACATTACCACATATAAGCATTTCATACATACATATAGATATCACAATTGCATCACATCCTGCACACAACACCTATTAGCACAAATTACATTTTACATTTGCATTATCATATTCATCTACACTTCATACATTTACATGTGCATTGGCATAACATTTTTAAAACATAAAAGAACAAAAATATTGCATTACATACATATTTGCATCCATAGCATAAAGCATCACATAAGAACATCTCATCACATAGGTACACATACATATAGCTACCGCAAAGATGAATCATCTCATATATATAATCAAAAGTGTCATGATACAATGATGTCAAAATCATATGGCTACAAAAGCACCCGCAGGTGTCTACAATACAAAAATGGTACAAAACTGATACATAGGGAGCCCTCTAAGGCTATGATGAACTCCCTCCCTCGGAGCCGCCTGGCCTCGGTGGAATCTGAGCCCCTAAAGGACCCGCCCCAGGATCATCCCTCCTATCTCCTCTATCTGGTGGTGGTGGAGGACCCATAACCCCACCACTCAATGCCTGTCTCCTCCGACTCCCTCCCGTAGCTGTCACTGTACGCGACGGTCTATGGAAGCTCCTCGCCCGCTGATCTGTTGGCACTGCACCATAGTAGAGGTCCATCCAGTAGGCTATCTCCTCTCCTGCCCGCAGGACATAGGCATATCCAGCCCCTGTGTCCTCTGCTGCCTGCCTCCCAGCCCTCAGTGTTGTCTTAGCCTCTGTGTAGCGCTGGATAGCCTGATCCCGCTCTCGCTCAGTATCCCTGAGCCTGGTCCTGAGCTGATCCCTCTCCCTCTCCAGATCCTGAATCTCATCTGCCTGGCCCTGGCAGATCTCCCTCAGATCCAGCAGCTCAGCCTCCACTGGGTCAATCCCCTCTGCCTCTGCCCCTGCCTGTGGCTCCTCCTCTGTGGGTGCCTGCCCCTGTACCTGCCCCTATGCTTGTACTGGTACCTGTCTCTGTCCCTGTCCCTATACCTGCACTTGCCTGGGACCCTGTGCTGTTGGCACCTGTAAAGGCAATCCACCGCGACCCCTCACCACTCGAGCCTATCTCTCCTCTCCACCCTCCCTCCGAGGAGCAACTCGCCTCTCTCCAACTACTCCTCTCCTCCTCCGTCGGCCTCGGCCCCCATCGCCTCCACCATCATCCTCGTCACCACCACCATCTCCCTCTAGTGCCTCTCCTGGATCTGTCAATCGGGGGAATGGATGCTCTGCCCAATATGCTGTATACTCTGCATCCATCCCGACATCCTCGATCTCAGGCCACATGTCCCAAGGCATAGGTATCATCTCCACCAGCTGAGTCACTGCCTGATCATATGACAGTAGCGGCCCAAACTGTGTCTGATCTCTCACTATGCGGGCATACATGCCTGAGCCCCGCGGCATCCTCTGAATCCGGCCAAACTGTCGGCCAATCCTGTCTACCAGCTGCCTCTCTAGCACATAGGGCATCCGCCCAATCAGGTACCTGCTCTGAAAGGTGTACGATAACTCAACTGCGTCATCCTCCCACTGCTCGCAGCCCAGATATGGTCTCCATATGACCTCATCAATGTCATCAATCACTCGCCGCCAGTACTCTAGCCTGCCAATCGACGGCTGTGATGTGATCATGTCATACAAATGTACAAAGCTGCATCCATAACCTCTACCCCTGAAGTGTATCGGTCGGGTAACCGACAGATGCTCGTAGGCCCATACCTGCAGCAATGTCACTCCGCAGCCCAATCCCATTGATCCATGATAAACAAACTGATGCAGCTCGTAATACAAGTGTGCCAGCACACACGGTCCCCAGGCATATCTGGTATGATGTGTCATCAGCGTCTCCAGTGCTCCCCCCCAGCCCACAGCCAATCCCCGTGTTGCCCTATCCAGACATAGGAACCCACAGATAGCTCCTCCGATCACTGCTGGCAATGCTAACCTTGTGGCTGTCATGGTATCCCATGCCACATGTCCTGCCCTCATCTCCAATCCAGGGTCTTGAAATACCCGTCTCAATGCCTCCCTGTCTCCATCTCAATCGTATGGGATCAGCTCCCCATCGATCGACACCCGTAGAATCCTGTATACATCCTCCAAGGTGACTGTCATCTCACCCATAGGCAAATGGAATGTGCACGTCTCAGAGTGTCATCTCTCCGCTAGCGCAGTCAGCAAACCCATGTTTGCCCGAAACTCAGGCACATATAGTACATGTCTCAATCCCATCTCCTCGATGGCAGCTCTGTCCTCGAACGACAACTCAGGTTGCAACCTTTGAGTCGATGGGAATCTCTCCCGTGACTCTAGCATAGGCAAATACTCCTGCAGTCAAGCAAATCACTCATGTCAGTCATAGTGGCATTCACTGTTCATCACAAAATGCTACTTTTTATCTAAATGCATATTGTTATCTATCCTAGTGACACTCACTGTTCATCACAAAGTGTTGCTATTTATCCTAGTGGTACTCCTTGTTCATCACAAAGTACTACGTGTGTGACACTCCCTGTTCATCACAAAGTGTTACTCACATTTGCACTCCCTGTCCATCACAAAGTGCTGCTCATATTTCAGTACTCCCTGTTCATCACAAAGTACTCTATCTTGGTACTCACTATTCATCACAAAGTGCCTTGATCTATCCTAGTTTTCCTAGAGGACCTACTTGAGTGTATCCTCTCAGCAGCTTATCCAATCGACAACGTATGTTCATCACAGAACTGTCGATTCGATCTAGAAGATGCAACTTTACACTTTTCAAACGCAAACGCGCTTACATGACATAAACGCGCTCAAAGATTGCATAGACGCACCTGAACAACACAGACGCGCCTGCCTGACACAGACGTGCCTATGCTCTGCATAGACGCACCTAGTTGACCTAGACGTGCCTATGCTCTGCATAGACGCGCCTAGTTGACATAGACGTGCCTTCTTGGCACAAATGCGCCTGAACAGCACAGACGCGACCGCAATTGACACAAACGCGGGTCCAGACATAGACGCGGCTGGCATAGACACAGACGCGCTTATCGAACACAGACGCGCCTGGCACCAACGCAGACGCGCCTAAACATTTTTTGACACTTTTTGGACCCTAGTCTAAGCGCATTTATTACCCTATAAAACATGCATTAATGACAAAATTAAATGCGTCAAAGTACAAGGAGGTTTGGTGGTACTTACTGGCTCTCCTGCCTCTGCTGGCCTCTGAAATCGGCGAACGCGGTCGAATCTGTGAGTGAAAGCCATCGCTGTTGACTGCTCCTGCTCTATTTTCGCTTTGCAATATGCTCTTGTGGATGCGTGGATGACAATGAGGATGTATTTTCCCCCGTGGTCTATCTTATAGCCTACCCTAGCCCTCGCCTTCATTTTTCGAGTCAGTCTTCATTATCTCGTGACTTTGTCACTTTATCCGGTCAGTTCATTCTAGCCTTTCTTTCTTATTGAGAGATTGTCTACAATCTTTTTAGACATTTTCATCCAATCTCTCGAGGGGGCATATCATTCCCATCTTGGGGCAACTATGTATCAGTTCATCTTATCTTCTTTGAAACAACGCGACAAGCCGCATTGTCTCAAAGAGGGGCAAAATGTAGACACCTAAAATTGTCCAGTCTAATTAAATAAATACTTTATTTATTTAATTACTTTAGCCTAATTCTTCTATTAATTAAATAAATCTTTATTTATTTAATTAATTCATTTATCCTCTTCTAGCCTTATTTCTCATTTAAATAAATACATTTATTTATTTAAATTATCTTTTTCCTAAATTAAATAAATATTCTTATTTATTTAATTGATTCCACTTCTTCTAATAATTAAATAAATCTTTATTTATTTAATTATTTCATTAGCCTTTTCTACCCATGACACATGTCATTCATCTCTTAATTCATACACTACCTACCCCTTTCATTATTTTATTATTTCTTTTACCTACCCTCTAATCATAGCCGACCTCCTTTTACACCTCTCAATCTTATCCCTCCATTTCATATAGTGTCTTCTATATAAGGAGATGTTTCCTTCATTATCAAAACCGAACGACCTAATGAGCTAAGGAGCTAATGACATGATCAATTGACTACATTACAATCCTACTTGCAACCACATTCCATTCTTTGTTGAGCTCTTGTGCATATAAAATCTGAGAGCAAATATATCAAGCAAGATCAATGGAGATAGGAAGAATGGAGATCAAAACCCTATTGGACATGTGATGGTATAATATTTGTGATTTCATGTGATTTGCATTGTCTTAGGTAATCTTCATATGTTATGGTGGATCTTTGTTGTTGTTAGGCTAGGGTTTTGTGGTTGGATTCATTTAGCCTTTCAATATTATTATTATTGTTATCCATTTTCACCATATACACTAGGTTACCCAAAAATCCTAACAAGAACCACATGTTGCCACATATCCATGATGTGATGCTTCTGTTCCATTGAGCTAGAGGTTCTGCCGAAGCTTATAGCTTTGATGATTGGATTTATTGCTATGTGCAATTAGTTCTGGAAGGAAAACAATATTTGGATTGGGCAAAGTTAATTGTTGATTCAATGAGAGAGCAGTTGAGTCTAGCCAAGCAATTTCAACAAAACTTCTTCATGTCCTCATATCTCTTGTATTGTCTAGCTTGTGTTAAAGAGTTAACGGGTATACCAAAGCAACCAACTGAGGAGGATGTTCCCGTGTATGAGTTCTATCCTATGCTGCAAAAAGACAATGCCCTACAAGATTTCAGAAGGATACACAATGCATTCTTGGGTGATATGTGTCATGAACTGAAGAGTACAAAGGCTAAACGGATTTCAGATGATGCACAGATCTTGATTAAGAAGTTCGGAAGTTTTTACATCCAGTTCCCACGCTTTTGCTATATACGGGTAGGAGGCTTTGAAGAGGAACCCTTCAAGCTCCCCCACTTCTGTTCTGATTGTTTTGTTCTAGCAGAAGTATGCATCAACTGACCTCTGTGATAAAAAAGGCACAGCCTAAGGAGAAGTGGGAAGGTCATTTTCCTATACAATTGGGAGTGTTGTCTTGTAATTCAATGTCTGATGCACTAAGTATAGGAGCAGACCTTAGGAATTTTAATTTCTCTTTGTATTCTGAAAAGAAAGGGTTTGACAATAAGGGATTTTCTCGGAGCCTTGGCTTAATGCCTTATCTTCCCACGCCAGAGTTAGAAGATTTCTGGGAAGACTGTACAGATGAACTTGAAGTTTTCAAAAGGGAAAACATGATATTGGTGCTAGAACAGGTTGTCTCTTTGCAAATAAAGTTAGACATTAAAGGGCTTGAAGAGGATTATCTTGAATTGTTTGAACCAGGATATTTAGCCCATGCAGAGACTGAAATGCTCCCAATTAATTGGGATGAGGAGGACAATGATGACATACAATTGAGGACCGAACGAGTTCTAGAAAGAACCGTGGCATGGGTGGCTAAAAAGAAAGCAATAAAGTCAAGCACCAAGTCCCTTTCTGCAAGAAATAATAAGGATCCTCTATCTTCACCAAAACGTCCTTCTAACAGTGCTCCTGTTCGTGCAAGGATACCAAGTCATCTCAGCCTAGATGCAGGTCTAGCCCAACTCTGGATTTCAGTACCCCTCGGCATACTCGATCACGTAGTGTCGCCCAGAGGAAGATGGACCAGGTCAAGGATATGGGAGTAAAGGATGTCGTGCTTGAGGCTCAGATTTTTGAAATTGAAGATTTGGATGGTGAAGTTGCTTGTGCTCTAGACTCCCAAACAGTGACTGTGGCAACGACACCACCACCAAAAATGATTGAAAGAACTACTCATTCCGCTGCGACCCCTAAATGGTTAACAACCTCAGTGAACAAGAAAAGGAGCTTTCTTCCTGTGACCATTCCGATTTAGGAAATGGTTGCTAAGTACTCCGAGAAGAATCCAAAGCCGAAAAGGTTCAAGACCACCGCTCACCTAAACAATGACGAAGAAACTAGAAAATGGATAACCGAAATTGCCTCATACAAGCCCAAAGATGAAACCAAAGAGGCTGGTCCTGATGATTTTGAGATCACAAAAGTAGAGTTGGGAAAGATGAGCAGAGATACAGATAACCATTTTTTCCAAGTGTCAGCAAAGAAAATGTTTACTCGCTCAGAGAAGGATGGACGGAAGAAAAGAGAACTTAAAAGACACATAAGTGTTTTGGCTCAATTCATCGATAGTATCGGTTGCCTTGGAGCAATTCCAATATCCCATGCCACTGAGAATTTCGACCCAACTTATCTAGAAAACAAGAAGTTGATGAACCAAGTTCAACGGGCTAAGAGCATCGCTGAAACGGTTGAGAAGTGGATTGAACAAATAATCAAAGACGGTGAAAAGTACATTACCGACTCCCGAAAATTGTGTGATGAAGTACAGAGCTTGATTTCTGAAATCCAAAACCAACTTGTACCGTGGGAGAAAGAAGAGCACAAATGGAAAAATGTCTTGCCTCTGTTTGCCAAAATCGAAGAATATGGGACTACCAGGTTTCTGACAGAACATTCAATTAAGCTGGTGGTCGATGAATGTCAGCTTTTCGTGCTGAAGAAAACTATCATGTGGTGAGTTCTTACCTTTCAGTCGGTGATTACGGATGCAAGAACCTCTGTCTATGAACTCCAGGATTTGCAAAGTAGTATAGTCAAGGATAATAAAGTGGTTAATCCCGATCATGACTGGGAGTTAGGAATCTGCGGGTCAAGCACACAGGAAGTAATCAAATCTTTCTGGTTGAACGTGGAGAAGATCAGAGTCAAGAGTATCTTCACGCCGGAGGATATAACCAAGGTGGCTAGGATCGAATCTATGGTTTTCATTGGGAATGATCAACTGTCGAAACACTCAGAGAAGATGGTGCAACATAAGTGGAATAAAGAGGTGGAAAAGGCGAAACTCAATGCAATGAAAGTCCCAAGCCAATCCATGGTTCAAGAACTCACAACTGCTCATGATGCCCGCGAAGACGGAGAAGAAGACAATGATGGAATATGACATAATGCATCAATTTAGGACTAGTTTCCTTTATTTTTAAAACATTTCTCATAGTTATGCAAAGACTTCGAGACATCTGTCCCAAAATACTTCTTGTTGGTTTCGTAACTGTTTTACCGGGGAGTGGTCGAGTTTTCAGGGAGACCGTCCCCGTTTAGACTATAAATCAAGTAAAACAGATGGTAGAAGGGTTAGATTTTAGTAACTAATTTTGTGAGCTTCGACTGAAGTTTTTGTTTTGGCATTTTCTGTTTTTAATCAGAGGAAGAATCAGATGGTTGGGATATGTTATGGAAAAGATTTGGCTGATGTATTTTTGTGTCTTTGTTGCATAAAGATATATATATATGAAATCTGATCATATTGTTTTTGGGAGAAGGAAGATCTGTGTATTTTGAATCCGAATAGATAACATATCTTTGCATATGTTCATCTGATCAAGAAACAATAATTGATCATTCCATTACAGTATTTCATTATTCCTCTGATGTTCTTTCCTTTTAATGCGTTGTTTACTTTAAAAAAGACTCATGATTGAGAGCGGATTTATTTTCCTTGAATCTGTTCATCTTTTTTTATTAGTTAACGTGGAGAAAGTATATTGAACTTTGTTTCAGTTGTTATAGTTACATGCATTGGAAATTAAAGAAAATAGTTTTTCATTGTTTATGAGACATGTGCAAAGTTGTAGCCTTTCATCCAAGAATGAAATAGGCGACCTTATACGCTTTCGGCTTAAAAGCTTTCATTTAGATATAAATAAAAACAAAACACATTTCATGAAAAACCAAGATAGGGAGCTGTACCTATGCAAAAATTCAGAGGGAAGTGATTTGAACAACACTTACCCAACTGTTTAGTGAATCATTTGTTCTTAGAATAAGGTAACAGAGTTTAAAATTAATCATTTAAAAACAAAGAGCAAATCTGTTCACTAACATATTTTTGGCGACTCTGCTGGGGAGCGAAACAAAGAGAAAACCAATTTTTTAGTAGACCGATATGTCGTAGATGTAACAAAAGTGAACTCAAATTGGCAAAATTGCTCTGAGTTCAGGAAGACTGTTGAGATTGAGTCTCGTTCGAAGTAGTTTAGTTTTCCTATGAGTAATCACCCTGGATTCTCGTCCATGTACTAGAGCACAAAGAAGAGAAGGACTGGTTGATAACTGTTTTGAAGAATTGCAAAATCTGTCATTTGCCCCAAGTTTTACTCCTAGAAGGAAGGCCAAAAGAAGACCTTCATCTCCTGTCAGAGTTACCCCTATATCTTCTTCTTCCCCTTGGCAAGCACTAACACTTACTAGAATTCAAGCCCCTCCTCTTGTGACCATTCATCCAGTGTTCATTATGGCTCAACCCTGGGGTGCAGTTGTTGGACCTCTTGCTCTCGCAACCCATAATCCACTACCAAAAGGAGCAAAGGACGTTTTACCCAAATATAAAGGTGACGGGAAAGTTTCAGTTGAAGAGCATTTGAACTCTTTTAATGTAGCAACTGGAATCCTAGCAGTCCAATATGAGGACATGGTTGTTAGGCTTTTTGTCCAAACTCTCATCGAAGGGGTAGCAAAATGGTTTAGCCAGCTGCAAGCAAGATCCATAACTGACTAGCAAACGATGAAAACCGCTTTTGAAAAAAGATTCCAAAGTGCTGATGATGAACACATGTTACTGGCTCAACTCACACAGATGAAGAAGGAAATTCAGGAGCCGATGAGGGATTATGTAGCAAGATATAATAAGATTATTCATAAAATTCCTCAAGCCAAGAGACCAATTGCAAATAATCAGTGATGTTTCTTCATAAATTCCATGCCACTTGACGTAGGATTTCACCTTAGAAGAAGTAGGCCGACGGACTTAGAGACTGCACAAAATGAGGCTATACAACTTGAAGATGATCTGATAACAGCTGGCAAATGGAGGAAAGATGTACAAACTCCTCAGGGACAATCTCAGGCTTCTACGTCATCTACTGATCCAGTTTTTCAACGGCTTGTCAATGATATGATTGCTTTAAAGAGGCAGATACCTAAGCCTAGAAACTCTTATCCACAACTTTATCAGGATATAAGCAGGAGAACTTCAAATCAATATAACTATGGATGACTGTTGCAACTTCCTGCAGTTCTATAAAGATTACAGATAGAGGCACCTCCTGACAAAGGTGTCATGTGTTCATTTCATCTTACCACCGATCATGATGGGGTTTCATGTCCTGATATGATAAGACATGTTCAGATGCAAAACACAAAGGATGAATTAGGAGAGTTCACCAAAGTAGAAAGAATTCAAGAGGTACCTGGCGACTCTGGAACATTCTACCTCGAATATGAGTCAGATTCAAAAAAAGGTAGTAACATTTTGGCGGCTCTTGAAGGTTCTTCATGTGTGATTCTAACAAGGAATCAACGAACCTCCCAGCCTTCTTTTTTTGTGAACCCTTCTGAAAGCAATTTCAAAGGCAAAGATCTCCCAGGTAATAGTTTTTCAAAGATTCCTGAGGTTAAGATTTTGCAAAGGAACAATGAAGATCATAAGAGCTCTTTCTCTTCTTCCTCCTTTGATATCATCGAGTTCTGTAAGGCCTCTACAGTTCAACTTCCTACCATTGAGTATTTAAAGCTTAACCCAAAAGAGTTGGATAAACTGGTCAAATACGTTAAAGGAGATTCCTTTTCGGAGTCCCAAGTACATGGATGCATGGAAAATAATGATTTAGTTGCTGCAGAAGGGTCTTCATCTATCCCCTGCTCATTAGCTAATCTGGCAGATCCCTGTGCTTTTCATGATACAAAGTCTGGGCTTGAGGTTGAGATTCCAAAACCTGAACCTTTCTATATTTCCCTTCTCCTGAATGGCCAGAAGTTAAGTAATTGCATAATTGATTCAGGGGCTTCAGACAATATAATGCCGTCTTCTGTGGCTAAATATCTAGGTTTGACCCTCACTAAAATGTTTGGGAGATGTTTTTCAATGGATGGAAAATAGGTTCCTCTTATCGGTCAAGTAAAGGACGTCCAGGCAGTGCTGGCAGCGTGCCCAAACAAAAGAGTAAGATTAACTATACTGGTTGCTGATATTCCGACGAGTTACAGAATGCTTCTAAGTAGGACGTTTTGCAAAGATCTTAGAGGCGAAATCAAAATGGACTGGTCTGAGGCCATCATTCCCCTTGGAAATCAGAAAATTAAGCTTGAACCTAAGCCCAAGAATAAGTATACTGTATTTCCCTCAAATAATCCCAAAGCCCAGATTCTGTTTTAGGAGTGTGAGTTTGGAAACTATCTTGTTCTTGCACCTGGTGAAAAGAAAATGGACGAGGTAGTTGATGAACTTGACGGGCTATGGTAGATGGAGTTTGATGGAAGCTGCGCTAACTCCGGTTCAGGGGCAGGGGTGGTTTTGCTGTCACCAACTGGTAATATTTTTCCCTTTTCTTTCAAGTTGGATTTTAAGAACACTAATAATACTGCTGAATATGAGGCACTATTATTGGGATTAAGTGAGGCTAAATGTAAAGGAATTAAGTTGCTTAAAGTCAAAGATGATGCAGAGTTAATCGTTAGGCAGGTGAGGAATGTCTATACGGTTAAGAATGACAGGTTGAGGCATTACAGGAATAGAGTTTGGGATGAGTTAGAATTCTTTGATGCCTTCTTGATTGAAGCAATTCCGAGGGAGCAAAATAGTAGGGCAGATTCATTGGCCGTGTCAGCCTCACTTTTATTACCACATCCGGATTTTAAAGATAACTCATATAGGATTGAAATGATCTATAGGCCTAGTGTTCCTGATAATGTAGATCATTGGCAGGTTTTTGATGCGGATGCACAGATCAAAGATTTCCTAGAATGTGCTCAATCATTTTCTCAGTCATATTTTGAAGGCCCTGAGAATGTTTGCAAAGAGTTTAGTCCAGACCCAGAGGTAGATCGTACAAATAGCTTTATTCAGCTCAAAGGTAACAAAATTCCAAAGGGGTTAGTGACTCTGGAGAGATTTTTCACCAGAGATGATGCATTCATAGGTAACAAAGTTCCCAAGGATGACGGGAAAGGAAATTGTGAGAAAATAAATTTGGGAGATGAATCTAATCCAAAAGAAGTGATAATCGGCAGGTGTTGTTCTACGGAGGAAAAGAGAGCACTTGGCACAATGCTTAAGGAATACATTGATGTTTTTTCTTGGTCTTGTGACGACTTGAAGGAGTTTAGAAATGGACATTTTCAACATCAGATTCCGCTGAATCCAGGCGCCTCTCCTTTTAGGCAAAAATTGAGGAATTTTAACCCCATTATGGCGGATGCAATTTCTAAGGAAGTTGAAAAAATGCTTAAATCCCGAATCATATATCCAATCCACCATTCCACCTGGGTAGCTAACATTGTGCCCGTAAGAAAGAAAAATGGGGAAATTCGTATTTGTGTTGATTTTCAAAATTTGAATCAAGCGAGCCTAAAGGACAACTATGCTTTACCAAATATGGATTACATTTTGCAGACAGTGTCCGGGTCAGAGATGATGTCGATGTTGGATGGTTTTTCAGGTTACAACCAGATTACTGTAGCAGAGCATGAGCAGCACAAGACAACGTTCATCACTCCTTTTGGTTTAATAAATGTTGGAGCCACTTTTCAAAGGGCTATGGATTCCTCTTTCAAGGATTTCTGAGACAGAATAATTGTAGTTTATCTAGATGACCTCACGGTGTTTTAAAAAAAAAGGACAGATCATATAACCGCATGCCTTTTGGTTTAATAAATGTTGGAGCCACTTTTCAAAGGGCTATGGATTCCTCTTTCAAGGATTTCTGAGACAGAATAATTGTAGTTTATCTAGATGACCTCACGGTGTTTTAAAAAAAAAGGACAGATCATTTTCGGGATTTGAGTGCAGTACTGCAGCGTTGTCGTGAGCATGGGATTTCTTTGAATCCTAAGAAATTAGTTTTTTGTGTCACGAAGGGCAAATTGTTAGGACATATTGTCTTGAAAGAGGGAGTCAAGATTGATCCCGAGAAAGTTAATGCAATTCAACTTCTCAGTTTACCCTCAAGCCGGACTGGAGTAAGATCGTTCTTTGGTCAAGTGAATTTCTTAAGAAGATTTGTTCCAAAATTTGCTGAGACCACCAAACACATTGTTGGCTTGCTAAGTGAGCAACATCCTTTCAAGTGGACCGAAGAGGCCAGAAATGCTTTTGAAAGAATTAAGGGATCTGCAAATGCGCCCACTCTTGTTAATCCAGATTTCACAAAGGATTTCATTTTGTATTGTTATGCATCAGACCATACTATGTCTGGGATTCTGTTACAGTTGGATGAAAATGGGGCTGAAATGCCCATAGCGTTCATGAGTACTCTGCTCAAGAAGCATGAGCTTAAGTATTCACCTATGGAGAAGCATGCATATGTTGTTGTAAAAGCCGTGAAATAGTTTCGATACTATATTCTACATTCTCACTCTGTAGTTTTTGTCCCAGATTCAACTGTAAAAAGCATTTTGACTCAGCAGGAGGTTGGCCTAAATAAGAGAGCAACTTGGGTGACGAAAATCCAGGAGTATGACTTAGACATTCGCCCTATGAAGACAATTAAAGGATAGGGCTTATAGGTTGATAGCGGAAAATGAGGTGGAAACTGAAGCGGAGTTACCATTAACTCTTTTTGTTGGATTGCAGGATACTTGGTTCTCTGATGTGGCCTACTATTTAACTTATGGTAGCTGCCCAAATCATCTGTCAACTAAAGAACAAAGGAATTTAAAGTTAAAAGCTGCAAAGTATGTAATTTGGTAGGATGTTTTATACAAAAAGGGTTTAGATGGAACATATCTAAGGTGTGTAGATAAACCTCAACAACAAAAGCTCCTGGAGGCCTATCATGGAGAGGTTTGTGGGGGACACTTCTCATCATCTGTTACTGCTTTCAAAATTCTGAGGAATTATTTTTATTGGCCTGGCATGTTTCGGGATGCCTATATTCATGTCAAAGAATGTGAGAAATGTCAATTGTTTTCTGGAAAACCACATTTGGCAGCTCTGCCTCTAAGGCCTGTAGTGATGGATGAACCTTTCAAACAATGGGGCATTGATTTCATAGGCCCAATAAACCCTCATTCCAGTGTGGGTCACATGTATATTTTGACAGCAACTGACTACTTTATTGAGCGGGTAGAGGCCATTCCCACCAAAAAGGCGAATTCAGAGATTGTGTGTAGTTTTCTCAAGGATTACATCCTAGTTCATTTTGGGGTACCCCAGAAAATTGTGACAGATAATGCATCATATTTCTCCTCCGAAGAGTTGACTTTGTTTTGCTATGATCATCAGATTTTCCTCTCACATTCTTCTGATTATTTTCCACAGGGCAATGGTTTGGCGGAATCTAGCAACAAGAATTTGATAGCTATCATGAAAAAGTTAGTTGACGAGAGTGCTCAGAATTGGCATAAGAAGATATATGAGGCTTTGTGGGCGGATAGAACCACACTCAAGAGGGCCATTGGAATGACACCTTTTGAACTTGTGTATGGCATAGGAGCGAAACTTTCTTTGCCACTGGAGTTATCAGCAACCGAGCTGCAAAGAGTAGTGGAAGATTCTTTCTTTCAAAATGCTTTGGAGAAAAGAATCATGTATCTGACAAAGTTAAAAGAAGAGAGAGAATTGCTGGTGGATAGGATTTCAGAACATCAGAGCCGAGTAAAGAGGATTTTTGACATGTGAGCTCGACCAAGAGGTTTCCTAGTAGGAGATGAGGTGCTGCTATGGGACAAAAGGAGAGAGTCCAAAGGTGCTCACGGTAAGTTTGATTCATTGTGGAAGGGCCCTTTTAGAATTTGCGAAGCACTAGGACAAAATGCATTCAGACTCAGCTACGCTGACGGAACGATCATGCCTTATACCTACAATGGGCAAGATCTCAAGCTCTATAAATTGTAAATCCTGTGTTTGAGTCGCTTGTACATAGTAGTCTAGGTGTTTTTGGTTGTGCCCCTAATCCTTTCCCCTTTGTTTTATGTTCTGCGAAACCAGAGTCTGTGAGTTCTTTGCATTTTCCTTTGAAAAATACAATCCCCAGTCATAGCCAATGTTACCGCGTCATTTATTCCTCATGGCAAGAGTGGGTCATCTTTTCTTTTTTATGTTGGAGTCCTAGTTCATGCCATATTACCTTGGTTCAAGTCTTTAATGCGTCCTCAAATCCTTTTTCTAGTCATTTAAGTCAGGTTCAGACAATTGATTGAACTCCTTGAACACGTCGAACCGTTCTAAACTGGGTTCATTAGGTTCATTAGGTTCCATAGGTTCCAAAGTGTTCAAGAAAAAGTTTTTCGTACTAACATTTTCTCTAAGTGTTTTGTAGCGGCTCTTCCAAAAAAAATTCCTGTTCGGTGATATAACATTTGTGTTGAACTTATTGAACTAAGTTCAAAGGGTTCAAATATGTTCAACGTGTTCGACACAGCAAGTGGTCAACAGTTTGACGCTGCATACATCTTGAACTACTTGAACACTCAAGAAGTAGGTTCAAGATGTTCATCTGGGTTCAATGTTGGTGGGTCCTGTGGTTTCTAATGTTTTGGGAAGTGCATTCATTGCTAAATACGGAGAGGCAAAATCATATCTTAAAGTGATGTCATTCTTTGGCTTTTTCGAAGTAAGTGAACGTTTCGGGAACCGGCAGTTTCTTAAAGCATGCCGCCATGCATTCAATGCATGCGTGCGAGGGTCTAATCTACCAACTTGCCGCGTCCAGACTGAAATTGTGAAATCATTGCATTTAATGTATCTGTATCATTACCTTTCTCAATAAGGTATGAAAATCATTTGTGTTCTGCATTTGTTACTTATTGCTGGACTTTTGTTTATGTTATCCCTGGATAGGAGTCTTTCTTGCTGCTAGCCATCGTCCGATTATACAACTGTGAAGGTGAGTCTTTCCTTATTCTCTCCAGTGTTTTCCCTTGCATTTTCTCTCATACAGAAGGTTTCACTGCAATCAAATTTAGGTTTCTTGTTTTGAAGTTATGAAGTCCACTCTACATTTGTTTGGAAATGTCTTTAGCTTGGCATCCACAAAAGCCATAGTTAGTGATACTGACCTGAAAGGAGAGAACCTTGAAGATTTGAGAGAAAGGGTGTTCAAGGGTATTGATAAGTCTTTTTGTATAGAGATTTTGAGTAGTGGACTTTTAGAAGCCGCAGCCTTTCCTCCAGCAATTCCTTGTCCAAAGTTGGTTCGGGAGTGTATTGTTAGATATGACCTAGTATCTGAAACTATTAAGAGAGATAATGGCGAAACTCTTCTTGCCATTAACCGTGAGGTGATTGCTTCAGTTTTCAAGATACTGGATTACCAGTTTTCTAATTTCTCTCCTGCCTAGTCAATCAGTGAGTTCAATGCAGACAGAGCCGGACACCGAAATAATGTGGCGAAATTCTGGTTGAAGGTCCCTCAGAGAGGTGGTTCTAGGTTACCCAAAAATCCTAACAAGAACCACATGTTGCCACATATCCATGATGTGATGCTTCTGTTGCATCGAGCCAGAGGTTCTGCCGAAGCTTATAGCTTTGATGATTGGATTTATTGCTATGTGCAATTAGTTCTGGAAGGAAAACAATATTTGGATTGGGTAGAGTTAATTGTTGATTCAATGAGAGAGCAGTTGAGTCTAGCCAAGCAGTTTCAACAAAACTTCTTCGTGTCCTCATATCTCTTGTATTGTCTAGCTTGTGTTAAAGAGTTAACGGGTATACCAAAGCAGCCCACTGAGGAGGATGTTCCCGTGTATGAGTTCTATCCTATGCTGCAAAAAGACAATGCCCTACAAGATTTCAGAAGGATACACAATGCATTCCTGGGTGATATGTGTCATGAATTGAAGAGTACAAAGGCTAAATGGATTTCAGATGATGCACAAATATTGATTACGAAGTTTAGAAGTTTTTACATCCAGCTCCCACGCTTTTGCTATATACGGGTAGGAGGCTTTGAAGAGGAACCCTTCAAGCTCCCCCACTTTTGTTCTGATTGTTTTGTTCTAGAAAAAGTATGCAGGCAACTGACCTCTGCGATAAAAAAGGCATAGCCTAAGGACAAGTGGGAAGGCCATTTTCCTATACAATTGGGAGTGTTGTCTTGTAATTCAATGTCTGATGCACTAAGTATAGGAGCAGACCTTAGGAATTTTAATTTCTCTTTGTATTCTGAAAGGAAAGGGTTTGACAATAAGGGATTTTCTCGGAGCCTTGGCTTAATGCCTTATCTTCCCACGCCAGAGTTAGAAGATTTCTGGGAAGACTGTACAGATGAACTTGAAGTTTTCAAAAGGGAAAACATGAGATTGGTGCTAGAATAGGTTGTCTCTTTGCAAATAAAGTTAGACATTAAAGGGCTTGAAGAGGATTATCTTGAATTGTTTGAACCAGGATATTTAGCCCATGCAGAGACTGAAATGCTCCCAATTAATTGGGATGAGGAGGAAAATGATGACATACAATTGAGGACCGAACGAGTTCTAGAAAGAACCGTGGCATGGGTGGCTAAAAAGAAAGCAATAAAGTCAGGCGCCAAGTCCCTTTCTGCAAGAAATAATAAGGATCCTCTATCTTCACCAAAACGTCCTTCTAACAGTGCTCCTATTCGTGCAGGTAAGGATACCAAGTCGTCTCAGCCTAGACGCAGGTCTAGCCCAACTCTGGATTTCAGTACCCCTCGACATACTCGATCACGTAGTGTCGCCCAGAGGAAGATGGACCAGGTCAAGGATATGGGAGTAAAGGATGTCGTGCTTGAGGCTCAAATTTTTGAAATTGAAGATTTGGATGGTGAAGTTGCTTGTGCTCTAGACTCCCAAACAGTGACTGTGGCAATGACGCCACCACCAAAAATGATTGAAGGAACTACTCATTCCGCTGCGACCCCTAAATGGTTAACAACCTCAATGAAAAAGAAAAGGAGCTTTCTTCCTGTGACCATTCCGATTTAGGAAATGGTTGCTAAGTACTCTGAGAAGAATCCAAAGCTGAAAAGGTTCAAGACCATCGCTCACCTAAACAATGACGAAGAAACTAGAAAATGGATAGCCGAAATTGCCTCATACAAGCCCAAAGATGAAAACAGAGAGGTCGGTCCTAATGATTTTGAGATCACAAAAGTAGAGTTGGGAAAGATGAGCAGAGATATAGATAACCATTTTTTCCAAGTGTCAGCAAAGAAAATGCTTACTCGCTCAGAGAAGGATGGACGGGAGAAAAGAGAACTTAAAAGACACATAAGTGTTTTGGCTCAATTCATCGATAGTATCGGTTGCCTTGGAGCAATTTCAATATCCCATTCCACTGATAATTTCGACCCAACTTCTCCAGAAAATAAGAAGTTGATGAACCAAGTTCAACGGGCTAAGAGCATCGCTGAAACGGTTGAGAAGTGGATTGAACAAATAATCAAAGACAGTGAAAAGTACATTACCGACTCCCGAAAATTCTGTGATGAAGTATAGAGCCTGATTTCTGAAATCCAAAACCAACTTGTATCGTGGGAGAAAGAAGAGCACAAATGGCAAAATGTCCTGCCTCTGTTTGCCAAAATCGAAGAATATGGGACTACCAGGTTTCTGACAGAACATTCAATTAAGCTGGTGGCCAATGAATGTCAGCTTTTCATGCTGAAGAAAACTATCATGTGGCGAGTGGTTACCTTTCAGTCAGTGATTACGGATGCAAGAACCTCTGTCTATGAACTCCAGGATTTGCAAAGTAGTATAGTCAAGGATAATAAAGTGGTTAATCCCGATCATGACTGGGAGTTAGGAATCTGGGGGTCAAGCACACAAGAAGCAATCAAATCTTTCCGGTTGAACATGGAGAAGATCAGAGTCAAGAGTATCTTCACGCCAGAGGTTATAACCAAGGTGGCTAGGATCAAATCTATGGTTTTCATTGGGAATGATCAACTGCCGAAACACTCAGAGAAGATGGTGCAACATAAGTGGAATAAAGAGGTGGCAAAGGCGAAACTCAATGCAATGAAAGTCCCGAGCCAATCCATGGTTCAAGAACTCACAACTGCTCATGACGCCCGCGAAGATGGAGAAGATGACAATGATGGAATATGACATAATGCATCAATTTAGGACTAGTTTCCTTTATTTTTAAAACATTTCTCATAGTTATGCAAAGACTTCGGGACATCTGTCCCAAAATACTTCGTGTTGGTTTCGAAACTATTTTACCAGGGAGTGGTCGAGTTTTCAGGGAGACCGCCCCCGTTTAGACTATAAATTAAGTAAAACAGATGGTAGAAGGGTTAGATTTTAGTAACTAATTTTGTGAGCTTCGACTGAAGTTTTTGTTTTGGCATTTTCTGTTTTTAATAAGAGGAAGAATCAGATGGTTGGGATCTGTTATGGAAAAGATTGGCTGATGTATTTTTATGTCTTTGTTGCATAAAGATATATATATGAAATCTGATCATATTGTTTTTGGGAGAAGGAAGATCTGTGTATTTTGAATCCGAATAGATAACATATCTTTGCATATGTTCATCTGATCAAGAAACAATAATTGATCATTCCATTACAGTATTTCATTATTCCTCTGATGTTCTTTCCTTTGAATGCGTTGTTTACTTTAGAAAAGACTCATGATTGAGAGCGGATTTATTTTCCTTGAATCTATTCATCTTTTATTAGTTGACGTGGAGAAAGTATATTGAACTTTGGTTTAGTTGCTGTAGTTACATGCATTGGAAATTAAAGAAAATAGCTTTTCATTGTTTATGAGACATGTGCAAAGTTGCAGCCTTTCATCCAAGAATGAAATAGGCGACCTTATACGCTTTTAGGCTAAAAGCTTTCATTCAGATATAAATAAAAACAAAACACATTTCATGAAAAACCAAGATAAGGAGCTGTACCTATGCAAAAATTCAGAGGGAAGTGATTTGAACAACACTTACCCAACTGTTCAGTGAATCATTTGTTCTTAGAATAAGGTAACAGAGTTTAAAATTAATCATTTAAAAACAAAGAGCAAATCTGTTCACTAACACAACTAGATTAATATCTTCACATGGTTTAATTAGAAAAATAAACAACAAGAAAGACACATAACAAAATATCATGAAATCAACTACAATTGAAGATGAGCGGGAGTGAGAGTTTGAGGGTTTCTTTTGTAGATGGAGATGATACAGGGGATAAAGATGGTGACGATGACACTTTTTTCTTTCGCCCTATTCTTCCTCATGCCTTGGCTCTTGTGAAGCTCTCTTTCTGGTCAGTGGTGGTGTCTGGATTTATCGACTGCAAATGGTGGGGGGGGGGGAGACCTTGGTGCTATAGGATGTGTCTGTCTTGCAGCTTGCTCGCTTTTGTGTTGTGCGGTTCGTGGGTTTATTCCTTGGTTTTCTATTTCTCTGCTCGGTGGGTTTGGAGGTTTGTGGTCGCTCTCCTTGGGCGGTGATTTTTCTATTTGGCTGCTCCTGCCCTCTTTCCTCTCTCCCACGGGCAGATGTTTCTGTTCTGGGACTTGGTTTTGCCTGATGGTTGTTGCTCTTGTGGAGATTCTCGTGGTTGAGGAATGGGGTGTTGGGAAAGGGGTTGTGCTTGGCTGCAGTAGGGATATTTGGGATCCAGGTGGTTTTGCCTTGGATTCCAATGTTTTTGTTCTCCTTTTTGTTCCTGCTTGGGGGGCTCTTCCTTCTTCTTTGTTTTGGGCTATGGGGCTGTAGGGGGCCTTATGCCCTATTTTTGTTTCTTCCCTATCTGCCCTCCTGCTCCTATTTATGTCACTCTTTTCTCAGCCATCTAGTTTATTTTGAATATTTCCTTTTGAGGTGGTCCCGTCTCATATTGAGGTTGAGATGATGGGTATTGGAAATATGCAGTTTCCTATTGAAGTGGAGACGGTGGTTGTGATTCTTGTTGGTAGAAGTTGGAGGGAGGCCTTGGAGCTTCTGGCTCTTGTTTGGCTTGGATTTGAGTGTGGGCTCATTGTTCTCTTCACCCCTTTGCTCCTTATTGAGGGGTGATGCCGAGGGACAACGTTTTCTCAGATTCAAGTGCTTCCTCTTCTATTTTGGAGGATCTTTCTCTTGAGGCAGGTGATTTTATGTTTGTTGGATCTTTGCTTTCAAGCCCTTTTCTGTCTTCTCCTATAGAGGTGGAGAGTGTGGTGGTACTTGCTTGTATGGATGCTATCTTGATTAGGCCTCTGTTTCAGCTCAAGGTGGTTGAGGGTACCACTTCAAAACCCTTTGATGTGGTTCTGGGAGCCATTTCAAACCCAATTTTAAGGTTAGGGAAGCCTTTCAAAATCCCTTTGTTTCTAGTCAGCTTGTTTCATTCGCCTTGTCTTATCTTGTCTTGCTGGCAACTGATAGTTTTCAAGGGCCCAATTTAGATTGTGGTTGTTTTTGGTTATGGGCTAGCCATGCTTTTTGATGTCTGAAGTCTTTGTCTCAGGTCAAGGGAGCCGAGAAATTCCTTGTTGTTTGGTTGAGGGTGCCTTCTAACCCTCGTCATTTTCTCTTAAGTTTGAGGCTATAGCCTAGTTGGTGTGGCCAACATGATTTGTATTGATTATATCTTAAGTGTTTGGCTGGCTCTTTCTGCCAGTGGTAGTGCTGGTGTTTGGCTGGCTTTTGCTGGTTTTCATGGTTTATTCTCTATGACAACGATGTACCGTGGGTTCTAGATCCTGGTAAAATCTGAGGATTTTGGGTCCCTTCAAAACCTGTTGTAAGGGGTCTCAGGTCCCCTCAAAACTTGTTTTTCCCATAATAAAAAAAAAAATATCATAAGAACTCAATATATTTTTCATTAACAGAGTACAAATATATAGGTGAAGAAGACTCAATGACCTTCCTACAAAATAACAAATTTATTTGATAGGAATCTGGAATGACTAACACTAAACAAAGACTATTGACAACAAACTAGACAAGCAAACTAAGAATGAGATATTCGTATTGACATGTTGATCATGACACACCTAATTTAGTTACTATATCGGAGCATTATATTCCAACACCCCCTCTTAATGATACAACATCAAATTAATTAATAACATAAAATAAAAAATAATACATTATGCATAAGCCATTCTTTGAAAATAGTTTTTGGACCAATAAGACATTTTAAAGATGCTTTCCAATTGCATCAAGTTGTTCCCCAACTGTAGGCACAGTTTCCTAGTTATTATCTAAGTTCCCAACATCAATGGACACCAATTGCACAAGAAGTGTCTCATCACCCTTGTAAACATATGATGTTGAAATTCAAGATTTTGGATCTCCCCTAAACTATTGGACACCAATTCTCACATGTATGTCTCATAACCTCAATGAGGTACAATTTCTTTGATCCACAAGCATATTAGACTAATAATCATCTATCTAGCCTCTATTTTATCCCTCCCTATCTTTAAAGTGTTGGTCTCTTCAAAATAGAACAAATTACTCATCTTTAATGAAGTCATCATCATTGTTTGGTGGTTCTTCAACAATCTCACTCTTATTTGACATTCTCTTTTAGACTATGGATAGATTGGATGCCTAAGTACCAGATCACAATCTTTCTTCTCTATAGTAAACAACAATGGCCAAAGCTACAAGCTATATATATGACAATCTTACAAGCAATGCATAGAGTTCTTCATGGCTTCCCACTTCCACTTTTAGTGTAGGCTACAAATCAACATATTACAAAACATATGTAACAATTACAACTGCTCAAACCTCACAATAAATGTTGCCTCCTTTGTGAATACCCACCACAACATAACATAGCCAACATTCAAACTTTTTAAACAAAAAAATAATGAAGTAGCACGTTAGGCTCTAATACCAAATTAGAAAAATAAACAACAAGAAAGACACATAAGAAATTATCAAAAGAACTAAGTATATTATTCATTAACATAGTACAAATATATAGGTGAAGAAGACTCAACGGTCTCTCTACAAAATAATAAATTTATTTGACAACAAACTGGATTGACTAACACTAAATTGAGACTATTGGCAACAAACTAGACAAGCAAACTAAGCCTAAGAGATCCTTATTGACACGCTGATCATGACACATAGTTTAGTTAACGTATTAGAGCATTATATTCCAATAGGTTTGACACAAGAGAAGCAATTATCCTTGTCAAGTACAAACCATCAAACACTAAAACTAGTTTTTATGTCAAGATAGACTAAGGACATAAAGACAAGTTCAAAGTCACATTCTAAAGTTTGTATAAAAATAGTATGCGAGACACATATTAGATTTACATTTTTTAGATCAATTTTATGAAATAGAGATCAAATCCACACTCACTTGATTTATTTTGTAACTAAAATGTAAAATAAAAAATGACACATTTGCTACTTCTACAATATCTATTAGATCTTCACTACATTTCCTTATTATCAACTAATCACGCTCTATTATCAATTACAATATTTCTTACTAGATATTATTATTTTATTGCTATTATATTCTCTAAAACATTTAATTCAATCCATCTATTATATTTTTAGAATCTTTCAACGAACTGAAATAAATCTTCAAGATTCCTAGTTCATTTTGAATATTCCTTCTAAAGGGAAGACAAAAAAATATCTTGTAACATGCAGTATAGGCTAAAAAATAGCTTATGATACCAAAACCAAAATTGACTTGTTCCTACTATCACGTTTAACTCGCCGAATCCATGATTTTCCATGGCCGGGAGTACGTTGCGCAATATTTAAATTCAAACACGAAATAGGGTAGGTGCGCTTTTCACAGTCCACACCGCTTATCTCTAGAAACTTCTTCGACACCGCCCCTCTTTCTCGAAGTTCTGCAATTTCTTCTCGCAGAGCTCCCCTTCTTCTGTTTCTTCTGAAGCGGATGATTTGATAGTCATCTCAGGAAGAAACAATGGCAAGCGCGACAGAGGAGCAGGGACTTTCACAGACGGACATCAATTGGCACAGGTACCTCATTTATCATTTTTCTCTTCCCCAACTTGTTAAATTTTTAACCAATTTGGATTCGCCAGCTACCAACCGAAAAACTATTTGATTTACAATAAAATTCCAGATTTGCTCTTCGACGAGTTCATCCAGGGGACTTTTCTCAAAGGATGATCATTTTCTTCCACTTGCTTGTGTGTAATTATATGAATACTTCTATTTGTTTAGGTCCATTCCTGCTGTCATTCTGTTTATGGCCTTAAGACGTATTTTAATATGAAAATTTCCCCTGCTGGGTCTCTTTCAACTTGGATGACACAATAGAGGGGTATCTTTGTGAGCAAATTTGCCCTAGGCTTACACCTGCCCTCGTTTGTGCGTTAAACTACATGCAGAAATGGAGGAATAAATTTGGTGGATATAATAATCAATCTGCCCACCTCCATTTTTCTCATCGAGAATTGGAATTGGTAGTTTATCCGATTCAACATATAACACGTATACATATGGTAGTTTACCTGATAAAAAATTAACATGTTTAAATATGAAACTGGAAATGGTAGTTTACCCTATTTCGACATGTGTGCGTATGAGCATGTAACACATCTCCTAAGGTTTTGAACACGAGTCTCTGCAATGAAACCCCGGATTGTTTATTTCTTGAGTTCATACCATTTGACTCTCCCCCAGAAGTTATTATTTGTATGTAATTTTTCTAATTACTTGTCGCATTGCTCTGGGATTGAAATGTACTATTTTAGCTGGCCTATGGTGGCCTTTCCCCGTGCATGCTAATGGGCTTGTTTGTTAAACTATTTGATGTACGTATTATAGATCCTTTTTTTTTAATATAACAACGGTTTCTCCAGTAAAAAGGATTTATATAAAATTGTTAAATTTGTTGAATTAAGTTTGTGTTATAACTTCTTCCTCTAAACTCGTAGACAATAGAAATGTTCTTTATTTTTTGTCCCCTGAAAAGATTCACCTATCAATAATAAAATGTAATTTTAATATTTTCTTTGGCCTGCTTTCGCATGCAATGCTTGTTTCTTTCTCACAAACCTCAAAAAATAGCCATTCATTCTAGATATCAATACAAGTGTGTATATTAATCTACATTTTGTTCACTATACAAATCCTTCTTGCATTTATCCTTGTATACACACTTAAAAAGTCTTCGTGTATGCATGTAAAGCCTTCTTGTCCATGTACTTGTATATAGCCTGTTGGTACTTGAGTTGTGTGTATATACACTAATTCCTCCATGCTGATTGTCAAAGTTCACATTCAGGCAGTGGTTTTATGCATAGCAGCCAAAATCTTTTGGGAAAAAAAACAGCAAACCAAAAGAATAATATTTAAAAAAAATCTGGGATTGAAATGGAAATAAAATAAGGAAAAAATCAGAATTAAAAAAAAAAAAAGTGAAAAAATAAAAATCAGAATAAAAAAAAAAAAAAAAGTGAAAAAATGTAGGAAAAGGACAGAAACTTGTTGTTTTTGATATTTAAAGGCATTTCAATAGCATAGAGATATAAAGAGCAAATAAAATTGAGAGTTTAGCTCATGAGATTTTTGTTGTTTATTATTTATTGTTTTTGTTCATATTGTTGATTACATAGTTGGACTACTCGCGACTTGGCTCGACTCGCCAAGCCCCTGGGAAAAAAACTCGGGAAAAACTCGGAAAAACTCGGCAACTTAAAAACACGCTTAAATTTAATAAAAAATGCATTTTTTTTGCAAAATTTAATGAGAAGATGCATCCAATGAGTCAATAAATGATAACACAAAAGAAACAAGCTGATTCTAGATATATTTAAATGCAAAGTGTCTACAAAATCGCATCCTCATGAGGAATGCTGATGGCTGGAAGCCTGAAAGCAATATAGTAAATTATTTTTGTAAAACCAAAAGTAAATACATCATTACAAATTACAAATTACAATTACAACTTCCTCTTCCCAGCTCTAGCAAAAACTTGGGGAGAGGTAGAACTAGAGGGTCTAGTCCTATAAGTCTGCAGTGGGTGCGACTATGCCTCCTCGCTCGGTATGGCTGGCTCATCCTCCATCCTGGATGAAGCTATGTCTCCACCTGCATCTGGCATTGGCAATGAATCCTCATCCTCTTCCTCTTCCACTTCCTCATCAATGTCATCCAGCCCAAATCCACCCCCCTCCTCCTCCATAGCCTGCCTCTATAAATCAGTGATGTCAGTGTCGGAAAACAATGGAGGCTGCTCCTGTGATGTCCAATCACTGTAAGGATCTATATCATCCAAGTCAATTGGACCACCTTCTACTTCCTCTACCTTCTTTACGTGCAATCGAAGATTATATTGCACGAAGACAAGGTCATTGAGGCGTTTCTGCGCTAACTTGCTCCTCTTCTTCGTGTGGATTGCTTCAAACAAGCTCCAATTGCGCTCACAATTGGATGAACTGCAAGGCTGACATAAGACTCTGAGGTCAAATTTTTTGAGATGTGGGGTGTTTCCACCCCAATTTTGTCACCAAGCATCTGCAAAATAAATAAATGGAAAAGTTAGAAAGCAAAGAGAAAAGAGAAAACATAATTTATCAATCATTTTAGATTCCAAAATCCAAATGGAAAATGTTATACCTAGGGTTTGAGTGGTTCTTCCTCTCCTAGCCAACTCTGAAGAGAATAGCTTACCCCTTCCTCCCTCATAATTTTGGAGCTCACTCACAATGAGGTCTCTCTCCTCAACATCGGGTACCATCCTCTCAATGCATGTACTGAGGCCCTCCATGACCTCTCCATTCGGATCTGAGTAAGAACCCCCGAACCTAAAACGAGGGTTGAGGAAGTACCTTGCTGCATGAATGGGTTGGTGGAGCTGATTGTTCCACCTCCTATCAACAATTTCCCAAATGGGATCAAATTTGAGTCTATCCCCCTTGTAGTAATTTTTGATAGACTCCTTGGCCCTATCCATGGCCTTACAAAGATATCCCATTGGGGTTTTATCCCCATCCACCAAGCGAAGAACTCGAACCAAGGGCTCTGACACCTACAATTGAAAAATACAAATTACAAAAAGATTAAATAAAGAAGTTACAAATTAGTAATGAGAGACTTGAATCAAGAATAATTAAAATTAAAAAATTAAAGTTTTGAAGTTACCTTCATAATCTCTGCAGCCCTTTGTGCAAATTGGTTGTCAAAGACTATGCATGTGACAACCTCTCCTTCAGGCTTCTTTGAATAAGGTGAGTTAAGCCATTCTCCACTCACAAACATTTGTTTCAAAGAATTTAATGCAGCAAGAAGGATTTGCAACGTCAAGAAAATCGTTGCAAACCTTGTGACACCAGCTCTCACCAAATCTTTCCCTTGGGTGTCAATTTTAGGACCCAAGGGTGATTGTAAATATATTTGGTGATCCTCCTTGAATCTTCCACAACTGGAGTCACCCACTCAAGTTTTCCTATGTCCTCCAAAAGAAGGTCAAGGACATGTGCTGCACAAGGTGTCCAAAAAAGAGTGCGGTGCCTCTCTTGGAAGATTCTTCCTGCAAAAGAAGAATTTATTTTTAAGAAATATGCAACCAAGTAAAACAAAGCCATAACAAATGAAAATATTGCTAATGCCTAAAGGTGATAATTAAAAAGGATTCTACCTACTGACACATATGCTGCTGCATTATCTGTGATGATTTGCACCACATTCTCTACCCCCACTTCCATGACGACATGTTCCAACATTCTAGCCAATGTTTCTGCATTTTTCACCTTGCTGGAAGCATCAACAAATTTCAAGAACACTACATTGTCCTTGCAAGCAACCAAAAAATTGATGATGGTGCGGTTCTTGCCATCTGTCCACCCATCAGAAAGAATGGTGCAGCCATTATTTGCCCATTCAATTTTTTGATCCTCCATCACTTCTCTTGCCCTAGCAACTGCATTGTGAGCAACTTGTAAGAGCAAAGTGAAATTAGGTCTTAGTACACAATTTTGATTTAATAAACAAGAAATCTAAAAAATAATTAAAAATGAAATCAAGTGGACTATGTAGTAATTTACTAACCTCCCACTCAAATCCTTGTGAGAAGGGGCCTTGTACCCCTTTTTTGAAATTGTCATAGCAGTCACCAAATTCAACCAATAAGGATTATCTGCCACATTGAAAGGAATGTTGTTGAAGTACCAAAAATCAACTGCTGCAATGTTGGTTTTCTCATGTACCTCCCTATTCCATCTAGTGGCTTCTAATGATGGTTGTGCTCCAGGTGTGTTCCTGGGCACAAAATAATCACGTATGGACCCTGATCGTGATGATGGAACAGTGCCAGGTACTCTACTAGAGGAAGCAGAAGCGATGGGCGAGGTGGTGGTGGGTTTGCGGATACGTGGGCCACGTCGAGAGCCCACTATGCCCTCAAGTGTTTCTTGTTCCTCTTCAATGTCAACAGAAACACCTTGAGAGTCAGCTATGGCTGCTATGGCTGATCTCATGGCTAGCTTTGCCCTCTCCCTTTGCAATTTCTTCTCTTCCCCAGCTGCAAGTAGGGCATTCATTTGTCTTTTTTATTTTTTCATTGGTCCCAGGGTATGCTCTAGCATCATGCCTGTTTATTCCTGCAAGGTAGTATTTGAGGCGGTTGATGCCTCGATGAAGTATTTTCTCGCACTTTATGCATATAACTGACCCAAGATCGGGTCCCTCATAGGCATACCTCCATGCCCCATCTCTAGCACCTTTAGGACTGGTGCCTATATATCTAGATGGGCATGGATCTAGTGACCATTCCTCCCTTGCCATGATTAATGCTTGCTTAACCTACACATACATAGTGAAAATTTTTTTTTAACATTTTAGTTAAACAATTTAGCAAACTATCTACATTAGTTTAAATAAATTTAGACATCATTCAAAGTTTTTCAAAAAGAAAATATTAGGGTTTGATTTTTTTTTGAAAACTAGATATTCTTCAAAAAAATTGTGAAAAATTCAACAAAAATCTTCAAATCTAGTGTTAAATCTTGTGCAAATAACTTAGAAAGGATTTAGACTGCCTAGGAATCATTTCTAATTCATCTAAATGCAACAAAAAATAAACAAATTGTTTTAAAAAAGCATAGAAAAAAATAAAAAAACTAACCTAAGAATCTGATTTTCCTTGAAAAATCACTTCAAATCCCTTTCAAATCCACTTGAAATGAGCAAGAATAGTTTGAAATCTCCTTGCTGGTCACTCTTCCCCCTTCTCACCAAAAAACCCAGCTCAAAAAATGAAATGCAATGAACTTTAGACGTTATTTCCTTTTGTGCTAGCGCGGCTGAGTTTTTAGCTCGGACTTACCGAGTTTTTGCCAAAAACTCGCCAAAAACTCGACGAGTTTTTGGGCGAGTAGAAGTTGTAAGTACTCGCCTGGCCCAAAAACTAGGCGAGTTTTTGCTACTCGCCCAGTTTTCAGTGAGTAGTCCATCTATGGTTGATTACATTGCACAATGCATACATCTTTGGTAGATTTCATCAAAATTTCAATTATAATATAGTTTGTACAAAGTCAACCTATAAACTAAGTACAAAGTTCCATAAAATTAGATGTAGCCAAGGACTCTTCCTAATACAAAGAGACCTACACTAAAAGGTTGTAGGTTCAATGATAAAGCTTTTGGGTCAAAGCCTCTCCTAAGTTGTTCAACCACATTACTATCAATTTGTAGAACACAAAAGTACTATTGAGAGGAGGGGGGTGAATCAGTAGTACAAAAAATTGTAATCTTTCTTTACAATTTCAATCTGAAAACTGAAACATTTGAAAGATGCAACAACTGAAACAAAACAAACACAACAACAAGAGCACAACACACAAGATTTTACGTGGAAACCCAATGTGGGAAAACCATCGTGAGAAATGTTGCTAGGATCTACTGTTCTAATCCGGCCTCACAATTTATAATCCAACTACAATGTTTTAAGGGCACCAACCCTAAGGAGTCTCCAAACCCTTGTCAATAAGTGCACTGACACTTACAATCCAAACCCTTTGAGCACCAACTCAAGGCTTTACAAATATCTAACTTTATTTGAAGGATAAATGCATAATACCACTGATTTCAACTTTAATGATCACCAAATTCTAGAGGCATAGATATGTAAAATATTTAGAATCTGAATGCCTACAATTCTTTAATAAAGTATTATGATGTTACCTATGTTCCATGGAGTTTCAGAGATGGGGACGCTGGGACGTGTTTCTAGTACAGGGGTACTTTTGGGTCATTCTCGGGGGGATGACTGTTAAAAAAATAGGTTTTTTTTTACAAATATAGAGAAATTTCAAATATGCATATCATAACAGTGGTAAAGCATTCATCATAGACATTAATACATTGCATTAGACTTGAATTGAGATTTCACAAGAGAATTGACAAACATTTTACCAAAAGTCAAATGCTTTTATCAATCATTGCCAACAAACATATGCCATAAACATCAATAATAGACATAAAATGATAAATAGTAAATATTAAACATCCATAACTATGAGATGACATAAATTGTAAATAGAAAAGTTAAAACATAGAAGTCCATAATTAGCGGTCTATTATAATATTCAAGATAAACTAAAAAAATATAAGGCTGTCCTTAACCAGCTGCTTCTTCTCTTCTTGCTGCTCTTTTTAAAGAGAATTGACAAACATTTTACTAAATGTCAAATGCTTTTGTCAATCATTGCCAACAAACATATGTCATAAACATCCATAATAGACATAAAATGATAAATATTAAATATTAAACATCCATAACTATGAGATGACATAAATTGTAAATAGAAAAGTTAAGACATAGAAGTCCATAATCAGCGGTCTATCATAATATTCAAGATAAACTGAAAAAATATAAGGCTGTCCTTAACCAGCTGCTTCTTCTCTTCTTGCTGCTCTTTTTAAAGAGAATTGACAAACATTTTACCAAAAGTCAAATGCTTCTATCAATCATTGCCAACAAACATATGTCATAAACATCCATAATAGACCTAAAATGATAAATATTAAATATTAAACATCCATAACTATGAGATGACATAAATTGTAAATAGAAAAGTTAAAACATAGAAGTCCATAATCAGCTGTCTATCATAATATTCAAGATAAACTAAAAAAATATAAGGCTGTCATTAACCAGCTGCTTCTTCTCTTTATGTCATCTCATAGTTATGGATGTTTAATATTTAATATTTATCATTTTATGTCTATTATGGATGTTTATGACATATGTTTGTTGGCAATTGTTGATAAAAGCATTTGACTTTTAGTAAAATGTTTGTCAATTCTCTTTAAAAAGAGCAGCAAGAAGAGAAGAAGCAGCTGGTTAAGGACAGCCTTATATTTTTTTAGTTTATCTTGAATATTATGATAGACGACTGCTTATGGACTTCTATGTTTTAACTTTTCTATTTACAATTTATGTCATCTCATAGTTATGGATGTTTAATATTTAATATTTATCATTTTATGTCTATTATGGATGTTTATGACATGTGTTTGTTGGCAATGATTGATAAAAGCATTTGACTTTTGGTAAAATGTTTGTCAATTCTCTTTAAAAAGAGCAGCAAGAAGAGAAGAAGCAGCTGGTTAAGAACAGCCTTATATATTTTTAGTTTATCTTGAATATTATGATAGACCGTTGATTATGGACTTCTATGTTTTAACTTTTCTATTTACAATTTATGTCATCTCATAGTTATGGATGTTTAATATTTAATATTTATCATTTTATATCTATTATGGATGTTTATGACATGTGTTTGTTGGCAATGATTGATAAAAGCATTTGACTTTTGGTAAAATGTTTGTCAATTCTCTTTAAAGAGAGCAGCAAGAAGAGAAGAAGCAGCTGGTTAAGGACAGCCTTATATTTTTTTAGTTTATCTTGAATATTATGATAGACAACTGATTATGGACTTCTATGTTTTAACTTTTCTACTTACAATTTATGTCATCTCATAGTTATGGATGTTTAATATTTAATATTTATCATTTTATGTCTATTATGGATGTTTATGACATATGTTTGTTGGCAATGATTGATAAAAGCATTTGACTTTTGGTACAAACATTTTACTAAAATATTTAGAATCCAAACCCTTACACTTACAATAAGTGCACCAATACTTACAATCCAAACCCTTCGAGCACCAACTCAAGGTTTTACAGATTTCAACTCTATCTGAAGGATAAATGCACAATACCACTGATTTCAACTTTAACGATCACCAAATTCTAGAGGCATAGATATGTAAAATATTTAGAATCCGAATGCCTACTATTCTTCAATAAAGTATTATGATGTTACACAATTGATACACAAAACTTCGTACAATATTATCCAGGAAATTGTCAATCTCAAAGTACTTCTGTCTGTGTGATGTCCGCATCCTAGTTAGGGCTTTAGAGTTGATGAGTTAGCTTATTTCCTGGACCCTCGTAGGCTAACATGGTATGGACAGAGGGTCATGGCTTACAGTGGTTGGAGGATGATGTTCTTCAGTTTAGTGTTGGGTTCAGTTCAGGCTTTGTTTGAGTAGTTTCTGTCTTCGTTTGAGGGATTTGCTATTTATAGCATTTTGGCTTTTTATAGATGGGAAGTTGGCTATTTTTAGATAGGCCCCTGGTCACATGGGTTTTGTGAGCTTTATCTCCAGCTTCTGATGGTTCATCTTTTGGAATCATATTGAGAGAGATTAATTTTTTAGTGAATTACAAGTTACATTTAATTAATGACGTTTATTATAAAGTCACATTGACTTTTTAATAAAATATTTCACTTAAATTATTTAAGTGGCTTATTTATTTTCTCTATAGTTGGGCGCCCATATTGAAAAGTGTTTTAACACTTATTAGATTTTTATAACCCTAAAAGCAACCCTAATTGCAAATCGTGGGTTTTTGCATAAAGCCGCCCCTTTTGAGAAATCAAATTCATTAATTGTTGAATGCTTGATATCTCATTCCTCTCTGGGTTTTGGAGCTTGAGGGTTTCAGACTGGATTCTTCATTGGAGAACGTCCATTCTTCAGTGCATGGTAATGGTGAGACTGTGAAAGATCAGTTGAATTGTTGCAGCTGTGGTTGGCTTCATTCAGAAGTCAAATTGGTGATTATTTTAGGCAGATCGGTGATAGGATTTAATTCTTTGTTGTTGCTGTTTCTTTGTGAGTTGGGCGTCTCTTTCCCAAGACTCACAATTTGCTCATTTTGGCGGCATCTTTCATGCTGTTTGGGCGTCAAGTTTCTTAATAAGAGCAATTCTGAATTGTTCCTTGAAATAAAAAATCAGAAATTTGTAAGTTGCTGATTGAATATTTTTTATTCAATAAATTGGCTAAGGACCTATAGGTATGCTTCTAAATTCTCCAATTTATTGTTTCAGCTGATTAATTTCATGTATTCTGTCAATATGTGTTGAAAATTAAAGAAACTCTTTCTGCAACTTCTGTCTATTTCTGAAAGACCATCTCTAATAATCAAAAGCACAAAAAGAATAATAAATTACAGCAGGTTGGAGAATTGAACCAGCAAGGGTTCATCACAGTCTGAGACCTGCAATGCTTCCTCAATACTGTCAAATTTCACCTTCTAGACAACATTTATAATGTTGGAATACTCATGCAACTTGTGACAGTATCACACCATAATATTACATGATATTTGAAATTTGCTGATAAGTCTTGGTATGTCTGATTGTGCTGTCATAAGGAAATTTGTTGGTAATATTTCATTAAAAAAAAGTATTGAAGAGGATTCCCTAATAATATTTATCTGTAGTGAAGGAGATTTGATATTGTCTAAAATTATAAATTTTGCTGTTTGGCTGTATAGGGTTTATAATTATTTTGACTTTTAGCTATCACGGATCAGATCTGAGCATAATAATTGTCCCAGGGATTTATATCATACTTGTAACTTGAGCATTTTGGCACATAAAACTCAGTTCCGCTGTTGTAGTTATTTAATGTTGTACTTGATGATATATAATAGCTTGTGAGGGTTTACATTTGCTGTTTGGGAATTTCATATATGGTTGACAAGGGCTTGCAATCATCACATATTGCTGATCAGTATTGATTTTAGTCACATTTTACAATTAGGTATTTGGCTTTTGTTTATCATTTCAATTTGCACATTGTTTGAGATTTCATCTATTTCTTAAGGTTGTCCAATTGGGGACAGTACATGAAGGTTATGATTTTTTTTGACATGGGTATCTCAGAGTCTCGATTGCTAATGTGAACCAGAAACATGTCTAAGGTTTAACATTAATAAGTTTCACTCCCCTCTTAAAGAATAATATGATATTTAACAAAGAGTGGTTTCACATTATTCATTACTAACATATGTAATTATGTTAATAAGAATGGATAGCATTTACCATATTTTTCAGAGGCTCCAATTGAATTTGGGTGCATTTTGCTCTTCTTTTCTTGCACAGATTCCTGACATCTTCTTGTTTGCTGCACTCCTGTACTTCACTGTTTATGATGCCGAGTTCTGTTGTATGGACACACCTTTTCATCTAATAATGAATATTGAAAATGTGATTTGCCTTTTCAAAGAATTGTTGCTTATGGGGGTGCCTTAGTTTATAGAAAAATGAAGAAATGTCCCACACACAAATGGAATATTGTAAAGATTATGTTAGATGACCTTATTGCAAGTATTGCCTGGTAAATGTTGCTAGCATACCTTTTACAGTGTTGATCTTATTCTGTAAATGTTGCTAGCATACCTTTTGCAGTGATAAATTTTTATTCGGTAGCCTTACCTATTTAATATTTTTTCAAATAGGACCTTCTTTGTTATCTGGTCTTATTGTTTGAATTTGTGATTTCCTAGCTTTTTTCTTCTGGTGATCCCATTTCAACACAGGAGAGTTTAGTACAAGGTCCAATATTTACACAGTTTTTCAGAAGACCAAGCTATACATTATAATACTATATACAAAAGAAAAAATTTTAATTTCAGAGTTTGATTAGTAATTGAACCAATCAGGTAGATGGTGAGTTTTAAAGGGTCTTTTCTTACTCTAGTGTCATCAACAATGCTAAACCAAACTCAGGGTAGGAATTCTGAACACTAGTGCTATTAGCTAGATTCTGCAATTGATCTTCTAATTTATAAATTATATAAACTAAACAATAAGACTATGCAGTTAAATTACTTTCTCAGTAGTCTAGTTGTACAATTCTTGGCTATTCTCTTTGTGACATCGTATTAATGTACATTTGGAATTTTTGTGTTGTTTTATGAAATGCTAAGCTTGCATGAAAATTTTATAGATTAGCCATCTGGGTAGGATTCATTTAATCTTTGCATCAGTTCTATCAAATATTCTCTTAATTTTTAGTGACAATAGCTGACTGTATAAGATGACCTACATTTTTCTGTACATGGATTGTAGGTTGGACAAGACAAGATTCCATGTAATTGGAGCAGTCCTTTTTTCTGTGCAGTCAGCCATGCTACACCCTATGGCTGTTGTAAAGACAAGAATTCAGGTGGCTGAAGCTGGATTTACACAAATGAATGGCGTACATATGTTTCGTAATATATTGAGGACAGATGGAATTCCGGGTCTTTTCCGAGGTTATGGTACATCTGCAATAGGATCTGTACCTGGCAGGGTGCTTTGTCTAACTGCTTTAGAAATGGCAAAGGATTCCGTTACAAAATCAACAGGAGACTTGCCAGAAGCGACGCGTACTGCAATAGCTAATTCTACTGCTGGATTGGTTTCAGCTATTGTTGCTGGTTTTTACTTTGTGCCACTTGATGTGGTATGGAGAATCTACATTTATTTCTTTGTCTTCTTTTACATTACCCTAACAGCTGATTAGGATATTTTGTAGTGCAATTAACTATTGCTCCAACAATATCAAACAAGTCAATTAACTTTCATTTCAACTAACAAAGCATTTACTGCGGTTATCATTAGTTGGCAATTAATTGTATCTAATGCAGTCATTTGACATTTAATTTATTATGCTATGCTGGGATGCATCCATACCTTTCAGTCTCTCCATGGGGACATACCGTTTGAAGGAAAATCTATGGGGATGTACTCATCAGATCTCTACTTCCGTCCACTATAGTTACTCATCCCATATAAATTTTGTTTTCATCAAGAAAGGACCAACTTAAAGTACTTCAAGAAAAAATCTAAAGTTACAAAAGTATAAACTCAAACATAAGTTGATTATATATTGTTCATTTGAGCAAAGTTACAAATCATCATTTTCTTAACAGGTACCACTGGTATACAAATGCTATCAATTTTTCTTTGTGCAGCATTATGATTTCAAATATACAAATGAGGATTTGTATTCTTAGTATGCAACTATGATGCAATAACAAAATCATTGTATTTTATTTTGCATGATTTGGTTGGGCCTAAGTTGCTGGTATAGGTATGGGTACGGGATATAGGTACCCAGGTACGACAATTTTTTTCCTTGGGAACAATACACACAAAAAAAAAGTTTAAAGAAATATACAAAATTGTAAAACTAATTACATTTGATAGTGTGATGCTTCATCATTGGTCAATGCCAAATGCCAAAATGGCAGTGATAAAGATAAATCATAAATATTAGTAAATGCCAACTGATAGTTCGAAATTGCAATATTATGTCATATGCAGTATAATAAATATCATATATGTTTAGGGTCACGATTCAAATGAAAATCATTACAATTATAAAATTGACAATCGAAAGTAATAATTGTCTTCAATCTTCATCAGTCCTCAAAAGGATCTAGATCAAGATCATTGTTTGCTTCAAGTTCAAAATCATTTGAACCACAAGTAAATGCAGTGCCACTCCCACTAGGTGCATCATGTGTAAGTGTCTCATCATTATCATCTTTAGTGACTCTAACTAGGTCCGTCAAATCTCATTTGCCCATTCAGCTCTTCCTTGCATCTCACTTCAACGCCTTTTGCTTCCCATTCACCTCAGCTCTTTTCAAAGCTTCCGATGTCATTCCCCACTATTGTTCACCTGACATCAACAGCCTCAAAAAGTCCTCTTTCCAATGTGCTACATTCGCTTGCATTGGGCATCTTACCAATGAAATCAAGGATTTACACAAACTCGTTGAAAAAGGAGTGCATAATCCATATCTGGAAAGGACTTTATATAGGCCTTATGCTGTGCTCTAAAATGATCTGAAAATATAAAGACAGTGAATGAATGGATGCAACATGGGAAGTCTTAAGGGAAATCAACAGATTGCTTTTGCTTGAATCTACAAAAGGAAAATCATAGATATAATTATTAAACATCCAAGATGATCACCACACAAGTTGAAAGTTCAATGAAGCCTAATGTGAGACGAACATGGGCAAAGATGCTTCTCAACCCTCATGCCTCTACTTCAACTGAATGGTAAATCAGCAATCTCCAAAAAGGAATGGATCCTTTCTCTTTCAGTTTAATCCATTTCCTGATGCTTAATTTAATGATGAATTGTATGTAAAAAATATTGAACAATCTATGGAAGCCCATATAGAATAGAAAATCATATTTTTTTTTTTGTTGGAAATTTGTCATTGATGTCAAATATATGGTATTCTCAATCTGTCAACACAGATGTTGAGGAATGTTGAACATATGGAGTCCTAGTTTTGGTTATAACAGACAAATATGAACTATACAAAGGTAGATAACTATCACAAATAAGTGCAGAATGAATATAAACATCTGAGAAATATATTTGTTGGCGACAGAAAGATCTGGTAAATACATAGAGTATTTGAATGGTGTAAATGAGATATTCAAAGTATTATTTTCTTCGGAATACTTGTAAACACAAGTTAGAACAGCGTTGCATGTTGATCGAAGACATGATCATTGAGTAATGACGTCTTATATATTTAATCTCTGGCTTTTGGTTCGGATATATTAGCATCATTCTGGGAACCAGACAAATATGTCCACCATTGGGTCATAGGGCTACAAGGAATTCAAACAAACATATCGCCTGAAGCAGTATTCAAACACAACGGCAATTTTATATACTGCAATCACCATAAAGGAGCGCTGGAGAAAACCAGGTCTGGCATACAACAAATACAGAAGTTATTGGATTTGCAAAGACTATTTATTGGGTTTAATGAAATGGGGGTATATTATGTTCGATTCGCAAAGATTATGAAATGGAGATATCTGCCACCTGTACAATTGGTTGTTTAGTGTCGCTTGGACAATGTTGGTTGTTTGAAGTTTATTTTATTTATGTGTAACTGATGCGGTTGTTGACAGGTGTAAAAGTTGGTTTAGACTTCCCAAACTATTCCAACTTTTTAATCAGTTAAAAACTACTTTCTTCATAACTTGCCGATAGAAAAAGGATATGATATATAAGTTATTTGGGTCGATGGTAAGGTATTTATGGGTATGGAAATACAGAGTTTTATTATATAAACCGGTGAAAGAAGTGTGAAGGTTCAATAAAAGAATGAGTGTAAAGTGAGATTCCCGAGCAGAGACGTATTATAAAAGCTCAATGAAATTGCTGATACAAAGTGTAACAGAGACATTATGAAGAAGATTTGATTGGAGAAGGTTGCAGAAATATATCTTATTTGTGTGAATGAGGATCACTGATCAGATACAGATTGTGCAGATCATAAACCTGATGAGGAAGAGTTATGCCAAAGAGACATAATATTCAGAGTAAATTCTGTGAAGAAAATGTTCAAGGATCAGTGCTGAAAGGTTTGAGAAGTTTATTCACAGTGATGTATCTTTGAATAGTTTAATTATGTTTGTGCAGACATCACTGTAAATAGAAGAGGGCAGTATATATTAAGTGAACATTGGTAAAGTTCATGAATTGTATATTAGATTGAAAAGAACTGTGTGGTGTCTCTTTCAGATTTCAGTTTGGCGCTTTTATTTCAGAGTTCAGATTAAAAGTTGTTAATAAGGTTGTCAATAGTTGGATAAGGATTTAAGTTTTATTTACTACCGATTCACCCCCTTGTTGATGTGTTTTTTAGCACAATCGAACACAAAATAAAATACTAAAGGTATTCTATCCTCTCTTGAACAAAATCCTCTTGGATGCTAAGTTAAATGATCAACCAAGATGACTCCAGGTTTCTATAGTCAGGTCTTGACACGTGGATAGCTCAATTGGTCGATGTAATTGCTGGTAATCCAAGGGGACTTACATTGAATACTTGAATGTTGAATGTTTGGATGTCGCTGGAACTTAGATTGTAACTACTTGCTTGGAAAATAAAAGAGCAAAAGAGATAGGTTTAGGAAGACTACGCTACTCCTAAGAATGCAAGAGACAATGAACAATTGGATGAAATTCAACTAAGATCTGCTTGGCCATCAACGAAGAACTTCACAAAACTAGTGCTTCTCCTAAGGTAGGCGTGTGATGTTCTAATCACTATTAACATCAAGGATACCATCAAGGTAATGCATATCAAAGTATGAATAGCAATTGAAATAAGCTCATTTAAAGATTCCAGTTGACCACACAAGGCAAACTTACAATCAGCAAATCGCTAGTGGTATGGATATATGAATTTCATCATTAATCATTCACCATTCCTTTCATTCATCTAATCAACACGAAAGCAAATGAATTGAGAAGTAGAGACCATACAACTTGTTGAAACAACACATTGCACTATATCTTCAATGAAAAGTGTATATCCATTTACAAGTCGTGGTGGGGAGGGAGTAAGGATATGTCATGGTGTAGAGTGTGTAAAGGATATGAAGTGGAGGAAGGTGTCGTGGTGGGGAGGGAGTAAGGAAGGTCGGTGGGAAAGGTGCCAGGGTGAAGATAGGGGCAAGGGATGTGGAGGATAAGAAGGTGTCGTGGTGGGGAGTTGGAGAGGGATGTGAGGTAAGGATGTGACGGGGAAAGTGGGTGGTAAAGGATGGGAGTTAGGTTTAGGCTAAGGAAATACAGGGAGGTTTAGGATATAGGAAATGGGTGTTGGGGAATATAATATAGGATGATGTGGGAGGTATAAGGGTAGGTAAGATAGGATGGAAGTTGGGAGGTAAAAGGATGGAAGATGGAGGATGGAAGGAGATGGATAGATATGAAGAATATGGTGAAGGCATAAAGGATGTTGGGGTGATGAAGGATGAGAGACGTGGGAGATAAAATGGGGTAGTGGAAGGTGAAGGTGAAGGAAGGATGTGAGGAGGATGGAGGTTGGAAGGGATGCCATGGGGAAGGATGGGTGAGGGTCAAGGAAGGAGTGAAGGATGTGGGATGAAGATGGCCTGAAGGATGGAAGGTGAAGTGGAAGAATGGAAGGGTGGACTCCCTCTCGTGAAGATTTTATCCTTCAGTTGGATTTCACTCTCTCATACATTTCTTACCTATCAATTATCATTTTTGTTGAGATACTAGTTTTCTTGAGGATTATCAATTACCTTGAACCTTCATCATGGAATTCATGCCTGGACATGACCTGGAAACTACATTGCATGCTCTCTCTAGTAAGAGGTTAAAGCTTCAAAACTATTGTTAAGCTAAGCGACTAAACTAAGACAACTACTCTAGAAAGTAGAAAAGTAGGGTTCCCCATTTGCAATGGGGCGATGTGTGAAACCCTTAGTTACAGGGTCCGGGTTCACTTGTTTAAGGCCTGTTGTGACGTTTTCACCATCGCTCCATTGCAAATGGGGACCCCCCACTTTTATTCGCTTTGCTTAGTGTTTAGCTTGGTAGGTTTAGTAGTTGTTCGCCCTTACTTGTGAGAGGGGATGAGTTTAAGGATGTGGTTGTGTCAAACTCGCAAAGTTGCTAGGATTGTCAAGATGCAAAAAGATTGTCAATTGCAAGTTAGAAGGTATTAGGGGTTTGAGATGGCATGAGCTAGGGTTTTCGATGTGAAACTTGACAAAGGCATGAGTTTACTCAAAAGATCAATCTTGATAAATGTTAACTCAACAATTTCAAGTTTGTACAAATGAAGCTTTGATGAAGTCAAGATGCTACGAATGAAAGAGAATTGCAAGGCTATCTAATTTGGCCAATCAAGTCTCAAACTGCAAAGCAAGTCAATTTCACCGCCCAAGATTTGCAATGCAAAGGTCTTCACTTGCAAAGGTCCTTCAAATTTCCGCCAAGAGTGCTAAGATGCAAAGGCGTCTTCAAACGCTGCCTTGATCATGACTTGCAAAGGTACTTGAAAAAGTCGCCAAATGAAGGAGTTGCAAAGGTCATCGAAAAAGCCGCCTTCAAACTAATCTTGCAAAGGTGAGTTGAAAATATGCCTTGATAGTGACTTGAAAAGCTCCCTTGAAATGCCGCCTTCAAACAAAAGTTGCAAAGGTAAATTGAAAATCCGCCTTGATAAGTTGCAAAGCTACCTTCAAAATCCGCCATGAAGCAAATGTTGCAAAGGTGCCTCCAAAAGCCGATTAGACAAAATGATGCAAAGGTCCTTCAAAAAGCCGCCTAAGTGGATGACTTGCAAAGGTCTCCAAAAAAGCCACCCAAGTATTGAGTTGCAGAGGTACCCTAAAATGCCGCCTTCAAACTAATCTTGCAAAGGTGAGTTGAAAATCTGCCTTGATGCTATGTTGCAAAGGTCTCTCCAAAAGCCGCCTCAATCATGACTTGCAAAGGTCTCACAAAATGCCGCCTAGAGCAAATCTTGCAAAGATCTCTCAAAATGCCGCCACAAGCAACATCTTGCAAAGGTCCTCAAAACTTTGGTCAAGTGTTGAATTGCAAAGCTATCTCCAAATGACGCCTCCAAACAAGATTGCAAAGGTGTTATGAAAATCCGCCTATGCCAAAAGTTGCAAAGGTATCATAAAAAGCCGCCTAGATCAAATGATGAGGAGGTCAGCCTTCGAGTGTGGAGCGCCCATCATAAATGCAAATTCAAATGTATTTTTAAAGAGACAAGTCGGCCTAAGGGAAGATAAAATGAAAGGACACATCTCTATGCCTCCAACGCCTGTATAAGAAAGTGTTTTGTTCATTTCAAAAGCATCATTCAAAGCAATCATTAACAAATTCGATCTGCAAATTTGAAAGACCAGCGAACTACATCACCAAAGTGCAGCTGCATTCTGATTTGCATCTCAGAATCCACAATTTTGAAGGGCGAATTTTATCTACATTAGCGATTTTAACAAGATATTTTGATCATTTCATGGATCAAAATGCATTCCCAAGGAAGGCAAGATTGATTTTCAGTTTGATTTGAAGACAACCTAGACAAAATTTGGTGAAATTTTGTACCAAATTTTGGATATCATCAGACCTGATTTTGGTGAATTTCTTCAGCTAGGGCATTCTGTTTTGAGCATAATTTGATTAGATTACAAGTCAAGCAACATCAGTTCCAACTTTGGGAGACTAATGACCAGATTTGAAAAGATTTTATGAAGCATAAGTTTTGTGTAATATAGTTTTCATTTCTGGTGTTTTGATTAAGATTATGTTCTTTTTCAGGTCTAGTGCAAGGAGTGAATGCGAGGAATGATGGAAGAAGATTCAAAACATTGCAAAGATGATGAACTTGGATTCAACAAGAAGACAATATCAAAACAAGGTTTGCGCTACAAAGAGGTGCTTAAGTAAGGAACCAAAGACAATTCAACATCAAGATCAAGTTTGAGACTTGCAATGCAAAGATCAAAGTCAAGGCCTTGGAGCATGAAAGAAAGATAACTTACATGATGATGAAGGAAAGTTTTACAATCTTGAATTCCCTTTAGGAATCCAAGAATTGAATTCAATACATTGAGGAGCTAAAATTCAACCGGGTGTATCATCCATCAAGGGAAGATCAATCAAGGTCATCACATAGTCTACATCAAGCATGATCAAGGAAACAGATAGTTTCAGAAGATTTAATCACAATGATGAATCAAGTCTACAAGCAAGTTGAGAAGGCGTCCTGGTCATCATCCCAACAATCAGAAAGTTCCACATCAGCATGTCCACATGCAATGCACCTGACTCATCTTACAGAGGCACAAACTTTGAGCTACCTACCTGTTGTGACCATTTCACACATCGCCCCATTAAAATGGGGACCCCCTCTTTTTTGCTCTTGTTTTGCCTGTTCTTCTCTCTGCTTTAGGGTTTTGAGTAAGTGAGTGAGTCGTCTGGACTAGGGTTAAGCCTTAGGGTTTCCTTTGATATTTTCAAGCCGAAGTCCAGTCCAATTTTGAGAGTTTATTATGCATCCTCCTGAAGATTGCAAATTATGAAATAGGATGAGCCTGTCAGGAAGTCAGGTATGTTTCAGGATAGGTCCAGTTAAGATTTTGAGGGCACATTCAAGTTATGATTAAGTGCTAGCATAGTGTTAATGATGGGATTGTGCAATTTTGTCCGGGTGAATTTTGACCAAATTTTTGAAGGTTTACTAACTGGCCCCTGGCCTTGGAGATGACCTAATTATGCCTTGTCAAGTGATTGAAGACCAAAAATGTGGATATTTTGGCCTGCAGAGGTGAAATCGCCCCTGTCCCTCACCCAGGGACTAGGGCGAAAATGATATTTGGTGCATATTGGTTATTGACTTGTTTAATTTGTTTTGTGTAGGGTCTCCAGGAGGACAAATTGGACGTAAATTGAATATTTTGAAGATTTTGAAGACTCAAAAATGATGAATTTTGAAGATTTAGGGTAAAATCGCTCCTGTCCTCCACTGAGGGACCAGGGCGAAATGGTTTACTTAGATCGTTTTGGGCCTCATTTGATCAAACTGAAGCATCAAGGACGCAATGAAAGATGAAGTGAACGTAATTGAATATTCAGACTTAGTCAAAAAGTGGCGAAAGATTGAGTTTTGGGCCTAACAAGACAAGTTCGCTTCTGTCCCTCACCCAGGAACCAGAGCGATTTTCCTCAAACACACCTTCTTGGACATTTTTTGGATTTGGACTTTTGTTCATAACTTGCGAAATGATGGTATCTTCCCCAGCAAAGGAAATTTGAGATGCAAATTATGAAGATTTGACCCTAAGGAACAAAATCGCTCCTGTCCCTCACTGAAGGACCGGAGCTTGTTTTTCAAAGTTGCACTGTCCTTGCAGGACCAAGACAATTTTTTGATTGGAAGAGATCAAGGAGGGCATGTTTTGTCCATTGAATATAATTTGAGTAATTGGCAAGCAAGGAAATATGCTAAAATGACAAAATCGCTCCTGTCCCTCTCTCAGGGACCAAGGCGAATTTCAAAGATAGCTCCTGTCCCTCTCCCAGGGACCAGAGCGATTTTCTCAAAAGACGAGTTTTTGGCAAAGGTGAAGCAAGTTTTATATTTGGGATGAGTAAAGGAAGGCGTAATCGCTCCATTGAAGATAATTTCGAAAGATTGCAAAACACAAGTGGAGCCTATAATGGCCAAGGCGCTCCTGTCCCTCTCCTAGAGACCAGGGCGAAAAATGCATTATCAAGTCTTCCCTTCCAAATTTGGTTGAATCCAAGCCAAGGCACATGATGAAGATGATATTTGGAATGCTTCAAGGGAAAACGAAGTTGCAAAGACCGCAAAACTGGACGAATAATGGCTAAGGCGCTCCTGTCCCTCACCAAGGGACCAGAGCGAAATATTCAAGTATGCCTAATTTTAAAATGCCAATTTCGTTTCCAACATTCAAGATGGAGTGAGCAATGACGTTTTTTGCCTTGAAGGCAATTGGAAGTTGACACGATCAAGGGTTTGTACCAAGAACTACATGGCGCTCTTGTCCTTCACTCAAGGACCAAGGCGATTTTCATAAAAACAATCATTCCCTTCCAAAGCCACGCCAAAGCAAGGTTGTACAAAGTCAAAAATGTCTTTCGAAGGGCGATGAACAAAGAACCAACCTTAAAAAATTGACTAACTTAAGCACAAATGCAAAATCGCTCTTGTCCTTCACTGAAGGACCAGGGCGAATATCCTTGGGAGAGCTCATTTGGTCTTGAGAAAGCAAATTGGACATGCATGAAACGAACAATAAAGATCATTGCCTGCCTCACAACTCGATTTGGCAATTAAAGAGACAAAGACCAAGGGTAAAAAGTAAAGATCGCTCCTGTCCCTCACCAAGGGACCAGGGCGAAAATCTCTAGAATATCAAGTTTGCCTTGCAAAGGACAAGTTAAGCATGTATGGAATGGATGAATGAAATCATCACTTGCCCTGTAACATGAATTGGTGATTGGAAGGACAAGGATCAAGGGTAAAAAATAAAGATCTCTCCTGTCCCTCTCCAAGGGACCAGGGTGAAAATGTTCCAAGGTACGCCCCTTCCAAAGATCACATGAATCAAACTCAAGGTTCCAAGCGAAAATGCCATTTCGAACATCAAGGATGAAGTTTCAAACGTAAAAAATGAAAGATGGAGGACCAAAATGCATGGGCGCTCCTGTCCCTCTCCCAGGGACCAGAGCGATGTTGATAGATGTCCCTTATTCCTCCCATGCTTAGACGCCAAATTTCTTGAATTGCATTAAATGCTAAGTCCGCTAAAACTTTGAAATATTTTTAATTAAAATTGGCATTTAATGAGTTCGCATAAGGCATTTAATAATTAATTTAGCCTTTTAAAAAATCGAAATTTTAATTGCAAAGGCATTTAAATTAATTAATTATTAAATTAAATGAAGGCAGTGCGCTTGGGGTTTTATTTTAAATATTTTAATAAAGGTCGGCCTCCTCTTTATTTAATTTTTATTTATTTTTAGGCTTATTTTTCAAGTCGACCTATGGGAATTGCAATGCATGAGCGCCTATATAAGAAAGGTACTTTGAGGCATTTTGATCCATCATTCAATCATTGTTTAAATGCGATTTGGAGAAGCAATAGAAGGAGCGAAATCTCATCCAAAGAGAAGTGCAAATTTTGATCCAAGGAGAGGTGCGAATTTCAATCCAAGAAGGAGTGCGAACTTTGTTAGAGGTTAGAGGTGGAGCGAGTTTCCCTCAAGGCGTTGAAGACCTAAGGTGGTGAAGTTGATGAAGGAGGCGCCTTTGCTAGAAGACTTCGATCTTCATTTTGCCTAGCAAATTCCTTAATTTTTGCATCGCTTTTTAGAGCTAGTTCTCAAAGAGAGGTATGGCAAGATCTTCCTTGTTTAAATTTTGAAATTTTGAATTTCCAATTGCATAATCGTATTTAGGAAATGATAATTCAAAGATTTATCATGAAGTTTCCTAAATTTGAAGCTTAAATCCAATCTATATTTCTACGTTCCAAGGTATATTGCTCATTATGAAATGTTGTGTAGGTGTCAGGATGGCGACCCCAAAGGCAGGAGCATCCATCAGTCGTCTAGCCCTTATGAAGGAAGATCAAAGGAATGAAGAAATGGAGACCAAGATCGTGTCAAAATGGAGCAACATTGGAGATACCAACTTGGGAAACTTCAGTGTGAAGAAGTTTCGAGAGGTCCCTTACATTGGAAAGCCATCACCTGTTGCGAGGAGAATAATTGAAAGTGGCATTATCAAGGCGGCCGGCTTCCCTCCAGCAGTCCAGTGCCATGAGTTGATGATCGAGTGTGCTCGCCATTATGACCCACAGTCAAGATCGATCGTGTCCAAGGAAGGAAACACTTTGGCTTATCTTTCAGATGAGGCTATCAGTGAAGCTCTTCATCTACCAGAACATAAAGATATGATTTACAAAAGCTTGGAAGGAGCTAGATCCATGTACGAAGATGATCCAGACACTTGCTTGAGCATCATCAACAAGAATTGGTTACTCAAAAGTCGTCCTCGCCTGAGCAAGATTCCCAACACACCACATAGGATCGACTTCCAGGAGGAGTACGGAGATTTGATAACCTTACTCAATCGAGTTACAGGGGCTCTTCAAGCCTTCTATTTTGAGAAGTGGATGTTCTTCTTCATCCAAGTGATAGTTCAAGGAAAAGGAACAATTCATTGGGCTAGAATCATTAGCCATTGCTTGGACGTACAGTTGAGAAGATTGAAGGTTACTAAATCCTTCCACATGAGCTCGTACATCATATACGCCTTGATCAGGAGTTTTGAATATGCAGGACTACCTCACAGAGGAGCGATTGGAAGAGGACCTGGAGAAGTCAGAGTTTGTGACTCTTATGTTCATTTGCATCATCCACCAAGAAGTAACTACAAGTTAGTCAATGATACCTTCACAATGAACATCACTAGGACACTGCAAGGCGGGATTCACAATCGAATATCTCAAGATGCACGAAAACTTGAGAGAGAGGTCGGTGCTTGGAGAGGCTACTTTAGCCACCTCAGTCAGCCCTTGGGACGTCAGGATCCAGCAGTATCTCCTGTGCAAGCACTTCCCCTTGAATCAGTTGGTGAGGCAGAGAAAGTTAAGAGCTTGGTCCAGCTTATGAGCTCTTGGATTGACAAATCCCATACAGTTGCTGTTGAGTTTGCAACAAGAATGATGCAGACCATCCATCGAGCTATCCAGGTCCTTGAGATCATCCACAACCTAATGATAACAGTAGCCGCCTTTGCTCATACTAAAGATGTTATCATCCCTGTTCTGCAAGTAATTAGACAAACACCAAGGAAGATCTTAGCACAAGAAAAGATAATGGATGGAGGAGTTCATAATTTACTCCAATGGTCTACTTTACTCCAGATGAAAGAAGTACTTTTCGAGGACACCAGCGCCAAATGCAATCAAGTGGAGGAGGTCATCCATCCAATCCAGGACAAGGTGTTTGGGGTTTTATGTACTATTCTTGGCAGAAGGATCGAAGTTGAGACAGATGTGGATCTTCAAGAGTTGGAAGAAAGGGTCAAGGTCATCTTTTGCAAAGATGAGAATGTGATTGCAGATGAGCAAAGAGATCAAATGTTTGCTACTATGCTCCTGATTGAGAAAATCAAGGAACTTGAACCTGAATGGGACGTAGCTCTTCTCAAGGCCTTTGATCAGATTATTCACTTGGAAGAACGAATGAGGAATCTTCCCGAGATTCCTATTGCTGAGATTGAGGGAATCGTGTCCAGATTCATTGTATATGCTAAAAAGGAGCATTGGAAACTGAATAAGGTTCTAGAAGAGAGGTTGTTATAGATGACATGGCACCTTAATTATCATTGGTCTATGTTTCCTAGATTTTTGTGCCAAATTAAATATTTTGGCTATACATTTAATATTGTGCAATAAAAAGGGAACTTTTGTAATAAAACCCTAATTAGGGTTTAAGTGTCAGAATCTCAGCCGTTGATCTTCTTTTGATCTGGGCCGTTCATTGTAATTGAGGATGCTATATATACCCTCATTCATTTTCATTTTGTAATTAGAAATAGAGCAATAAGAAATAGTTAGAAGATTAGAGCTTTTGGAGAGAAGAAAGTTATTTTGTAGCAAGATTGAGTTTTGAAGAAAGAATTTCAAGCAATTGTTGCCTATTTTGGCTTTGAGATCAATAAAATATTGAAGTTACGGTGTTTTATTGCAATTCTTGTGGCTATCTTCATGGTTGTTTGTTTTCTTGAATCATTCTCAGTCAAAGTAGTATTTAAGTTTGAAGGACTAAGTGTTGGGCTTGATTTTGGTGAGATTCACGTTCCAAACCACTAGCTTCTTACTGATTGTAGGAACGCCTTGTGTGGTCGACTGGAGAGACTTGAATTGCTTAAACCTTCAATCGTCATTGAGCTTTGGATATGTGCCTTTGTGGTAGTGTCTATGATCCTTGATGAATTGAAAATCATTTGTTGCCTTAGAAGATCGCATCAATTTCAGTTAGGTTGTTATTTCATGGCAATATTGAAATTGGTAGAATCTTGCCAAGTCTAGCCTACATTAGGTCATTCATAGGATTAGATTAGAATTTATCCCTTGCAAACTCTACCCTTTGATCTTTTTGAGAACTTGTTAGTTTAGAGAAATCTTGTTCCTACAGCTTGGAGGACGTAAGGCCCCTTGATGAAACAACATTCACAACGACCACTGGTGCTTAGCCACACGTAGAGACCCTACATAAAAGAACATTGGAGTCACCTTGATTGATCCTTTTTTGCAACATCTTCAGCAATTAGAGGCTTTATTCAAGAGAGGATAAGGTACCCTTGGGTATTTTATTCTGTGTATAATTGTGTACAAAATACACGTCAACACTACCCTCGTATTTCATTGGTTCACATTCAATATTGAACTTAAATGTAATCTTCTCATTGGTCAGAGGAGTTTGTTGTAACAAACCCTAATTAGGGTTTTCCATCATGCAATCTTGGCCATTGATTGTGAATCGATCTGAGCCTTTGAATTTGTTGGTAAACAGATTTGTCACTGCGGTTGTTTATCTGAAACTGACCTTGTTTGCTCGAAAGAGCAGTGACAAACGTTCCAACAGTTGGAGAGATTGTAGTAAAACCACAATCTTCCTCTATGTTTGAGAGGGGCCGCTCCCTCATATGATGGGGGTATTTGAGATTTTTGTGTACTTTTAACTTGAAAGTACATAAAGGAGAAAACATAAAACTAAGGAAAAATGACTCATAGAAACCCCAACAGTAGACATATGAAAACCAATTGAGATTCCATAACTAATAACGATTACAAAAGGGGTTTATTACCAAATAGGTTGAAACATGCAATGATGATGAAAGAAGTACAATAAACCTCAACATATGAAGAGACGAGTTGTACTGTCACATGCAAGTCAAGATACCAGGAAATGATGTGCTTCATCAAATCAATTACATAGATCATGGAACTGAAAACCAATGGATTACACCAATGCATAAAGGGATTACTAATTCAACATATGATAAATTAGTAACAATAACTCACAAATACATATGAACTCAATGTATTCTTCATCATTCTTTTGAAAATATACAAATTCATTAAAAAACCCTCAAGTACAAAGGTATAAACATCAAAGTTATCACATAGTTTCTCTATCAAAATTCTGCAGAGTCTTCCCCCTGTAAAAGTCCTTTTACAAATGAAATAGCCTTGTATTTATAGGCTTTTAGAAGGAATAACTACTTTTTAACCAGCTAGCCTAACCACTTAGGATAACCACCTAGTTAGGATAACTACCTAGTGTAACTACTTAGGATAACTTCCTAAATAGCCACTTAGGATAACTACCATAAGAGAACACTTAAGAGTAACTACCCTTTAATCTGCAATCATGGCATGTCATGATATGACATACCATTAAGGCATTCTATTAGACAAATCGAGTGCATTGATTTATGATTCCAAATTTTGCATGCATATCAACCAAGGCATTGCAACTACAAAATTTGATAAAAATTTGTTAACTCTTGTGCCCAAATGCTTTGATGTTTTTCGAAGTCTTCCATTTTGACGTCAGTGGCAAGAATACTGGAAAAGAATTCGGCTTTGCCCCTGCTAATTGAATTTTCTTGAAAGTTTCTATTGCTCTTTTACCAAAGCTGTTTTTGTTCTTGTGCTATAGCCACGATGTTAAATGACACCATATTTATTTGAGTGATTTTATCAAACTATTAAGGTGCTTTGTTTTTATGACCAACTTGAATTCATATATGATCTTCAATCACTAAGAAAACACGTCCTCACAATCGATGTTGGTACATGACATTGGGTGTCTTCAAGGTGGTCACCACATACACAAAGGTCGATTACAACCACTTATCAATCAACTGTATATGCAATCTTTTGGATCAAAATCTGTATAGCCTTCATTTTGATTTTAGAGATGTGAAGTGCATTTGCTTGTAGATTTCTAAAGCTTTGTAAACATATCCATTTTGTGCGGAGACTGCAATCATTACAATTGCATGAGACGACATCACTATGAGGAATTATGACAAACCGTTCATGCACTTGGTCTTGTGATTCCACATTTTTCACAAATATCTATGAGAGCATTTGTAGCAGCGACGTCACACTAAAATCCTCCATCTTTTATGCTTTGATTGGTCTCCAAAACCTACTCTAAAGCTTCCCATTCTTGCTCGCAGGTTGCCTTTGCTTGAAGGTTTCTAAGGCCGTTTCAACATATATATTTTCTGAATATCTTGCAATCATGGCGGTCTACAAGGAGACATTTCCTTTGAGGCTTTGTGTGGAATAGTTCATGTGCCATGTCTGTGATTGCACATCTTGCATGCGTGAGAGCATCTCCTTGTCTGTGCCTGCACACTTCAAGATACCCATTGTTGGCATGAAAGGAATTGGTACGGGTCATGGAGCTTGGCTTCATGCCTACCAATTGTACTTGCTTTAAAGTTTCTATAGCCGCTTCCACAAAGCTATTATGTACATAGCCATTGATGTTGCCGAAGAGGACGTGAGCAAGTTACAGATTCTGATTTTTAATTCACCACTTGCCTTTGCCTAGAGCCATTTTACCAAGTGATCCATGCAATGAAGTTTTAAGGTAGTTAAAGAATTAGTTATAAAAACTAACACTTCGATGGAAAGGGCATTGATGTTTTTGCAATCACGAAGAACTCACCGAATCTTCATAAAAACTTTAAAAGATCTTTTCATACATCCTTTTCGGTGATTTCGCCAAGTGCCACAAGTTGCCGATTAATATAGGATGATGGAGTGATCGGGCTTCTTAATCTTCATCTCATCGGTACTTTTGAAAGTGCCATAAGTTACTGATAGGAATATTATGACCCCACTTACTCCTTATTATCAATCACTTAGCATGTGGTTTGTCGGTTATAAGAACTGCTTGTCCTCCTGCCATTGGTAAACTACTAGTTTGAGTGGAGAGAACTTCGAGTTTGAATGCGAATTGGATGCTCACCATACGTATCGGCCAATGTTCAACACTTTGCGAATTTGATAAGACGCTAAGTGATAAAAAAGATATATCACCACTTTCTTGCAACTTCATATTGGCCCCCTTTATCCATTTCAAAACTTGCCAACTTCAAAATTGATGAACACTCGAACTCTTTGAATGTACCCGGAAAGAGCCTATCTCTGATTCATCAGCCTTCACTGATCTTATTCAAAACTAGTGTCAAGCATTGTGAAGAGTCAACCAACTTGAATATCTGAACAAATCATCCCAACTATTTTCCCTTCATCAATCATGATTTGAGATTGATACTTATGCAGGGTTTATAATCTCACAAAGACTAAAAATTTCAACTGTCGAACTCATGAGGCAAACAATTCAATATTGGATGACAATTGGACAAAATTCTATCCAGGAAGCTCTTAATACAAGATTCAACACAAAGATAAAAAAAATCAAGTTTTAAAATTGGGGTCAACAGAATTGTAATGAGCTCTCTATATAAAGCTCAATCTTCTCATTTGTAAAGGTGAATAGAGAATAGATAGGGAATAGTTAAGAGTCAATAGAGAATAGTTAATAGTTTAGTAGCAAATAGCAGCTAGAGTAGACTAGGAGGAGAAGGCAGAAATTGTTGCCTAAGTTGTAAATAAATTTTCTTTTCATTGAAGTTATGGTGGAATGTGTTGTTTCTTTTACACTTGCATGGTTTCTTGTTGGATCTTCATGTTAGCTAATGATAATTAGGTGGATGAAAGAACGTTGTGTATGATTTATGGTGAAACTCCTAATCCATACCACTAGCCTCTCGTTGATTGTAAGTGCGCCTTGCATGGTCAATTGGAATACTTGAATGGTCTTAAGTTCAATTGTTATTCAATCATTGATATGCATTCAATTAATGGTGTCTATGCTTGATTTTGATTTGAAAATCATCTAATTTACTTAGAAGATCACACTAAGCTTTGTGGAGTTGTTGCTTTGCATGTCAAAGCAATGCTTAGTCGAGTTTCACCAAAGATTGTTTGTTGTTCCTACATTCCTAAAATTCCTCAACCCTTTCCCTTTTGCCCTTTTTTTCAACTCATAGCTAGTTTAGGATAAAAAGCATCACAAGATTGCAACATCAGATGATCAAGTTCCAACAATTCAAGCATTCATGTACAACATAAGGCCCCTTGAAGAAACAACAATCACGACAACCAACAAAGCTTATCCACATGTCGTGACTCGACATTGAAGAACCTTGGAGTTATCTCAAGTGATCCTTGTGCAAATCTTCAGCATTTGAGAGACTTTGATCAAGAGAGGATAGGATACTTTGGTATTTTATTTTGTGTTCGCATGTGCCTAAAAAAAACATCAACAAGGCCCCTAACACGAACTGGGTTCGCATGGGTCCTGGTTCATGTTGGGTTCGTGCTGGGTTCGGCTAGGGTTCATCCCAGGAGCCTGTTGTGACCATTTCACACATCGCCCCATTAAAATGGGGACCCCCCCTCTTTTTTGCTTTTGTTTTGCCTGTTCTTCTCTCTGCTCTTAGGGTTTTGATTAAGTGAGTGAGTTGTCTGGACTAGGGTTAAGCCTTAGGGGTTTCTATTGGATATTTTCAAGCCGAGTCCAGTCAAATTTTGAAGGTTATTACGCATCCTCCTGAAGATTGATTACTGAAGTTAGGGTTGTCTTAGGTCCAGTCAGGATTTTGAGGGCAAATTCAAATTTTGTCTAAGTGTTAGCATTTTAATGATGGAATTGTGCATTTTTTTTGTCTGGGTAATTTTTGACCAAATTTTTGATGGCTTGATAATCGATTCCTGGCCTTGGAAATGACCTAATTATGCCTTGTGAAGTGACTGAAGACCTAAATTTTGGATATTTTGGTTTATAGAGGTAAAATCGCTCCTGTCCCTCTCCCAGGGACCAAGGCGAAATTGATATTTGGTGCATCTTGGTTACTGACTTGTTTTAATGGTTTTATGCAGGGTCGCCAGGGGATACAATTGGACGTAAATTGAAGATTTTGAAGATTTTGAAGACTCGAAGATGATGATTTTGAATGATTAAGACAAAATCGCTCCTGTCCTTCACTAAAGGACCAGGGCGAAATGGCTTATCAGGATCATTCTTGGCCTTGATTCATCAAATTTGAGCGTCGAAGGCACAAGGAAGGATGAAGTGAGCGTAATTGAATATCCAGACTTAGTCAAAAAGCAATGAAAGGTTGAACTTTTGGCCTAGAAAGATAAAGGCGCTCTTGTCCCTCACCAAGGGACCAGCGCGATTTTCTTCAAACACACCCTTTTGGGACCTTTCAGGATTTGGGCTCTCGTTCATGGATGGCGCAAAGATGATATCTTCCCCAGCAATGGAAATTTGAGATGAAAAGTGGAATGATTTGGCCTTGAGGACAGAAATCGCTCCTGTCCCTCACTGAAGGACCGGAGCTTGAAATCCAAATTTACATTATCCTTGCAAGATTTAAGTGATTTAGCGATTTGAAGAGGACAAGGGAAGTATGTTTTGCTCGTTGAATATAACTTAAGTGGCCTACGAAGGAGAAAATCAACCCAAGTTGCAATAGGCGCTCCTGTCCCTCTCCAAGCGACCAGAGCGATTTTTAAAGGAAGCTCCTGTCCCTCTCCAAGGGACCAGAGCGATTTTCCCTCAAGACAAGTTTCTGGCAAAGGAAAAGCAAGTTTTACATTTGAGATGAGTGAAGGAAGGCGTAATCAATCCGTTGAAGATAATTTTGAAAGTTAGCAAAACACAAGTGAGCCCATAATGGCCAAGGCGCTCCTGTCCCTCACCAAGGAACCAGGGCGAAAAACACATCATCAAATCTTTCCCTCCAAACTTGGACGAATCCAAGCCAAGGCACAAGATGGCGATGATATTTGAAATGCTTCAAGGAAGAATGAAGTTGCAAAGACCACAAAACTTGATGAAAAATGGCTAGGGCGCTCTTGTCCCTCACCAAGGGACCAGAGCGAAATCTTCAAATTTGCCTAATAGCCTAACATTTTGGAATGCTACTTTCGTTTCCAAGGAATAAGGAATGATGTTTTGTGCCTCGAAGGTCATTGGAAGTTGACGCGATCATGAATGTGTGCAATAAGCTAAAAATCGCTCCTGTCCTTCACTGGAGGACCAGGGCGATTTCTATAAAATCAACCATTTTCCTCCAAAGCCATGCCAAGACAAGGTGATACAAGATGGGAAATGTCTTTCGAAGGACGATGAACAAAGAATTGACCCCAAAAATCAACGATCCTGGGCTCAAATGTAAAAATCGCTCCTGTCCTTCACTGGAGGACCAGGGCGAAAATCCTTGGACGAGCTCATTTTGTCTTGAGGAAACGAGTTAAGCATGCATAGAACGAGCAATAATGATCATTGCCTACCTCACATCATGAATTGGTAATTTGGAAAATGAAGTCCAAGGACAAAAGGTGGGATCGCTCCTGTCCCTCACCAAGGGACCAGGGCGAAAATGTTTTAAGGCAAGCTCCTTCCAAAGGTCACATTACTTAAACTCAAAATTCCAAGCAAGAGTGCCATTTTGAACGTCAAGGAGGGGATTTTGAACGTAAAAAAACTAAAAATGCGAGGTCTAAAATTTATGGGCGCTCCTGTCCCTCTCCAAGGGACCAGAGCGATGTTGTTGATATCCCTTATTCTTCCCATGCTTAGGCGCCAATATCCTTCAAATTGCATTAAAATGCCAAATTCGCTAAAAAACTTGAAATATTTTAATTAAATTGGCATTTAATAAGAGCGCATGGGCATTTAATAATTAATTTAAGCCTTTAAAAAATCAAAATTTTTAATTATAAAGGCATTTAAAATTAATTATTATTAAATTAAATTCAAAAATAGAGCGCTTAAGGTATCTTTTTAATGTTTTTGCTAAGTTGGCCTCTTCTTTTATTTAATTTTTATTTATTTTTGGCCTATTTTCCAAGTCGGCCTATGGGCAATTGCAATAATGAGCGCCTATATAAGAGAGGTATTTTGAAGCATTTTAATCCATCATTTAATCATCCATTCAAGTGCGATTTGAAGAAGCAATAAAGGTGCGAAATCTGGTCCAAGAAGGAGTGCGAAGTTTGATTTAAGAGGAGCGAATTTTATTGAAGGTTAGAGGTGGAGCGAATTTTCTTCAAGGCGTTGAAGGCTAGAGGTGGTAAAGTTAATGCTTGCGAAGTCTAGAGGAAGACCATTTTGTTGAAGGGAGAGCCTCGATCCACATTTTGCCTAGCGAACTTGCCTAATTTTGCATTGTTTCTTAGAATTAGTTCTCAAGTGGAGGTATGGCGAGATTATCCTAGTCTCAATTTTGAAATTTTGAATTTTGAATTCCAAATTGCATAGTTATATTTAGGAAATGATAATTCAAAGATTTATCATGAAGTTTCCTAAATTTAAAACTTAAATCTAGTCTATATTTCTACATTGCAAAATATATTGCTCATTATGAAATGTTGTGTAGGTGTCAAGATGGCGACCCCAAAGGCAGGAGCATCCACTAGTCGTCCAACTCTCATGAAGGAAGATCAAAAGAATGAAGAATTGGAGACCAAGATCGTGTCAAAGTGGAGCAACATTGGAGATACCAACTTGGGAAACTTCAGTGTGAAGAAGTTTCGAGAGGTCCCTTATATTGGAAAGCCATCACCTGTCGCAAGGAGAATAATTGAAAGTGGCATTATCAAGGCGGCCGGCTTCCCTCCAGCAATCCAGTGCCATGAGCTGATGATCGAGTGTGCCCGCCATTATGACCCACAATCAAGATCAATCGTGTCCAAGGAAGGAAACACTTTGGCTTACCTTTCAGAAGAGGCTATTAGTGAAGCTCTCCATCTACCAGAACATAAAGATATGATTTACAAAAGCTTGGAAGGAGCTAGGTCCATGTACGAGGATGATCCAGACACTTGCTTGAGCATCATCAATAAGAATTGGTTACTCAAAAGTCGTCCTCGCCTGAGCAAGATTCCCAACACATCACATAGGATCGACTTCCAGGAGGAGTACAGAGATTTGATAACCTTACTCAATCGAGTTACAGGGGCTCCTCAAGCCTTCTATTTTGAGAAGTGGATGTTCTACTTCATCCAAGTGATAGTTCAAGGGAAAGGAACAATTCATTGGGCTAGAATTATGAGCCATTGCTTGGATGTGCAGTTGAGAAGACTGAAGGCTACCAAGTCGTTCCACATGAGCTCGTACATCATATATGCCTTGATCAGGAGTTTTGAATATGCAGGACTACCTCACAGAGGAGTGATCGGAAGAGGGCCCGGGGAAGTCAGAGTTTGTGAATCTTATGTTCATTTGCATCACCCACCTGGAAGTAACTACAAGTTAGTTAATGATACCTTCACGATGAACATCACCAGGACATTGCAAGGTGGGATTCACAACCGGATATCTTAAGATGCACAAGAACTTGTAAAGAGGTATGGTGCTTGGTTTATCCAATTCCAGAAGTTTACATATATTAGAGTTCATGGGTGTCCTTCACCGCCATATATGTTGCCAAGATATCTGACAGACAGAATAGTGTTACTGGAGGTGACTAGGCAGTTGGCAGCTTATGCAAAGGCATTCAGACACAGGCATGGAAATGGAATTCCTGTGCCTATCATACTAGGGAATTCAATTGAGGTATGTCCTAATGCTCTAGCCATGGATGATGTAGAGAAAGAGTTGGCCTTATATTCATTTTCATTCTTTGCCTTGAGAGAGAATTTTGATCCTTATGGATATATAGAAGAAACAGTTGGTAGAAAGTACAAGCACGAATTTCAGACAGAGGGCTTTTTGATGAATCTCTCAAGTGATTTAGAGGTGAAAAGAAAGATGCATTCCAAATTACCTTTAGATCTCATCAGGAAATGCAAAGTTTACAGAGTGGCCGATCAAGCCCAGGACAGTGGCAGACATCTCCAAGCATCTTATGACCGAGAGGACAAAACAGTGAAGATAGATTGGAACGAGCCTGAGATTACAGACTTGAGGACTTTGATGGCTCCGGTTTTGTCATGTACTCGCAGATGGGTGGATATACAACATCAAAAGTTGAGAGAACAGAACACACCGATGACTTTTACTTTGGAGGAAAGGCCAGGGGAAGGAGGAGCAAGCACAAGCGAAGGCAATCCTCATCCTAGGAGCACAAATGAAGACAATCCTCACCCTAGATGCGTAAGTGAAGGCAATCCTCATCCTAGAAGCGCGAAGAGGAAAGAAAGACCTGAAAAAAGGGAACCCTCCAAGAAAAAGTAAGAGGCCCATCGAGATCACTCATCTGGCACATCTTCTCGACATGAAAAAAGGACAAGTCAAGGACAAGAGAAGAGGGTACTTGAAGTTGAGGAATCTATGGAATCAATGGTCCAGAATGATAAACATGAAGAAAGGCAAGCACCTCAACGTTCATCAAGTCAATCTCCCCAAGTCAATGAGCTACATGAAGACAGGAATGATGACGAAGTGACATCTCCTCTCCGAGAAGAGGGATCAGTGCCAAAAGAAATACAAGTTAGAGAAACAAGGTCTGCCATTCCAGATTGGTTAAAGGAGAGGTTAACGAGGGTGATTGTGATCGAAGATGAAGATAATGTAATTGATTTAGAAAGCCTTGTTGGAAATTCTCGAGAAGTGACAGAGAGAAGGAAGGCTACCAAAATGTCCAAGATGATCAAAGATGAGACAGGGTCCAGGAAGTTGCGGATAGCTACACCGGCAGTGGACAAATATGAAGGTGAAATCCTTGCAGAAGAGTATGATGTAGAAACATTTGAGCTTGGTCCACTCACAGCCGAGCAGACACTGGATGAGGCCACTGATTCATTTGAGGCACTTAAAGACAAGCTTAAAGAAGAAATGGAAAAGAATAGAAAGCTTGAGCGAGAGGTCGGTGCTTGGAGAGGCTACTTTAGCCATCTCAATCAGCCTTTGGGACGTCAGGATCCAGCAGTATCTCCTATGCAAGCACTTCCCCTTGAATCAGTTGGCGAGGCAGAAAGAGTTAAGAGCTTGGTCCAGCTTATGAGCTCTTGGATTGACAAATCCCATACCGTTGCCATTGAGTTCGCAACAAGAATGATGCAGACCACCCATCGAGCTATCCAGGTCCTTGAGATCATTCACAACCTAATGATAACAGTAGCCGCCTTTGCCCACATTAGAGATGTTATCATTCCTGTTCTGCAAGTAATCAGGCAAACACCAAGGAAGATCTTAGCACAAGAAAAGATAATGGATGGAGGAGCTCATAATTTACTTCAGTGGTCAACTCTACTCCAGATGAAGGAAGTTCTTTTCGAAGACATTAGTACCAAATGCAATCAAGTTGAGGAGGTCATCCATCCAATTCAGGACAAGGTGTTTGAGGTGTTATGTTCTATTCTTGGTAGGAGGATTGAAGATGAGACAGATGTGAATCTTCAAGAGTTGGAGGAGAAGGTCAAGGTCATCTTTTGCAAAGATGAGAATGTTATCACAGATGAGCAAAGAGATCAAATGTTCGCCACTATGCTCCTGATTGAGAAAATCAAAGAACTCGAGCCTGGATGGGATGCAGCTCTTCTCAAGGCTTTTGATCAGGTCATCCACTTGGAGGAACGAATGAGGAATCTTCCCGAGATTCTTATTGCTGAGATTGAAGGAATTGTGTCTAGATTCGTTGCATATGCTAAGAAGGAGCATTGGAAAGGGAACAAGGTTCTAGAAGAGAGGTTGTTATAGATGATGTGGCACCTTAATTATCATTGGTCTATGTTTCCTAGATTTTTGTGCCAATTAAATATTTGGCTATGCATTTAATATTGTTCAATAAAAGGGGAACTTTTTGTAATAAACCCTAATTAGGGTTTAGGTGTCAAAATCTCAGCCGTTGATCTTCTTTTGATCTAGGCCGTTCATTGTAATTGAGGATGCTATATATACCCTCATTCATTTTCATTTTGTCATTAGAAATTAGAAATAAGAGAGAGATAGAGAATAGCAGCTAGAAGATTAGAGCTTTTGAGAAGAAAGTTATTTTGTAGCAAGATTGAGCATTGAAGAAAGAATTTCAAGCAATTGTTGTCTATGTTGACTTTGAGATCAATAAAATATTGAAGTTATGGTGTTTTATTGCAATTCTCGTGGTTATCTTCATGGTTGTTTACTTTCTTGAATCATTCTCAGTCGAAGTAGTGTTTAAATTTGAAGGACTAAGTGTTGAGCTTGATCTTTGGTGAGATTCACATTCCAAACCACTAGCTTCTTACTGATTGTAAGGACGCCTTGTGTGGTCAATTGGAAATATTTGGATTGCTTAAACCTTCAATCATTATTGAATTATGGATATGTACCTTCATGGTAGTGCCTATGATTCTTGATGATTTGAAAATCAATAATCACCTTAGAAGATCGCATCAATCTCAGTGGAGTTGTAAGTCCTTGGCAACACTGAAATTGGTCGAATCTTGCCAAGTCTAGCCTTCATTGAGTCATTCTTAGGATTAGATTAGAATTCATCCCTTGCAAACCCTACCTTTTGATTTTTTTTGAGAACTTGTTAGTTTTAGGGAAATCTATTCCTGAACGGAAACGTAAGGCCCCTTGATGAAACAGCATTCACAACGACCACTGGTGCTTATCCACACGTAGAGACCCTACATTACAGAACCTTGGAGTCCCCCTGATTGATCCTTCTTCGCGACATCTTCAGCAATCAGTGATTGATCCTTCTTCGCGACATCTTCAGCAATCAGAGGCTTTATTCAAGAGAGGATAAGGTACCCTTGGGTATTTTATTCTGTGTTAGGCAGTGTACAAAATACACGTCAACAGAGCCTTGGTCCACAGGGAACCCAAGGCCCCTAGGGTGAACCTTGGCTGAATCCACGCGAACCCAAATGCGAACCCAAGCAACCTGTTGGGTTAAGTCACATCAAAGTGATTTTTAAACATTAATTTTTTATTTTTTTGCCTTTTTAGATATTTCTTGAAATTTTTGCACATAATATGTATATATATGTGTGTGTGTGTGTGTACGAACAAACCCAACAGGCAATAAAAATTTGCCCGAACCGACGAACCGGGTTCGCGTCCTCGAACCCACTCCCGAACCCAAATTAGTAACTTAGGTGAAAACGTTGCAACATCGCCCACCCCCTCTTAGTAGTAAATTTGTGTTCTACAGTTGTGTATGGCTTAAAATAGCTCTAACTGTACTTTTACTCTTTGTATCTTCTTGCTTTCAACTTTCTTCTATTTTAATCTTGGAATAGCCATTTTGAATGAAAGTGTTTATTTATGGTAACCATTAATGCATTTTATCAATGTAACTTGACATTTTCCATAAACGAAATATAGTCTCTTGATTTTGAATGAAAATATACTTATAAATCTGCAACATTCTCTTATTTTGAAACAATTTGTTTAATATATATCCCTTAACTAGGACAATCTTTTGAGTGAACGTGTACCCGTGGGACAATTTTATCCCTTAATTTGAAAGGTCGTGGGTTAACTATTTACTTCTTAACAAGGGAGCCCCTTTATTCGAAAGGGCCTTTAGATTAACCTTTGGAACATTTTCTTATAGCTGGGATGATAAATTGGTTGAAGTCCCATATCAGTAATCCATGATACCCCAAACTAGCATATCCTTTATTTTGCCATCTAGTCTTAGGTGTGGATCAAGGGATGAATTATAAAAATCTTGCAAGGAACTCATTGTACTTAGAATAAATATGAAAACAATATTGCGGCTCAAATACGTAATCTATGCTTGTAATACATTTGCTGTTTGAGGGAGAATCTAGTCGAAAGGTGATTGTGTAAAGGTGAAACATGTATTATGTTGGACTAATAAGTGACTCCACAACACCCCCAAGATCCCTGCAGGACATAATAACTTCCACAAGAGAGAATGGCAAGATAACTTGCATAACAGTGCATAGATTGATAATGGTTGAATATGAATACAAATGTACATAGGTCTTGCTTATATAGGCAAGAGATGATGAGGTAGGTACAACTACCTTTGATACAAAACTAAATGCATGGTGCAATATAACAAATGCCTAAAGCAAATATTAAATAATGAGACATGGCCTCATATCTTCTAGAATGCCACCTAGGATAACTAACATGATCCTAGGAACATTATTAAATGACAACTTACATAAAGTAATTTGTTGATGACTAACTTATGTCAACTAAGCCTAAGTAAGCTTAATGTATAAATGGCATTTACTCTAACATATAAATGATATGTAATCTAATGTATTAGAGTTCTGCAATTGGAGACTCTTCAAATCAGTTTGTGGCATCCCCTATGTAGTGCTGATAAATGCTCCTAAAATGAAATAATATTTGTCCTTTTTAAGGCAAGTTGGGCAATGTCTTTCTTGTCCATCTCTAAAGGTGATTGGGAGGTCCTTCTAGTAAACTTGAGGATTCAGTGGTCTAGCTAATGTATACACACTTCATCTCAACTATATCTTTGTTAGTATCTTCAACTTCAACAATATTAGTTGTCATATGGCCTATGATGCACCTTCCTTTGAGTTAAAGAGAGTGCATTTGTATTTATATAGTCTTCAAAGATAACACATATTGTGCGCTTGTTGAATAGTAGATTATGCAAGTGATTTGTGGTTGAGTTTGACAAGCAGAATTAAGTGTTCTCATATCTTTAGATCTCAACTTGTACAGTTGTAGGTTTAAAACGTCATATGCCCTTTATGATCCTAGTTTTTACTCAAAGCATATTTATGACAAGGGCTTTTGACATTACGTGTGATAGATTAACATTGGATCTTTTTACTCATTTATTCCTGGCAGTACTTGTGGAGGATGCCAATTATTGGATATCTTTAATCTTGGAAGTATCTTGACTCTTGAGCCACCTTGAAAGTACAAAAGGTGGTAGTATATGATTTGACAATTATCTTGTCATGGACGTGGCAGAAATGCCAAAACACATACTGTTGTCATTTTATGACACCCTTGGTCCATCAATGAGAACCGATCAGAGATACAATCCATGGACCAACGCTTCCCCAGTTGATCAAGGAGAAAAGCAATGGAATTATGAAGTGTGAAGTGTTGTCTTGTCTGGAGGAAGTTCCTTAGTCCTCAACCCCGGAACTCCAGACCCCCAAAGTTCCCAGGTTGCTAAGTCTCCTTTCTCTTCCCCGGAACTCTGGAACCCTAAGGTTCCAAAGTTCCTTTGCTAAGTCTCCTTTCTCTTACCTAGAACTCCAGAACCCCGAGGTTCTGAAGTTCCTTTGCTAAGTCTCCTTTCTCTTCTCAGGAACTCCAAAACCCCGAGGTTTTGAAGTTCCTTTGCTAAGTCTCCTTTCTCTTCCCAGGAACTCCAGAACCCCAAGGTTCTGAAGTTCCTTCCTTAGCCTCTTCTTCTCTTCCTCGGAACTCCGGAACCCCGAGGTTCCGAAGTTCCTTCCTTAGCCTCTTCTTCTCTTCCCCGGAACTTCGGAACCCCAATGTTCCGAAGTTCCAAGCCTAAGTCTCCTTTCTCTTCCCCAGAACTCCGGATCGCTGAGGTTCCAAAGTTCCTTCCTTAGCCTCTTCTTCTCTTCCCTGGAACTCCGGAACCTCGAGATTCCAAAGTTCCAAGCCCAAGTCTTCCCAACTTCCTTCCGACTTGCAACACTTATAGATGGTGTGATCAACACTCAAAGCTTTTAATGCTCCAACAACTCTTGCGACCAGTTTTCTATATAAAGGTTGTTATGCCTCATTGTAAAGGGTTCTCTCCCTGTTGGCTTGAGCTATTCTATACTCTTTCACTTCTTATCTTGCATTTCTGCAACTGTAAGTTTGGCCATTGGCCTTTGAATGAATTGAAATTATCATTCCTGCCCTCCTTCAACTTATGCATGTTGTGTATGTTTCCTTACCTTCATCATAGGTGTATGTTTTGTGGCTCTTCTCATATATGTCGTGTTAATTTATTTCTGAGTGTGACTTGTGGGAAATCTTCTCCCCTTTGACATTTAGCAAATTTTGACCTCCATACATGCATTGGGGTCATTCATGCAACTGAAGTTTGTGCATCTCCTGGATATTTCGATTGATTCTTTGTGTCATCTTTGGGTGGGGAGAGAAACATTTCTTATCTTGGTGCATCACCTCCTTTCATTTTAAGCGTTTCTCTCTTCCCTTTTCCTCTGCAAGCTGTAAGGATAGGTTTAGAAGTAAGATTTGAAGTGTTGAGTTGGTTCAACACCTACACTTGGATTGAGAAGGAAGCCGGCCTTCTCCGGAGATTCAACCCCCTTGCACAATGTCGCACACTTCGGGGTTGTTTCCATGTTTCACGAGGTTGTTGAGTTAGTTGATAGCTCAACAAGGGTGCAAGCTTTTGTGATAACACATACCATATCTTCATTTTCTGAATTGAATTAAGGTTAAAGATTTTATTATATTTAAAAGAATAAAACCTGAAAAATAGTGTCCAAATGCAAATTAAGTGTAAGTTACTGTTATGGAGTGCAATGAGTCTGTTTGGAAAATGCACAGCAGCACATACTATGCATATAATAATAAAAGATTCTTTTTAATATTTTGCGGTATTTGTTTCTATCTCGTTTTTTTAGAATTTGTTGTCCACCAGTCTTCTCAAGATTGCTTGTGTTGCATGATTACAATTGGTCTTATTTTTAATTTTGTTTTTCTGTATGTTTTGTCAGGTGTGTCAAAGGCTAATGGTTCAGGGCCTTCCTAAGATGACAAAGTTTAATGGAGCAGTGGATGCTGTGCATAAAATATTCATGACAGAGGGCATCCGTGGTCTCTATAGGGGCTTTGGGATGACGTTGGTTTCTAATTCACCAGCATCTGCGATTTGGTGGGGAGCATACGGGTTTGCACAGCATATGATCTGGAGGTATATACAAGATGATAATTTTCCTTGATAAGCAAAACTCTAATAAGATAACATTGTTGTATAGTTGACATTAATATTTTGAGAAATTTCATCATATCAGCTGTTGAGAATATTAAAATGTCAGTCACCAAACTTTAAATCACCTCGTGTTTTGGCCTAGCAACTTACTGCATTTTCTTTCATAGATGGTGCTCATAGAATACTTTCTTTGGATGCTATAACATTGTCAAATGAGTAAATAACTAAATATGATAAAATAATCATTTAGTTGAATTGACTGGAGTGAAAATCCCTGTCCCAGAAAATTTAGTATTTTGTCAATCATGGATTTGCTTCTGAATCAACTGAACAGTGATTTATCCCCTATGAAAAGGCAATGGATGTCTTAATGAATGTGCTCATGCAATGCTATGGCTTGAAAACCAATTTTGTATGAGTTATTTTCCGTCGTCAGAATACTTTATCAGTTATTTGCTCAACTCTACAATATTCTCAAACAAATGAAAGGAAGTTTACAGGAAATTAAGAATAAGGACCTTGTGAGAACCCATAATTTTGTAAGTGTCGTATAACAAATAAATCAATCTAAGTGTCGTATAACAAGTTGAAATAACCTATACAGAATTCATGAATAGAAGCAAATCTGTGTGAAATTATGTGTCAACAGCTTTTCCACTTTATATAACATGTTAATAGCAAGTTAAAATCTATAAAAGTGACAGATTTTAATATTTTATTGATTACCCCTATTGATTGGGCTAATCTGCTGATGGCAAACTTCAAGCTAGTAACATTAGATGTGGACGGTGTGACCCTATTTACAGCACATATGATGACTATGTAAATGAAGAGATGCTGATACTATAGCATCAATGCAAGAGATGGTGCTGTTTATTTGATCACATTTGTCCACTGCTGTTGATTTCTGACATGACAAATCAAGTCACAAAGGCAGCCAAGAAAGTACTGTTGTATACTAGTTGATCAGAAAATTAGCATTCTTTATTGCTCTTTGCCTGTCTTGATTGCTGATTTGTGCAAAGTCAGCTGTTACATCATTGACATCGTTCGACTGCTGCTTTGACTACTATTGACAACTGATATAAGTGGATCACGTTAATGTGCTCAACAGATGTGTTTTCCGTTTTGACTCTTGCACTCCATTTTTAACTATGATAAATGTATGTTGACCTGTACTTATGTTGTTGACTAGAATTCTGAACTAGTTACTTAGATAAATACTGATTTATTCTTGCACTACTTCTGTCAAGTAACTATTCTTATAACGTAGTGAAGAGCTTGCACTTTGGGGCATATAAAGAACAAATTGAACATCAAAGGGCACCGTTATTGTGAAGTCCTTAAATCCCACAATGCATTGATATACTGAATTCCTCCATCTTTCATTTTTTATAGTGAAGGCATAGAATCTTTAATGAAATTTTTATGAATGGGAGCTCCTCGATTCCCTTGGAATGCTGCTTAATATTGATGTCCTCGAGTCTTTTTGGGCATAGTTAATTCCATAAGTTTAGTTGTTTGATTCTTTATTTATATTGTTTGTTTTGGATATTCAATAAGATGAGTTGGTTAGAGTTCCTGATCAATGACACGATTCCAACAATGATTGTCAACAATTCCCTAGACCTACAATTTTGTTGTTTTATTAGCTACTACAACTAGCTACTTGTAAATTGTTTTGTGATTTATCATTGTGTACAACTATCTTGTATCATTTTTCTTGTATTATTAACTACTGTTTAATTTCTCTAGTAGTACAAGAGTTTGTTACATTATTTTCACTTTTTTGTGTAATTGAAAACTAAGTTGCCGGTCTTATTATGAAGACGAGTATGGGCTTAAGGCTTAGGATTTGAGTATACTACTATGTCATTTTTTCCCCATGGGTGCAGGTTAACATATTATGTATATATAACCTCTAATTTTTTATATATATTCAAATTATAAAAACAATAGTACTTATAATTGCCAATAAACAAAATATTTAAATACCTCACAATTTGCAATAAAGATAATACTTGTTGACGGGAATAATCATTATGTTATGTTGGTATATTATGTTTATGTTGTCGTCAGTAATAATGAGTTACGGCGGTCAGTTAGTTAGCCGACGGGTAGGTAGTTGGAGTCGCGACGGTTGTGTCGCACCCCTTCGGCTGTCATATATTGTACCACCTCCGGGTGTTGGAGGACATGTAATGTGGACGACAGATTATAATATGAACATCTTTTGACATTAATGGCAAGCTTATTCTGGTACTTCTTTTGTATTTGCATTGTGCATTGCTGTTCGATTTCTGTATTCTTCCTGTTTACCCAGTGAGGTAAACATTTGGCGCCGCTGCCTAGACGAACTCGGGAACGGAAGACACGGATGGCGCACAGACACAATGGGCCTACCCGTTGGTGAAGTAAACCCGGAGGCCGACGACGCGCGGACAGAACTTTATACAGGAGAAGACGCGGCAACGCGAGAGTTTTCAACTTTGCTCCAGGTGGCCATTTAGACATACGTTCGACGAGAAGTAGCGGAGGCAGAAATCCCACCAAGTGCCGTGTGGACAGCGCTGGAGGTTAGCCCGGCAGTAAACCGGTTAATGAACCACCTCCCCCGGTTGCTTGCAGAGGCATCGCTGGCACAACAGGCCCGCCTGGAGGAGATTGCCCAAGAAGAGCGACGACAACAAATCCTGCAACGCTACGAAGAGAACAGCCGACGGGAAACGGAATGAGATGGCGCCAGGCCAGGAGGAAATTGAACCTTTGACTTATGCCCAATAGACTAAATAAGGACAAAAAATAAAAAGATACAGAGTGACGAATGGGAAGTGGCACAAACCACGTTGAATCTCAAACAGCAGATAGAACGAAGGCGTAGGCTAAGGCAGCTTGCCGAGGGACGACCGGCCGAGGGGTTGCCCGAAGGGAACCCAGGAGGTGTCACGGAGGTTGCGGAGGCAGAGATAGACGGAGAGAACTACACTGTCTACACTATTGTAGGGCTGCCAGAAGGAGTCACGGAGGGTGCCGAAGGAGAACTCTACAGTTCGCCAGAATACCATCGTAGGGTAAGAAGCTGCGAAGAGTTGGTGGAACAAACAAGGCGAAGTCTAAACCTGATCGACGCTACCAGAGACTTGCTCAAGAATTTGTCCATTTCAGAGGACAACTGGAGGGAGACAACGGAAGGTGACGGTACGACTGAAGGTGCCGAGGGAGCACAAGGGTACCGTACGGGAGGCAATTTGTTTGGTTCGGTGTCGGCAACTTTTTTCGGAGGACCCACGAGTGGAGGTTCAATTGCAGGAGGCGGAGGATCGCCAGGTACAAGCACACAAGGAATTAGAGGAGCGAGACCCAGTGGTGGGATGGCGAGTAAACAAAAATTGCCAAAGTTCACAGAGGATAGCAAAGATGATTATTCCCGTCATGTCACCGTCGGTGGTTCCACCGACAGTGGCACCATCGTGCGGTGGGAGCCACCGAAGGCGGCCACCAAGCAGCCCGCGGAAGAATAAAACGTCGCCAAACATCAAAGACGCCGCACAACACCACCGCGACGAAGAACAAAACAACCCCGCACAGCAAGGGGTAAAGGGAAGAAGACGCCGAACACCGCACCACCACGCCACCACGTGATGCGAAGGGTAAAGCACGGGCCGACCGCCACAGGTAGACCAAGCAGCCGCACGATCGGAGGTGCCAATGCTGTTGTTGACCGTATAGGGAGGTTGTATGGCCGGGGTGCCATCGGGGACATTACAGTGCCTTATTAAAAAAAAAAAACGACGACGGATTGAAAAATGATTCGATGACATCTGGAGCCTGGACACTGAAAATATTGGAGTGTAGAAGAAGGGTTTTGACATCATAAAATATCACAGAAATGATGCACGCCATGGACTTTCGTGGGGTTCTGAAGGTTGTAAATTGGTGTTGGCGGCAGGGGCGTTGCCCCTCGACCCCGCCCTGTACTGCGACAGGGAGCGCACCTGGGGCGCTGCCCCAGGACCCCGCAAGGGGCGCTGCCCCTCGACCCCGTGGGGGCGCTGCCCCCAGACCCCCAGTTTATTTTGAGCTACAGAAGACCACGGGAAGTGTTGTGCCTGAAGCTAAGCATTGGCAGGGAAGCCATAAGCCGTAGAGGGAGACGGATTTGGAGGTTGGGAACAAACAGAGTTTGATGGAAGGCATTGCAAGTCTGTGCAGTTGTATGACACCAGGGAGTTATTCAGTTCAGTTTTTAGCCTTTGGGGAGTGTGATGGAGGATTTGAGGTGGCTCCTAGCATTTGTGCCAACGGATTGTGGCCACCTCCAGGCATGACTGGTACGCTTTGAGGAACTCGGAGTATGTCTCAGCTGGACGTGAGGTTGCCTTGGTGGATGCACAGAGGGCTCGGGAGGAGCTGACCACCAAGTTGGAGGCAATAGTCGCGTGAGACTTAGTTCAGCGTACCCAGGAGTTGGATGCTGAGAGAGCAGCATGGGTGGCTATCGAGGACAAATTGGCTAGGGAGACAGAATCATTTGAGTAGCAGTTGGTGGAAGCTGAGACTGAAAAACGTGTTTTGCAGACAAGTTTGGGTTAGGCCCAGGAGAACTGTGATGGCAAAGGAAGCAATATTGGTGAAATCTGCACTTGAGCATCAGATGGTAGCAGAAAAGGGTTTTCAGGCGAGGACGCAGCAAGTGTATAAGATCCGGGCCCGACTGGCGTCAGTAGTTCCTGCCGTTCATCTCTATTTTGTATTAAGTCGTCGGAGTCGACTTCTTTTCTTGGGGGGGATGATGTTGACGGGAATAATCATTATGTTATGTTGGTATATTATGTTTATGTTGTCGTCAGTAATAATGAGTTACGACGGTCAGTTAGTTAGCCGACGGGTAGGTAGTTGGAGTCGCGACGGTTGTGTCGCACCCCTTCGGCTGTCATATATTGTACCACCTCCGGGTGTTGGAGGACATGTAATGTGGACGACAGATTATAATATGAACATCTTTTGACATTAATGGCAAGCTTATTCTGGTACTTCTTTTGTATTTGCATTGTGCATTGCTGTTCGATTTCTGTATTCTTCCTGTTTACCCAGTGAGGTAAACAATACTCATAAATTCATAATTCAATGATTTTTCAAAGAATCAAATGTCAATACAAAATGAAAATTACAATCAATATTCAATAATCTGCATAGTGGAGCATCAAAATCAACGTTTGGTTCAATTTCATTTGAACCACATTAGCTGCAATGCCATTCCCACCAGCGAAGTCATGTGTAGAAGCAACCTCATCTTAATAGACTTTGGCAAGTTGTGCAATAGTAACGTCTAAGTTAGCACTTTTAGAGTTATATTCCAATTCCTTGTCACCCTTTCACTGTAAGTAAGTTTCTTATGTGACAAGACATGCAAGTTGGAGTGCACAAAGATCAAATCCTCAATTTTATTTTTATAGTCAATTAGTTGTGCTCAACTTAGTGGATTAAAGAATATGTTCTCCAATTTCACTTAGTTGAAGAACATGCAACTTGTTGAATTTGCATCCAACATTTTACAATTATTAAACATAAACTATAATATATTGCAATGAAAAAAATGAGGAGGTTAAAAATTTAAAAAGATGCATACTCGAGATAGAAATTTTATTGCAAGAGGTTGTAGATAAATAGAGCCTTGGCCATGATGTATTGCCATTAATGGGTGTCTTTCTTGTACTCTTCTCGAAGAGTGCAAACATTTTGATTCTTTGAAGATATGAAGTGGCCAAACTCATTCAAGACTATGCTTTGTATATCTACATCAGGGAATATTCTTTTGAATGTAGTCTTGTACCTGGTAGCAATCTCTTCATCTCTATACGGTGCCACCCTCCTTAGTAAAGAAAGTAATTTTGTGTTATAATACTTTGGGGACAAAGCAAATTCTAGGAGATGCAAGGGAATGGTCATCTTGTTCCAATGATCAACAATGATATTTTGCACTTTTTTGAAAAATGCTTTTATGCTAAGTTACCGGTTTGGGTCCAGATTCGGGTTCGGATTCGTGGATTCGGCAATTTTTTTTTTTCTTGGGTACGGGTACGGGTACGGGTTCGTCCGTACATATATACATATATTAATTATAAATTTTTATATATATACACATATATTATATATATGTTCAATATATACAATCCATACAAAAATAAAATATACAATGTGACTTTCCATACATAAATTATAAATCATAAATGATAAATCCATAATTGCCAATGCCAATAAATATTCATATATCGTAAATGCTATCAGTAAACTAATAAGTAATATATGTTATCAGCAAAGCAAGGGAAATAATTATTAATATTATTCAAGTTGCATCTTGTAATCTTCAATTTAAGAGGCAACTTTTTATAATATTATTTTATTTGATTAAAATTCTTTTTAAATACTTAATTATAAAAAGTACTTTTGAATACTTCGAGAGAGATTATTAATTAGGGATCAATTCAGAAAAGTATAAAACAAGGGCACCTAGCCTCATTTTGTATCTAGTATTCACTTAAGCATTTTGTTCGCTTTTGAGATTGAGCTTTCTACTCATCCAAAGACAAATTTTTGGTTGATTTCAGAGATCTTTGAGGACGTAAACTCTCTTGGATTTCCATTTTGGAGGCGAGAGCAAAAACCTTCATCCTCTAGCACTTGCAATTCTACACGAGAATTGCATGGTGTACTGATTTAGAGTTATGGTGCATATTTTTCAGGTTGGTTGATCAGATTTGCAAGCAAATTGTTGGATTTTCAGAATTTACTGTTGTTTTTCATCACTGTTTTTGGCTAGACCTGAAGCACCATTTTTGTAGAGACTATCAAACATTATTTCTAGCCATTACCCAGCCCAAGGTCACACATAGCAGTTATTTCTGCATATATTATTGCTGATATTGGCACATTTACCTAGACCACTTTCCCTAGTACAAATCCACACTATTTTGGGAGGGTTTGGAGGTGCTGTACCAAATATAATTATTGCTGATGTCATTCATTTTAAGGGCGAACTGCAGATTGAAGGGTTTGGATGGGCTTGTGAAGGCTAGATCAGCATTTGGCATGTTTTTCATGACATTTCTAAAGGGTGAATTGCATACAGGAGCGATCAGCCTATGATCATCATTTGTACACCCTTGAGTACTACGGTTGGCATTTTACACCATTCTCCAGCTTCATATTGAGGGCAAATCACTTTGACACATTTTTTATTGGCATTTTTGGCGGTTGATATGGACAGTTTGGTATCAGCTTATCCTTTTCTGCATTTTGTAAAGAGATTTGACATTGCAAAAATTCAGAAATATTGTCATATTATTCGGATTGTACTTGTATTAATGTTCCAATATCAGACCTGAAGTTTGATGACAGTTTATACTGCTGTCATACATTTTAACAGCTATATATCGAGTATAATTCTCAGATTTGATCAATTTCAGTGCTAAGAGTTTTATATTTTCTTTCTAATAAGTTTGATGTAATAAGTTTCAGTTGTCCAAGTAGTTATCAGTATTTTATTTTCTTTCCAGTTTTCTGTTCCTTGCACAAAAAACTCAGAAAAATACAAAAACATCAGAAGATAGCAAAAATTACAAAAAGTAGGCATTACAATTTGACTTGATTATGATTGGATTTTTTATCGCATACTTGGATTATTTTGTTCTTATTAATAATTTACAGCATTAGTGAATACTTTGATCTTTTCTAGACTTTACCCAGTGCTGCACATGACATAACAATTGAAATCTCTTGGAAACATACATGTCTAAGAATTCTGAAGGAAAGGTGTTTTCTACTTTTAAACCAGAATGAACAGATGAAGAATGAAAGAAAACAGTTGGCAAATTGCAGGTTTCTGAAGCATAAAGACAAATGATTTTCCATACATGTGTCACAATTAATGTCCTAAAATTGCAATTCGGAAAACTAGTTTTTCTTTTATCTTTCTCTCTTACCCTCAGGGTATTCAATTCATAGCTCAACCCATGGCATCTTCTCTCAAACCTCTTTCTCCTTAAGTCTCTTCTTTAATCAAGATATTTAAGACTAATAAATTAAAATAATCAAATTCAATTTCAATTTCTAGTTTGAATGATAAATTTTTTGTCTTCCTCTTGTTTCCTTTCTAACTTCATCTCTTATAATTTTTTTTATCTTTCCCTTTACTTCATAACTTCCTTTTTCAATCATGTAACCCGTTTTTTGTGTTAATTTTTCTTCCTTGTTCTATTTTTTCATCATCAGGTTCTATCTTCATTCTAATTCTAGCTTAGGATCTTTTCCTTTAATATTAAACATAAGGCTTTTGGCCACTTGCGACACAATTTCTCATATTGCAATTAATTAGGATAATTCTAATCAAAATATAAAACTAAATTTATTTTTCTTCTTTTTTCTTTTCAAAACCTCATTACCCCCTCCCTCTTCTTTTTAAGTTCAGTCTTCATTCCATTCCTTCACTTTCCTCTTCCTGATGATGAAAATACATGCACAGCAAATCCAGAAGTGACTCTATTATTCAACATGGATTGGAAAACTTATACTTGCTATGATTGAGCTATTAGCTTGAATCAATATCACTAAATGACTGAGTGTGATTTGAAATTGATCAAGAAAACATACACAGCAAAACCAGAAGTGACTTTTTTATTCAACATGGACTGCGGAAAACTTAGACCTACTATGATTGACCTATTAGCTTGAATCAATATCAATAATGGCAGTTATACTACAACATTGTTCATTGATGATTGTTATAGATGAGAGGCCCAAGGTTATTCTCTTCTTTATTTTTTAAAGGTCTATGGCCATTTCTCAATTTGTTTTGCATTTTAATCTAATCAATTGTTGTTGACTTCAGGGGCTTGGGTTATGGAGAAGATCAAGAGAAAAAATCACCAACGCATGGGAATATTGTTTTAGTGCAAGCAACAGCGGGAACATTGGCAGGTGCTGCTCAAACTGTTTTGACTACTCCTTTGGATACAATAAAAACTCGTCTTCAGGTGACCCAAGAATATTCGTGAATCAATTCCAAAGCACTAGTTGATCTTTGTTTCAAGAACAAATTCCATGTATAATGCATTTTTATCTCCAATGCTATTATAGTTTATTTTGGTCCTAAAACATATAATTTTTTAAGTCTAGATGATTTGAACACACTTTAGCGTTCTAGGAATATAACCGAACAAGCTGCAATTTCAAGGAATTTGAGACAGTCATGTTTCTTTCTGTACATTAAAGTGATAAATAAATTCCTGGCTTTGTTCACTGTTCTGACTGGTGATTGGGCTTATGAGTTATATTTCTGTGTTTCTATGCTTCTGCTTTCCTTGTAACATGGATATGATTATAAAAAGATGATTCTTAGGGAATTAATTGTATATTAATAATTTGATATTATTGGATGTGCTTTATGCTACATTTCATGCTTCTCTTTTTAATCTTAGTTGTCACTATCCATATTGTGCAGGTTATGGATAATTATGGTGAAGGTAGACCATCAGTCATGAAGACAACAAGGCAATTATTGAAAGAGGATGGTTGGAAAGGATTTTACAGAGGCTTTGGACCACGTTTCTTGAGCATGTCGCTGTCAGGAACTTCCATGATTGTAACTTATGAACTGATAAGTGAGTAATATGCTGTATGTTTCCATATCTTGGAAATATGTAGAGAATTCTAATGATGAACTTCCCTTCCCCCTTAAGAAATTTTAGTCGTCATTGAGAAATAAGACTTCACAATTTGTATCTTTCGCCAATTTAAAATTCTCATGCATATCTTAAATTAGTTTATTTTTCTCCTTTTCTATACTTAGTAAAGGGAATACTATTTAGTGGCATTATTTGAATACCTTTTTAAGTCCAAATTTATGCTGATAATCTTTCAGGTTTTTTCTTCCTTCATAATTTCCTGTGTAAAGGAAATGCTATTGAGTGGCGTTTCTTGACTACTGTATTGACTCCAATTTTATGTTGCTTATCAGAAAGATTATCCGTAAAAGATCTATGATATATTTGTGTATATAAGCTGGTTAGGAGATGATGAATTTGAGAAGATTTCATTGCCAACATAATTAGAGTGGTAGCAACTTCATGATATACTACAGGTACAGAAGCACATGTCAATAACGTCTCTGTTGAATGTATGTTGATTGTTGATGCAAATCTGGCAAGGTTATAGTTTTAAACTTTTATGTAATGTCCATCTCCAAAGATTTTTCTTATTAGGTGGAGAAATAGCTAAGAGTCAGACATTTGAAATTGTTTCATTTTCAATATCTATAATATTTCATGATTGCTGTTTTCTTTGCCCAGATTTTGTAAAAAGTTAACGTTATTGTCAATTTACTCATTTTATTGCACTTGGATTGCTTTCAGGTCTTCAACCTTCTCTATACCAACGGACTCCATTCACATTGATCTGGAAAATGCCAATAGATCTGTGTACAAAAGAGTTCTTTGAACATTTTTGGGCAATGAGGTTTCTGCTGGACATCTTTCTCATGCTGATCATTAGTGTATTATTGTACAAGAGAAGAAGCCAATGGTGATTATTTAGATGTAGATTCTTTCCTCAATTACTGTGAAAATGAGTAATTTTAAATTCTTTTGTTTTCCTTTTATGGATTCAGAGTGCCAAAAAAGGTGTAACAATTATGTTGTGCTCTCTGTGAAGGAGCTGGCAGTTATGTTTTTTATTGCTTATAGATTGGATTCATCAAACCACCATCGACAATGAAGTTATCATCAAAATACACCAAATTGGATACAGACCTAGCATAAACAAATAATCCATCCCAAAGCAAAACCAGGTAAGGATTCTAATGAACCAAGAAAGGAAATTCAATGATAGATATTAGAAACAAAATAATCCATCTCAAAGCAAAAATTATGTAAGAAGTATAATGAACGAAGAGTACGTGAAGTCAGTAATAGATATTGAAGGCACAATTTCAATTCATCTTGTTTTAGGTTTGGCTGCAGCAACTAGAGCATCAATTTCGTGTTCAACATCAGCATCCATACCATCAATTTTTTTGAACAGTAAGAAGAGTGTTGAACATTCAGACTTGTACCCCAAACAGGATCAGTCAAATTCATGCGATTCTTGATTTAAATTAGCCAAGCCTCATACATTAACAAGGTCTTGTGTGAGTATCTTTCTTAGACCGGGACATTTCCAGCAATATGACTAAGATTATTGTTTTCATTGGAAATGCTAAAAATGTTTGCACCTTTGAAGATTTGGGGCACAGTTTAGATAACCTTATATGCAGCACTAATGATGCTATCCCATGAGAATGAGCATAAGGACCCCTGGTAATATAAAATCATGCATGGTGACCTGAGAAAAATTCCTAGTATCGTAGAAAGTACATGAAATGTCATCTTTTGGAGGACGCTTCCAATCATCTTCCTCAATCGCCAATGGTCCAAAAATCACGATGTACATGACGAAAGAAGTTTATTGACTTCATCGCCTCTAGATTAGTAAAAAAATAGTTTCTCCGTGTTTATTATAGTTCCAAATTCTTTTGTGAAAGAAGTTCCTTTGGCTACATAAGTATAGAAATCTATGTCAAATTAGCAAAAAGGTGACTTAACAAATGAAATCAGCAACATCTCAAATTTAGCTTTAGGAGGAATTTCAATAATTTCTATCTAAAGACACTAACAACCCAATAGAAAAACACTAAAGTCAAACACACAAGCAATTAGGTGATCCTTTTCTACTTGATTGCTAAAGTAGTTGATGTTTCTTCTCAAGGAAATGATTCACAAAAATTTAAGTCACAAAACATCATCCATTCTTGTAACTTGTTGCAATGAGGACAACTCCTTTTAGAGGGCAATCAATGTGCTAGGATCTAATGCTTGAATAATATCATGATATGACGACACTTGTATGTTATTAGCTTTAGGAACATCCCAAGCACACATAATCATACCACAAAGTCTTGGCTTGTAATATTCTATGTTTTGTGTAAACTTTGATAGTGTCAGCCCTATTTAGTGTTGTTTTGTGTTTGCATACATAATATAACAAAATATAGGATACTAATTAACAACATGCTAGTGGTTGTATTTCTTGTAAATATCATGATCTTTATCTCCCTCTATATCTTAATATAATAGAAGTATTTTTTAAATGGACACTGAGGCATGGAGATACGAACACATTCCTATAATCGCTCATTTCATTGTACTAAAGTCTACATAATACAACTTTCAATAACACTGTTATTTTCTATATATATTATATCTATCACTACAAAGTTGTATCACATATTAACACTTAGGATCTATTTGTGTTTGTTTTTCAAATAACCTTGGGCTTAGATCAATGTTGTTAGCGTATTTTTCCTATCAAGTAGCCATGGGATTGGAATGAGTTTCTCATCTGATTCCTTTGCATGTTTTTGTTGACTTAGAGGTCTTTAAACTTGTAAGTTGAAACCTTTTGTTTTACCTTCCTAGTTACTTTTCTTGTTTCCAATAGATGACAACCAATTCTACACTAAAGATGTTGATATAAGTTTTTTTCCAAAAGTTAGAGAATCCTTACGAAGGAAGAGATGACTTGGGACAATGCTACACATGAAAATTTGAGATTGTTGATTACTTAATTATGTAAAATCTCTTTCAAACCTAGCAACTTGACTAGCTAAAAATTCATTTAGAGGTCAAACACCATACAAGGTACAATTAAAATTATATATTCTTATATTTCACAAGGCAAGCTAGATGTTGATACTCTAGATAATAGTCCAAATTTGTAAAGAGATGGTGTAATATTGTAGATATATGGATTTTTTTTAAGCCTTTTACCTTTTTGGAAACTATATGACCAATTTGCCAAGGTGCCTCAAACATTTTTAAGGTAATGACTAACTTAAGAATATATCAATGTACTCAACCATATATGACAACACTCAAATTAAGGCCTAGGAAATCTTTTCATATTATGATCTATACAACTTATACATTTAAATGATCTTGATGTTAATAATAATAGTCACAAAGGCCAAGTCAATTTGTTTCATATTAAGGAAAGTGATAAATATTTTATGGCCACTTAGTATATGTCATATGGCCATCCTTGAATTTCCCATGATACATTGTTTTTAGTGGTATCAAAATATTATTTACATCATATCTTTACTCGCTAGATCCAAATGCTAAGGCTAATGATGACAGGTCTATTTGAGTTAGAAAATTCCATAGCCCAAAAATGCATTATTATATCTAGATAAAAAAGAGCTTGGCATTAGAAGCTACAATTTAATTCATGTTTTAAAGAAGCATGTTTTAATTCATTCAACAAGGTTGAAATTTGAACAAATAGAAGAGAGATCCATGATAAACCAATTCAACTTACTAGAACTTCTTCCTTGCATTTCCATTTTGTGATAAATTTCTCACATGTGATTTCATCTTTCTAATAACCATAGAATAAATTTTAGTGAGGACATTTGCAATATTAATGTATGTTTCCAAGATGGTCAAATCTATAATTTCTCAGCCCATCTAGTAACAATACTCATGTGAATTATATCTCAACATTAAGAAGCATTGATATTTCCTTGTGTTATCTCATTGGGTTTGAAATCCATACCCATCATTTGCAATGGACCTTGACATATGTTGTAGTTATAAGTGCATCTAAGCATATCTATTAGTACCCCTATTTCCTATACAAAATATTGTACTCAAAATAACCATAAAAGGCCATGTCAATCATTGATGGGAAATGCCAAAGATTAACTATAGTCAACTTTCGTAATGATTTTCACAAATACCAACTAAAATGTGATTTCCAAGGTAAGATATGTGCATCCCTAAAGCAAACATATATCCATATTATTTGCAAGCAAACAATAAATTCTAACTTTAAAAAACCTTCAATATTATTTAATGCTCATTATGGTGGTAGCAAGAGGAACTATAATAACATATATCTATATTATTTGCAAGAAAACAATAAATTCTAACTTAAAAAAAACCTTCAATATCATTTAATGTTCAATATGGTGGTAGTAAGAGGAACTATAATAACTATATGCAACTAAGGAGTCACAATGAACATATTCCATTTTAATAATGAACTTTTTTCATAATCCATAAAATATCTGGGCATAAATTGTGCGTATAATTTTTGTCATATAATCACACAATGTGATTCATGGTCAAGATAATGAAGTAACATTGATAAGATGATTGCATGCTAAATGAGATGCCAAAAAATGACATTGAAACCAAGGTAGGGAATAGATTTGGGAGGCAACATTGAGATATAATAAGAAAGATAGAAAGAGAGGAAGATTAAAAAAATTAGAAGCATGAATGTAATAAATCATGCAAGACGGTGGTGGGAGATCAAAGAATTACCAAAATTATAAGAATAAAACAAGAATACAAAATCTAAGTGGGTAAATCTACAATAGTGAGTCCCAAATTTGTGACAACAAATTTGTCAACTTGAATGAGGATGAAAAGTAAGAAATATTTCAATTTGGCAAACAACACTATCGAACAAAAGATTTTTTTCATTTGAAGATTGACTTATTCAAAGGTTTTATTTTATTGATTTTGAAACAACAAAATAATATCTTCAAGTGAAAACAATTTTTGAATGAAGACATTATTTTAACTAAGGACCATTCAAAGGTATTTCAACATGATTTTTAAAAAATATTTTGGGCAACCAAAATGATCTTCAAACAAAAGCATCTAGGAACGAAGGTCTTTTAATGATGGTTCCATCTTTGTTCAAAGGCCCTTAATGACCTTTTACATTGCATGTTTCAATTTTTTTCGATAATTTTCAAACCTCAATTGGACTTCCGAATGGAATCAACTTGACAAAATAATTTGAAAGATCGTAGCATTTGAAATAAGCTTTTGAATTAATATAATTTTGAATATGTTTAATTTGATCATTATATTTATTTTTTATTTTTTAAACATAGGTTTTTCAGCACTCATGTATGTCTATTCCATAGTGAAAAAATAGTAAAATAGATTTTTTTTTTAAATTGAAAAAATTGTGTTGTATTGTATAAACCAATGTCTAAATTATAATTAATAACTTTAAAAAGTAATAAAAAATATGCAACAAAAAATTATGAAAAAATATTTGCATAGTAGTTATTGGTGTTACTAATCTCTGTTTTTTTTTATCGGTAAAGGCAGAGTTGAGATTCATATTATTTTTGCATTAATTACAGTATTGACATAGCTGAGTGGTATAGCATCAAAAACCATTCTCAACATTTCCAAAGAAGAATGGTTTCCGAGTAGGCAGAAAACCATAAGCACCATGATTTATCATTTTTAAAATTTAGCAAAATTATGTAGTCTAGGATAATAAAGCTAAAAAGAGTTTAGATGGCAGATTATCAACTGCCTAGATAACATTGATTTTAAACATAAATATGTAGCCAAAACTAACTATAAACAGAGTCTTGGATTAAGCTTCGAAAAAGATTTTTAACAGAACCAAATTAGGGAACCTAGCTTGCATTGGAGGGTTCAGATTGAGACGATTCAATTCTCACACTCCCATGGCCTCTGCCCACAGGGCAGCCACGACCACGACCAGATCCCCGACGGCCCCTTCTTGCTCCACCCCGACAACCTTGTTCGGCTTGAGGCTCTTCGTCTGCAGCTTTCAGGGGCAAGATTCCATTGAGTCTTGCAAATTGAAAGAGGTCTTCCTCTCTGTTCTGGACCTCCAGATTTTCCCCTAGGAACCGCCATTTGAGGTAGCTCAGTCCAACTCCAACAAAAACCCTGTGTCTAACCCTTTCAAGTCCAACAAGAAGGGGTAATACTTGGTGTTACTAATCTATGTTTAAAATTTATAATTTAATAAAAAAATAAAAAAAAGCTTTATGTGGTATGGTATAAACATCATTTAAAAAAAATATTGTTAAGTATAAAAAATGAGTTATTAGAAGTTACATAAAAAAATTATAATTTTTTTTTTTTTTTAAATATTTATTTTAAATCATGTAAGAAACATAAAAAATCACTACTTCATATCATTTTTAAATTCTTAATATTTTAATCGCTATAAATGTTAGGGAAGATTTGATAAAAATGTTGATTTCAATAGTTCAAAGTGGGACATTATTATGGGATCACCCAAGATTAAAAAATAAAATTAGGGCGTGAACAATAAGATAAATAAAGATAAAAAAAAGTCAAGGATTAAAAGTGAGTCAACTAAAAAGGATAAATAAAGATAGTATTGAAGTGTTAAAGCAACACATTGAGGGTTATTCCCATAGTGTGTTGGTTAAGTTGTGATGGTGTTGTTGTGACCACCAAAGGTTCAAACCCTTGCTCGACCATTATGATTGCAGGCTTGTGCCTTCAGTGATCCATTGTGCTCACAGGTTTGAGCCTTAGCATTAGAAGGATAGGATAGGGAATGAGAGGCAAATAGAGAATATTGTGAGGAAAAAATAAGTCAAATGAGTGGTAAGGATAAAATTGAGGAAGGTGGGAAAGGGGAGAAAAATAAGTTTATAAAAGAATTAGAAAAGGCTCATTAATCTCTTTTCCCAAGCATTTTTCTCCATAAAAAATCCCAATGGTTTCATTTCTTATGAAGCATATAAAAAACAATCCATATTGACCTTTATCTATATGTGTCTTCAATCATCATTTGACCTAGTAAGTTCATGTTTCAAAGACTAGCTCTAAGAGCTTTTGAAGTTTGTGATGAGGAACATATTGAGAAAAATATCTTAGTTTGGTAGGGTCTTGCATGGATCTCAAATAAGTTCTTTTCACAAAACTTAAACAAGCCAAAAATGTCGAAAATTTGCTATGAGTTTACGGACTAGTAATTTTGTGCCATTTTTTTCCTATATCAAATGCATCTAAGATTTCAAAAAACATGAAAAAGAATCATAACTTTGTTTAAAACACATAAAAAGGTTTAAGAATTCAATCCTTACCTTGAAGGATCAATGACTATAAAATTGAATGCTCATGTGGAACTTAATGTGTGTGTGATATATAAACAAGCAAAATAATGTGTGATATGTAAACAAGAAAAATAAATAAGTAACAAAATAAGATTATTCTACAAGTGGGACAATCATATCTACATAATAATAATGTTGCAAACTTGTGTTTCCACTGTGCTAATGTGAAGATAAAAATAGAATATTATATAGGCATGAATATGCCTAAATTAAAGATTTGGAAATATAATCCAAATCCTAATGTGAAGTGTAGATAATATCAATTTTCTATCTTATGAAAAAATAATTAACCATTAGCTAAATAAGACTAACCCTCTAACAACTAGAAAACTAACCTTTACTTTTGGCTTTTGGCTTTTGACTTTTTACATAGGATAAAACTAGCATAATAATAAAATAATAATCTTATGTTTTTTATTAGTAAATCAGTGTTAACTAGGGCACTGACCATTAACATAGCCAAAGACTATCAACATTACAAAAACAACATACAAGGGTGTTGACCCTTAAAATATCAGCCCAAAGGCAGTAAAAGAAACAACAAAATAGGGGTATGATCCCCAGAGGAACCAAGGTAAGACAAGTGAAAAGAACTTATCAAACCTATAACAAATCAAAACCCAGCTCAAGGATGGGGAGAATCATCTGAGCCAAGACAAATTTGAGGGAGGGAGGAAGATTTTCCCTTCCAACTATGACAAACACGGTCCAAGCAATACTATCATTGAGACCATCAAAAGAAGGATTGGGCAGGGAGGGCCTTGTCGACTTACAATCAACATCGACAACAAGCTATTGCAGTTGAACATCAACAGGTTGCTGCAACAAAAAAACGCATCATGAGCATATTCGACAGGAGTGGATCGATGATGTAGAACACAAGCAACAATCATAGGGCCAGAGGAGGCCAAGTCAGTAGCACCAAGGGCTTCAACTAGAGCTTCAACAGCAGTAAGAGGCACAACCTCAACCTGGGAGGAGTCATCACCCGCTTGAGATGAGTCATCAGTATCAGCAGTATTGACCGTCAAGTGATCAGCAGTAGCATCCTTTCACCAAGTAGCAGAGTCTTTGTGTTGAGAGAGAGAATAATAATCTTATGTTAATAACATATATAACCTATGTATACCCTAGAATCTCATTATTTCTCCCAACGATAGCGTTGGACTCTAGTGCCCTCAAAAGAGAAGGAAAATCTTGATATAGCTAATGGTGAGAGATCCAACAAGATTGACTTGGAAGTTGACCTTCCTTGGCAACAAGGTAGGAAATGGTTGAACCGTTTTGGGTCTAACAAGTCTTTGTATCAAAAAAAATGTCAAAATTGAGTGGAAGTTGAATACCAAGAACAAAATTTGTAGGATTGCTAATCATGTTGACTCATGGTAGTGCTTGAGAAGATCAACATTAACAACATCATGGATGCTCAACTAAGCTAGAAGATCAAGATAAAAGCATTTTCAACAACTTTCTAAAGAATGGTGTAAGTCTCATAGTAAAGTCACTTGACCTTACTATGTGCTTTCTCTTGGAAGCAACGTTTGTCCAAGTATAACCAAACTCTATCTTCGACTTGAAAATTATGAGCAACACAATGACAGACCAGAAGTTGTTTTTGATTTTCATGAGTCTTTTGAAGAATTTGAACTACTTTGAAATGAAGATTCTACAAATGTTGAATGAAGGCTTGGGTACTAGCTTTCTCTTTTTGAATATACATAGTGACTATAGAGGGCAAAGATAAGTGAAACTCATATGGAAGCAAAGGTTGAAAATTGAGACATACCTCAAAAGTTGGCATGTAGATGAGTGAACTACCTAGTTGTATGCATGCTCTATCTGGGTTAGGCTCAAATCCCACTTGGTAAGTGAACTATGGTGATAAATCCTTAAACTTTGTACAAGAGTTTGGTTCAGAACTTTTGTTTGACCATTTGACTGGGGATAAAAAGAAGTGAAGTCAAGGGAAACTCTTAAAATCTTCCACAAACATCTCCAAAAATGGTACACAAAACATGAGTCACAATTAGAAATAATGCTAGTTGTTAAACAAAAAGATCCTCAAACAAAGTCAAATAATAGTTGGGCTTAGTCATGTGCAGAATTTATCTTGCAACATGGACACTTAGTTATCTTATTGAATTGATCAACAACCACAAAAACACAATGGCAATGAATAGTGAATGTGAAACTACTAACCAAATCCACAAAAATACTCTCTCAAGGATAAGAAGGAATAGGCAAAGGAATGCTCAAGCCCATCTTTATGTTGGGTGGTTTGGAGTGGTAGTAGATTGCACATCTCTTAAAGAAATGTATAACACCTCGTTGCACATGAGGCGAATAGAATAATAACTACAAATGATGAAGTATTTTATGTTTTTCAAAATGACCACCATAAAGAGTAAAATATGCCTCCTTAAGAAGAAAAGTATGATGATATTGAGGGACACAAAGTAGATTGAATTCTAAGAATTTTGTCATTCGGTGACCAAAACCTTAGCAACGCTAGAGAGCTTCATTTTGTAAATGAAATTCTCCTCATCAAGGATCTCATTGTAAGCAAACCATGTCTCCATGTCAATAATCCAAGTGTAAAGCGCATCAAGATTTCGAGATCCATCATAGATCTTAACCTAACATTTGGCTAAAAGTTGATGGCCTCTAAGACTACAAAGTCGTTGAACTGCAATATCATTGACTTTATCAGTGAAGACAATAAAAATATTATTGAATAAAATGGTCAAAGAAAATACAATAAAATCAAACCAATATGCCTCAAAACATCTTCTCCATGATTGAGCTAAATAGAAGCAAATTTGAATGTGGAATGATCTATAATTATTTAGCAAAGTTTATTTGCAATGGCTACTTTGAAAAGCAAAAATGACAATTTGAATACACCAACAATACTCAATGGAAAATGGTTAGAAAGGGCTTCTATAAATACAAGTTTTAAGAGACAAAATCAATAGTTGTGGTTAAGAGGTTAAAATGTATGGCTAAGCTCATTTGCCACATGAAGGACAAGAATTTTCTCTATTAAGATGGAAAAGGACAAGTGGTTGGAAAATAACTTGTTGGGGTTGGATACTAAATAATAAGGATAGGATAAGGATAAGGTTAGCTTATAGTAGGGTTCCTAAAAGATGCAAGGTTTGACTTTTTCTAATTATGGTGGATAATATTTTATTAATGAAAGGGAGGTAGCCCATGTAAGGTCAAATTGGACTGAGACACTTGTCTCTAGTTACAATAATGTACAAAGTTGCACTATCAAGGGTAAGTGACACATGGTAAATGATGGCAATTTTAGCTTTTATCGTTTAGAAGAGGGTTAAAAGGGATTTAACTAATTTAATTTAGCATTAATTAATTAAATAAGATTCTTAAAAGATAATGAATTAAGATTAACATAAATTATTTAACCTTTTGAAAAAATTAAGTGTATAATTAATTGAATAAAGGATATAATAATTAATTAATTAATTATTATTTGATTAATTAAAATAAAGGGAAGGGACAATAATTAAATATTTATTTAAATAATTATGGTCAATTTTAGATTTCTACATTTTGTCCCCCTTTGATACAATGTTGTGTCACTGACAGTATATCAAAGAAGAATTAAGTATGTCATTGTCAATTTTAGAAGAAAGGGTACTGCCCCTCAAGAAATCGTCTAATTTTTTTTGGAAAACATATTAGTATGCAATTTCTCGAAAATGGCAAAAATGAGGTGAGGAAAACATCAACAAACGTAATGATCATCAAAAATCCTCAAGAGTTAGGACGGCTTATAAATAGGCCTAGGGAGGGTTCATGTCAAGTCATTTTCACACCTAGCATTATTGGAGAGGATGGGATTTTCTAATTATTATGTATATGTTAATTGGTTTTTAAGTGTTGGTGTAAATAATTATTCATCATGGATATTATTACACTTACTTAAGTTTACTTAGGATAATGCATTTCATAGTAGTTTGGATATGAGACACTTGGGTGTTTGTGTCACATTGGGATAGTGTGTGTAGGAGAAATTCCACCTCTTATGGTGTTGATCTTGTTATTACACTATAATATCCACTTATTGTGGAGTGATAATTCCACCTTCGGTGGGTGATCCACCTCATGTGGAATATTATATTATTTCTCCTACCTACCCACACCTATTTCCTACCTACCCTTGTTTCTTATTGAGCCACATGTCATATTTGTGTGCTCATACATATCCCTAGCCTTGCCTATATAAGCAGGCTCATCTACATTGTATGTAACTAGATAATCCAGTTGATTGTTGATCATTTTCTATTGATGAGAATACAGTTTATTCTTGTCCCATATTATGTCTCTATCTTGTACATTTCAATGACTTCTTGATCTTGGCAAAATCCAACATTAAGGTCTATTTTTTGGGTGCTATACATTGTTTTGTAAAAGGCGGCTTGGGCTTTTGTGCAAGCCAATTTTACTTATCTTTCTAATATTTTCTAGAAATAGTTGTAATGTTGTACAACTGACACAAAATATTGTAACCTATTATTTTATTCATAATTTATCAAAAATTTCTTTTAAATTGAGTGAAACTATTAGACATAAAAACATCCAGCAAAGCAAAATAAATTTGTAGAACACTACGATTTTCAAAAAGAAAACTAATCCTACTGCCCTATGTTAATTCATTAAGCTAGTTCTTATGTTGTCCTAAATTTAAGAATTCGTGAACCACATTATATCTGTAGGCATCTGCAAAACATGGCTTATACCACCGGATAATAACCATGTTCAAACAAAATAAACTTCACCTCCTTAAATATTTAAGTTGCACAAGACTGAAAATATGAGATGGCTTTCTTATGTTTGTTTTTTTAATCTTTCTAAATTTTATTTCTTATTAACTTTTATTTTCTATATACATGACATGAGACGCACATATCTTCGTCGGTGCCTCAAAATTTTACTGATATTTCACAAAAAATCTAACACTTTTTAAACAGGCATGAAATACAATTCTTAGGCAAATGATAGCAAGCCCGTCTTGGTCTAGGTTCGCCAACTTATTTTTGTATGATATGGTAATTAAAAGTTTTGAATTAAGTGGGTAACACACATTCAATTCTGAAATTGTAAAGAACTGCTTTTCCATTACTTTGTTTCTATTTTCCCATAGCTAATCTTTATAAAATCATTAACTATCAAAAGGGTCAAACTTTCGGACTAAATTTGGTCCTATGTAAGGCTGAATGACAAACTATGGCTACAAAGGCATGATGCAGTGTTTAAGAATTGGATATGACCAGGCAATGTTGATAACACCCATACTCAATTGTCCAATCAAAGTGAGTACATATCATTAGATATGTATGTCGAAATCTTCACATCTATAATTTGAGCTTTGAAAGTGTAGTTATGAAACATGAGCATTGAATGAGTCATTCAAAGTATGTTAATGCACATGGAAATTCACTGTCATTCACTTGGGATGTTTATTCAAGGAAAGGAATTGCAATTTGATAATTCTTTTAGTTTGGTAATTGAACTAGTACATTTTAAGATCATGGCCATGATAAACTTCGAATTCTAAGATTGTGGCCATGAAAAACTTCGAATTCTAAGATCGCTATATTGTTTAAAATTGTAGTTTTTAACTGCCACGCCCTTAAAGGTGGAATCCAACATTCCAATAGATTTACTAAGTCACCTCATGTGAGAACAGACAATAGTATTTTTTCCGAGTCTTTCGAATGTGCCCAAGGGATAACAGGTATCACTCTTCGCCATTCAATTAAATGTTCATCCTAATCCATAAAATGCTCATTAAAGGTACACCACTTCTATAATCTTTCATCAAAGAGATTGCTTGCTCCTAACTCCGGCTTTTCTTGTGTCCTTCCCTTATATATCATAATGAGACAATTATTGGAATCAATTAGGCTGAGCATCTTGTTACCAAGCCGTAGTCATGAACATTGACGCCTATGAAATTAGTGCATTTCAAATATTTCTGAGAAAAAGCCAGCACGCTAGTAAACGTTGCAATTTTATGGTTTATCATGCTAAAACCAAATACCAAGAGAGGAGCAACATAGACATGTTTAGAACGTGATTTTCATGTGTATAATCCAAATATGTGACCACCAAATATACAAATTGATGTAAGTGAGGTACGAATGCATCTAAGTAAGATTCTTGATACTGCTTCCTGCCATAAGAGTAACTAACTTATCACCACCAAACAGTACATTTGCTGCTGAAACCCAATTTCCCAACAATATGAATTTAAGTAGAAACACTACAATGGCCCTTTTAGGGTACAAAACTTAAAAATCATTGTAACCACTTTTTGGTAAAACCAGAACAACGAGCACACAAAGTATAAAATCTCTTAATCAATCAAACACATGAAAATGATGGAATCAAACACATGAAAATGATGGAATCAAACACATGAAAATGATGGATGATTGAAGGAACTTGCTCATTCAATCACATAATCAGTTGTATGTGTTTTTCAAACAACGAAGTGGCTATATGAATTGAGCTGGGAAGCACAACAAATATTTGCATATATAATAGAACAGGAAAATGTGAAATGACAGCATAATCATGAAAAACTGTATGACAATTGACAAATATAGCATAGTATTTGTCTTTTCTTCCTTTTCACTCCGCTTATCTTAAATTAAGAGCATTGATGAACCATAGCTTCAAAGAAAACTGTTATGGCGATTTTCTGTTCAAATGCCAGTTATGCATTATAGCCATTCCACTTAGGATGACATCTCTTTGATGATACAAATTAATTCCTTCCTTTTCCAAGGTGCAACATAAGAGAAACCAACTGGCTTATTCCATATATTGCCTTGCAGAAACTAAAAATAGCGTCAATGACAAGAATGACAATTCTCTATCATATATGATATTACAAGCATACCGGTTGTACAAAGGCACCCGCTAAAATGCAGGTATTTAACTTTTAAACATTTGAAAATTAAAGGACAACCAGCAACACTCCCGCACATCCCAAGCTTCACTACGTACAGATGATGCTCAAGACTAAACCAAAACAGCTGTGAAAGTGCCAAAAGGCATGACAAATACGGGAATGTATTTGCAATTCACAATTTCCCGACAGGGTAATTGAAACTGGAATGATAAAATAATCACTATTGCTTGTAACTTAGACCTGAAGATTTACTCATTAATTGCTTTTCCTTAGTAGCACCAAGAGAAGAATCTGAATTGCTAGACAACGAGTCACTGTTTGGCCTAGCCCAGATCTTCAAATGTCCTTCATGTGAAGCAGTTATAATTGAATCTTTTGTGAAAATTAAACCAGATAATGGTTCAGCATGTACACGGTGAGCCATTACAGGAGACAGCTTTGGAACATCTCTCATACTTGGGGCAGGCTGGAGAACCCCAAATGCATGTGAACTCTCCCAATGAGAGGATTGACTGCCTGCACTGAACGTGGGAGATCCACCTGGAATACTTTTCCGGTTTGGTGCAACTATTTCATCCATTACCAAGTCCCATAACAGTAATTGTGTATCCTGCAAACATTAAGACAAAATCATTAATAAGACTCAATAATACCAGTACTGAATATAACCGTTATTACTCATTTTGCTATGCATTTACCTTATCAATTATAAGTAGAGCTTAATTTACAAAAGAGATAATCAACTAGACCAACATCTTCATCAAAAATTGGCTTTTAGATGCCTAGGAAAAGTAAATTTAGACCATTCTCTTCAAGACATTAGAATCATATTTTTGTGGGTACTGGGTATGCATATAGAATGCTGAAATTAAAAAACTGACTAGGCAAAAGTAACAACAATCTTTCACTTGATGGGAAAGAAAAGGATGCTTAAGTCATCCAAAATCCAGATAACCACATCTAAACTGACTAACAACTATAACTGCAATGAAGTCCATCCATCAGCTTCAAGGACCACTGTTCGAGGTGAAGGTTGATGGATAATGAAGTCTATTATAAGCGGAAACTATGTAGACCAGTTAAAACTAAATGAAAGTAACCAGCACTACCACCCTGAACTGCCTGTAACAATTATAATTGAGAAAATTCACAGCAAGAGAATCCCCCCGCCAATCATAAATCTTTGTTTTATCCACTCTTTCCTACTGAACATGACCACATTGAGTCTTTTATGTGAATTATCTGCAAATCCAGGAGCTTTATGTAGATTTGGTTGGGTTATAACTTATATCCACACATATTTTGAACTTAATACAAAATTGCAAGGTTGGCTTAACATGTTTCTGCAACAGGTTAAATGAGAGCATCTTTCAAACATAAGTTAATGTTTTTCCATTTCCCAGATTGTGTTGCTCCAAAATTAACAAAGATCTAACAGGAAGGAAACTTTTTAACATCTCTATGCCTCCCATATGATAGTGTAAATATATTACTAAGTTGCTGAATCGTGGGATTTTTCAGGCGACTCCGGGTACAGAATGTACCGGAATTGGATTCTGAACTGATTCTCCTGTGGGTGCATCTGGGATTCATGTTTTTAGATGCTGTAATGTTTCCACAATGTTTAGTGATTCTAGTTTGATCTTTTTGATATTCTTAAGACCTACAGTGCTGATTAGTGAACTCAGAACTTGCCTATCATGAGATTCTAGTTTAATCTTTTTGATATTGAAAACTGAATTTAAATTAGTATGTTATACTTATTTTTCAAAATTTGAAATTTGTAATGGATTTGTTTAGCATATGTATTGCTATATGGCATTCTAAACTAAAATCTATTTTTTAGCTCATATGTATATGACATATGTACACGTATACGTATACGTATATGTATATACATGAAATGTACCCAACCCTCAAAACAAATTCTGCTGTACCAGCGTTTCATACCCATGTACCTGTTCCCATTCCCATACCCGATTCGGTAACTTAGATATGTTACAAGTCAGATAAAATGCGTACCTGTCCCACTGATCCAAATCGATACATGACATTTTCCCCAGTGCCATCGGAAGAAGGTGGGGTCCAGTATGAATCAAAGGCAACTCCACTCACCTGTCACATCAACCTAAGCATATTAGCTGCATGGGAGAACACAATAAATAAAAAATTAGATACTTCCAAAACTTACCCATGAGTTGTGACCTTCACCCCATGCTACAACTGCGCGATCTTCCATGCTCCACACCTGGACTAGATCATCTTCTCCTCCCGTCAAGACATATTTGCCATCAGGGCTGAGGTGCCATTCACATATACAGAAAAGAAAAAACAGAAATATATTATATTAGCCATGTACCTTACCCAAATATGAAACATCATAATGGCATAGAATTTCAACCAAAACAATTAACTAGCTACCCCCTTATGTGATGCATGCTAAACTCTTGGACAATGCATATTGTGAATCTTATATATAACAATATTTTTGACCAAGTGCAAATAAGTAAAATGACTGATCCAGGGCCCAAGTGTGCCCAGGAGATAACACACCCCACACAAATTCAGATGTTTTATAGACAGAAACAATTGAATAAAGAAATGCAAATGTCACATCAAAGTGCTTATACAAAAAGAACCACATGAGTAATGTGACAGAAAGCTAGAACTGTAAATTGCTAGATTATTTAATGTAAAGCACTGTTATGAACCAAAAGGTCTGATGCATTTTGCAGGATGTTCATGCATGCCTCCTCAAAGAATAGTTCCGATACATTAATAAACAAGTTTGGAAGATGAAGAGACATAAGGTGTAGCAAGACATGCAACTGCTGGCTTTCTGTCACTTCATTTTCTCTGTTTAATTGTTTCCTAGAATCACTACAAAACAGTTGCATGAAATTAGGGATGACGCTTTCAATGTTATGCAGCATAGGCAAAAAGGAGTTTAAGCTTCACAGTATGATCATGCATTCTTAGGATGATCCTGTAGTTTGTAGCATAAACAACATTCCGCACAGAACACCACTGTTGTACTGGGAGATTTGTTTAAGTGCCAAATCCTACGAGATTGGTCAAAGTTTCAAGCCTCCTTGAGAAGAAATGATCTCCATTGCAACAAGTTGGAAGATTTGGGAAGTTGCTCGCAACTTAAACTTGAATCAATTCCCTTGGTAAGGAACTTGACTTGCAATAACGATCTGGTAGAGAGGACTACCTGGGTTTCTTGCCGAACCGTGTGACATAGGATACTATAGTAGATAGTATTCCAAAGTGAACCTTTACATTCTAGAAGTACAATTGAATTGTTTATAGAGTTGAGAGCATTTTAAATTTTTAACATAGCATGAGAATTGTCATCTTTTGGAACCTATCAAATGCTGCATGGAGACAATCTTTTTCACTATTAAAAGTAGGTAAACTTAAAAAGAAATCCATGGAAACTGAGTATCAATTATTTTCCCCTACCAACAAAGGAATATAAACTACATGTTTCTTGTTAGTCAGCTTGGCTCTAGCACATGCAATACATGATTCGATGTAAAATGCAAAATCTGACCTGAGATACGACCAAAATAGGTACTTCAAACCTGCAGGTCACTCATCAACTCCAAAAATGATTTTTAATCTTGCAGGAGTCTCCAAATTCATCTTCTGGCACTCTACATGGTGTACTACACAAACTATATTAGATGAAATGAGTTCATCCTGCAAGTAGAAATCTGAAATTGGCTTGCCACTATGCAATGCCTGAGAGAAATCTACAAATTCGGAATCATGATTCTGTAAATCAGATTTGTATAATTCTGTCCAAGGTTGGTATCATATCCACATGCATCAAGTGGTCTGCTCAAGCAATCTGCTCCTGAATTCACACCTCAATTCTTGTACCTGATGCTCAAGTGGAATTGTTGGAGCTATGAAGACTATTGTTGATCTCACTCTTGCTGCAATTGTTCTATGCCTACAAGAACTACAAACTTATGTGATCTACATGGATGATGGTCTCCTTTCCAAATATGTAGTGCTTTGAATGCTTATCTGCCTCAACAATGTAATAAATCTCTAAGTCATATGAGATATATTTTGATTTTCTAACACAGCAATGAATATCTCACTCTAGTAAGCAACTGGATGACCAAATATGAGAGGACTGCACAATGTGAATATTACGATGCTTCAACCTCAAATGGTAATGGCAAGAAACAAAGAATGCATTTTAAATCTTCAAATGTTCTCACTTGTATGGCTAACCAGCTGAAAGTTGCCTTGGTAACGACTTTGGTAATTTGATTCAATGGTCATTTGACATAAAAAACAAAGTAAAAACTTCCTATAAAAATTTTCAAACTTGAAGAATCTGTAAAGTTCTATGAGGGTCTTTGGAGTAAGCCACTCCAGAATAACATATATCTTGGTTGAAGCCGCATATACTCCATGTACATGATTCTACAATATAAACTAGATATCTCCTTCACAGCAAAAGATCATTTCTCCACATTTGCATATTTTGCTGAAAATAAAAATGCCATTAAGATAGACAACAGCAAATGAAGTTCTAAACAGCTATAGAATGCCATTCATCATCAGCACAGATGTTGTAGGTGCATTGGTCAAGTAGAAAGGCATAATCAACCATTCAAACAAATCTTCATTTGCTCAAGCATCTATGATTGTGAAGATTTAACTGTATTTTTACTCAACACTTTTTTAGCTTGCTTAAATTGCCAGGAACAGATCGTTTATGAGAGATGGCACCTTCTATGAGTGTAACTCCCACCTACTTTTGCCAATTGGAGTTACTTCTCATTTATTGGTTGTATTTGCCTCCTCTTATCTATACAAACTCCATTCACTTTGAATGTGTTATACCTGTATTATGAGCTTTTGGTTAATGCACATTGTCTTGAGCCATCTCTTATCCAATCTTGTCAATGCAGGAGCATCCAGGTTTACACGCAATGCATCACCCAAAAATAGTAGTAGTTTAATTTTGGTTCTCTATGCACGGAATCTTAGAGGTCAATAAGATAATAGTACTTCAGCAAGTTTATATAAAATTTATGGCTGAGGTTGATTATATGTGTGTGTGAGTGTATTATATACCAACCTACATACATACAGATGTATGTATTGCAGCAGGCCATAAGGCTAGGTACTAATATTTTAGAGTATGTATCGAATGTTGAATGTGTCTTTTTGGCCATAACTGTAGATAACCCGATTCAGTGTTTAGTAAGTAGTTATAACTGATTAAATAAAATAAAAAATTTCTAGTGTTCCCAATTCTGCACCTGGTATTAGCTTTGGGTTTGATGGAAGGCTTGGCTGCTTTTCACTCGGCACCTGAGTCTCAGCATCAAGTGGTATCAATGCTGGTTAACTCAGTGGGTTGTTGAAGTGTCTGAAGGAGTTAGTCTTGGAAAGTCTTAAGAGGTTCGTTGCAATTGTGAGGATCCTATGACTGCAGAAAACTAAAGTGAAAGGCATAGCTCATAGAGGAAACCAAAAAATCGAAGAAATATTGATATGGAAAAAATGCTAAGAGCCATGGCAACTAAATTGGAAGTAGTAGAGGCAAAGAAAAGGTGTATATGTTGAAAATGTGAATGAAGATGAGGAAGAAGTAGGCCAAGAAGGACAAGTGAATAACTATATGAATGAACTATTAGTGAGAGCTATGTCAAACTTCGGAAATAGACCGCAAATAGATACTCCTTGTTGGAAAAGTAAAGGAGAAGATCCAATCAGGTGATCAAGTGGTTGCAAAATTTAAGGCTAAATTATTACCAACAAATTATCATTTGAATTTATTAAAGCGATTACAAAATTTGAAACAAAAAAATTAATGTCAAGAACTACATAGAGGAGTTCTATAAACTCAATATTTGAATCTATCATGTAGAAAATGATGTGGATAAGATTGCAAGATATGTCAATGTACTTGAATACCAGTCAAAGATGAGTTCAACATGGTCCAAGTGAGTTCAATGGAAGAAGCTTATTAATATACCTTATGGGTTGAAGAATAACTTAAATGGGAGAGGAAGGTCCTCCAAAGAAGAGGAAAATTTAGTGGTAGAGGATAACAAATGAATGAGAAAGAATCTAACAACACCCAAAAGGATCGTTTGATCAGACAAAGAACTAAAGCTAATGAAGTGATGAAGGTAATTAAGAAAAGAAGTTATTACTTCCACTTGGATGCTAAAACCCTGGCCATGTTTCACTTCCAGTGGATAATCAAATCCCCGGTCAAACAGTCATCACTTCCACTTGGCCATGAAAAGCCCAGCCAGCTTGAGAGCACTTCCAGTGACCCCTCAAAAGCCCGATCGACCTTAACACATTTCTAGTGGCCTCCCAAATCCACAGCCTAGGTGGGTAATGAGCTTCGACAAATTGTCCACCACTTGATGGAATCAATGAATCAGACCTGAAATCAATAAAAATCAGACATGGAACAGACCTAGAATCAGATAAATCAGTCCTAATTCATTAACCTGAGTGGCAGAAGTAAAATTCTCAGACAGAGGAATTTGATTGATTTTGTAAAATTAATAAGTTTTTCTTTCAGCTTACGATGTAATAATGTGTTATTTGCCTCTTGCAGGTCTGATTGGAAGTGAAGGTTAAGTTGTGGTCTATTTAAGAATAATGCAAGGTAACATCACCATTGCAAGGATCAACATAATTCAAGGTTGGATCAACAAGGGCATCAGAAGTCTAGACATGCAAGAGAGTGAAGGTAGTGAATGAAAGAATGCAAGCACGTGGAAGAATGGAGAGAAGACATTACAATTTGAAGGGATCAAAGAAAGTCAAGGTAGGAGGCATCAAAAGAAAGGTGCTACAAGGCAAGTGTAGAGATCATTGACATCAAGGACAGAACAAGAAAATCTCAAGCTTTGAATGAAGAGTTTCCACCACATAAAGAGGATAACATTATACAAGGAGGATCAAGCACTCACAATAACGAAGGAATTTTACAAATATCTTGAATTTCCTTCGGGAACCCAAGAATCATTGCTAGTATAGCAAAAGAGTGATTAAAGACAGAGGCTTCAAGTGAAGGTGATCAAGTCAGAGAAGATGATGCAATTTGGGAATATCTCCCACCATCATCTCATTCATCACGGACTTGGAAATGTTGAGTATCAAGAGATATTGCCCAAATCACAAACACATGTGATGAGTTACAAGGAACTAGCTAAGGTGGCGTTGAAGTCATTACCTATCCATTCACATCATTCCAAGTCAAGACGTTCAGATTGAATGTTCTTGACCCATCCAATGAGAAGGATAACTACCACATGTGGAGGCACAAAGTCCAATGTACCTAACCTCATTACCTGTTGGTCAACATTCAAAGGAAATGTGTCCTTTAAAATGTAATTTTATCATTGGTCAAGCATTAAATGCTATGTAATGGGTGTAACAAACCCTAATCAGGGGTTTCTATCTTTCAATCTTGACCATTGATGTGGATTTGATCCTAGCCATTCAATTGTATTGAGAGCACTATATAAGGCTTGCTCTCCTCATTTGTAAAGGTTAATAGTTAATAGTTGATCAATAGTTGATAGCAAATAGCTAGAGTAGAATAGGAGAAAAGGAGATTGTTGCCAAGACTTTGTTGCAAGAAGCATATTATTTTCATTGAAAATATGGTGAATTTCATGTGTTGATTCAACATTTGGTCTCTACTTCTCATTTATTTTCATGTTGATTAAATGAAGTTATTGTGGATGATTAATGGTGAAATTTGTGTGCTCATACTACTTGTATTTTGTTGATTGCCAAATACTTTGCGTGGTCAACTAAACTCTTTATAAGTTTAACTTTGATTTCTACTAACCCATTGATGGTGTCTATGTTGTTGGTGGTGATTTGAACATCATAAGATTACCTTAGAATATCGCACTAGCTTTGTGGCATTGTTACTTTGCATGGAAAAGCAAAGTCGCAAAGCAAAGTCTAGTAGAATTCCACTAAGTCATTCATAGTTTCTTACATTCCTGGGATTAGACTAGCTTTTAAACCCTCATCCTTTTTATCTTTTTTAAAGTCAAGTAAATTTCGTGTTCCATTCGCATTCAAACATTCAAGTTCAACGTAAGTCCCCCTTGTGATTCCAACAAATCACATCATAATGGAACCTTGGAATCATCTAGTTTGATCACATTGTTTAGCATCCGAGAGGTCTTTGTTCAAGAGAGGATAGAAAACTTAGTATTTTATTCTGTGTTGCATGATATCATAAAAAACACATCACCAAAGATGTTATTATTTGATTTGTACTCCTTGTGGAGTATTTAACTTTAGTTTGGAATTGGAGGATGAAAACCCACAATTCCTTGGAGTGATTTCACATGGAATTCACCATTGTGCAGATCTGATTAATTTCCAGTTTGTAATTAATTTCCATTTAAGTCCACTCTGCCAATTTCATAACCTTCCGCATTTCCAATAGCATAATTTGGACTGATGACAGTCTCAAAACTTTGATTGAATGAACAACAGTTGATCATAGCCCATATTGAACGGTCACATATCTGTGTGCAGCAATTGAATTTATTGTAATAATAATTCAATTGATCATTGCCAATCGTATCGGTCAGTTAGTAATCCAGCTTCATCAGTACTGAAATATAGTTAGTACAAGGAGAATATTGGATCTGATCACTATACTGTCAGTATTGCTGTGGGATTATTCTACTTTTCATGACACTCATTCCTATTAACTTCAACATGAGAGACATCCTTGGATGAACAAGATTGGAGTCCTATACTAGGTTCTTGCTGTTCAAATTCTAGACATTTGCTGTAACTATTAGTATCCTACATTGTTTCAGTTTACAAGCATTCAGAAAATACCATATAATAAAAATTAAAAAGGGAACATTAAACCAAAACCATATGCATATTACGATAAAAGATAGTTTCTATTTATTGTTAATGGTTATCTACTGTAATATTCTGTAAATACTTAGTTAACATCGTCTTTCTTCTTGTATATAAAGATCTATTGATCTTTGTTAATATCAAGAAAATATTTTACCAATTACTTCGTAATATGGTATCAGAGCCCACAGGTAAATTTTTTCGAAAAATTTTCACCCTAATTTCATGTTAGTGAAATTTTTCGAAATTATTTCAGTTTGTTTTTCCAAAACCCGTTGAGGATTTCCAGTCTTATTTCCAGCCTGTGAAAGTGCGTGGTTTGGGGTTGGATCTGTAATTCATGATTTTTCGCATGAGATCCTTTCTTTTTTTTCACACTGCAACCCATTCTTTGTTCGGTGATCGCGCGACGGGTTCACGTTCTGTACGACAGCGATAGTATATTTTTCGCGACGTTTCGGTTTAACCTTCCAGGTGGGATTCCTGTGCAATTTTTTCATCAAATCGCGTTTTTTTTGATGGCCGGTTTTCCTTATCGCGTTTTTTTGCGATCTTCTTGCTCGCGTGACTTCCTTCACCGTTTCCACGAGATCTTCTCTCGTGTCTATGTGGTGTTTGCGGCCTAAACGTGTCGTGATTTTCACGACCTGTGATTTCCGCCATTTTTTCTGCAACATGCAACTTGGTCAAACCCGCGTTTTCTGACTTTCGGCTAGGGTTTTGACCCTCCAGATTCAATCAAAAAAAAATTTGAAAACAGATTCATGGTGGGTTTTTCGAGAGCTCAATTGGGCTATCGTCCATTTTTTATGGGTGCCTTGATTTTTGAGCCAACGGATCCAGATTCCGACAGCATATTCTTTTTGGGTTTTTCAAGCTCTCTTTTGGGTGCCTCTTCATTTTTTTAGTTTCTATTTATTGTTAATGGTTATCTACTGTAATATTCTGTAAATACTAAGTTAGTTGTTAGCTAGAATAGAATGTTTCTATTCTTCATGATCATTTCCTAAGGAAACATCGTCTTTCTTCTTGTATATAAAGATCTATTGATCTATGTTTAATATCAAGAAAATATTTTACCAATTACTTCGTAATAATGCAAGTCCAAAGAAAATGCTAAAAAGTTATTTTTAATAGTGGAAGCACAAAGAAGTTGGTGTCCAAGGAGACGATGGAAAAGCTCAAGTTGAAGAAGACCAAACATCCCAACCTACACAAGGTCTCATGGTAGCAATGTTTGGTAAATTTATAGATTGGTGTATATAAGAATAAAGTATTGTGTGACATTATGCACATGGATGCTTCTCATATCTAATTGACGAGAACATGGCAATATAATAGGAGGGTTGTACACAATAGCAAGATGGAACACCTACACCATTCTAAAATATTGAAAAGAATTTACATTGAATCCGTTAAAAAATCAGGGAGAAGTTCAAAGGTATATTTTCTTTTTGGAATGGTTTTAAAAGATATAAGGAAAGAATGTTTTATGCTTCTATTCCTAATCTTGCAAAAGATAGAACAATAAAGGAAGAGTAGAAAGTTCCACAAGAGTGAAGGAAATGTTAGAAGAATATGCTAAAATTCTGTCAAAAGAGTTGCTAGCCACGAGAAGTATTAGTCATCACATGGATTTGATTTCTGATGCAAGTTTACCAAACAAGACAAGATATAAAATTACATTGATGGAGAATGAGTAGATGAAGAAACAAGTTCAAGATTTGTTGTATAAAGGTCTGATAAGGGAATGTTTAATCTCATGTGTAATACCAAAGGTACTAGCACCAAAGAAGGATGGTGAATGACTCGTGCATAGATTCACAAACCATCAACAAGATAACAATAAAGTACCAATTAATATCATCACCTTGAATGGAGGACTTGATGGTTTGTTTATGCGAAGCCAAATATTTCACTAAAATTTGACATGAAAAGTAGGTATCACAAACTTGAATAAAGTACAAGTGGTTAGTCATGCCATTTGGATTGACCAATGCAATGAGCACTTTCATGAAATTGATTAAGGAAATATTGAAACACTTCCCTAAGAGTTCATGACTTCATTTAAATGACATTTGATTTTTATTACAACAAAGAAAGGATAGTTGAAGCATTAAAGGTTAGTTTTGAAAAGATTAAAAAAAGAAAAGTTCCTAATCAATTTGAAGAAATGCAATTTTATGAAGGAAGAACTAATCTATTTGAAATTTGTCATTTCCCAGGAGGGTTTGAGAATAGATCCAGAAAGTACATTTGAGGCACGAAGTTTGCATGGACTAACAAGTTTCTATAAGAAGTTTATCCAGAATTTCAATGTCATGTATGTATCTATTATAAATACTATGAAAGGTGGTAGGAGTGAATTTTAGTGGACAACAACAGAAAAAAGTTTTCAACTCTTAAAAGAAAATGTAACAAAACAACACATCTTAGCATTATTGGATTTTCACAAAGAATTTCATGTGGACTCTGCTCCAACCGGAGCAACCATTGAAGTCTTGAGCCAAGAAGGTAAACCCATTGCTTATTTTAGTGAAAAGTTGAATGAAGTGAAAAAGTACTCAATCTATCATCAAAAATTCTATTCCATTGTACAAGCACTTTAGTTCCTTCACTATTGAAGGAATTTTTCCTATTCACAGATCATTAAGTGTTGCAATATGGCACACAAAAAGGTTGAATTCCTTCAAAGATATTCATTTGTTTTGAAGCACAGAAATAATAGAACAAACTGGGTTAAATGATGGTTGTTTTTAATTGAAATAAAAATAGAAGTTGGTTTTGACTCTATGAGTTAGTTGTATGAAAATAACTTAAATTTCAAGGAGGCATGGGCTGCATACAAAGAGTTTAATAGACAAAAACATGACATGGTTAGATTACTTCATTTAAATAGGATTGTTGTTCGTGGGAAAGTGTTCATGTATATGTGATGTCAAGGATCCATGCTGGAAAATCTAATAACGGTGAAACATTAGAGGCCTAGTTGAACACTTTGGAAGAGACAACACGTTGGCACAACTAACTGAAAGTTATTATTGACCCAGAATGGATATGGATATGGCTATGAAGAATATGGTGTAGAACTACAAAATTTGTCAACATGCAAAAGGGAAGAGCCAAAATACCAAATTATATCAGTCTTCACCTATTACAAGGAGATCATGGGAGGACGTATGGACATTGTTTTTGGGTTGTCACAAGACTCAAAGAGGTAATGGTTCCATTTATGTGGTAGTAGATAGATTTTATAAAATGGCACATTTTATTCCATGTAAATAGTTAGGTGATGCCGCACATGTTGGCACATTATTCATTAAGGGGTAGTTAGAATCCATGGATTATCAAAACGTGTAGTTTCAAATTGAGAAACTAGATTTGTGGGTCACTTTTGGTGCACTTCATGAAAGATAATGGACACCAAATTGAATTTTAGTGCAATCTATTATCCCCAAACCAATGAGTAAATAAAGTTGTCAATAAGAGTCTAGGTAATCTGTTGATATGCTTGGTTGGAAAGAAGCCCACTAAATTAGATCTGGTCCTGACACAAGCAAAAGCTGATTATGATAACTCAATTAACAAGAGCACAGCTAAAAGCTCTTTCCAAATCATGTATGGGTAACAGCCCAAAGGGATAGATGACTCCAGAAATACTATTGATTTGAATAGAAAAAGTGTTGTAGAAGATTTTACTGATTATATACATGAGTTGCAACATGAAGCTAAGAAGAATTTGGAGAAAAATATAATGAAATACATTAACATGCAAATCTCAAGTTGGAAACTTGGTATTAATAAGCTCATTTGCGGAAAGAAAGATTTCCCCAAGGGACCTACAATAAGCTAAAATAGAATCAGATTGAGCAATGTAATGTAAACATCCAATGCATATGAGATAGAGGCTTGTTGAAGGTGTAGACATTTCACCTATTTTCAATGTTGTTGATTTTACAGTTATTATAAAGGGAAAACTGGTAAAGAAGAAAGCGGTGCAGAACTTGATTGTCAAAAGGAAGAAGGTGTACAATAGTTTCCTAAAAAGGGAAGAGTTGAATTTGAGACACGAGGAGATTTCCAAGTGGTTAAGAAAACGAAGGGAAGGAAAACAGTAGTTTCTTAAATATTTTTGGAGTTGATATAAGGATCTTTGAGAATTAAAAGGACGGTATTGTAAATGATGTTCAATTCTTAGTTCAATATGCAAGATATATTCTAGTTTATATTTTCTTGATTTATGTATTATCTATTTATATGATAAATCTGATTATCTTCTTTTGTATGGCAGGTGAGAGGAGCATTTATTGATTTCGATGTCCTTCTCACAAATATTGATTGATATATATATGCAAGAGGGGAGGATCAAGCAATGCCTTGACCGGTAGACATGACCGATCAAGACACTAATTGATCGCACCCTTTGACTTTATAATTACCAATCGGTGTATACATTAATCAACAGCCCGATACAAATCGGGGTCTACATAACTTATTGGTTAACACCAATCGGTGTCTACGTAACTTGTTAACCAATACCAATTGGTGATCGCTTAAGTGATACCAAGCGGTGTGCTTTGTCACCCGATACAATCGGTTAATCCCGATAGCCATCATTAGTTTACTGTCAATAAATCAACCGATATAAATCGGGATACTTGGTTAGCCCGATAATAATCGGTGATCACAGTTATAATGCAAACTGATGTTAATCGGTATACTATGCTATGATATGATTATCGATAGTTTGAACATCGATCGAACTAAGTAGATTGAACATATACAAATGAAAGAACAATAGCTTGAAGTTTTTCCTAATAGTTTATCGATAGGATAAATGATTAAATGAGAGATAAATGATTGAATGAGAGACTTCATTTATCTCTCATTTAATCATTTATCTTACCGAAGCTATCATGCATTAACAGGTATAACTTTAACAAATTATTTTGGCTTCTGAAAATCAAATTATCATGAATTTACATTCTTGATTCTGATTTTACTGAGCTGCAAAGCTGCTTGTTTCAATTGCTATGTTATTGAGTAGCTGCTTAGATTTGCTTCTCTTCATTTGACAGTTGACACCTGATCTTTGACTGCATAAAAAACCCAAAACTTGTGACCTAGGTTACTTTGGTTTCAGAGATCTCCCAAATTGTCAATGTGGTGGATGATATGATGTCACTAAAAGGAAAGAGTCCTTAACACAAGAATTCATTAACTAGCTCCACATAGGGAAGGCAAGTAATTCTAATACACATTTGAGAAAGTTGAACTAAAACCCTCACAATTTGTTGGCTTTACAAATTCAAATCTTTCAAACCTCTCGTAATTCATTATTAAAAAGTAAATGACATGTTTGCAGAGGAGAGGACACAAGATACAGCACCATGAATGTGCACAACTAATGTCAATGAAGCTAAGGGAAATAGCAAACAGTTCAGAAGATATCCCAGAGGTGCAGTGTATCCCTCTAAATGCAAAGCCACATGTATCTGGAATCCAAATCCACATCTAACAGTGTCAACTTGGACAGAAGATAGCCACAAATGAGCTAGGTCATACCTGTCAAACCAATCACACCTGTTGATTTATGAGTCAAAAATTCGAATGATAGTCTCAAAAGCATTTTATGATTAAAGGGAGACTGGTACAGAGCATTCTATAACAGTCAATAAGAAAAAAGTGATCTCACAATCCAAGGACATCCCAAAAGGCTCTGAGCGAGGACCACACTACTCATTGTGGTTGCAGGAGGCAAATATCACCCTTTCTCCTCTGATCTACTCAGACCCTGGAGAATTAATATACAGAAGATAGTCCTTCTGAATTGTAATCTACTAATGCCAAATATTCCATCTAAAATGAATGGCTATCAAAGTCACTTTCAACCATTAAAGCAGACTTCCTATCCCAATAAAAACAAAGCCCAAGGAATCATAATACTATCTGCTTTCAAACCTCAAATGGTGTTTGGCACATTTTTCTAAAATTAAATATCAGCACTGACCACAAAAGAATGCTTAGTACAAAATAGAATACCAAATTACTAAAAAGTAACTCAAAAGCCCTTCATGCTGATATTTGAATTTTAGATTAATGCTAGTTGATGCAAAGTCTCCTCCAGATAGAGACTTTAAAACTCATCACATATTTCTTTTGACTCATTTTTATCTATTTTATAATATTAAAAGCTGTTTTACCTCCATGCACAGCATAGAAGTGCACCATAATAGCTTTTACCCCCACATATCAACTGTTCTTTTGTAAAATCAAATATTCTCAAATAGCCTGCAATAAAATAAGATTCATATCCATCAACACCTGAGAATTAGGTAAATGCTAATTACCCTTAAATTAAAAAACCATAAGAAGCTCTGAAGTGGACATGAATATTAGGTTGTTGGATCAAAGTAATACCATCCCTTCCAACTGTTGCTAGAAACTCTCCATCGACTGAAAAAGAGATACAATTTATAGACCCTTGGCATATATGCCATCTGGCAATAGGGTTGCTCTGCAAATAACAACAATTGCAACATCAACATACAGCCACCTACACAAAATGAAATATGCACAAACCAAATCAAACTAGCAATGGTTTTGTCTGAGAAGATCAACCTTTTTCAAGTACCTTGCCTTACAATTGAAATACATTAGAGTTCTAATATCTGATGCTCTAAATAACACACGCATACAGTAAAATGTGAATGGTATAACCCAACAAAGTACACATATCTCTGAAAGTAAAAGCATACCTAGTATTACAAAGAAAGAAAGTGTGTTAATGTCCACAAATGACCAATGATGGTTACAAACACCCTAATTACTAAACCCTAAAGTATTGAAAATTTAGCAAGAAAGGTTAAACCTAAAGCAGTTAAATCCCAAACCATAGCACAGGACCAAATAACCTTGTGTGGGGAGAACCCCTCAATGAAGTACAAAGCAGGAAACCATGACAGAAGACTACCTTTGTCACATGTTTGTATCAAGGCCCCAATCAATGAGAATGGAAAATCCAAGGAGGAGAACGCCCCCTAGAACCTTTACTAGCATCCAAAGCCAGAAAACCTCTATTAACAAAGGGAAAACTAGCTATGTCTGCTGCACAAAAATGCCTTACCAATATAAGCACTCGATTCATACATTATGTCTCACGTGAACCCTTCACCATAAATAAAAAAAATCTTTAAAAAATTGCAAAAAATCATCACTTGTCTTAGAGCATGATTTTTCTAACAAGAACAAACCACACAGATTTTTTTCCCAATTATTTGGCATTTAATCATTATAGAATCACAATTAGGATTTTATCACAATCTTGGGCACAATTTTTTTGCCAATTTCTGGTCATTCATTAGACACTGAAACCTTTTTGTTGTTCACTTTCTCATTTTAATAGACTTTTGAGCTAAACCAGAGTGATTTTCCATCATTTTCGACCAGATTTTAAGCTGAACAGGAGCGATTTTCAATGGGATTTTAAGCTGAACAGGAGCATTTTTCAATGGGATTTTACACTGAACCAGAGCATTTTCAATGGGATTTTAAGCTGAATCAGAGCATTTTCAAACATTTCTGACAGGTATTATGGCATTTTGAGCAGAATTTTTATCTGAATCAAAGCCTTCAACAGGTCTTGTAGCATTTTGTCCTTCAGTTTCAGAATTTTTGAATGAAATTCCTCCTTTTAATTTATAAAAACATAATAAAAAATGTATTTATTGCAAAAAAAGCCCTAACACCCAACCCTGAAAGCTGGAAACCAAAAAGCCATAACCATCATCATAAATGCTGTTTATTTATGGTTAGTGTTAGTGCTTTTTTACCGAAAAAGCCCTAAATGTTGAATTTTTTTGGCATTTTTGCTTATAGTCAGCTTTTCTAAACTTAAAAAACTTAAATCATAATACCAAGAGCTAAAAAAATTCAGTATTTTTGGTACAGATTTGGTCATCATGCCACATGAGAGACTTTCAATGGACATGTGGCATGTTGGTCTAGGCTACAAAGAAAGTGTAATGCAATTTTTGTGGGCATGTATGTAATGGATGCCTGTACTACTTCAAATGGCATTTGCAAAGGAGACAAACCATGCTCTAATACCTTGCAAAAAGTGCCCTATGGATGTTACATATCAGGCATGGGAGGGAGGTTATAAAAGTGTATTCAGAGTAAGGCCAAAAAGGCAATGATAGGAACAAAACTGGGATCAAATTCTTTAGAGACTGGGCTCAATCACCAAAATTCTTTAGAGACTGGGAGGCAGCAAAATTACTTACAAATTATAATTGTTATTTTTCAATCAGTTGTTGAGTAAATTCCTATTTTTTGTATAGCTTAGAACTTATTGAGTACATCACTTATATTGTAATGTTGTAATGTTTCTTTAATGGTCATCTTAGTTACCTTAGTCGTCTTTAGTTTATTTAGTTAGTTTCTATTTTCAGCTTCAGTTTACGATTGTTTCTTTTAGAAACATTGTCTCTTGTAAATTTTTTATATAGAGTTTTCGCTCCATTGTTTAATATATCAGAACATTCGAATACCATAACATGGTATCAAAGCAGGTCGATGGGATTTCATAAAATTTGGCGAATTTTTTAAGAAAAAATCGAGGACTTCTACCTGGAATTCTTCCAGAAATTTTTTCGATTGTTGGTGCAATTTTTTTAAAGGCATTTTTCTCTGTTTTTTCTTCTCTGTGAAGAAAAATCGCGGGTAGCCGAGGGTGCTGAATTGTTGTTTCCCTGCAGAATGCGCTTAGTTTTTAGTGATTTTCTTCTCATCAAAAATCTCAAGGGTTTGAAGATTGCTTGAAGGTTCTGCTGCAGCATCGCAGACTAGATCGAGGGTTTTTGGCCGCCGCAGCCTACCATTTTCTGTTTTTTACCCACGACTGGGGCATTCAATGGATCTGAGTTCGTGTTCATGTGTTTTTTCATCTGCTGCGACATCTGCAACCCCTCCCACATTGTGTCGTTTTTCAGCCTGCGTTTTTCCTTGCCGCACCTGGTGTTTTCATCCTATGACATCTTCCAGCATCTGCTCTCTTTCTTCCCTGACAGGCCTGTGTAGGGCGCACAAAGTGTTTTGTGGTCGTGTTTTCTGCGACTGCTACTCTTTTTGCGGAATTTTCACGACTCTTCGCACAATTTTTGCAGACTCGACCCACGTCAGGATTTTTCCCACTAGTTCTCTGTAGGTGTTTCTGGGTTTTCCCGTGTTTTTCTGCCTGCATGCAACCTTCAGCGATTGGAGAGATTTTCTTTTCGTGATATTCGTTCTTCTCTCTGCGCAATTTTCATGGTTTTGCCCGTGTTCCGACCACTAGGGTTTTATAGTTTTCTCCTTAAAAGATTATTTGGTGGGTTTTTAATAATTTTTTCTCCTTAAAAAAAATTCTGTTGGGTTTATAATTTTTTCCCTTAAAAAATTATTGGTGGGTTTTCATAAAAAAATTTCCTTGAAAATTTTCCAATGGGTTTTAATAATTTTTTCCCTTAAAAAATTCTGGGACTGTTTTATAAATTTTGTCCATTAAAAATTATTGTGGGTTTTGTGTGATTTTTTGCCTTCAAAATCGTTTTGTAAAAAGGTTTTACCGTTTTTCCTATTTTGATCTGTCTTGGATTTTGTGTCTTGGGTTTTGATTGATTTTTCACCTCAAAAACTGTGTTGGGTTTTTGTCGATTTTTCACCTCAAAAATCGTGTCGGGTTTTGCTCGATTTTTCTCCTCAAAAATCGTGTTGGTCATCTATAATTCACGATCTTCGTGTGGGATTCTAAGTTTTTGCCTGATTTTTTCCTAAAAAATCATGGGTACAAGTGTTTCTGTCTTAGAATTTTTACCATTTTTTCTGAAAAAATGATGCTCTTTTATTTTTAGTTTCTGGGTTTGACAATTTTTTCCTCAAAAATCGTGGCTTCTTGCAGTATGTTTTGCTCATCTGCAAAAGTTTGTGGACAATGTGTGTTATCCAGAAGTTCTCCAGATTCTAGGAGGGTTAGTGACAGGCTCATCTCAGTGACAGAACGTTCTAAGAAGAAGGGGGCAGCCTTCTCTATTTTTCTATGGGTAGTTAGAACAATGACCATTAAGAGAGAGTACTATAATATTGTAATGTTTCTTTAATGGTCATCTTAGTTATCTTAGTCGTCTTTAGTTTTAGTTAGTTTCTAATTTCAGCTTCAATTTACGATTGTTTCTTTTAGAAACATCGTCTCTTGTAAATTCTTTATATAGAGCTTTCACTCCATTGTTTAATATATCAGAACATTTGAATACCATAACAACTAATGCATGAATTCAATTTGACAATACTAGATAGCGTCAAGGAAGATCAGCTAAAAGACCTTGCTAAGATCAATCCAGATTCCAAATGGATCATAAATGATGAGAAGGTAGTTTTTGATGAGGAATATTTTAATCTCTTGGGAAAAGCTGATCATATCCCAAGGATATTGATTGAATCGGGAGAGGATCTGCCCCAATAGCATCATCATCAAGACCTGTCGAACTCTAGTGTAGCATACTTTTGTGAAGAGCTTGGTGATTCTAATTGGGCTTGTACCATTGCTGAGAAACTATTTAGGAGTTCACTCAATTTCTAAAATTCTTCTGTTTTACACTAGGCATGCATTAGAGCAAGCAAAAAATAAAGTAACTCCTGAAACTGTATATACATTCCTGCTGAGTTTGACTTCATTTGTGTTGTTTTTATTGTAACTTAGATTCGAAAAATAAAGCACATTTGTGTTGGGTTCTAATTGCCGATAGGCAACATTAGAACCCAACTAAAGAGGTCGGGCCCATGTTGCCTTTACTTAGTGTGTAGCACCAAATTAAATGGGGCCTATGCATTGTAACGTGTGTGATTGTTATTTAAAATATGGCGCCAATACTCCTCTCAGCCGACTCAACCTTGGAGTCTATCCTCATATATATTGAGCACCATTTGATGCATTCAAAAGACAACTACATTACATGCAATAATTATTCTGCAAGTGCGAAAATCAGAAAGAAAGAATTCTAAATGCGAAGTGAAGGAAGTGTGCATTGAGGCAATTGTTAATACAAGGGTGAACTTCAATAGAAGATGCGAATTGCAAGACATATGTGAAGCCAAAGACAATTTCCAGATCTGTTCATCTGAAGGTCATCTTGCTGTTACATGCTAAACAGATTCAAGAGGTGTATTGTTGTGTGAAAGGCTTAGACAAATTGGTGTGCCACGTCAAAGCTACCAGTTAAGTAATGTACTGTTACAATTGGATATAATTCATAGTCAGATCTGAGGATCTTTTGGCTGGGTTTTTCCTCCTAGGAGGTTTTCCCAGGGTATTTGTGTGTCGTGTTCATTTTGCTCAATTTATGTTTATGTCTAAGTCTGAAAGTAATTAAACTAAACAGCAAATATATTGATTTAGTAATTAACTTCAGTTTTTCTGAGTATAGTTTAAATCTGGAAGTCTAAAATCAACAATTTGAATATGTATACGTTTAAAAATTAATGTGTAGCGGCTTCTACTTCTCTCTTGCACGGTATGCAAAAGGATGATCCAAACCATCCCTTTTTGCAAAGTAGTCACCTAGCAACATTTTTTCATGAAGAACAAGACACATGAATGTATTTATTTTCATCTAACATTTTCTGCTTCAAAGATGTCGCATTACTGATTATAAGTGTTATATTCTACTTCAGTCAAGATTTGTCAACTAGTTGTGTTGTTCAATCTCCATTATACTTTGAACTCCATCTGAATATTGTGGTGCCCTTGGAACAATACACCTTAATTAAAGTTCTTTAATTATTTTTTCTATTTCTTTAGCTTTCCTCAGCAAGAGCTTTCTAAGTAACAAAACTTACATCTCACCAAGATTACTGACCCTACTTTAGCTAGTCTCTCAAATCTATAGACCTTTTCCTTCCAATTCTTACAAGAGTGCTTCATAGATGTGTTTATCAGTATTACTCATTATCTCGCATGGAACCATTAGCTGTCAGTGTTTTATTTTAATGGAAATTTCTTTTCTGATCTTGCCATTTGTTTCCTTTATTATCTTGCTTGGGTCTGGTGGGTGATCTTTGTACAATCTACACACCTACATCATAACTGATGCTATATTGAAGGGTTGCATAGTAATTTTCTGTGTATAGCAGATACTAACCATTTCCACGAGAACTGACTTTGGCAAAGCAAGCAATGTGAATATGCATACTGATATTGCTTGCAGTGCCAACATCAAGTGGATTCATCCTGCCAGTGTAAGCAATTTCTTTGACACTTTGAACTGCTTTGCAATCAGTGAGAATACTAGATATTAGAAATGTGTTTCTTTGAATCCCAGGATTGAGCATTATCATGTTTCTTCATGCTGTGTAATAAAAGAATATTTATTTTGACTGAATTGATCTGTTATCCTGATGATTGTTTCTATGCATACAGTATTTGCTTTATGATTTTCAAACCCTTCAGAAGAACTGTATTATAGCACAATGAGAAGTCTGTCAACTGCAGCACAATGAGAAGTTTAATTTAATGAGAAAACCCATTGTTAACTCTGCTGCTTTGAGTAAAGTATTTCCTGCACAACCATAATGCTATCAAAAACCTATCTCTGTTTTACAAAAAAATGTTTGTTCCTGGGAAACTATTTTAGGCAGTTGCATTGAATTCTTTTTGCCATCACCTTTAATATTGTTTTATAAACTATACAAAGAGAGATAAGCCAGTATATTTTGCAAGAATTTGCATATGCTTTTCCAGGAATCAGTAACAGATGTGTGCTATTCCTCTTCAGAAGTCATCAGGCTCTGGTGACTTATGCCATTCCAACAAGAAAACTAGATTTTTCAGCTCCTCTTCCTTAACTGGTTTTAATTTTTGTGTTTCTCCTCCTGTGGTTGGTTCAAATGTTTTTGTTAAAATCTTCATTTGAGCACACTTCGATCAGATGAAGGGGTTAAACCATGAACGCTTTGCTTTGAAATATTTCTCTTGAATCAAGAAACCATAAAATGAGCATCAAGTGCGTGCATGCTCCATAATGAACCTGAGAAAGAGCATATTTGAGGTGTATGTAAACAATTCTTGTATTCATGTTCTTGAAATTTATTATAGTGTATTCCACGAGAACCTAAGAAAATCATCATCTGCCAAATGTGACATTAGTGTTTTGGGAGCAAATGGTAAAACCAGAATAAGTATATTTTTACTATAACAAGTGGAAAATGTTTAATTGAATATGTGCAAATAAACTTTGCACAAGAAAAAAATCAGATTGGCTAATATGCCAATTTTGAATAAAGTGAATCCTAACCAAGACACAAAAGAATTTATTTGTTCTTAACATAGATTGCAGAAAAGAGATACAAGTTAGAAACGTGATTGGGTATGAGTCACATCAAATTTGTCACTTATAAAATGAATAATCAATTATCTAGCTAATGAATGGTAATAAGGAATAATTGTGTGTGCATTGTAAACATAAATGATAAAACCATACCTAATAAGAAGTTGAACTAGATATGCTCAATCAACCAAATTTGAATGCTTTGCAAATAAGATCAATGAAATTTTCAAGCAACTATGCAACACCTAGTTGGATTTCCACAAAATGTTGGCACATATGATGATATACTATTTGTTGATCAGTTGACCAAAATAGCCCATTTTGTACCAAAGCATAAGACAAGTAATCCACCTATGGTTGTGAAAGTCCTTGAAAAATGACACCTTCAGAATAAAGGAATAAATGGGCAGAACACTGAAATTTGGCAAGCTCCGTCAAATAAAATTGCATTACATAATGCAAGTGAATAGATGTTCAAAGGGATATTTATCCAAAGGATTGAAAACAAAGACTATCAGACTTGTCATGCTGATTATCTTCAGTGATAGGTCAAAAAGAAATATTATCCATGGTGTGTTGAGCAGATTTAAAAACAATTTATCTCAAACAATTGCATTCTAAGTCAACAAAACCTAAAATAGTATGTGAATCCAACAGTTTCCCCTTAAGAATTTATATAGTCAAGTGGCAAAAGATATCTTTTTCAAAATGGCTCAAGCAATTGAGAACTCCAAAAATATTAATGTTTCTGGAAGCAAAACCTACACAAATAAACCTCACAATTACAAAGTCAGTTTTTCTGATGATTTAACAAGAAACAATTACACTAATTATGAACTTAGTTAACACATCAACACTGGAACAACAAATGAAAGGTGAATTATGCTTTTGATTAAACCTTTTACTTATAAAATTAAGCTAACTTTGAAAATCAATTTTTGCAAAGCTACTTTCATGGTTCAAACCAGATAGCTTAAGACATGTCAATATGTTCTGTTATACAGAGATTCAGACACACAAATGTTGTGTTTGCCTAGCAGGAAACCCAAGTACATTGCAATAAGGTTACATAAACTCTCCTCCATTAATTCATGCAAACTTCCCAGTTAAAAATCTAACATTTGATTCTATTCAAAATTGCTTTGCTTCTAGTTATGATAATGTACGGTAAGCTCTTATCTTTAAGATAATAATGGAAAAATATCACTTAAACAAAGAAATGCATACCTTACTGGACCGTGCATGAGCAACAGAGTACTGAGTCTGGTCCTTGATTATTGGGAAAGACGAATCACCACTTCCATCTTTGTTCTAAAAAAAAACATGAATCAAGACAAATCATGCCAATTTTCTCAGGTCTTCATCTATAACTACAGTTTGTAATGTCTAGCTAGTTAATGAGAACAATTAAGATTTATAGGTCAACCAGAGAAGCTTACCTTATCGTATACATATAAGTTTCCATCTGCATGTGCTGCAACAAAAACACCATCTCCTTCAGGTAACCATGCAACAGCACTACATCGGCTGCAGAACAAAAAAATAATTACCGCATTTTAACATTTGATGATGACAAACTAAAAAGATTGAACCTAAAATACAACATGAAAGATATGTAAGTACATAATGCCGCAGTCAAGGAACTAGCTATAATGTGACTACTTGGCAAAGAGAAGATCATGACATTAGTCCGAAATATGTATCTGTTAAGTTCCTAATTAAACAATGCTACTCATAGATCCTATGAATAAGAAAATATAATACTATATTTCATTATTTCTATCCCATTCAAATTCATAGTATGTTCATAGAAAGTTCTCATAATAAGATTTCCATATCATTCTTATAATCCTAGCAAGATCACCTCAATCATTGGCAAATATGAGATTTCCATATATTGTTCCTTTCATTCTAACCATTTAACTCCAAGTCTTGACAGTGCATAAAAATATGTGCAGTTTCAACCACTGTCTAAAAGAATGATAACTGTTTTCCTATGTGCATGGATCAATGAAAATTGAGTATTCAATGCAAAGATTTTGGAAACCTTTTTCAGCATGTCTCTGTTTAGTACTTGTATTAATTACCAAATTTCAGTAGTGATTCGTAAAGAATCTAGGAGAATATAAGTCCCTTTTGGACAGATTTTATCAACAGTACCAGGTCAATCCATATGTAGAAGATTAATTAATTTATATATTAACTTATCAAGTGCCACTTTGAATGGCAATCATAGAAAGTACTAGCCTCCTTTGATTACATCTTGATTTATAGCAAAACATAGAAAAAAATTGAAAAAATCTTTAACAAGATCTAATAGCATCATAAAAGCAGCGTATCTTTGCCAGAAAACAAGCTACATAGTCGGTAAGGAATTGGAATTCCTGCTTTACATAATTGCAGTGAATAGCATTAAGATGGATAGAATAAAGATAAAGGCAATGACAACATGATCTAGGCCTCACACATCTATCAAATTGCATAGATTTTAGAACCAATTGCATATCATTAAATATGTAAATACAATTATGCGCCAATACCTGTGGAAGAACCAATGAAGAAAGACAATTACAATGGCTTCAGAAATCCTTTACAAAGGATGAAATTGTGTCATCAGTCTCTATACTTGCTACACAAAATTTCAGGAAACCATCTCTTACAGTGTCATTACTCAAGGAGTGGTATCAAAGTCATCCATTAACAAGAAAGTAGACTGGGAACTTCTTGAAGAAAATGAGTCAAGAAGTCAATCCAATATTAAAGTGCAGGAACTGCAAGAACAGATACAAGTTTGTAGTGGATTTTGTAAATGTTATTCAATTTTCAATTCAAGGTGCAAGTTATATTCAAGTTATTCTTCCTTTCAAGTATATGTTAATTCGCAATATAATAAATCTGATTTATATGGTATGTTGCAGATGGAGAAAGAGCATTTATAAATTTCGATGTCCTTCCTACATTTCACCGATTGATATATATATATGCAAACATAGGAGATCAAGCAATACCTTGACCGGTCATGTCTATTAGACATGACCGATCAAGATATTACTTGATCGTGCCTCTTCAAACCATAATCGAATTAAACCGATAATCGGTGTGTATGCATTTAACATTAAACCCGATACCAATCGGTGTGTAAGCATTTAACATTAAACCCGATACCAATCAGTGTTAAACCTGATACCAATAGGTGTGTTAGCATTAACAATAAACCCGATACCAACCAATATCCTGTGCATTATGATTAGTAACCGATGTTAATCGGTATATAGACATTAGTTAGGAACCCGATTGTTAATCGGGATTTATATGCAAGGTTATATATATGAATCGAGGGATACGATCACAGCTAGATCGTATATCATGCATACAATCGATGATAAATATATAATAACTGAATCATGATCATAATCTCATGTGTATATATAAGATAACTAAAGTCTTATCATAGTCTATCGATGAGATAGATGATTGAATGAGAGACTTCATTTATCTCTCATTCAATCATTTATCTTACCGAGGCTATCATGTATCAACACTCCCTCTTAGCTAGGGAAGATAAATGGAAGACAACATATCTAGTATCACATTTCTCATTATGGTCTTATAATCTTACTCTTTATGGCACATCCATGGCATGTGACATGAAGTATCACCTAAACGCGTGATACAAAAGTTCATCACATCAACTTGTGATGACAAGATATCATCTAATCACGTGATATCAGTATTGCCTAAACATGCAATACTTACGAATAAATACATGAGAATAGTTAAATTCTCAACTTATCCAAGTTGTGGTATGTGCACTAACATTTTATCCAAATGTTTTACCACAACACAATCATGGCACATCCATAGCATACCAGAGATCCAGCATGATAACTGGTTTGAACATCATAAGATCGTCACCTTATAATGTCTACATACAAGTGTTCATTATCTGAGAGATCGTCACCTCTTAGACATGAACACAAGGGGTTTAAACCCATAAAAATCCTAACATGACAAAGAAGCTTTACACATAAAACATCTGAATAAGTATAGGAGTACAAAGCAAATTAAATTTCAATCATACCAAAACCTTTTCTGAAGTGCTCAACTTTCACCCTTGAAAGTGGTTTGGTAAGAATATCTGTTGTCTGATCTCCTATACAAATGTATTCCAACTGGATCACATTCTTATCTACCATGTCTTGAACATAATGATATGGAATCTCAATATGTTTGGATCTGTCATGAAACACCGGATTCACTGAAAATTTTATACAACTTTGGTTGTCGCAATGAATAACTGTAGGCTTCATTGGTTCACCGAATAACCCCACAAGCAGCTTCCTAAGCCATACTGCCTCTCGAGCAGCCATGGAGGCTGCAATGTATTTGGCCTCAGTGGAACTCTGTGCTACTAATGACTGTTTTCTGCTAATCCAGGATATCATGGATGAACCTAAACTGAAACAACATCCTAAGGTGCTTTTTCTGTCAGTTCCACTTCCGGCCCAATCTGAATCTGTTAATCCGTGTAGATCTAGTTCAACTATCTCATATTTGAGACCAAGTTTTAGGGTACCTTGTAGATATCTCATGATATGTTTTACTGCTACCAAGTGTATCTCCTTTGGTTCACACATAAACTGACTCAAGGCATTAACTGCATAACAGATTTCAGGTCTCGTATTTACAAGATACATCAGGGACCCAATCATTTGCCTGTATAGAGTGGGATCTGAGGGTTGTGATTCTGCTGCTGCTTCCTTAAGTTTATGAAGGTTTGTTTCCATTGGAGAGGTCATGGGTCTGCAATTTAGCATTCCAAATCTCTTCAAAATGTCCAAGGTATATTTACCCTGGTTTAGTATAATGCCATCAGAATTCTGCCTAATTCCAAACCTAGAAAATAATGAAGGAGTCCCAAGTCTTTCATATCAAATTCTTTAGCAAGGTCTTTCTTACACCGATCTATGAGGTGATCTTTTCCTGTGATTAACAAATCATCAACATATAAAATCAATATCAGCATATCACCTTTGTTTTGCTTATAGTAGAGATTTGGATCTGCATCATTCTTTGAGAAGCCTAGCCCTGAGAGATAAGTGTCAATTCTTTCATACCAGGCCCTGGGAGCCTGTTTAAGCCCATAAAGAGCTTTCTTGAGTTTACATACATGTGATTCTACATCATGAATCTCAAACCCTTCAGGTTGCTCTAGGTATACTTCTTGTGTAATCTCTCCATTAAGAAATGTTGTCTTTACATCCATCTGATGTACTTTCCATCCTTCTATTGCTGCAATGGCTAAGACTGTTCTTACTGAGGTATATCTGGCTACAGGTGCAAAGGTTTCTTCATAGTCAATTCCTTCCTTTTGTGAGAACCCTCTGGCTACAAATCTAGCCTTGTGTTTCTCAATGCTGCCATCTGCAACATGTTTGATTTTGAAGAGCCATTTGGAGGTGGCAACAGATTTTCCAGTTGGCCTAGGAACAATCTCCCAAACATCATTTTTCATAATAGATTGGTATTCCTCAGACATGGCATTCTTCCATACTTGATGTTTAAGTGCATCTGATACATTAGTAGGTTCTTCTTTTGAAAGATCATTCATGAGAGCAAGGTAGTTGGTGAGTTTGTTAGGCCTTTTGCTTTCTCTGAAGGTTCCTGAAGGAGCAGCATACTTCTAAGCTTCTTCTACAGTTTTGGTGGCCCATAGTGGTCTTTTCTTGAAATTTTCTCTAGGTGGGTTTTGAGTTTCACCTTCATTTTCCTCAAGACTCTCCCTCTGAAGCTCAGGAGCAGGGTCTTCCTCTATGCTAGGGGTAGGGATATAGACTTCAGGTTCTATTGAGCTTTGAGCTCTTTTGAAGGCTAAGTCTTCTTCAAAGATTACATCCCTACTCAGTTCAATATTCCTCTAACCAAGTATATAGATTTTGTAAGCCTTGGAGGTTTCACTATATCCCACAAGTATTTCCCTTTTTCCAGAAGGCTCTAATTTTAATCTTTTCTCCTTAGGTACATGAATATAGACAGGACACCCAAATATTCTAAGGTGGTTGATATCTGGCTTTGTTTTAGTAAAGACTTCCTCGGGGGTTTTAGCTTCAGGATGGGAGTGAGGACATCTATTTTGTATATATACAGCAGTGCTTGTTGCTTCTGCCCAAAGATTGGTATTTAGATTCTGATCAAGAATCATGGCTTTGGCAGCTTCTACAATTGTCCTATTTTTCCTCTCAGCTACCCCATTTTGTTGAGGATTATAAGGTATAGTAAGCTCCCTCTTAATCCCAGCAATTTTACAAAAATCGTTAAACAAATCTGAGGTGTATTCCCCCCCATTGTCAGTTCTTAGGGTTTTGATTTTATTTCCTGAGTAGTTTTCTGTTAGTGATTTAAATTCCTTAAACCTATTAAGGATCTCTTATGATTCTTTACATTTCAGAAAGTAGATCCAAGTTTTCCTAGAGTAGTCATCAACAAATATTACATAATACAAAAATCCCCCTAAAGAAGGTACGGACATAGGTCCACATACATCAGAATGCACTAATTCTAAAACTTTGCTTGTTTTCCTAGTACTATTTTGAAAAACACCTTTAGTATTTTTACCTAGGGCACATCCCTTGCATGCCTTTGAATGATATTGTTTTAACTTAGGTAGGCTTGTGACAAGGTTTCCCATTGATGATAAAGCTCTAAAATTCAGGTGACCTAGTCTTCTATGCCAAACTTCATTAGCATCTGTAGTTTCATGGATTAGGGCTAGGTTGGGCTCTGTGCACAGCTCATACAAGTAGCCTTGTCTTTGACCAATGGTTTTAGCTTTCTTGATAGATGAAATCTTTGGCCACGCCAACACTATGTTGTCCATGAAGGTCACTCTGTACCCATTATCCTCTAGTGCTGATATGGAGACTAGATTTCTCTTGATGCCTAGGACATATGGTACTCCTTTAAGTTGCAATGATACGCCTGACTTCAGTTTGATAGTGCAGGTTCCAACTCCTCTGACTAGATGTGTGGAGTCATCTCTGATAGTTACTTCCTCATCATTCTCCTCTATCATGGAGTCTAGCACTTCTTTACACCCTGTAATGTGTCTGGATGAGCCACTGTCGATCACCCAGGAGTTAACCTTGTTTGATGCTTGGTTTGTAAGTGCTGAGTAGAGTACATACTTCTCGGAGTCATCTTCCCCTTTAGATTTTCTTGCTTTGGCAAATGTGGCTTGTTGTTTGGCTCTTTCCGGACATTTGGCAACATAGTGTCTGAATTTGTCACATCTGTAACATTGAATCTATAAAAGATCCTTGTTGAAGGTGTTCTTGCCATGACGACCTTTCCTCTTCCTAAATTGTTTTTGCTTGCTTTTCTTATTGGAGTTTGTATTTAGGACTTGAAGATCTTCATCTATATTCTTTTGTTTGATCCCTTTCTTATTTAACCTTGATTCTTCTTGGAGACAGTCTGCCTTTAGCCTTTCAAACTTTGGAAATTTATCCCTTGCACTGATGCCTTGGACGAATGTTTCCCATATACTTGGAAACCCATCTAGAGCAATGAGTGTTAATTCATTGCTTTGGATCTCATATCCAAGGGTTGCTAGCTCATCCCTTAGGGCTAATATCCGCATGAAGTAGGCATTGACTGACTCCCCTTTGATCATAGCTATATGATTTATTTCTCTCTTTAAAGCCAAGGTTCTACTAGCATTGGATATCTCAAATGCATCTTTAAGTGCTTTGAACATGTTGTAGGCTGTTTCATGTTTCCTTATGATGGGCATAATATTATTCCTCACCCCATCAACTATGATTTTGATGGCCTTTTCATTTCCCTCTATCCAAGTTGCTTTGTCAGGTTCAGTCTCAGGTTCTGTAGTTTTAGTTTTTACAAATGATTCGACTTTATTTTCTCTTAGAATCATCTGAATTCTGAACTTCCATGCTGAGAAGTCATCACCTCCTCCGAGTCTATCTTCGAATCTGATAGTGCTAGCCATTAGGAGAAATGTGATGTTGAATATATGCTTGTCTTGAATTTTCCACAAAATTGAATAGCCTCAGGTACGATTTAACTATAGCTCTGATACCATGTAAATGTTATTCAATTTTCAATTCAAGGTGCAAGTTATATTCAAGTTATTCTTCCTTTCAAGTATATGTTAATTCACAATATAATAAATCTGATTTATATGGTATGTTGCAGATGGAGAAAGAGCATTTATAAATTTCGATGTCCTTCCTACATTTCACCGATCGATATATATATATTCAAACATAGGAGATCAAGCAAAGACATGACCGATCAAGATATTACTTGATCGTGCCTCTTCAAACCATAATCGAATTAAACCGATAATCGGTGTGTATGCATTTAACATTAAACCCGATACCAATCAGTGTGTAAGCATTTAGCATTAAATCCGATACCAATCGGTGTGTAAGCATTTAACATTAAACCCGATACCAATCGGTGTGTAAGCATTTAACATTAAACCCGATACCAATCGGTGTTAAACCTGGTACCAATCGGTGTGTTAGCATTAACAATAAACCCGATACCAACCGGTATCCTGTGCATTATGATTAGTAACCAATGTTAATCGATATATAGACATTAGTTAAGAACCCGATTGTTAATCAGGATTTATATGCAAGGTTATATATATGAATCGAGGGATACGATCATAGCTAGATCGTATATCATGCATACAATAGATGATAAATATTTAATAATTGAATCATGATCATAATCTCATGTGTATATATAAGATAACTGAAGTCTTATCATAGTCTATCGATGAGATAGATGATTGAATGAGAGACTTCATTTATCTCTCATTCAATCATTTATCTTACCGAGGCTATCATGTATCAACAGATTTACTGTGTCACACCATTTATTGGAAGTTTCCTCCAATACTTGCAAAAAGTAATTCAAGAAATGATGACTTAGAAAGAAAATCAGACCAATGGTTCAAATGGTTCAAATTTATTTAGTAGCAAAAGGTAAAAAATGGAGGGACAATTTATTAAAATAATATTATATCTATTTCTATAATGGTGATCTTAGTTGTCAACTTTGTTGTCTTTTTAGTTTGTTTAGTGTAACTACTGCTTCTTTTATTAGAAGGCATAGTTAGCTTTTTAGTTTTTAGCTTTTTAGCTTTCTAGCTTCATGTTGAAGCTTCAGTTGAGCAGTTTGTTCTTTCTTGTAAACCTCTATTATACGTTGTATATTCATTAATATATTCAATCCCATTATTTTTCATGGTCTCAGAGCGGGTCGATGGGATTTTTTAGGATTTGGCGAATTTTTTAATAAAAATTAGTCGAGCCTTGCTGCCTGGATATAATTTCCAGAAAATTTTTTAAAAGTTTTTATGGAAAAAATCTGAATCATAAGATTTTTTTCTTCTACAATTTTCGTGAAGAGGGTTTAGTGCAGAATCGTGGGTCGTGTATCTGATAAAGAATTTTCGAAGTTTTTTTTTGGCCACGCATTTTTGAGGTTGTGTTTAACAACGAAGGGTTTTATTACCGTGGTTTCTAACACACAACATTTTTTTGGCCAGCGTTTTCTAACACGACATTTTTTCAGCCAGCATTTTGCTTTGTGGGTGCCACGATCTGGGTTTTGTTTTTGCACGACCGTTTTGTGGATCTGGGCGACACGGTTTTCTTGGGCTGTGTCTGTTCGTGGTGTTTGTTTTGCTGTCGCGATTTTGCCACATGACCTGGCCTGTGTGCTAGGTTTTGACTACCGATTTTTGAGCCCTCTTTTGCAAGTTCGAAGGTGCGTGTGTTTTTTTTAAGCCGCGATTTTCAGTAAATCGCAACGTCTTTTGCAACATCTAGGGTTTTTCCAACCCTTTAGTGTGCGCTCGTGGTGATTTCTAAGATCGTCTGCAAGTCCCGGTGGGTCTTGGTGTTTGCAACGCGTAGGTTTTTGCAAAATTCCCATGCGAAATTTCTCGTCAGGTTTCCCTTTGTCATTTCCACGCGATTCAGATTTCTTTGTGTTCTCTCTTGCAAGACGGGGAGATATTTAGCTTGCTTGTGTTCGGCAATTTCTGATTTTCTTATAAAAAAATTTGTCCAAAAAATAATTATTCTGGGTTTTTGTAATTTTTCATTAAAAATTATTTCGAGTTTTAATAATTGTCTTTAAAAAAATTAGTTGTTGGTTTTTTGTTTTTTTTTGCCTTAAAAAATTATTTGTATGGGTTTTCTGATTTCATTCCACAAAAAATCATGAGGGTTTTAATAATTTTTTCCTCCCTTAAAAAATTATTCAAGGTTTTCACAATTTTTTCCTCAAAAATTGTTTGCTAGGTTTTCACGATTTTTTCCTCAAATTGTTTGTGGGTTTTCACGACTTTTTCCACAAAAATTGTTCGTAGGGTTTATAATTTTTATCATCTATAATTCACAACATTCATGTGGGATTCTGGTTCTCTGGGCATATTTCATTGAGTCGCGATTAATCGTGAATAATTGCGAATCGTCGGAAATGCTGACTTTTTCCCCAAAGTCTGGCCAATAAAATCGTTGACTATCAGTCAACCACTTTGGCTGACTAATTGCAGGTAGAACCCTGCAAAATCATGTTTAAATTGAAAATTCTGAAATATCTGCTCGGCTAAAAAAATGATATAAACCCTAAAAATCACCTGTGAAAATAGGCCGATTCTGGGTATAGTTTGCATGGAATCAGTTAGGGTTCGAAATTTTTGTCCTTAAATTTTTTGCCGGACATTTTGACCTCTGCAAAACCTTAATGACTTTCTGTATCGCTGAAAATTGAAACCTTAAATATTTTTGTTTGCATTCTGAATAAGAGCCTCGCCTTGTCTCATTGTTTCACCTTAGAATTATAAATAAAAAATCGGAAATTAATGTTTCTGCAACTGATAAAGCTCGAGGAATACGAGAATAAGCTTTCCGTGGTTTCCTTGTTTTTGGTATCGATAACTTTAAATTAAAATCTGAACTCTAAATTGAAAACTATGACATCTAATTTGGGGGATTATAAACTTTATATATTTATAAAAAAAATTAATAAGCGACAATCCTTACATTCATTTATATTATTATTTACTATATGTTTAATATATAGTTAAAAATAATTTAATAATTAACATTATTAAATAATTTGTCAATTAATATTATTATATATTATATTAGTGTGTCATTTATTAAACTATATAGAATAATTATATAGTTTAATAAAAATGTAAATTAGAAATATAAATAGTTTAAAAATTAAAAATTTGTATCTTTATAGACCATTAATAAATGTAAATAAATAATATTTATTTTTAATTTATAATGTATATTATTTAATTTTTAATATATAATTAATATATATATTTATTTTTTAATATGTTTTTTGTACAGATGTACCGAACGTACCGAGTTCCTCAAAAAAAAATTGACATACCAATGTATTGTACCCACTTACCCCGATGCTGATTCCAATTCGGCAACCTACCTACATCTTTGTGCTATGGAAATGCCCTTAAATTTAAAAAGAAAGTATTCTGTCTCTTTTTTTATAATTTTTTACCTTTTTTTTAATCCAATTTTTTGCCAACTTTTTCCCGATTAATTCCCGATTTTTTCAAAAAATCTTATACTTTTGTTTTGCTGATTAATTCCCCAAACGGTTAATGCTTCTTTGCACTATGGTATATAGCACAGGGCCATACAACAAGAATTTTTTTCATTTGGTAGAAGAGATTTCAAACCCAAATTCAATGCAGACTGCAGACTGCAGATGGAGGTAAGTCCATGGTACCATCATGCTATCGGATAGCTACCTCTGGCAATGGAAGCAACCATTACTTGAGTGCACTCAGTTTAGCTTTATTTTTCTTAGTAAGTGCTTAAATATATCAATTTATTTACTACTTCAGTTTTGTCTAATCCCGCTATGCTGTAAATATGTCTACATCGAGCAGGCTAATAGCCTTTGTAATGGTTTAGTTTGGCAATTTGATTGCCTTCAGCAACCATGATAATTTGTTTTCTCAACAAGTGGCCGAATAGCTAATAACAATTTTGTATCTGTTACATATTATTAATTATTTATTGAACACTAAATTTTTTTCCTAAAAAAGAATAAGATTGACAGAAACCAATTTTTTTAAAGTTTACATAATTAGAATTCAATCAGAAAAAAAATATTGATTTTGTATTCATCACTTAGCATGGCAAAAATTAATCTTTTCAATTTGTTTTCATTTTTAAGTTCGGTTATACTTTGCTGTAAATTTTCCTACATGTTCTTTTACTCCATTTCCAGATATGACTACAAGATATAAAAATAATGGCTTAAGATTATCCAAAAATTTAAAAGATTAAATGGGCAAAACAATAACATAAGGGCAGAAAATTTGCCTAAACAACATAAAATGGTAATTTTCTTTCAATATTTAACAAACAAATTTGAAACAGCAATGTTGGCTTTACCAGACAACATAGAGGATTTCATCCAGTTGATTTTGTATGCCAAAAACTATATCCCTGTCTGGAAAGATTGCAAAGGCATGACGACTTAATGTTGCAACCTATTACCCCAAGAAAGCTTATAAGGTCTTGTTGTCCAAAGAAACGTATATCAATGGACTTAACAAAAGGAGACAAAAAGGCTCCAAAGATAAGTAGCTTTGTCTGTTAAGACCTAAGTTGCTGAATCGGGTACAGGTACAAGGGTAGACTATGTCAGTATGGTAGATTTTTTAAGGGAAGCTGGGTATGTTTTGGGTGTGTCCAGACTCCATACAATATATATATATATATATATATATATATATAGAGAGAGAGAGAGAGAGAGAGAGAGAGAGAGAGAGAGAATTTATATTTAATAATCTAATATTTTTTATGACTTCTATTTAATCAGACAATACTATATATTGAATTATAGAAGTTGACTTATAGCTGTCGAATTATATATACTTCTCTGATTTTTATACTTCTCTTCAAGATGACACATAGCATCACAAAGAGATTTTAACGAAAATTTGATATAATGCTGCTAAATGCTTAAATCCAGAAAATTCAACTGCTGGGGAGTAGTACTCAAGGATGGTGTTTTGCCTGTGGAATTGTCCCTTGAAACCATCCTTGAGTACTACTGCCCAGCAATTGAATTTTCTGGATTTAAGCATTTAGCAGTATTATATCAAATTTTCTTTACAATCTCTTTGTGATGCATGTATCATCTTGAAGAGAAGTACAAAAATTAGAACAGATGTCAGATTTGCTTGCTTCCAGGAAGGAGGACGAATATTACGTATGGTTTCTAACCATCCATTCATTTTGTATGGCTAAATATCATCACCACTATTTGTAAAGGGAAAACACAATAAGATGACTACAAATGCACACCAGTCGAATGAGTGGATGGCACAAAATATATCAGTGGCAGTATACAATGTCTGGAGACCAGAATAAAATATATCAGTGGCAGTGTATGGTATAAGAACCAATGTACAGTGTGGCAGTGTATGGTGTGTGAGAACCAACGTACAGTGTGTTGTCAGAGCACAAAATATATCCAGAATAGGCAACTTTGCTGGAGAATAGCATGCTCCCCTAGTTCATCAAGTGATGTTTTCTACCAGTGTTCCTACCTTCACTCAGAGTGATGGAATAAGGGGGGGAGGTTGTTGGAAATATTACATTATGGTAAAGGTAAATATAGGTTAGTAAATAAATAAATATTAGTGAGATAGTATTAATATAATAATTGATAACGTACTGTTGGTTTGGGTAGTCTCTGCAAGTTATAATACAGTTGTTGCGTGGTTGAGAATGGAAATGAAGGCAATGGCATTATAATCATAAACCAAATTTGTAATCAATGTCAATACACTCAATCGTTCCCACAATATATATTTAGTGTGTCATTCATAACGTAAACCTGCAATATTGTTTTGTGCTCATTCTTTCCGATAATTACCATTATGGGGTAAATGCTTGAAACTTGTATCTTCGGAAATAGTAGCCATGAAAATGTCATGATGCACAAGGAGTTGAGTTTTCATGGATCTCTTGATTGAAGACTTTGTATTCTAGGTGTATCCAATAAAAGCAAAACTTTCATTAAGTTTTGGGTGTCTATATGAATCATACAAGTGATTTGATAATAAAAATTTAGAATTTGGAGATGGAGGACCAAACTTATAAGATTGTTTATGCTAATAAAAGATATCATGGGCAAGGATGAAAAACACACGTGTTGTTCAAGCACCCATCTTTATTGTAATGTTGAGTTCCTACAAGCTTCTTTCCAGGATCTTGTAACTGCTGCCGCAATGATACTGAGTACACTGTATTGCCAGACCACATTTAAAATGAAATCAAATGCCAAAATTTTGACTCACACATAGGGAAAAATTAAACTATTACAAAATTGAAATCATAGAACAAGTTGGGCTGCATATAAGATTGCCAGAGTCCAATTAGTACCGTCTCCAGAGTTCAGACCAATTATAAGGTCATGGCCATCCTTGGCATCAGGATCAAAGGCATGGCAAATTGGATTTGAGCTACTAAAATGGATTGCTTTAATCGGATCCTGAAAAAATGATAACCATCAGGAGGATTCAGATATACTACCCAACAGACACTTCTAAAATATACTGCAAAGATCTTTAAGGCATTCAAAACAAGTTGACAGGACATACAAAGATCTCAAGGCATTTCATATAGGCAAAACACAATGTAAATGCTTTAATTTTCTCTACCTTGTCATGTGAATTGAAATCGCTAATAAACAGTGTGTCCCCCACATTAAAAATGACATATGTGCCTTCCCCGTCATAATTTGAAGTTGTAGGCCCATTGGTTGTAGATGAGATACCATGTGTGGAAGAACTTGTCTTGCTTCCTGCAACAGTTTTACTTGTTCCATTTCCCCCTCCAAAACTTAGTGTCCGGCTTCCATTGCCAGCCCCTAAAAGCTTCTGAGCTAACCTCACACCAGTGATGCTGCTTGAGCTGATTGAAGGTAAGGGCTGTGAAACTGGCTTTTCCTTCAGATGAGCAAGGGTGACCTGCAAACAAGAGCCTATTCAGTAAATTGCTTTGAATGATGCTTTCCTCAATTACCCCAAAAGTGGGGCATAGTAAGCATAACAGTCTAACTAGGGCCATGAAATAGAACAAAAAATAATGCAAAATTTCAGCAACTATAAGTTTGAATTGATCATTTATAAAGAGTAATCATCTTGTACCATTTGATTCAAGTAACTAGCACCTCATGTGTTGAGTAGGATCTAACTGGCCCTACTCAGTTGATTACTTCAGATTAAGCTTCCTTAACTTTCCTAATGCAATTCAAATATTTATGGCAATCCAACTACTAACATTAAAGAGATCAAAAACTATACAAAAATTCAACTAGTGTAGGCTTGAATTGTTCTGAGATATAGAAAACCATATTGCCAAAGGTATGGACATACAAATGTAGAATTGAGGGTTAATTTGTGTGAATGTGTAGTCAGCCATAGAATTTGGGTCAACTAAGCCAAGTTGTAGAAAGCCATATGTATCAAGGTTTGATTTTATCCAATCACAGATACATGGATTATTCTGATTATTGCACTAGATTTAAAGAAACAGTGCCATCAGTGCAAAATAGGATCAAGATAGACAACATCAACACTACAAATTAATTCCTGAAGGTACAGATCAAACATGAGCTTCAACTGTTCCAAGTTATAGAAGGCTATATGGACCAAGGTTTGCATACAACAAATTGTCTCGTTAGAGATTATGAGAGTGTAACTACCCTACATCATAGGAGTCATAACAAAAAAGTGCCTTGGGACTGGAGTAGAATCAATCTGAATCACATCAGTGGCACCCAGTCATGCCTACTAGTATAAAGCAATCATGTACTCAACATCCTACAAATATGAGCAATCACACACCTTTCAATGCATTTAAGATGAACTTGGATTGCTCCAAGTTATAGAAGTTTATCTGCAAAGTTTCAAATACACCTTCTTGTCAAATTGGGTTGTTGTCCAAGTGTATAATTATCCTATAGTATTGCTTCAAGGAAATAGTATCTCAGATGTGGAGTAGGATTGAACTACAGAAAATCAACAGTGGAAATTTATTCATACAAGTACAGGCCAATCTAACACCACATTGCACTTAACAACTATAAGCTTGAGCCTTGAATTGCTTAAATTAACAGAAAGGTATATGGTATCTAAAGAAAGGTTTCAATGCATCCAATTGCAGCGTTCAGGATTAAGATGTTCAAGAGTGTAACTGGGTCATGAGAATAGCAACTCGGGATACAGTTTAGGATCAAACATCACATCAACAGCTCAAATTCATTCCTATTACTATAGGCACCACATCAAATGTAAAAGCTCGCTCTTACAAGCATAAAAAAATAATTCACACTAGACAGAATGCAATTTATAATTTGTTGTTAAACTTGTTATACAGGCAAATTTACTTCACGAAAATCAAAACCATTGCCACCAGATAGAATTGCAACTAATGCATACAGAAAAAACAGGAAATATTTCAAATACTAAAAAGTTAATTTAATTAAAATGATACAGTAAGCATAGCAGAAAGGACTGCACGGAAAAGATAAAACATATGGAAATTTTCTGAAACTGTGTTGGATAGCCCCATGCTATAGATAGCTATATTGAATAAGGTTCTATACACCTAACTGCAACAGTAAGGTTTATAAGAGTGTGCTTGTCCTTTAGCATAGAATCAGGTGTGGAGTAGGATCAAACTGCATCACATCATGACTATGAATTCATTTTTCCAAGTAGGAAGCAATTATGCACCCTTTGATGCATTAACTATAAAGCAGTTATTGGCATAATTCCACAGCGCTTCAGAATGATGATACTGAAAAATAAATTGAATGAATGATTCAATAATCGGATGATCTATTCAACAATATACAAGCGTATATATAGAGATTACAAGACGACGTTCTAAATTAAGAACAAGTCGTTTAAAATGAACTACTAAAAAGCTAAACGCTAAATAAAGCTTAAAAGCTAATTAACTAAAAAGAAAAAGCTAAACGCTAAATAAAGCTTAAAAGCTAATTAACTAAAAAGCTAAATGACCATTAAACAAGGAACTAAATATAGGTGACTAAAATATAATTAAATATTCTAATACCCTCCCTTAATGGTCATTCTATCTACTAACTACCCTACAGAAGACACTACAGGTCTTTTGATCACAAATGAAAAGAACACTTTGCTGCAGTGGAGACCCTCCCTAGATCTGAAAAGTGTTAATGACCAAGAATACCAGAATCCATCCAACCTGATGTTGGGCAACCAAATTGAAACCTGAAACCATGATTTTGAGGAAAAATCGGGAAACCCTCCAAAACTGAAGATACAAATCATCATTTTTGTGGAAAAAAATGGTAAAAACCCTTAAAACGATTTTTGTGAAAAAAATCGAACAAAACCCTGAAACTTCGCATGGCAAGACCCAAAACACCACATGGTAAGACACCAAACATCACACGGTAAAACATCAGACATCATGCAGGAAAACACCAGACAACATCACATGGTAAAATACTAGACATCACGTGATAAAACAGCAAACCTCACGCAGCAAAATAGCAGACATCACGTGGTAAAACAACACTCCCTGATTTTTGAGGAAAAATCAAGCAAAACCCTCCCATGATTTTTTTTGTGGAGAAAAATCAGAAAACCCATCCAATGACAAAATCAAAAAGCATAGAAGGCTGACTCCTTCTCTTCAGAATGCTTTGCAACATGAGCCTGTACCTGCTCCTGAGACCCTCCCTGGTTGGACCTTTGAACATCCAACCTCTTTCTGCAGGATTTCTGGATATGCCCAGATCTACCACAATAGTGACATGTGAATCTCTGCGTGAACCCCTCCTTAGAGTTGTGCTGCCCTTTCTGCTGTGAGTAATCACCTTTGCCCTTTTCCTTGGCAGTAAAAGCTTGTTCCGCATTGACACTGTTACTACCAAATTGTTGCTTCCATCTATCTTGTTGTAGAAGCTTGGTGCAAAGATCGGGAAACTTCAAATCAACACTAGTAGAAGAGATATTGAGTGTGTCAATGAAATGCTCGTAAGAGAGGGGAAGACTTTTCAGCGTGATCACTACCATATCCTCTTCCACCATGGTACGACCAATAGCTTCCAACTGATCACGGATCTCCTTGATCTTCATAAGATGTGCCTAGATAGATGTCTTGTCATCCATCATGATAGAAAACAGCATATTCTTCAAGAAGAAAGCTCGGCTCTTGTCAGACGTTTCTTGAAGATCCTTTTAAGAGATCCCAGATCTCTTTAGCTGTTTTACCTGAAGGCACCTGAGGGAGTTGATCATCTGTGACGGATAACTTGATAAGCATGACAGCCTCTCAATTCTTCACATCATGTTTGTCTTGATCATCACCTGCTGTTGTAGGACGAGATTCCTTGCCCAAAACAATCTAATCAAGACAACGATACTCAAAAATTGAGAGCATCCGCTGCTTCCAGGTATTATAGTTCTACCCATTGAACTTCTGACTGCTCTCCAACATGATGTTGGTTAATGATGCCATCACGGAAATCGAGGTTGATTAAGGTCAACTGAGTGAAAGCAAGAGACAAAAGAATCTGATTTTTTTTTAAAAAAATCAGAATAGAAGCAGCTGCTGAAAAAACTGAAACCCTATAGGAGAATTTTGGCACGAATTCCAAGGCACCAAGAATCTGCAACCAAAATAAAATTTCGACTTGAATTGGAGGGTCAAAACCCTAGTCGAAAATTGCAAAAAACCTAGGAAAATTTTCAATCTGCAAAAAAAAACTCCAGGTTGCAGGCCCGAAAATCTCCAGAACTCTTAAAAAACATGAACTACTGCCCAACACAAAGAAATCCGCCCACGAACCAGAAACCCTAAAAAAACCTTCATAAAAGCAAAATTGTTTTTTTATTAAAAAACAATAAAAAAAAATCTGGAAAATATTCCAGAAATAAGGCCATGAATTTTTATTAAAAAATTCGCCAAACTTTAAAAAATCCCATCAACCCGCTCTGATACCATGAAAAATAAATTGAATGAATGATTCAATAATCGGATGATCTATTCAACAATATACAAGCATATATATAGAGATTACAAGATGACGTTCTAAATTAAGAACAAGTCGTTTAAAGTGAACTACTAAAAAGCTAAACGCTAAATAAAGCTTAAAAGCTAAATGACCATAAAACAAGGAACTAAATATAGGTGACTAAAATATAATTAAATATTCTAATAGATACAAGATACAAGGATGGGGGGACCAAGGATCTAAATCTGGGGAAAGAAGGGAGAAAGTGGTGCACATAATATACAAATAATAATTAATAATTTAATACAATTAATATTAAATTACAATGTATAATATTTATGTTCATATATTAAAAATAATAAACATAGATGGAGTCTTACTAGCTAGGATCATGTGTGTCAGGCCAAAGCAATTTGGTGGCCTGGGCCTTACGCAGACCATTCTTAATAACCACGCCTTGGCTGCTAAGCTTTATTGATGATGGTATAAGCAACCAAATCAACTTTGGGCTAGAATTCTTCACTTCAAATATCTAGGCAGAGTTAATGATACTGTGATTCCAAGAATGGATCTGCTTGGGAAAGGCTCAAGGGTTCAGAATACTATTAAAAAGATTTTGCTCATTAAGGATGATCTCTTCTGGGTTATCCAATATGGTTAGAGGTCCCTTTTATCAGTTATCAAATATAGCTATAAGTCTCTTTTCTCAGTTATCAAATATGGCTATAAGTCCCTTGATCTAAAGAATGGTGAAAATAGAGATTTACCTTGGTAGTAGAAAATGGAACAAATTCAACTGCCTAAAATGCAATTTCCTTACTTGTTTGCTCTATCAAAAAAAATGACTCACCTAGGACAATATCAGAGAGATAGGATTTCAAATCCCTTTAAAATGTATTCTGTGTAGCACAAAGGAGGAATTTGCTGCTCACCATTTCTTCCATTGTCCTTTTGCCTTAGGTGTTTAAGGAAAATGGTGGCAGATCTAGCACAAGGAGGAATTTGCTGCTCAACTTTTCTTCTATTGTCCCTTTGCCTTAGGTATTTAAGGACAATGGTGCCAGATCTAGAACTGACATGTTGTTTCCTTGTGTAGGTTCTGGGCAAGCATGGGATAACCACCTCCTTCAGCTTCTTCTCTTAATGTTGCATGGGAGTTTTGTCCTATGTTTATCCTTTGGCAAATCTAACTTGAACAAAACTGTAGGATTTTCCAAGGCCACCATAGTCTCATCTCCCAAATATGGCAGAAGGTCATGGATTCTCTCAAGAAGACCAATGTTGCCAAGTGCTCTATGGATGTGATAGTGTCACCCTCTAATCTTCACCTTTCAACAAGCCTTGAGCTTCATTATTTTGTTGATCCCCTAGGTTGCCCTTGCCCTACCGTGAAGGTCTCCAATAGAGTTGATAAATGGTCTCCCCTCCCCCCCCCACCCAGCTAGATTTCTTCAAAATAGATATGGATGGCTCTTCCAATGCAAATCCAATGTTGTCGAGTTTGAAGGTGTTGACCGTATTGAATATGGGATGGAACTATTCATTTCTTCTTCTCTATTGCTATGGGGGTCAACACCAACAATCAAATGGAAGCTCAAGCCATTCTTTTGGCTCTTGAAAATGCTTGCAAGTTGGTCTAGATAAAGATTATTCACGAGTCATATTCTTTAATCATGGTTTCTCTTTTGAATAGAGTGAGGAACCATGAGTCCTCCAATTTGTTGTCGACTTTTGTTGAGCAAGTTCTATGTCTTACTCCTGATTTTGATGTAATTTCCTTTGTTCATTAACCTAAAGAATGGAGGAACCCAATTGCAGATTGGATTGCCCAATGGGCCATTGAGAAAAATACAAACTAGAATGTTGAGAATTCTTGTCTCCTAAAAAATCCATTCAGCTTCTCCAACTTCATCATAAAGATCAAGCCTAATCCTCCTCCTTTGGTGTAGCTCAAGATCTTTGATTGCCCTTCTACTTGAAATTCTTCTTTGAAAGCCCTCTATTGGTTCTATAGCGTAGTTTACCTTCTTGAGCATACTTAGTTACTCGTCCTCTCTAGCCTAGCAACAAAGGGGATTCATGTTTTCAAGGATTATAACTGTCAAAATGAGCTCTCTAGGCTCTTTTTGTGGTTTAAGGAGTAGGAAACCTTCCTAGGTTTTTTTCTTCTTGCTTTATTTATGGCTTTAGCTATTTGGAAATCTTTGTGTTGTAAAATGTAATGGAGTTCTTTACATATAATTCTCCTGTTTGCCAAAAAACATAATAATATTTAAAATATATTTAAAATATTTAATTTATAAAATCCTAATTTAAAAATATATCAAATTTTAATGTATGTTGTATACTATATTTAATATTATTAATAAATATTCCCCACTAGTGGGATCCCTGAGTTCAACCATCCCCCATTACAAAGGGATCAAATCAAATGGATTCTCCCCAATAGTGGTATGGTCAAGTTGTATTTTGACGTCACCTCAAAGGGCATACCTAGACCATTTGGGGTTGGTTGTGAAATCAAAGATTGACAAGGACAAATGATGGAAGCCCTCCAAGAAACTTTATCCAGCACAAATAATGAAGCTAAAGCTGAAGTTTTTTGTTGGTGTTGGAAATAAGCCACACCCGGACCGACGATGGACTGGCCCAAGAGGGGCCAGTAGCTCAGTGGTAGAGCACTCCAGCAGCGTATGGAAGGTCCTAGGTTCGAGTCCTAGCTGGTCCATGTCTCAACATGGTATCAAAGCCAAGGGTCCAGGCTAGGAGCCCCAAGCACACGAGAAGTGTGGCTTAAGGGGGGGTGTTGGTGTTGGAAATAAGACACACCCGGACTGACGATGGACTGGTCCAAGGGGGGCCAGTAGCTCAGTGGTAGAGCACTCCAGCAGCGTATGGAAGGTCCTAGGTTCGAGTCCTAGCTGGTCCATGTCTCAACACTTTCATCCTTGGTCTCCCTCTACCCAGTTCTCGCAAATTATACTAGACTAGTGTGTGTGTGTGTGTAATCTCTAGTTATTTTATTAACTTATGACTTCTTTTATTTTAAAATTATTTTATTTACTCCATACATGCATTGACATTGAAATTTCATTTTTACTTAAAATTATTTTACTCTGGAAAAAGCCAACCTTCATTATTTAGATAATTTTTTTTGTTTTGATTTTACTTCATCTTGTTATGTGAAATGGCTACGGTTCTATTTTAATACTATAGTTTAACTTAACAATGATTTTACATCAACTTGTTATGTGAAATATTGAGCTTTAAATATAATTGTATTCAATATTAAAATATCAAGTTTAATACTAATGAATTCTTAAATTAATAATATTACTTGATTTTTCATTGATACAAAGAGGCCTCAACTCAATGCTTTTGAATCACTCGACAGGTACCCACACCAATCATTGCATACTCCATACAAATTGAAGCTCAAGAGTGCAAAATGGCCCCACATGAATATTGCAGAATCCCTAGAAAAGCCTACAGAGATTAGAAGCCATATTCACCATAGATTTGCTTGTCATGTCTTCTCTACAAACAATAAACCAATCCAAATTTTGAATGCTGCCATAATTCAGAATGTTTGTATGCCAATCGAAAAAAGAAAAAAAAAATCCTAACCAACCCTTAAAAAATCAGAAAAAAACCCTTAAAGGTTTTTTCTGAAATATACTTATTAAAAAAGCTACACCATTTTATTCATACGAATATGAAGCAAATTTCAACAAATTTTCAATAATTCTTTGAAGTCCACCAAATTTCAAACTTCATGGCCCACATTGAGTGAACCCTGTGATTTAGGTATCAACTATTAAGGTCTAACAATGGACAGGACTATACCTCCAAGTAGTTTGAAACTTTTTGTAGGTAACCAAGAACCAAGAAGGAGCTAACAGTGCCCTACACCCCTCAGCAAAATGGGGTCTCAAAGAGTAAAGACAGGTCCATCACCGAGAGCCAAATCTATGATCCATGATCTAGACAGAACCATGTGTCTATTAGAAAAAGCATGTCTTACAGCTGTCTATATTCTTAAGAGGCATCCTCATAAAGTGTTAATGAACAAAACACCACAAAAGGCATTCACAGGTGAGAAGCCTCAAGCAGCACATCTTCGTGTTTTTTATTGTCTTGTTTACATTCATATCCCTAATGAGAAAGGGACCAAGCTGGAACCTTCTGGTTTGAAGGGTATCTTTGTGGGTTACAGTGAAACCTCGGAAGCTTACAAAATTCTGCATTCCATCTCAGCAAAAGATAGTTGTGAGCACAGATGTCAAGTTTGACGAGGATGCATGGTCCTCCAAATCTCAGAAAACTCCAGCAATGACTAAGGAGGTAGAAGAACTTGCTGCCTCAAAAGCTGATCTGCAGAAATCGGACAAAACAGAGAAAAAGGAAAAAACAGATTTAGATCAGCAAGCTTTAGGTGGTGCAGGGGGTGCCTCCTTTTCATCCAGTTCAACCAAAAAACCTTAAGTGTTTCACCAAGACACAACAGGAGGCATAGGAGCAAATTGGAACTCCTATGATTCAATTCAAATAAGTCATGCTCCCAAGAAATTTCCAAATTATGTGGGTCTAATGTCTTCCATCATTTCTGCAGAGCCTTCTAGTTTTAAGTAGTCAATAGGTCAGCAAATTTGGCACAATGCCATGATGGAGGAGTACAACTCCATAATGAATAATGATGTGTGGGAGATTGTACCTTGACCACAATGAAAGCCAATGATTGACTCTGAGTGCTTATACAAGATCAGGGATGCAGCAGATGGAAACATAGAAAAGTTCAAAGCGTGGTTGGTTTGTGGCTAGAGGATCTTCCCAAAAAAGAGGGTAGTGAATATGATGAGACTTTTCCTCCAGTTGCCAAGTATACCTATATTAGATTTATTGTCTTCAGCAGCGGTCTTTAATTGGCAATTATATCAAATGGATGTGAAAACAGCATTTTTTAACGGGTCCAGTGAGGAGGTGTACATAAATCAGCCAAGAAATTTCAATGTGCATGAGCATGAGACTCGTGTTTGCAAATTGAAGAAGGCCCTCTATTGTCTAAAAGGGGCACTTTATGCATAGTACTCTAAGATCAATGAATATTTTCAGGTTTGGGTTTCACTAAGACAAATGCAGATTTGAATCTTTACTATTTATTTGACCATTATAAACTGCTTATTTTAGTGCTGTGTGTAGATGAGTACATCATCAGTTTAGTTTTCTTTTTTTTGACTTTAATAATGAGTTAGGGTGTAGTGTCCGGGAGAAGATGAAATGTCCCTTGGAGGGGCACTAACTCATCTCTTCACACAAATCTTTAGAAATATGAGTTTGACTATTGATAACTCCTATGTACAGCCTTCTCATATCTATACATTGAAAGAGAAGAGGTACAAATTGTGACAGAAGTTTTAAATATTTTTCTGTAGCAGAAGTCTGTTTCAGAATTAATGAAAACCAGAGATAAGGGTTTGACACTCGTCGCTGAATTATATTTATTGTTTTCTATACTATCTGTAAATAGATTATTGCATCAGATTAAGCTATAGATGTTTTGACAAGTTTCGTTTCTGTTCTTATTCCCATTGGAACTAGATTACAAATGCACAATATGTTTACTTGATTTAGAATATTTATCAACTCTTTGCTCCCTAATTCACGGGTCTAAAGCATCGTATCTCCCTTGTTCAAAGGAGAATGCTTTTTTTATCATATATTTACTTAATAGGACAGGGCCCTTAGCCCTACTTTGACTTAGCAAAAAATAAATAAATAATAATAAATATTATATTATAATATAAAGGTTATTCATAAAGTATTAAGATTATCAGGCTTTACGAACATAATTAGATAACTTTTGTATTCTTTACTTTACAGAACTGCTTATAGTAATTAATGTATTAGAAATGGCCTTTACTAAATTATTATCAAATTTAAATTATTAATAAATAAAATTCATTATAGCCTTTATGAACCCCACTTCTCAATCACAAGCACCCATTCTACTTAAAACTTGTGGAATTGTAGGTTTATTTTGTTATGGGAGAGGAACAACTGCAGAAAGCCATACATTAAAAAACAGATGCATCTTCACTAGGAGGGATAGAAGAATATTTGAAAGAGTCTTTGTAGATGTCTAGCTCTAGTATAGATCAGGCCATCAGAAGATGAAACCATGATGGCATAAACATGGCCATCTTGTCTAAACATTTTGTGGTTCCAATTTTTTAATTGAGAAAGCAACAAAGAAACTTGCGTCAAACTTGACAAAAGACACTCTAGCAGCTCAATCACCTATTTTAAAAGCCTAGCCATTTCAAGGGCTCTTGAATATTCTCCCAATGTCCCCAATAGGGAACATCCTAGAAACATCCCCTACATGTAGGGACATGCAAGGGACATTTTCCCTCTAGCGGTGATGGTGGTGGATGATAAAGGGACATCTCCCCTTCATTTCTGCATCCCAAGGACATCCCCATTCCAAAAACATGGTATATTTTGTTTTGGAGGTGGGGGGAGGAACGCACCCCCATGGTACACTAATAATTGTTTCACCTTCAAGAATATTATATAGTGCAATGCCTAGATGCATCCGATTGACCCATTAAAGGTTGTGTTGTATGAGAGCGATTGCACAATAGAAACTATGTCAACAACACATTGCTTGAAATGAGAGGTAAGATCAAAATTAACTTATACCATCAATTCAGAGTCATTGCTACAAGCATGTAATCATGCACGATTAATGCATAGAATCTATAATGCTTGAATTGCACCAAATTACAGAAATTTATATAAAAAGATGTGAGAAAATTCAGTAAGGGGATTACGCTGAATGAGAATGTAATTACAACATATAGTTTAAATCATGCAAATAATCCATCAGACATAAATTAGGATCAAAAGTAGATAACATCCATGGTGCAAATTCATTCGTATATGCCAAAAACAAAATGCCCCTCAGATACATTTAACAACAATAAAGCCTGAATCCCTCAAAGTTAAGGGATATATATGGACCAAGTCGGATAAAAACAATTTTGGAGTTATACTGTGTGAGAGTGTGCTTACCCTATAGCATTTCAATCAAGGGAATGGGACCTCACATGTGGAGTAGAATCAAAACTGCAATATATCACGAGTGCAAATTTACCACTACAAGTATGGAGTAACCATACCCTGTTGACGAAATTTAAAGACAACAACCTTGTATTGCTCCAATAATTGAAAGTTATATGAGGCAAGGCTTGGATACAACAAATTGTAGAGTTGGGTGTTATGCTGAATAACACAATAATTACCATATGGAATTTGGATCAAGGAAATGCGACCTCAGGAAGAAGTAAGATTGAACAGAAATGCGTCAACAGTGCAAATTCAATCCTATAAGTATGGTCACCACATCAACCATTCAAATTCATTCCCAAAATATCAAACAATCATTCACAGTTGATGAAGAGCAGTTTTGAACCTTGACATTGTCGACCAATTATCATGCTTCCTTAATGACTTTGTTATGTATGCCAACAGATGTACTTCATTAAAATCAAAACCAATGCCACCCGCTGGAATTGCAAATAAACAGAACAACAAATGCAGTAACAGACTATATATAAACATAACAGTATTGCTGATAACATGAAAGATATTATACAAAGCAATGAAAACAAAACCTGGGTTGCTCATGTACCTGAGAGCAACCGTTCTCTGGATGCAATGTTGGTAGCAAAGGCTTAATTTGTGAGAGAAAACATTCATGGGCTAGACATTGTGTTTGGAAGTCTCTCGCATAAGATTCTTTTTTATTGAGGTTTGTTCTAGTTCGTGAATCATTTGCAGTGGTATCGGGATTAAGTGCAGCAGATCTTTGGTTGCACTCATACTGATTTTTAACTCTTTTCTTCCATTTTGCATTACCCGGCTCATGTTAATTTGGTCAGTTGTACTCATTGTTTAGTTTTTGACAGTCGAGAGAGCTTGTAAAACCGCTGTCTAGCAATAAATTATAAAAGCTATATGGACCAAAATTTGGATTTATCCAATTGCAGCATCAGGGGTTAGGCTGTATGAGAGTGTAATCGATAGCCTTGCACTATTTCGGTCAAGGAAATAGCAACCGGGACATGGAGCAGAACCAAGTAAACCACATCATGGTGCACATTCGTTCTATCCTGCAAGCATGGAGCAAAGCATGCACAGTTGATGCTGTGAAGTTTGACTTCAATGGCGAGTTCTAGTAATCCCTTATATGCTTCTCTTGTGTTATTTCAAGCAAAAAAAAAATGCCAACGCCAGGAATTGCAAGAATCCCACGAACAAAAATACAGGTAGCTGATTTTGCAACTAATTGCTAGATTATTTTGATTTCAACTGCTCATTTTTGTTTTTGCTGGATAAGATGAATGGAGAAATTCTTAGAAAGAATTAATTAATAGGTGGGTATTAAATTAGCTATAGAATTATTTAATAAGTGGGTATTAAATAGATACCTGGGTTACAGCTTTCCCATGATTGTAGTGAAGAAGTCCAGCAGGATGAGTTTTTTCATAGGAGAGTTTATAACGTCCCTCAGGTGTTTTGAAATATGCCTTGAGCCCAGGAGATTGGGCCGTGGATCCCGCCATTCTGTTCATTCAAAGCCTTCTGTCTATTGCCGGACAAATCAAAGCACATAACATCTGTCTGTCTAATTCCGCGCAGTAAAAATAATAATTAATTGTAAACCGATCTACCTCGTCCTTTAAAACCCTAAAAAAATGCCAGCGCGATCCACCCTGACTTCAAAACCCTAGGAAAAAATCCGGTCGATCCGCTCGGCCTTTAAAAGCCCTACAAAATCAGAAAGGACGATACAACATTCAGTAGAAGCGTGTGATCAGGAGCTTCATCCGTTTATTCCGCTTTGCTTCTGTACGATTTTTTCCTTTTAAAGCCCATGCAAATGATTTACTCGCGAGCTGAGAAATTGTTGTCTGACCTGTGAAATGTGTCAAAATTCATCGCAATTTGATCGAAATTATATCGATTCGAATCTGCATGAAAGGAGAAGTAATATAAATTGTGAGCAATTGGAATCATTTTTTATCACAAAATTGCAGGGTTTGGTTTGCCGGTATTTATATTTATATTTATTTTTGCGGGCTGATTATACAAGGAAAAGCGGATGATGAAATTCCTGAATATGCCATGCGCCCTTTTGACTTATAATTACTTATATTACGAGGGCTACAAAAGAGGAGGCTAAGTCTAACAATGGACTCGTGTGTCTCTATCTGAGATCCCCATCAATTTAAATTTGGCCGTTATATTCTCCTATCTATAACGATGAGTCGCAAACCTCCTTGCATGCAAGCCAAGAGTCAATTTAGATACTTCCATATCAAAAACCCATTTTGAACGCTAAATCTTCAAGAATTTTTTATTTCATTGTCTATGTAAAAAATTTCTTTCTAATAAAATATTTTATTGGAAGGGTGAATTTGGCATAGTTTTAATTATAATTTTATATTTATTTTGAAGAAATATTTTGATTTACAAACAATACCAGAATCACACTCACAATATGAATAACTTATTTCAATGTTTTAGGCTCAAGGTCAAGGAGCTTGTAGCACCTAATAGGACTTGCAAGACTAAGGCACACAACCTTAGGGTGAGACACAAAGCACTTGCACTACTAAGACTCGTTGTCTCAACGTAAGATACAGATGAATGCACGGACTACCAAAAGGGGCACACCTTCTATTGACAGGTGTAGAGGATCAATGAACTGAAATGAACAAGATATCTTGATCATGAAATTGTATTAAACCATTACGTCAAGCGACCAATATGATGGCAAATACATCTGATCTCAAACATTGTCTCAAAGCTCTTCACAACTATCTTTCACACTTTTGCTATGTCAAATCTGCTTGTGCATCATTCATATCCTCTTCACATTAATTCATGTGCATCCCATACTCAACTCATACATCCACACTCCTATATATACAAGATAATTCATTGAAACTCTCAACTAGGTCGGCCACAGACTAAATATGTAGTATTTAATAAATTCAGCCACCTAGACCTAAAATATCAAATGCAATCTACTCCAAGAAATAGAGAGGACCCAAACACATCACAACACATCCTTTCCAAATGATTCCAATGAACCGCACACGTCAAAACATCCTCCAAGCTTGGTCTATCAAATGAAACATGTAGATAAATAATGTAGCATGCCAACTTGTAATGCCCACCAAAATACCCTAGAGAAAAATAACTAAACTAGCTAACAAACAAAGATAAAAAAAAAAAAAAAAATTAACATCTACTAATGCAACATAGTAAACTATCATTACTCAGAATCATAGATTAACTTAACACGAATGCATAAAACATCAGGAAGATAATCATAACCTCATACAATGCAAGCGGAAATAGTATTATAACAATTATCATCTCAATGCGTACCTATAATCATTCATCTATTCATTCTATCTGTAGGATACTTGAACGTCATTACTCACTAGCAATAACACATAACACGTCAATATAATAAAACCATCAACATTGTTAGAACAATTACATTACTCTCTCTCTTGTCGTGAGAATCATGAACTTTTCAAACACTTATCCTATCATATTCTCGTTAACTCTCTAAGTTTATTTTAAAACACCCAATTCCAGGTGTTCCTAATTCCCCATTTCTTTGTTATCCATCTAACTCAGTATGAATCCAAATAGCATTGTCAACATATAAGCAAATCTAATTATTTTCCTTTCTTAGTTTCATCGTACATCCCATCAAGATAACATATACATGACCTTAAACAAGTCTATACAACAAATGCTAGCTACTTTCCAAATGAGATCACTTATAACAAGATTATCTAATAGCACCATTTCAACAATAAGGACACACAAAGCTAACCATTTCAAATCTTATTCCATATAGATCTATATTTCTTTTCTACCTAACAAAAATTCTTACCACATTTATCATACAATGAATACAACATCTTATTCCATTACAAGATCATAACCTCGACTACCTCATCATCATGTCCTATTACATAAGAATACATGGTATAAGTACATAATCTCTTTTACATAGAAATTAGCTCCGCATAAAGAAGAATCGTAGAGTCCATACAAACCTACAACTACTCATCATTTTCACACCCCAAGGATAACTAACATTAAAGATTAGTATCTTTCAAATCAAGGCATACATGATTATTAAAACCTATCCACTACCATCCACAAGATATACACAAGATAATCCAATCATATCACTCAATCATTTAATTCCTTTCTAATCTCGAATTGCATACACATTGAATATCCATTTACAATGATCTTATCCAATACATCTCATTCTGAAATCAACCTACTACAAGTCCTAGTACATAGGTTCACAAGATACTAATTGCATAGCTTTCTTTACTAATGCATCTTTCTCAAGACACAAAAACACATGGTATCAATTCCAATTACATGAACTATGCTCCAAAGATCCATCCACATGATGAGATAATATAAATCCATATCCATGCACGCAAGCATCTAATGAATAACATCACAATCGAAAAAGGCATCAAACCACCCAACCATGTGGAACCAAATAGGAACCACACCCCATGCTAGGAGATGACATGGGGTTCCAACTCACACTCAAGACCTAGGCCAACACCTAACAACCAAGGGAATCATGACATCCATAAAGACAACAACCATAACAATGAATCACATCACATCACAAGGCCGGAGTATAACAACAAACTCCTAGAGGCATGAACAACAAATCAAAGCATAAGGATCATGGTCACATGTAGGAGTGGAGTGTATCACATGCTATCCTCACGAAGAAGGTAACAATGCCAAACCTTGATAGACACGTCACTACGTGCTATCCTCACAAAGAAGAGCAGATCAATACTCCTGATATGCATACGTGCTACCCTCACATGGAAGGGTAATACCAATCCTCTGATAGACATGTGGAGCCATCTCAACCTATGTGAGAACAAGGGAGATTACCTTGCCATCTCAATGATCTCAAATCAAGTATTATTTTATTAAGTGAATCTCATCCCAATCAATTAATTATTAATGTTATCACTTGTTTATATCAAGAAAACTTTCAATGTGCCCTGGCGGTTCAGACTCTAAGCATCCAACAAGGAACCACTTAACAACCTATCTCACTCAACCTTGGTCATCACATGAAAGCCCACCCCCCCTAACCATATGCCAAGACCTTAGGGTGAAACATACATCAAAATAACATCATGAAGGCTAACAAATGACACAGGTACAGTCACAACATCACTGACACAAACTGAAGTACAATATGAAGCATACATCCAAAATGCAAGCACGAGCCTTCACCAAGGCCACATATCAATGATCTAAAGCATAGGCATGAGTTAAAAAGCTAATCCAAAATAATTTCCTATCATCAACAGCGAGGCAACAACATCCCACTAGAGCTCACATGAACATTCCTCAACAATGAGGCATTCTTCCTCCCGCTAGAGCATATCAACATAAGAACAATATCCTCTACGGCAAGGCACAAATCCTCTCACCGGAGCATAAGACACACATAAATAGATCAATATGGCATCAAAAAAACTTTTGAGGAACTCAATGCAATCACAAAATGCCTTCGGTAAATGCACGAAAATCAGAAGGAGACCAAACTGGGCAAAACCATCAAAACTGGCAACTCCGAACAGAATAGCGCAACAAAAACCTAGACTACCATTCTTGGGAGACAGTTTAGCTCTCCCAAGCCATCTTTTGGCGTTTTGGGGTCAAACATTAGCGTTTTCAGTCCAGAATGCAAAAATCATAAAAAATTGACAAATTTGGTAAGAAACTTGCCAGGATTGCAAAAGGACTCTCGATATGACCAAAAGACACTCCCATAAGTGAGAAAGGACAAAATAGAGCCACTACAACCATGAATTTAAACCACCAACTCACACAAACAAGATTAGTTAACAAATCCCAGCACCTCCTCTCAAACTTGCACAAAAAGACACCATACTCACATAGCGACACATGGAGATGCAGTAAAGGATAAGGAGATACAAAATATCAATACAAAGATATTTAAAAGCCCAACAAGACCACAAAGAAAGGGAAACACAAATTCATATAGGAAATATGCAAGGTATACATTCCCGACAATACTCCATTTCCAGATTTTGCCAATATCTCACTTATATATATAAATCAACTCCCCAAACCAAAATTACAATCTTTTAACACTAAAATATCCCTTGCAATCAATCTTTAAACAAGCACAATGAAGACAATCTTTTCAAATTGAAATGCAGAAGAAGAGTTGAAGCTCCAACCTGGGAAAAATCGAAATAAAGGTAAAGGAAATTCAAAATAGAGCACTCCAATTAGCAGCAAATCCAATCAATCAATCTTCAATTCCAACACAAAATCTTCAACCATCGAAGCTTCAACAAAATCAAACTTCAAAAGCAAGCAATTTTCTTCCTGCTCATAACCCGACAACACTGTCAGAAAACTCCATAAATAAACTTACAATCAAAACTATAGAAGAATTATGGCCAGTCAAAATATTCCAATAAACCATATATTATACCTACCATGCGTGAAAACGAGGTAAGTATTATTTAACAATATTATTTACTTACCCCACTCAAAATCAACCAATAGAAATAAGGGGTAGGTAAACTTTATAATATAACCAATTATGCAATTAATAATAATGTAATAGTATAAACATGAATGGGATAATATATCCCCTTGGGTACCCAAACTAACCACATTGCCAAAGCCATTGGAGCCTATCAAGCCCTTCTGATTGCTAAATAAATAAACTGTACAAAGGTATGGATTGAAGGGGGACACCAAAAATATTATCTAATGTTTCGAAAAAGAAGTCAATCTATCTTGCAATATAGCTAATTGGATAAATTTATCTCATACAATTGTTAATTATTTTGAAGAATATCAAATTTCCCACACTTTAGGGAAAATAATAAGGTGGCGGACCACTTTGCCAACCTAGGAGTTAAAGCCCATAAAAAACTAATTTGGCGTAGAGGGGATAAATTGGATGATGAAGTGAGGGGGTTAATTAGGTTGGATAGCCTTGCCAATCGATAAGCTAATTTGCAATGATTATAATGATAATTTTTAAATCGTCTTGAAGATTCATTGTAGTTAATATGAGTTGTGCATGGCATGTGAAGGACACTTCTTAGGCGATCAACATTTATTACTCTTCTAGAGCCTTCTTCCTGCATGTTTTCTGGGTGTGATTGGGATTTAATTGTATTCACACATAGTTTGGGGCCATTTCCTGTTCGAAGAACTATAGTGCTTTGGTTATTTGCAGACGGGTTTCTGGGCATAATGGTTGTGATAAATGGGGGGATATTTGAAGCATGTGGAGCCCATTGATTGCACAGTGCTGGAAAGAAATAAAACAATTTGGAGAATTTTGGAGAAAGGTGGTTTCACCACCTACATTGAGAAATTGCATGGGGTTAAAGCCAAGGTTACGAAAGGTTTCGTCAGAAATTATAGTAAGGGGTTTGTCAACCTTTTTGAAAGAGATATTGCCATCAATGAGGACCTCATTGCAGAGGTCACTAGCCTCTCTACCGATGGAGATAAGTTCTATAAAGACAGAAAATTCTCCAAAAAGGCAGTGAAACTCTTCCCTAAAGAGGAGAAGGAGAAGAGAGATTTGGTGAGAGATGGGACTACTAGCTACAATATTGCGAAGATTAAGTCCATTTGGGGTGATATCCTGAAGGTGATTATGGAGTATGTCACTCTTGATGGGTGGTGTAGACACCTAAAATTGTCCTATCTAATTAAATGATTTTATTTATTTATTTAATTATTTTATCCTAAGTCTTCTAATAATTTAATAAATTCTTATTTATTTAATTAATTCATTAATCCTCTTCTAAGCCTTTCTCATTTAAATAAATATTTGTATTTATTTAAATTATCCTTTTTTTTAAATAAATATTTTATTTATTTAATTGATCCCACTTCCTCTATTAATTCAACAAATCTTTATTTATTTAATTAATTAATTAGCCTTTTCTACCCACAACACATGTCACTCATCTCTTAATTCATCCCTTACCTCCCCCCTTTATTATTTAATTATTTCCTCTACCTATTCTTTAATCTCAGCCGACCATTTAACTTTACAACTCTTAATCTTATACCTCTATTTCCTAAAGTGTCTTCTATATAAGAGGATACTCTCATTCATTATCAACCCTAATTGTCTAATCATCTAATCACCTAACAGCTACTTCAATCAAGTTTTTTTACGATCAAGCTATCAACCACAATCCGTTCTTTGTTGAGCTCTTGTGCACGCATAAAATCTGAGAGCAAATATATCAAACAAGATCAATGGAGATTGAAACCCTGCTTGACATATGAATGGTAATCTTATTTTGTTATTGTTTATTTGCATGATCTTAGGTATCTCTATTGGTAGTGGTGAATGTTTCGTTGTTAGAGTAGGGTTTTGTTGTTGATCCTTGTTAGTCTTTCAATATTATTGTTTTCACTATACATTTTCACCATATACATTTTGGCACACCCAGTGGGACATGGATTTTTGTTAGATCTATGTTTTTTGCAGGTTTTTCTAACCCTATATTGTTTTTTTGTAAAACAATTTGGAGAATAACCTTGTGCAGCTAGGGTTTTGGACACAAAATTAAGATTTTGGAGAGATTTGATCAGATCTCACAAACAACTTGGAATTTTTGCATCAATTTTTTTTTGCAGGTTGGGGATAGTATGAGGAGTGTTCAATCCAAATTCAGATTTTTTGGATCATATTTGAATTTTCTATGAATTGTTATGATTTTTCATAAAAAAATAAATTTGGGAGAAAATTAGCTAATTTTTAAGATTTTCTTACATTTCTGAAAAGGTCTCAAAATTCTACAGGGGGTCTATTTTTTGTGATTTTAATTTGGGTGCAAAATAATTTATGAAAAATCATATCTTTAAAAATTAGGGTTTTGCAATGTTTTGATCAAATCTCAAAAATGGCTTGAAATTTTTGCATAAAATTTTAGTTACAAGTTGGGAACAGTATCATGCGTGTTCAATACAAAATTCATATTTTTGGGAGCATATTTGAATTTTCTATGAAATTTTTATGATTTTTTCATAAAAAAATTAATTTTGGGAGAAAATTAGCGATTTTTTCGGATTTTCTTATATTTATGGAAATTTCTCAAAATTCCACAAGGGATCTATTCTTTGTGATTTTAATTTTGATGCAAAATAATTTGTGAAAAAATAGATTATTGGAGTTGAGGAAAAATCAACTCTACAACTCCCAAAAATCACCTGCATGCAAACCTGTCACAAAAAGAGAGAAGCAAAATAGCTATGGAGAATTCAAAGATCCAAAAAAGAGGAGTCATATTGATTGTGCAATAAGAATACAATTCAATAATTACAGTTGTTATGAAAATACAAAGAGAGAATCCTTATAAGAGGATATGTGAAACCCTAAAGAATTATAAAATTCTTAAGTTTAGCTTAAGCGTAGAGTATAATAGACTAATAATTAAATAAATAATCATTAGCTAATAAAAGATAGCTCTAACACCCCCCTTAAGATGAACTTAGGGAGTAGCTAAAAAATAACCAAGGACTAAAAATACATGTAAAAAATGCAAGAAAGCAACAATGGGTCCCGACAACTAGGCCTAATGAGGTACCCAAGTACAATAAAATCTCTGTAAAGTGGAGAAAAAAGGAGAAAACCATGTGGGAACAAAAATCCTCTCCAAGAAGAGATGAAAGCTCAAGTGAAGGACTAAGAAGCCTTCAAACAAGAGTGTTCCAGAAGATAGGAACAAAAAGAAGAGAATGAAGAACACCACTGAAGCATGAAATAGCTGCAAACACTATCGAAGAATAACTGTTGATCTGAAGAACCTGTTGAGCACTATTTTTGAAAATAAAAATATATAAAAAATGTATGTTTCCATAAGCATGAAAACTAATGGATATTTCGACCAGCAAACTGTATCAAGCATTGCAGAGGAAGTTTCATCGAAAGAGGTGTTTTCATCGACACAAGCACTAAGCAAAGGTATTTCGGCAAAAGGTTACCTTCGATGAACGTAGAAAACCACTCATTGATACTCTAAGTTTCATCGAAAAAGTAAAAACAAAAAGGCAAAGGGGTGATTTCGAAGGAATGTCATTACCGAAGAAACTCAAAAGGCATTCATCGAAATGCAAGTTTTCATCGATGAACGTAGTGTCGAACAAAAGTAAGGCTGTTTCATCGATAAAGAAGGATATCGATGAAAAAGGGATATCGATGAACGCGCATAGGCCTTCACCGAAGAAAGAAACTCATCGAAAGTATGACATCGATGAAACTTGCGAGCGACTTATCGAAAAAGGGGTCTATCGATGAAAGAGTGATTTCGATGAATCTTTAAAGCGGCCTCTCGACATGAGCTTTTCACCGAAACAATAATATCGAAGAAAATGAGCTTTCGATGGAAGATTCAAACACTCGGCCGAAGACAAGGGTTTCATCGATAACTTGAGATATGAGCATTTTGAGCGCACTGTACTTCCCGCGAAAGAGTTAAAGGCCCAATTGAAGAGTGTCACATCTGCAATTAAGTTTAAAACACTTGAGTAGCCGTTGTAGATGCAGAAAATTAACTGTGCACAAGTTGCCCATATGATTACAGTTGAACTGAGTGAATTTTCGTAAGAATCAGATCGATGCTAAAAGATTGAAGGCTGCGAAGAACCTGCAGAGACTTGCAAGCGATAACCAGAGAAGTTGAGCATTCACCAAGTAAGTATTGTCTCTCTTATTTTACTGTGACTATGGAACCTTCATCTTCTTCTTCTAAAAAGAGTAGAAAAGGAAAAGAGTTGAACCCTGAAGAGAAGCCCAAAAGACAGAAGAAAGAAGGGAGAGCTCTGACTCAGGACTTATTAGACCAGTGTCCATCGTCTAGTGTAAGGTCAAAAAAGATCAAAAGTGAAGAAGAAGGATTAGAAGACAGATTTGAGAACTTAGGAGACATTTGGACTGAGATAAGAGGGCATGAATTATTTTTGTTTTGTTACAAAAGAAGGGATGCACCTGAACCCATAAGCAATCTATGGAAGAAGAATTTAGGCAAGTTAGTAGTCCCAAATGTGTTTGTAGATGTAGAATTAATGAAAGCTCTGGTAGATTGCTACAACCCAAGAACCAAAACCATATGTGATTACAGAGGGAATACATTAGTAGTGATTAATAAGCAGACTATTGATATGGTTTTTGGTTTGGACTGGGAAGTAGAGGAGACTATCGACATGAAGAAACTTTCACAGGAGTTCTTTAGTTTGGAAAATATCTACAGGACTTGGAGGCTACCTGTTCACAGGCCAAAAGTGGGTGGGTCATTTGTTCAGTTTGGCAAAGATGACAAGGTGTCGTTTGATGTCAACCACTTCCATCCATATTTCAAGTATACGTATTATGCTGCAGCCCAAGTACTAGGCCTAGAGGCTCATCCACTCATGGATATTGGGGTTATGGTTCTATGTGCTGATATACAATCAAAAGACCCTAGGTCATTTGATTTTGCCACTTATGTTGTAGATGCCTTGAATCATGGGCTGGAAAAATTGAAAGGAGACCTTGTGAATGTTCATTTTTCATTATACTCCATGTTAATGCATATTCTTCTCTATTGTGGACAAGAAATTAACTTCTGGCCAGAAGAGTTCAGCATTAGGTCTTATGATAAGAATGGTCTGAAGAAGCCGGTTCAATTGTGGGTATTAGCATGGGACCAGAGGTTTATGAATAACCAATATTGGCATTTTCAAGAATACTTTGTGAAACCTCTCAGTGCGGCTTTTGGACAGCACAGGGATTATACTTTGTCCCCTGAAATCAGGAGGTTCCTCAGGCCAAAGGATTTCTCTCCAGAATCACAGATTGAACATAATTGGGGTGATTGGTATTGCCAGGATAATCACACAGAAATAAGGGTATTTGGATTTGAAGGACGACCCCGCATGCTTCCAATTACGGTACCAAACAGAGTGGCTAGCTTGGAGATTATAAGGCAATTGTCTATTGCCAGTGCTAAACATTTAACTGATTTTGGTAAACAATCTATTGTTCCAGGTTTATTAGTTTTCTCTGATTTCATTGTCAAAAGTTCAAAGAGTTATCATTTATTACAGAATAAATTAGATTACTATGGCATGACTCTGAGGGAGCCTAGGGAGAATTTTGATCCTGAAGGATATATAAGAGCTGCCAGAGCCTCACAGAAACTCAAAGCTGGGATACATATGGCCAAAATGCCAGACGACCTAATTAAGAACCTTGAACGAGAGGAGGCCAAAGCTTTAAAAGGAAAGAGTGAGTTATTCTGGGAGGCCTACAAATGGAAAAGGGCAAGGGGAATGATAGATGGAGACCTAATTGGAAATCTCCAAGATCCTCTGGAAGTAGCTAAAAGGCTGCTTCAACATGAAGCAGAAATTATGCACAGAGTGCCTTCGCGATTCCTTCATTTTATTAATACTGAGAAGGACAGTCAGCCCCTAGCTCACATGTCACCAAAGTCGACTGCCAGTAGTATCCCACCTGATTCTCCTAGAGAGGATTATCCTCCTGGTTTCGAAACAGAAATGAACATGGACACAGGAGAAATCAACATCAAGGATGTTGTTGACATAAGAATGACTGAGCATGAGGACTTCGTTGCTGATGATGGATTCGCCTCCTCTAGGGAATTCCTTTCATTTTTATACCAATACAAAGGGGCTCATGTCAAACGAAGCATGGCTGGAAGACCAGAGGAGGAACAGATGAAGAGATTACAGGATGAAATTGATGTCCTCATGAAAGACATGACTCCTGAAAAGGGGAGGAGATTATTAAAAGAGGCCGGTGTAATCATCTTCTCTGGTTGGGATATCAATTCGGCACTTTTATTTGATGGCTTCTTAAAAAAACAAGATTTGAATCAACAAGTGTTGCCCCAGGAGATAGACAAACTGTTCCCAGGCTCTGGATATGATCCAGACAAGAAAGCTCTCCTACAGTGGGCACTATATCCAAAGGGGAAGAGGCCTATCATTGTGGATATAGAAGAAACCTTTGGGCATCTCATGGTTCATCAGGTTGGAAAGACTGATCCTAGGGTCACTGCAAAGCTCAACCTGGATGTTGCAAGATTGAACTTGGACCAGACAGAGTTTTTGGTCAGAGAGAACGTTACATATAAGGGACTATATGAAAAATCCAAGGAGGAAAATCAAAAGCTGCAGGCAAAGGTATTGCAATTAGAGACGGGGACTCCTATCAACGAATACACCTCATACCCCGCAGGACACAGCTTGGATGACGTCTCTGATGCTCTGTACTGGAAGTATCAGGCAGAAAAGGCCAATAAACGCGCATACAATGTCCAACAAAAGATGGACAAATTGGTCAACGACATTATAGGACATCGGTTTAACACCATGCTCTTACAGGTCGAACCATATTGGACAGTTTACATTGGAACGATAAAAGCGCTAACAGAGCATGAACGGTTAAGAGCACGATTGCAGGAAGTACTAAGCAATGTCGATACCATGTCACCAGAGGAAAAGGCTGAGGGAAACGCGTATATGGACAATCATGTCAAACTCGAGGATACGCTGAGGAGAGACTTAAAAGAATTAGATGATGATAAACCCGTTGGAATGCCTTCCGTCTACAAGGAAGGAGAGGTGATATCCTTGGAGGATCTGCGAAAAGAACTCATCAGCGTCAAGGATTGGGCCTTGTCAGAGATTGATCGGGGTAAGGATATGGCCCCTACTGTCAACCAGATAATATTCAAGTATCTGTCGCTGGGGGAAGAATTGAAGAAGCAAACTCCTCGAATCAAAACATTCAAAGACGATGATTACATTCATCATTTGGGGCTCTTAAATCTCTTTTTACTTAAGTTTAGAAATATCCAAAGTTAATGATTAATATTGTAAAGGGTCGTGTCTCTTCGTGAAGAGCTTTCATCCTCATATATATATGAGAATGATTTTTTGTAATGTAAGGTGAGAGACATTAGAGAGGATTAAGAGCGAAAGAACGATAGCCTGTAAGTCTTCTGTGTACGAACTATAATGGAATACAAATCTTGATCAATTGTTTCCCTGCATATGTGTTGTGGATTATTTCATTTTCTTTTGGCAATAGTCTGTGATATTGTCTGATAAAGATAAGGTTATTCATGTTCTTAAGATCAAATCTATGCTTTATGTTATAATGTTGCAACAAAAGTTTTGCTCGCGGATTGTAATTGTTCCTTGCAAAGCTTAATTGACTGGTCCCTTAAGGGTAGGGTTAAATTCACTCAATCAGCATATAGTATAAGCATTCATTTGGTTTTAACAGAAATAGTAACTGACAGGTTCATAAGGGATGAATTAAAAACTGTCTCACAGATTCACACCATAAGTCCTGAAGAAAATTGTAATGACTCTGCAACCCAATTAACGAAGAAGGCACTGGCTAAATTACAAATTACCCTCATCATTTCTTCATTTTGACAGCTATAGAAGTAATTAAGAAACATAAAGCAAACAATTATCATAACAACAATCTTGAACTCGTCTACTATATCTCCATTCAAGGAACTCATGCCATTTCAAGATCAGGAGATATCAGATTAGGATAACATATCTGCTATAAAAAGCACCGTTTATTGGAGACATTCAGTGAATAGGTATACCCACCTAGGTCCTGCAGAGCCTAAAGTGAGAGAGTAAGCAACCAAACAGGTTCACTCTACATGTTGGCCAAATCAATTGGAGGGTTTAACCATAGGGACTGGCATTTCCTTAGAACCTATCCAACCTGTTGATTTGAGACACCAACAGAACCTCCACTGAAATAGAACATGACTAGGTAGAGAAGACTGTAATCTGCATGAGTGCCCTCAAATGACACTACTCGAATCAGATGGCAAACAAAGGCAAACAACTGAACTCAAAGATACAGATGGCATGAATCACCAAAACCTGAAGAGTTGATCAATCGAACCAAGGAAGCATTAGAACCAACGGGACAAACCTCCCCATAATGCTGAAAAGGGAGAGGGACAGGTACATTGCAAAGAATGACCAACAAGAACTGCATGATGAAGAACCATGAACATCGAAGGTATAGAGAAAGTACATAGCGTCGTGAAATGAACACTCACTTGACACACATCATGAGGCTATTGTCGTGGAAGGAACACTCACTTGACAAAGGTAGATGGCAAACAAAAGGCAAACATCAAGCCCCCAATGGCACTTTATAAGTAGTGCATGTATAATAAGGCACAAGATGTGCAAGATCCCAAGTATACAATGCATGGTGGCACTTTTATCTCAGTGTGTTTGCATAAATAAAATGCTACAATGATAAGAAGAGATAGAAGAATGGAAACAGAAAGTCAAAGACGAGACATCCTACTCAAAGAAAGAGAGCCCAAGACCTAAAACATCCAAGATATTCACCAGAGTGCTGAAAAGAAAAAAATTGAATAAAATATACCTAGAGCAGAATCTGGAAAGAACACTCATATGACTAGAAACTACACAGCACAAGCTTTCCAACAATATAAAGTTTTTGAAAAATGGAGTTTGGATGCTCAAGTGATGTCTCCCGGAGTGCAAAAAGGAACCTCTGACTTTGACAAAAAAAAAAAAAAATGCCATCAAAAAAGCAAAATCAAAAGTTCAAACCTCTAGATCTGGATAGATCTCGGAAAGAGCTTTCCGACGATATAAGGTTTTTGAAAAAGCGCCTCCGTATGACCAAGTTACGGCCAAAAGAATTAAAAAAACCTCTTGTAGGGCATAAAGAGTTTTTTTTTTTTTTGACGCATTTGCAGGTACAGCTGTGTGGATTTTCGTACCTCGAAAAATGTGTCAATAAAAAATCATGTCCCATATGCCCCTGTCACTGAATATAGGCAAATTATATATCAAAATTCATGGAATCAGCCTTCCGAATCCAACTGAGATGTCCTTTTGACACCAAAATGTACCAAAAAATCAGCTACCCTAAGAAATGAAAAAACAACAACTGCACAAACCCCCGAATACACAGATTTGAAGAACAAGACCCAAAATATCTCATTAAGAGAATAGGGGCATGCAGATCTGGAGCTCTGATACAACATTGAAGTTGAGGAAAAATCAACTCTAAAGCTCCCAAAGATCACCTGCATGCAAACCTGTCACAGAAAGAGAGAAGCAAAATAACTATGGAGGCCAGAATTCAAAGATCCAGAAAAGAGGAATCATATTGATTTTGTAACAAGAATGCAATTCAATAATTACATTTGTTATGAAAATACAAAGAGAGAATCCTTAAAAGAGGATACTTGAAACCCTAAAGGAGAAAAACCCTAAAGAATTATAAGATTCTTAAGTTTAGCTTAAGCGTAGAGTACAATAGACTAATAATTAAATAAATAATTATTAACTAATAAAAGATAACTCTAACATAGATCTTTAAAAATTAGGAATTTGCAATGTTTTGATCATATCTCACAAACTGCTTAGAATTTTTGCAGGAATTGTTTTTGGCAGGTTGGGAATGGTATCAAGAGTTTCCAGTACAAAATTCAGATTTTTTGGATCAATTTTGAATTTTTTTATCATTCTTTTATGATTTTTCATAAAAATATAATTTTGAGAGCAAATTAACAATTTTTTTGGATTTTCTTACATTTCTAGAAATTTCTTGAAATTCTACAGGTTATTTGTTCTTTGTGAATTTAATTTTGATGCAAAAGAACTCATGGAAAATCATATCTTTGAATTTGTCAAAAAATGTATTGACGAAGGCCCCTATTTCATAAAGTCATTTGGGATTTCTAAAAAATTACCTAACTTGTGTGCTTGCGGGAGGGGTATTATTTTACAACTACTAACAAGTTTGGTGCAGGACCTCTGGCAAATATTTGATTTTGAAATTGCTTGCTTTGTCTTCTTTATTATATCAAAACACTTCAATTAGTGCTCTAAAATTAACAAGAGTTTTTTTGTGTTTTGAGCAATAGGCTCTTTTTGTTTTACCTTTTAGAGGGTCTACCTCCCAAGTATCCCATAAGGCCAAGTGAGAGGGAATGACCCAAGTGGTAACGAGCTAAAGCCAAGCTCTTCCAAGCCACTATAAATAAAAGTGTTTGTGATGAAAGTTGCAAGCAACAGGTGTTACATGTTGCTATAATGACGTTAAGACTCCCCATAAACCCTATAGAATGCAACCTCTATAGGCTGGGAGGCCTTTCATTTAACAGAGCATAACATGTTGTTGATTATAGCCACCTGAACAGATGCCCTTACTAGACACCATTTTGTGTTAGAAGCCAAAAACCTTCTAGTTGTTGGTGCAGGAGGTTGGACCTCTAAAGCGGCTCACATTCTTACGGTTCTTAGTAGAGATACAAAGTTTGCCACGGGGAGTTGGGACTGATGTTTGGTTGCCCCAAATAACTGAGTGTCGAGGGTGGAGCCAATGGGGTCAAGCATCTTATCTGCTCTGAATTGCGTAGCTCGATGTAGCCCCCCAAGTGAGATTCAAGAACTATTGTCCTAGCCAGCCTTAGGATTTGTGCTTGTTGTTACCCCTTATTTATCCGCTTATAGCTTATCAATTAGGGGTCATTATTTTATTGAGTATCGTAAAGCTTAAGTCTTCATTAATTTGAGTTTCGTACTCATTTGTTGAACCCTTTATAAAGTTCAAAATTCTGGTTCAAAGGAAATGTGGTCTATTAAGTTCTAAGTCTTCATTAGCATAGTCGTTGAACTTGAACTTTGAACCTTTCCGGTTCAAGGTTCAAGGTTCAATCGGTCTTTTGTCTTATGTATTGCGGTTGTCCCTTTAACGTCAGTCCTTGTGGTTGTCTTGAACTTGAACCGTTGAACCACTCTTGGAATGGTTCAAGGATCAAGGTTCATTTTCACATCGTTGAAATTTTCTTTCTTCTTTGCCGCAAGTGTCGATCTTTTGTCTTTGAACTTTGAACCAATGAACTTCTTTTGAAATAGTTCAAGGTTCAAAGCGTTGTTTCAAATCAGCCCAATGGTGTTTAGGAGATAAAGGCGGCGCGATGGGAACAAAATATTCCTCGTTTTTCATGTTTTCAAACTATAATTATGGAAAACAATCACGAGAAAGCATGTCAACCGTGTGGAATTGAATTTTAATTAATGAGCATGTCAGAACTATATCAAATCATGGGAAGTTTTATGAACCAAAATTTGTTGGATAAGGTTCAGAGGAATCATATGATGGCGGAAACCTTCGATGAGTGGCTTGAATCCATAATTCAACAGTGAGCAGGATATATTGCTAACCTGATCAGGGTATACAAAGATGATGTAGTTGTAACTCAGGAGCTTGAAACATAGGTGATAATGTGGGAAAAAGAAAGGAACAAATGGGCGACAGTGTTGATCCAGATGAAAGATGTGCATAAATATGGTGTCATGAAATTTCTCGCTGAAAAGGCGGTTAAAGATTTGGACGACAAGATATTGTATGTGGCAAAGGAAAATATTGAATGGAGAAATTCAATCATTAAGCAAGGCCACGAAGAATCCATTAAGTTGTTGAAAGAATTGAAAGAACTCATTGTTGTAATGCAAAAAGATTTGAAGTGCATTGATGTACAACTTCTCAAGGAAGACGGACAAACCATTGAGCAGACAGTGGATATGGTGGAGAATTTCAAAGGAAAGATGAACCTGGTTAAAGAATCAAAATCTTTAACCAAAGATGACTTCTCTAGAGTTGCCAGAATCGAATCTATGTTGGTTGTCTGCTCTGATCACTTGGAAACACACAAAACTAAAGTTATGGAAGTGAGTATGGACAAAGAGGTCTAGAAGGAACGTAACTTGCACATTGGGCTCCCACATTATCAGGTTGTTCACAACTTTTCAGCGGCTCATATGGAGTGACGAAATATACGTGGCACAACATACCAATAAGACAAATCAAGAACCATTTCCTATTTTGCAATTATAGCTCTGTTTATGGCTCTTAGCTGTTTTTAGTTAATTTCAGTTACAAACGGTTGTTTCTTGAAGCTTTGTGTTTATCTATTAGGTTAGCCGGGTGGCTATAAGTTTTAGGAATGGATGTTTTGGCACAGATCCATAAATTTTTGGTAAAATTAAGATAGCAGACTATTTTACTTGTTAATTTCAATGAAATACCCCATCTTTGAATGGAATGGAATGTCTAATACAACTTTTGAAACCTGCGCATTTGAATATATAAGAATTTCTGTTGGGATATTTATGTGTTCATGTATTGGATTCCCTTCTCTGATTTTTATCAAATATTAAGTCTGCGAATCAATCTGATGAATGAAATTAGTTGAAAGCATTTGAATATTCTGATTCCCTTTGTCCTGTGAGGCATGAGCGAGTATCAATCAGAGTTCAAATATTTTGATCACTTCATAAAGGATAATCATTATTTGAAATTTAATGTTTTGTTATGCATTCCAATAATCTTTGTGAGGCATTCATTTTGTGTTGACAAGTGAATGTTAAAGCCTTTCTTTGCTTTCTAGTTAAAAGTGAATTATGTGATAAAATTTGGTCAAAATTCATTGAATATCATATGGGGAGTCGTACCCTTATGCAGAGGGTAAATTAACATTATTTACCCAACTGTTAGTTTCATTGGTTTCCTACTGGGCGAGCATGAGTATTTGTTAATAAATTTTGGGAAATCCAATCTATTAACTAACACTTGCATGATCAAAAAACTCAAACATTTTCAAGCAAAACAAAGAAACATTGTGTCTATCGTGTTTTCAAGTGTATGCAAAATAAACAAGGACATTTTACAATCACACTTGAAATTGAAATGCTTTATCATTTCTGGACAAAAACACCTTCACACATTGTGTATTCATTGTTTGTTGTGTTTTCTTGTCACTAAATCTCAAAACATTGAGATTTGGTCACATTCAACAACTTCACAAGTGGACAGAATTGCAAAATATTTTCAAAATCACATCTGGGTTTACTTAAACTGCGTCTGGGTTCAGAACTTAGAAATTGCAAAAGATTTGTCAAGAGAAAAAGGATTTAAATTTTCAGATTTAAAGAGCTTATAAGATTGCTTCCTATAGGGCTTCATTCTTCAGTCGACCTGTCTTGGGCACACATAGTCAATCATTTTCCTTCACTTGCATTGCCCTCATATATATTTTCCAAATTTGAGTCAAAAGGTTACTTTGTTTGTCTTCATCAAACTTTGCAAACATACTACAACACAACACTAGGTGATTCTCGTATCAAGTTCTATCATCCTAAGGTCTCATTTGGTCTTCTTGAGTCAATGTCAACTTACCTCATCAAGAGATTCATCATCTCTTTGGAAGCTACACCTTACTCTAAAAACATACATACTTTGGTATTACACTCTTGGATATTGCAAGTTTACCCTATATTCATCTACACTTCATACACCTCTTGGTCTTCCATAGTCTTTACATTTTCATACCACCTTTCATTTTGGTCAAGACTTTAGTTAATGGTTGAAACCTGTTCACAAAGGTCTAGAAGGGAAGCCGAAGAAGCTTTAAGGTCTTTAAACATGAGTACTTATGAATTTGATGGAGATGAATTCTACAATCCATTTGATAATCGCACTAATATACCAGACCATGACAATGACAACAATGAGAACAACAATGGAAATAATAATGACAATGACAATGTATCTGTGGATCCTGCAGAAGTTGAGGAAACTATCATGGATCCCCATTTTAAAAATTGGTTCAAGAAATCATGAAGAGGGATAGAAAATATTTCTTCCAAGTCATGACACAAAGTGGAACAAGATTACCCCATGATTTTGATATGTCACAAATTTTGGAGTATGATACAAAACAAATAAATCAAGTTAATACAAGACAAAGGAGGCTTGATAATGGTGGTAACATGAGATAGTGTCTCATGCTTGAGTCACCTTCCTCCCTATTTCAAAAACCTAAAATTCCAAACACATACACTCATTCTCATGTCAATTATGATAGAACCTCTCATGAACAACCTTGCAGTCATCCTTTCCCATGGAGGAGAACTACCACTACACATGCCCATGATATACCCAAGATCATACCAATGCATAAAATTACACCCAAGAAAATATTCAAAATCGTGACACGAGGAGACCCCGTGTCAAATTTGGGGGCAATATCCAAGATCACCCTTATGATACCCCCTATCCTCATTGTCATGACATGGATCGACCTAGACCTAGTGCTCCTTACTATAATACCATACCAAGTGGTCCATGTGCAAGCTACAACTATGTCCCTCCTCCATATGAACACATCTATGATCAATACCATCCATATATGTATTATATCCCTCCTCCTCCTCCGGGTGGCTCAGGCATGGGACTAGTTCAAAGAGAAAAGACACCACCCAAGAATGACTTGCAACAACAGATCAATGATTTACAAAAGAAAATGGTGGACATGATTACACCAAAGCAACAATATACAATGAAAGATATATGTCCTTACCCATTTGATAGAAGCATTCCAATGCCTTCATTCCCTCCACATTTTGTGACACCAAAATTTGATAAGTACAAAGGCAAAGGGGACCCTAAGGCACACATAAGACATTTTTTCACAGCTTGCATTGAGGTAGCAAGAGAAGAAACATATTTGATGAGATTGTTTCCACAAAGCTTAGGTGGACAAGAAATGGAATGGTTCTCCCTACTTCCACTTGGAATTAAGTCATGGGGTGATTTAGCAGAGGCTTTCATACAACACTTCTCATATAACATTGAAACAAATGTGTTAGTAGCTACCTTGTGCAATACTAAGAAGAAAAATGGGGAATCTTTGTCTTCATTTTTACATTGATGGAGAGGTCTTTCTAGTCGATGCTCTTGTGATATCCCACAAAAACAAATGGTAGAAATGTTCACTCAAAATGTCAACAAGGATATTGGATATGAGCTAAGAAAAGCTTGTTTGTCTACCTTCAAAGATGTCATTGAAAAAGGATTGGCAATAGAGAAAGTCCTTATTGAACAAGGCATCATTAAGATATTCAAAGAGAACAAAGAAGAATCAAATGGGGAAGACAAACCTCGCTTTTGGAACAAGAATAAGAACATAGTTAATGACGGGGTAGTAGATGCAAATGTTGTGAAACCTAAGATAAATTTTCCCGGTGCAAGTTCTTCTAATACAAACAATCAAAGGCAATCAAAACCCCGAAGAAAGTACACTCTGTTGGGAGAACCGATTGAAACATAATTTAAGAAGTTAGTGGAAAACAAGCTCATAACACTACTAGATAATCCACCATGTGAGCCTAAAGTAAAACCAAAATGGAGGAATGATGATGAATATTGTGAATATTACAAGAGTAAAGGGCATTTAACTAGAAATTGTCACAGATTGAAGAATATCATACAAGATCTCATTGACAATGGCGACATAGAAGTTGATGGTAACACCTCCAATGAAGAACATGTGATGTTCAAGGAGCCATTTCCTAAACATGACAAAGGAAAAGCCAAAACTGCAGAAAATAAAGCTAATTATACCAAGACGCTCTATGATTATGACTCTACTATTAATCATATTTCAATAGATAATAATGTTTCAACCATCATTATAAAGGACAAAGCTCTTGAGAGTTCTACCCAAAGGAGTAAATTTGTTTTAAAAGACATTGGACCGTCTTTTTCATCATCTAAAAATGAAACCTCTGAATGTAATGTCACAACCCGTCAAGGTAAAGTCACCTTGCAAGGCATTCCATCTAAGACCACAACCTCATTATCTACCAAGAATGAGTATGACCTTGTAGATCAGTTGGGAAAGACACCTGCCCTCATTTCCATTCTTGAAATCTTACACATATCCTCTTCACATAAGACCATCCTTGACAAAGTATTGGGAAAGACACCTGCCCTCATTTCCATTCTTGAAATCTTACACATATCCTCTTCACATAAGACCATCCTTGACAAAGTATTGAGAGAAACTTTTGTACCTATTGATCTGAACGTGGACCATTTTCAAGCCATGGTGGGATACCTTTTTGTTCCACATAGCCTTGCATTCACAAAAGTCGATGATGCATCTGTAACCCAACCTCATAATGCACCTCTACCTATTGAAGCCTTTCTCCATAAAACTGAATTAAACAAGTCTTGATAGATGGAGGAGCGGGTCTGAACATTTGTACATTGAATACTATTAAGCAATTGACATATTCTGAAAAGGTTGTGAATTTTACACATGCAATCACTATTAAAGCATATGATGATGAAGAGTGCTCATCCAAGGGCATAGTCACCTTACCTCTTAGAGTTGGGCCAGTTACGAAGGATGTGGTTTGTCAAGTCCTTGATCTAGATATCACATATAATATTCTCTTGGGACGTCCATGGATTCATGAAATGAGAGTTGTTCATTCTACATATCATCAATGCATCGAGTTCCCACATAATGGAGTAGAAGTGATCGTCAATGGTGACTCGAATCCGTTCATATATTGCAATAACCTGTGGCCAAAATTGGAAATAATAATACTAACCAATAGAGAAGCAACTACATCCTCCGCATATGTTGATCTTGAATCCTTCAAAGCTTCTACATCAAAGTAAGCAAAGCTCAAAGAAAACTTCAAGGTTAAAGACATGGGATGTGGTGAGTATATATTTCATGTTGATCAAATCCCACTATCTCTTAAGACATTTAGTCGACAGGAACAACCTACAAACAATTTGCAATATCAAGGAATTGTGTGTGAACCACCTAGTGTTGTGGCTACTAAGTCTGAATGCAATTCTCCTCTAGTGGTGCAAGCAGCTCTTGATATCAACAGTCCTAAGAGGTTCCAATGAAGAATTTGTTTAATATATCACCAGCCCTCTTGAAAACTCATATAGCCTTACCATTTCATCCACTCATTCCATTTCTATTCCTCTCCTAGACTTGTACCAACAAGAATCACAAAATCCCTTACTTATTGGGTATCAAAAATCAAGCTTTGAAAAGAAAAATCTAAAAGTCAAAAATAAAGAGACATCCTTCAGTACAAATCAAAATCAAAAGCTATTGGACTCTACAAAAATCAAAGTCAAGGATAAAAATCCTATGAAGAAAAAGGAACAAGATTTTATCTCCCTTAATATCAAAATAAATGGGGGAAAAAGTTCTAAAATTTCAAGTCAAAAAGAAGACTTGTTGATCCTAAGTCTCCATCATGCTATCCTACTTTCACTTCTTTTTGCAATCATAAGCCTTCATTCCTCATCCACTTTCTCCACACATCCATCCCCTTTTGGCGATACGTCACATCAATAGACCTTTAATGGAAATTCCTTGAAGGACTTTGTTGTCAAGGATGCCCAAACTTCTTTAGGTGGCATGCATATGGGCCTATGTAGTCCACACATTAGTAATTCTACCTTAGTTCTTTCATCAAGGAAGACAATCAATGGAGCTACACATCATTTAGTTAAGGAACGTCGAAGCTACAATCATAAGGCAAAGCCTCGCACATTTGAGGTGGGTGACTTAGTTCTAAGAGAAAATCCTAAGAATCAACAAGACAGAGAGAAGAAGGGAAAGTTCGAGCCCAATTGGCTTGGTCCTTATGTCATCACAACAATCTATGGATTAGGTGCATATCATCTTTCAACACCAGATGGAGAACCTTTGGAAGATCGGATTAATAGCATGCACCTTCGCAGGTTTTACACATAGTTTTGAGGAGCATCATCTTTTTATTCCTCCTTTTCGCGCACAATCTGTAATAAAAATTCATTTGCATCACCGATCCGCAATAAAGTTCTATTCTTATTCACAATAAAGTATCAGTTTCATGGATTCAGTCAGTTTCAGATGAGATAAAAGCAACAATGGGCTTTCAACAAATCAAATCTTTCAGCAGACTTTGGCAACAACATGGTTTTTCAGTATAATATGTCCTTTATGAGGATGACAACATTGTGACCAAATCAAACATGTTAACATATGTGGCAAGAAACACAAATAACTTGAAGATTTCATTGTATGTTGTTGTCAAGTCTTGGTTTTCTTTTGATTTTATCTTTTTGGTGACATGTCTTTTAGCTTTTCCAAGATGTCTCTAACTAGAGATTCTATCTCCAGGATGTCTTTGACTAGAAAGGCGAGGATGGGATGTGTTCATTTGTTATTTTGTTGTTTGTGGATTGTCTCTTAGTAATGATATGACTTGTCCAAGGATATGAGGATGTTTCGAGTCTAGTGTGAACTAAGGAATTCCTTGTTTGTGACTGTCTGATCTCCATGCAAATGGGTACAATGACTTTCTGGGTCGAACCTATACATCGATTGTCATAACCTATTTGCCATAATAAAACTCAATGATGATAAAGCACAAGAAGCTCTTTCACTTCCATAACTTCTATCTTCCTTTCTCCTTTTGTGATTGACCTCCATTGTCTTTCATGAGTCTGTGTAGCCCGCTATCACATGACTAAGTAAAATGACACGCCAACAATATCTGCATTTCATGTAGTTTTCACCCGCAGTACCACATATTAGCATTATATACATACATCTAGATATCATAATTGCATCACATTCTGCACACACCACTGATTAGTATATCATATACACATCATGCATTCTCATTATGTAAATAATTATAGCATGTCAATTATCATACATCCATCTACATATAGTACATTCACATTTGCATAAGCATATAAACCCATAAAAAAAACAAAAATATATTTCATTTCATCATGTACATATTTGCATCCATATCATAAGCATCATAAAATTGTGATAAAGCATATAGAAGCATCACACAGGAACACATGCATATAGCTGCCGCAAGGATGAGTCATCTCACATATATATCAAAAAATAATAAAGTGTCATGATACAATGATGTCAAAATCTCATATGGCTACAAAATCACCAAAGGTGTCTACATAATCATACAAAAACTAATACAAAATGGATCCAAGAAATCTATGATGAAGACCCTCCCTCGGATCCAGTTGGCCTTGAAGGAATCTGAGCTCTCAAAGGACCAACCCCTGAATCATCTCATATGTTCCCTCTTGTAGACCCTGCAGGACCATCTTTTCACCAAAGCAGTTAATAATCTTGTGTTTGCCCAAATCTTAAGCATATACATAATGTGTCTCAATCCCATTTCCTTGATCGCGACGTGGTCCTTTGTAGTCAAATTTGTTCATAACCATTGTGTCACAGGGAATCGCTCTCTAGACTCAATCTGGGGTAAGTACTTTTGCATCCAATCAAATCAATCGTGTTAATCCTAGTGGTAATCATGTTCATCACATAGTGTTGCTTATCTTATCCTATCCTAGCCTAGTGTTACCTATGTCCATCACATGGTGCTACTCATGAGGCTCTATCCTAGTGCTTATGTCTATCACACGATGTTGCATCCTAGTTTATATGTTTGTTACATTGCACTGTATCCTATCTTTCTAGAGCACTTGCCGGATTTTATCAATTCGACGACTTATCCTACAATCATCTTAGCAAACCATACCTATTTTAGGGCACCTGTTTCAGTGAATCCTCCGAGAAGCTTATCCAATTGGCAACGTATGTTTATCATATAATTATCAATTATAGCCTTGTTTTCATTTTGTCTTTTCTAGGGCACCTGTTTGAGTGAATCCTCTTAGCAACTTATCCAATTGGAAACGTATGTTTATCATATAATTATCAATTATAGCCTTGTTTTCATTTTGTCTTTTCTAGGGCACCTGTTTGAGTGAATCCTCTTAGCAACTTATCCAATTGATAGCGTATGTGTTAGGATAACTGGTGAACAAAAGAGAGGGGGGGGTGAATCAGTTGCTGACAGATTATATCAATTAAACCACTTAACAACCTTTAACCGGATCAAATAAACATTAAGTACCAGAATAGCAGAACCAGATACCGGTAAGAAATAAAACTTAAGAGTGAAACAGATAATCAACACAATGCAACCATACCACATAACACCATGATTTGTGCATGGAAAACCCGGAAAGGGAAAAACCACGGTGGGAATCCTACCCACAGTCAGATGATACTTCTACATAAAGTATGTGATACAATGAGGGACCTGCACATGCAGGAAGGCACACTGCCTAGAGCATATTGGTCATTACAAAAGAGTCTCACTAACTACGGAGAGGTTATAACCACCTCAAGATAAATAGACAATAATCCAGAATAATGAACTACTAGAGATAGCATCTACCTTGCCTAATTACAGTTTCGGTTAAGCTCAATACTAGAGGCCTTTGACTTCTTCCTTAATCCCAATTCGATCACCTATGATCGACCAAATCTCCTTCGCATATGATATTACATTCCATGACCATGATTCATTATTTACAATGAGATCTTACATCAATTTATACCAACCCTAAGGCCTAAACCAATCAGGTCGGCCACCTAAAAGATATTACTGTCGTGCCTGTGAAGTGTGATACATGCAGCTGCAACACAAAACACTCAATAGATCATTACAAGCATAGTTAGAAAATTTAAAACAAATAAAGATAAAACCATGGTTAATCGATCTATTGCCTCCTAATAAATGCGAGTGTAGATTTGCTCTCAGATCTAGATAAGCAAATTCCAGTGACAATGATTAAGCTAGAAAAGAGAATGATGCATTTAAGCTAGAAAAGAGAATGATTAAGCTACAAGATTCAATAATTATGCTAGAAAGTAAGCTAGATCTAAGATGCAATTGCCTATAATAACAATGCTTAAATGATATGCTAAGATCAATATGCCTATAGTAATAATGCATAAGATGCAAATGAGATGGGATCCTTATTGCTCCAAAATGAGGGATATTTATAGGATTTCCAAGGCCAGGGGTGAGGTGGCAGGAATCAACGGTCAAGATTGAGTCTGAAGATATCAATGGTGAAATTAGAGGAGGTTGGAAAATAGGTTGGATGAAAGGGAACATTTTCCATCTCTACGGTGACAAGTGTCAAGAAGCTTTGCTCATGAGAGAGCAAGTATCTAAGGAAAGGGGACATGTGGCCCAAGAATGCCACGTGTCTCAAGGGAAGAGTAGGTTTAATTAAACCTAGGGTTAGATGGAATGGGTTAGGTTTAGAAGGGGTTAGGTTAGGTGGTTAGAAGTTAGGAGGCGTGTGGGTAAATTTGAATTTAAAATTCAAATAAGACTAATTAATTCTCAACAACTCATAAATTGATTTGTTTTAATTAATTAGAAGATTAGAATAATTAATTGGAGATGGGGGGAAAATTAATTAATTTGAATTAATTAATCAAAGGAGATTATGAAATGAACCTATTAAGTAAATCCTTAGATTTATTGATAAGTAGATGAAAGGGAGATTTTAATCAAATTGCTAATGAATTCAATTAAATTGGGAAGGAGGATTAATTAAATGACTGATTATTTAATTAATTATCTTCAGACTATTTTTAGGTGTATACATTTTGCCCCTCTTTGAAGCGAGGTGTGATGACGCGTTGATTCAAAGAATAATCTCATTTTGATGGTGATATTGGTTCGAAAGGATGCCCCAGCTCTTGATTGATAAATCGTGATATGACAATGCCCCCTCGGGAGATCAATTGAGATAATTGATCTTTGGAGTTTTTGGATCTTTGCAAAATTGATATCTCGATTAGAAATGATTTAATGTTTGCAACTGTGGTTGATGAAAATGCGAGTTCTACAATCACGGTGATGTGGTTCTTGATTATTGATAAAGCTTGATTGATTAGATTGATAAGATCGAGATTTAGTCTGGTTTCAAGAATGACACCTCCTATATAAGACAAAGATGATCAAAGCGTTTGGTTTCAAGAACGATATACCCTGTATAAGACATGATCAGAACATCTGGTTTAAGGAAAGATACATCGTGTATAAGACATGAGAGAATCAATTAGATTTGATTGATAGAATTGATAAGATTGATTGGATAAAGAACTGACAGTTTGTTGACATCAAGTTGCCGAAAGATTTAGATATGTCGATGTTAGTTCTGTTGAGAGGGTAGCATAAGATTTTTTCTGGGTCGACAATATCTAGAGGAATATGAGTCATCAGTCTGATTGCGTATACACTTGTGATGATACCTTGATGATTCCTGTGATAGATTGAACCTTGGATAAAAGGATCATGCGGGATCCCATGCAAGAATGAAATGCAAGCTTAAATGCAAAGCTACGAGCAGACCAATCACTAGATTATTGTGTTTTGTCATCATTGAGCTTTTTAAAATGTGGGAAGTGGGTGCAAACATCGATGGTATAATTAAACCATGATGACCTGAGCACTGCTTTCCTGGATTTTGATATGGCAAGTTAGCACAAGCATCGAGGTATAATTGAACCAAGATGACCTGAGTGTTACTTGCGTAAAATAGGTAGTATTAATCATTTCAATACACAAATCAGAAATGTCTTCAATGATACTTCAATGATCATGTCCCGAGATAAATTTGCACATGTTAATGATTAATTTACAAACAAGAGACAAGAAAAATATCATGTTTCTTCCTTGTTCCTCTAGTTAAAGACATCCTGGAGTCACTCAAAAATCATGATAGCGAAAATCAATATAGAAAAGTTGAACAATCATGTTAAATCATTATCCAAAAGATATCATCCATGCGTTTAGATTGACTTTGTGATAGTTTGATGGTTGATAATTTGATCTCATGTTCAATGTTGGATATGTCTCAGTTTTCGTTTGATAAGAGTTGCCTAACTGTTTGTTCTATCTGTTTGATTAAGCTCAAAATGATCAAGAATTTTATCCCCAGCTAAGTGTAGGATTTCGCCCCAAGCCTAGAAACAAATTCAGTATGATATACCCAATGATCCAAACCATGGCAAGAAGCCACCCGGGATGCCTACGTATGTACAAGGCTTTATTATGCATATGGACAACGCCAATTGAAAATGAATGCAAGTGGAAGGATGTATGAACTAATAGATGGAAGAGCTAGCAAACAAATAGCACTTGTTTGCCAGGTTTTCACCATCTATTTTTTTTGCACTTTTTCTCATATTTGATTTTTTTGGATTTTCTGCTTTTTCACTTTTTTTTTGAATTTTTTTCTTTTTCAATTTTTGGGGATTTTTTTGCTTTTTCGCTGTTTTTGATTTTTCTGCTTTTTCAAACATAAAACTTCTTCAGATGCATGCTATTGATGGGTTCTTCGAGCTAATCTTCGTCCTGTGTTGATAGCTGATATGCTCCCAATCCGAATACTGTTGTGACCACAAACGGACCTAACCAGTTTGGTTCAAACTTTCCTTTCTTTTCTCGATCTACCTGGTTGCATGGATTTTCTTTTAGTACTAGTTCCCCTACTTGAAAAACACGTGGTTTGACCCTGTGATTATAGCTTCGACACATTCTTTGTTGATATACCTTTAAATGATCAAAGGCATTTTGTCTTCGTTCATGGATCAATTCTAACTCTTGTAATCTAGATACTCGTTGTTCTTCATCTGGAATGAGACCTTTTAATGATACTCATAGAGAAGGTATCTCTACTTCTATTGGCAGTATTGCTTCTGATCCGTAAACAAGAGAGAAAGGTGTGGCACCTGTTGGCATGCAGATACTGGTACGGTAGGCCTGTAGAGTAGGGTTTAATTGAATATGCCAATCTCTTCCAACATCATTCGCTATCTTTTTGAGGATTTTCAAAATAGTTTTGTTTGATGCTTCTTCTTGTCCATTCCCTTGTGGATAGTAGGGTGTGGAGAATTTGTGTTGGATCTTGAATTTTTCACATAGTCCTTGTACATCCTAATTCTTTAACGGTCGCCCATTATCAATGATAATGGTCATTGGTATTCAGTAGCGACAGATGATATAGTTCAAGATAAATGCAACAATTTTTTTTCCTGTGATATTTGTGAGAGGTATTGCCTCAATCCATTTTGTGAAATATTCTGTAGCTACAAGGATGAATTTGTGACCATTAGATGAAGAAGGATTTATCTTTCCTACTAGATCAAGACCCCATTGACAAAAAGACCAAGATGTTGCTAAAGCATGAAGTTCTTGTGCTGGTGCATGAATCAAATTCCCATGGATCCGACATTGTTTGCATGTTCTAGCTATCTGAAAAGAATCTCGTTCCATGGTCGGCCAATAATAGCCCAAGCGTATGAGTTTTTTTTGAAAGGGTAAGACCACTTGAACGAGTGCCACAAATGTCGTTATGGACTTCATGGAAGGCCTTATTAGATTCTTCTTGTTCAAGACATCTTAAAAGAGTACCGTCTAGACCTTGTTTAAACAGGGTATTTGCGACAAGAGTAAAATGGGAGGATTGGCGGATAAAGTTTATCTTTTGATTCTTTGATAAATTGAGAGGTAGGGTGTTATCTTTCAGGTATGTGTAAGTTTGGCCATGGCAGGATGAATCATGCCCCACAAGGTGACAGATAGTTTGGGAATCAGGACAATTATGAACAGGGTAAAACAACTCTTCCACCAGGAATTCATAATGCTGTTGATTTTCCTATGTCTGAAGTAGAGAAGCAAGTGTAGCCATGATATCTGCTGCTTGTTGTCATTCCTTGGAATCTGCTAAAAAGTTATTTCTACAAAGCATTTCTTTATATCATCAACCATCTTTTTATAAGGCATTAATTTTTGTCATTGGTTTGATAGTCATCATTAATTTGATTGATGACGAGATGAGAGTCTCCAAAGACTTGAAGTTGTGTAATGTTCCATTCTATAGCCATTTTGATACCTGTAACCAAAGCTTCACACTCTGCTATGTTGTTGGTGCATGGAAAGCTTAATTTTTATGCTCTTGGGATTGTATGACCTTATGGTGTGATGAATAGAATGCCTGCTCCTGATCCATGTTGTGTTTCATTATTGATGCTTGCTCCTGGATTGATATTTGGGTGATGTATTGTAAGATATGGATTGAACCCTAGAATGTCTGTATATGACCAGGTAAAAATGATTTGCCACCTTTTGAAGGATTCCAAATATTTTTTCCTTGCTAGTTTTGATAGGGAAGTTTCTGGATATAGATCAGTTGTGCCCATGATAGCTTCCTCTATTGTTTCCATCAGGATAAATGACCTCTTTTGATAGAATTAAGGTAAGGTGTCAAATCTCCTATCTTCCGGCACCTCAAGGAGGTTTTCACCATTAGATGCGTCCTTTTATTTTTACTTTTTCTCAATCTAATGTTGCCAATAAATGGTTTTCAGCATTAGACTTGATATTGTTTTCTTCATGTTCACTTTTGCGACTAGGAGATTTGACATCCATTTGACTTGAAGATACATTTCTAAAATTCCTGGTGAGAGTTGTCGTGGGTTCGATTTCACTGAGATATAAAGATATGTCATGGTCATTAGGAAAGGTATCAATGGTGGTATGTCCTTCATTTTCCCATTCCATAGGTTCAGGATGAATCAAGGATAAAGGATCCTCATGTTGGATTATGTCAAAGATATTAGGGGTCATGATAGAGATGTCAAGGCTTTCAGTATGTATTTCCATGTCTAAAACGATACTCTCGTCAGAATGACCTCACGCAAGTAGCTCCTGATCGTCCTTGGTTAAGTCCATGTCAGTTGAATGTGATTCTGATTCAAGTAGGCTAGTTCCTAATGTTTATCCTGCATACGCGTGAACTAGATTAATATCTACATCTGCTTCTTCCCTTTCAATTTAAAGTTGCTCTTGTTTGTTTTTCCATGATAGAAAATATTCTTCGTTCCCTCGATCTCTTAGCTGCATTTGTTTTTCCATGTTTGACAAAATTGATGCAAATGATTGTTCCTTGGATTGTGTGCTTGAATATGCTGCCTCTTTGTTGTTTGAAACTATGACCTCTTGAGCTGATTTCGGATTACTACAACACTGCAATGGATTTGAGTTTCCTAAGATCGTGATTTCTTGCCCATTGTAGGGAAACTTTAGACACTGATGATATGTTGATGTAACAACTTGTATGTCATGTATCCATGGTCTTCCCAAGAGTATCCTGTATGGTAATTCCAAGTCTAGAACTTGGCATGTTGAGTCTTTTTGCAAAGGTCACACACTGATGGGTAACATCACAATTCCTTTAGAGGAACGTTCTTCTTCATCATATGCTTTGAATGTGATCTTTTTTAGGGGATCAACTGCATCTTCTGAATAACCCAAAGCAAAGATAAGACTCAAAGAGAAAATGTTTAAGCTAGCTCCCCCATCTATTAGGACACGTTTAATGAGCGTTATATGAATGAGGACTTCAATTTGCAAGGAAGCGCTATGGGGATGTTGCAAGGAATCAATGCTTGGATATGAAGGAGATGAGCTTTGAATAGGATCCTCTGAAATAGGTTTGATGGCAATCCTGGATATCACTTGGGGAACTTCATCTTTGGATGTATTCTTTGGTGAGGATTCTATGGAAGGTTCTTGCAAGCTTTCAAGAGGTGCAGGAATAAATGCCTTTAGAGAGTCAATTTGCTTATGGGTGGATGAACTTTTGCTAGACATAGGTGCACGATTTTGATCTTTCTCAGCCAAATCCTTTAGGGATATCTTTAAGAGTTGCATAAAAGAGCCACCTTTCTTTTGAGATGTATTTGAATCCTTGTGAGGTTTTAACATAGTTGGATTTTGATTTTCAACTTGTTTGATTGCTCTGATATGTTGGCTTGTTATGTCTTCTTCTTGTGTTTTGCTTTGGTATGTCATGTTGATATGATTTTCAGCTATTTCAAATATTTTTGTTTCTGTTTCAAGGGTTCTATTGTCCAGAAGTTGTTTTGATAAGTGATCAACTGTCAATGTAAATGTGATAGAGCGATATGACATAAAAAGATGGTTCAAGTGTTTAAAATTTTGTAAGTTTTTCGATCTTCGGTTTTGGAGTGCAATGATGATGATTTGATAAAACCAGGTCTAGTAGGAATGATATATCTTACGATGTGGAACAAGGTTATCCTGACCAAATGTTTTAGTTTCATGATAAAGGATGATAGATCCTGGTGAGAAATTATGTTTGAGTGACTAGTTTATCAAATAGGGTGATAATGCACTTTGAGATGTTTAGATCTTGAACTTGTTGAGGGTGAGCACTTGAAAATCTTAAGGTGTTTATGTTCTAAAGTTTGATTTCGACAAATGATAACTTGACCAAGCGAACCAAGAAGACAATCCAAGCACAAAGCGACAGATAACTGGTGTTTATGGTTACTGCAAATTGATCAAGAAGAAATGACAAATCCAAAAAAGGCATGCAGGACACAACTCTGGACTGGCAGAAACAGAGACTCGCACGACAAACTATACAACCTCGAATGACAAAAGATACAAGAGCATATGATAATCTAGGATTTTCATGTGAAAAAGAACAGGCTCGTATGACAAAATTTTCTGAACCATATGACAAAACAGATTCCTCGTATGACAAAGAATACTAAGCAATACGACAAATCACCAGTTTGTACAATAGACTTTTTTGAACCATACGACAAGATAAATGCCTCGTACGATAGATAGAAGAACAAAGGTAAATGTGTTTGTTTGGTCGAATTTTGATCACTGAAGTTTGATGTTTTGCTTATGTTTTCCAGTTTTAGATGCCTGATTTTTCAATTTAGGGAGGAATACACAACAAACACGCGATATGTTAAGTGACCTCAAGCATGCTAAACCCTAAGGAAGTTGGTTGAGGAGAGAAAACCTTTGCTTGCAAACTTAGGTACACACCCAATAGCTAATCAGAATATGGTTGCTGAGTCTCACGCAATGGATTCTCAACGTCGTATTATCCGACTCCAAACACTAATGGGGGCACGATATGACAAGTATCTTGGGAGAGTTACTATCTCTCTTGCACAAAGATTATCACCCTTTTGAAGGTGAATTGGGTAGCTTCTAATTTAACCAACACTAGTAAGGGATCCGTTCAACGCGTTGGGGTATAATACTCAATTAAGAGGTCTCCCAGCCTTGAAAACCAAGGTTTTCTATACCCCAAGGCATGGAGGAGAGCTATTACACTGCCATTGACTTGATTTTCATCAAATCACATTTATTTTATAGTGGGTTGGATTACTTGGCGTTAATCGTTCCCACTTAGGTCGTTCCCCTCTCACCGGCCTTAATGGCTAAGAGTTATTAGCTCCTCAGGAGGGAAGGCCCGCTAAAGATATGCACTAATGAAACTAAAAGATGAGTCTAGCTTTCTGCTCACCTAAGAAAGGTGAGAGCATACTCGCCTATCATCAAAAACACAAAATACATGATTGCTCATTCCTTTAGCAAAAGACAAGTGTGCCTAGAAAGATTTGAGAAATACACAAAATTTTGTTGAATTCTTTTTACACAACTTGCAAAATAGATCCATTAGTAATCATGATGTGTTTGGTTGAAATAAGTCTTTGGCTAGCGTATCTTTGACAATCATCTTGCAAAACTAGTTAGGCTGTCAAAAAGCTCATAAACAAACCCGGGTTAGCATTAATAATGATCAGATTAAAACCTACAAACTCTAAAATGTTGTCTATTTAAAGAAAACAGAAGCAGAAAGTCATACGACATGCATTACCAACTCATACGACATAACTTTAGATCTCACGAGAAAGCAGAAACAGGTTCGTACGATATAGAAATGAGCTAATACGAGTAAAAAATTATCACCGTGCCAAATCACAAAGAAGTTCATACGGGCCAGCAAAGGAGCTCGTACAAGTTTCTGGTTCTAGGCCGATCAGAAATGACGGTTGATGAAGCTTGAGAGGCCAAAAATGATAATTTTGGCCCCACGGTGGGCGCCAAAATTTTGTGCCTATGAAGTGTGATACCTGTAGTTGCAACACAAAACACTCAATAGATCATTACAAGCATGGTTAGCAAATTTAAAACAAATAAAGATAAAACCATGGCTAATCGATCTATTGCCTCCTAATAAATGCGAGTGTAGATTTGCTCTCAGATCTAGATAAGTAAACTCTAGTGACTTGACTACATCTAGATGGAGGATTTGAAATGATAATGATGCATTTAAGCTAGAAAAGAGAATGATTAAGCTACAAGATTTAACAATTATGCTAGAAATTAAGCTAGATCTAAGATGCAATTGCCTATAATAACAATGCTTAAATGATATGCTACGATCAATGTGCCTATAGTAACAATGCATAAGATGCAAATGAGATGGGATCCTTATTGATCCAAAATGAGGGATATTTATAGGATTTCCAAGGCCAGGGGTGAGGTGGCAGGAATCAACGGTCAAGATTGAGTCTGAAGATATCAATGGTGAAATTGGAGGAGGTTGGAAAATAGGTTGGATGAAAGGGAACATTTGCCATCTCTATGGTGACAAGTGTCAAGAAGCTTTGCTTATGAGAGAGAGAAAGTGTCTAAGAAAAAGGGACATGTGGCCCAAAAATGCCATGTGTCTCAAGGGAAGAGTAGGTTTAATTAAACCCAGGGTTAGATGGAATGGGTTAGGTTTAGAAGGGGTTAGGTTAGGTGGTTATAAGTTAGGAGGCATTGGGGTAAATTTGAATTTAAAATTCAAATAAGACTAATTAATTCTCAACAACTCATAAATTGATTTGTTTTAATTAATTAGTGTATGCGGGAAAAGTGGGCTGATAAAACTCAATATGTGAAAATATGACTAAATGACTTGTCCACACACACACACAGGACTTCTTGGTGCAAGCTATGGAGTAACGTAGTATTACTCAGCTTCCCAAGGTGGGTTCCATGGTTCTCTATCTCACAATGTCCCTCAAACCAATGTTTTTGCTCTCAGATCACTGAGCAAAATGGTTTAGGGATGGCAAATGCAAGAACGAGGGATGTTTTGATAGATTTTAGAATGAAAGGTATGTTAAGCTATGTATGATTCTAGAAATGCAATAAACTAGATGATAAGATGACAAGGTTAGTATGAGTACTATCCTAACATGATATATTTAGTCTATGATTAAGCTAAAATGATAAAGAAATTATTCTAAACATGCATCTTTAGTCTAATTCCTGATTTAAAAGAGGCTAAAATGATGAGCATAAAATGATATAAGAAAGCTTGAATGTATTTGAGCATAAGTGTGATGCTACGAATTTGAAGGATGATTGTTATGGAGGAATGAGAGCTCTATTTATAGCAAAAACAGGGCAATGGATGGTCAGGATTGAAAGAGTTGATCAAGGGATGAGTTTGAAAGTTGGGGATCCATGTTTGCAATTTGCACCAATGAAATGGTGACAAGTGTCAACATAGGGTTGGGTTGAGAGAAGGGGTTGGAGGCATTAAATGCCTGAGAAGACCTCATGGTTATCTAGAGGGTAAGGGTCAAGCTTAAGTTAGGATTACCCATTGGATTAAGAGTTAATCCAAGGATAAACCTTTGTGCAAATGATTAAGAGATAATCATGGTCAAAGCATTAAAGGCCTGATGAGACCTTTGGGTTGGGTGAAGGTTGAGTTAAAACAAATTCTTTAACCATGTAAGAGGGTTTGAGTTAACCATTAATGGTTATTGAAGACTTTGGGGAATTAAGTGGTTGAAGGCTTGAAGCCTTTAATGGTTATCAAAGACTTTGAGGAATTAAGTGGTTGAAGGTTGGAAGCCTTTAATGGTTATCAAAGACTTTGAGGTTTTGAGAAGTGACTTCCCTTTGCTTAGGGATGTGACAAAGTTTAGAGGAGGGGTTAGGTTAATTAGAAGCGATTAGAAGATTCTAGAAGGGATTAGAAAGGGGTTTAGGAAGGCAAGTGGGAGATGTAGGAAAATGCAAGTGGATGGAGGGATAATAGGATTTAATTGAATTAAATGATTTAATTCAATTTGGTTGCAATTTGGGGAAATTAAATAAATTAGATTTATTCAATTTAGGATAACTATTTAATTAAATTTGAATTTAATTAAAAGTGGATAGGGGGGATTTAATTGAATAAAATGATTTATTCATTAAATGGGTATAGTGAATTTAATTTAAATAAATTGAGTAATTTACTTAATTAAATAGAGGAATGTGGATAATTTAATTAAATTGGATTTAATTAAATAGAGAAATGAACATAAAATATTCATTTAGGAATATGGTCATTTTTATACGTCTACATTTTGCCCCTCTTTGAAGTGACGTGTGTGCACATGTTATTTCAAAGAAAATGATGTGTTTTTGTGATTTATGATCAAATGCAATTTTTGTGTCGCTCTTATGATTTGCCAGTCGTGCCCCAGATTTTATTTGATGTGTGATGCCCCAGATTCGATATTTGATGGTGATGCCCCCTCGGGAGATGAATCAATATTTTAAAAAAAATTTGATTTAATTTGATGAGTTGCGTATGATGTGTATGATTTCATGCATGTGTAATGTGTGCAAATTGATTCATCTCTCGATAAGTTATGAATGTTATGGTATAGGGGAGACCGCGACCATATTACAGGTCCATTTGGCTAACCCTAATTTCATTTTCTTCCTATAAAAGGGGAAAAGGGCTTGAATTAGATTCATTTGTGCTTTGTTGATTTTGGAGAAAGAGAATTTGGTCTACAGAGAAAATGCCTATTCCCTATCATAGACACCGTTTCGAGCGCGTTCGGAGGTACCGGAGACCTGCAGTGTGTGGACCACCAGTAAGTCAACATTTTTGACCCTCTTGTGATTTTTTATTTGGTCATTTTTAGTCGTGTTTTGATTTTCAAAGTTCGGGTTTAACGGTTTAGCGCGTCTAGGGCATAGAGTAGTGCATACGAAGTTTGAAGTAGCGCATCGAGTCAAATTTTAGGGGTTGCGTCCGAAATAGATAGGATAGTGCATAAAAGAAATAGGTTAGCGCATATAGGTAGAATAGCACATGGCAACCGTCGGGTAGCGCGTCAGGTCAACAGGTTAGCGCGTAGGGTAGACCTAGTGCATAGGGGTCGCAGGGGTTCGCATAGGTAAGGGGGTTTAGCGCGTAGGGATAACCTAGCGCATAGGGCCAAACGGGTAGTGCCTAGGAGGTGTAGATTAGCGCGTAGAGTCAGTCTAGCGCATAGGGTAGGTTAGGTGGCGCATGGGGGGAAAATTTTAGCGCGTAGAGTCAGTCTAGCGCATAGGGTAAATAGATTAGTGCGTAGGAAAAGCAGCCTAGCGCGTGGGGGTTTTTTAGTGCATTGGGTATCTGTTTTAGCGCATCGGGAAAATTTTTGCGAGATGAGCCGATTTGAAATTTTGTTTTGGTCTGTCTGTCATGATTTTATGCTTTTGTCCAATATGAGTGTTGATATAACTTGTTTTGATTTGCGATTTTCCAAGTTATGTATAGATATCAATGTGTTATGTTGATCAAAATATGATTTATTTGCGTGTTTTGTTTCAAGTTCAATGTGTGAAGCCTGAGTTGTGTTACAAGCTGATATGGGTTGGAAACTTGAGTTGTGTTACAAGCTGATATGGGTGGGAAACTTGAGTTGTTTTACAAGTTTATGTGATTTTGGAGACTTGAGTTGTGTTACAAGTTTTGATATGGTTTTTGATAACTTGAGTTGTGTTACAAGTTGATATGAAATAATAGGATTTTGAACTTGATGTAGATGAGCAAATTGTTTCATGTTGTTGATATAAGTTTGATTTTGATATCTTTGTTTTGATGTGGAAACTGATATTGGATTTGTTTGACTTGTTGACAAGAGCGATTGGGTGTGGTCCAGTCACGGGAGAGATTTCCCAGACCGTGGACATTGATACCGTGGTTGTCGTAGGCTGATCTCGATATTATCGAGAGATGTGGGTTGACGTCCCTCTTAGATATGCCTCGGTTCACTGTGAACTGGGGGCTATTGACAGCACTTGCGGAGAGGTGGCACAGTGATACAAACACCTTCCATTTTGCCATTGGAGAGATGACAGTTACACCAGAGGACTGTTACTGGATTCTGCGCATCCCTGTGGTAGGGGCACTACTACCATATGAGCAGTCGGAGGAGGGTGGCACAAAGGCACTGCGTCGTATTTTTCAGGATGATACCGTCTGCGGCTATGAGATCCCATGGCAGGAGTTTTTGGACCGAGATTATACACCGCTGCCATTCGTACTAGCAGGGTTCATTGGTGGATTCCTTTGTCCTAATCGCAGGTCAAAGGGATTTTCTGTGGGATGGGGTTGGTTTTGGAGGAGATGGTTACACAGGGATGGAAATTTGCATGGGGGTCAGCTATGCTGGCCCATTTATACAGGGGTTTGCATGAGGTAGTATACCTCGGTTACGGCAGTTTGTCAGTTGGCGTGACATTATTACAGGTATGGTGCTGGGAGCACATTCCAGCAGCGAGGCCACTAGCAGACAGGGACAGGTCCATAGGATGTGCATATGCCTATGGATACAGGGGTCTAGTTGTCCACCGTAAGCTGAGCAAACTAGAGCACTGGAGGAGAGTACTTGATGACATTGATACGGTCACCTGGCGACCGTATACAGGATGTGAGGTGTGGACCGAGGATGGGCTGGAGATGCCCTTTGTATTTATGACCAGGTACCTGATCGGGAGGACCCCGTTCATTATAGAGAGGTTTGTGGTTACCCGAGTTTTGAGGTAGTTTGGGCGCCAGCAGGGTATTCCTCAGGGAGCGTGCCTATATGCACGGCGGCAGCAGGATGTAGCGGATTGGGGGCCGACCATTGATAGTGCAGTGGCGGTGGAGGAGTTTGTGGGGTTGGCTGGGAAGATATGAGATTATGCCCCTGAAATTCAGGATGCGGGCATGACGGATGAGTTTGCTCGATTGTTTGTTGCGCGGGCGGTGACCAGGATATCTGATCTTGAGGAGATGAGGCCAGCCTTTGATTCAGATGAGGAGGAGGGAGATGGGGGAGACGACGGAGATGATGGGGAGGATGGAGGAGGACGAGGGAGAGGAGCCAGAGGTAGGCGAGGAGATAGAGGGAGGAGAGGGGATAGAGGTGTGGATAGAGCTGTGAGATAGGGGAGGATAGATAGGGGGAGAGGTGGATTGGCTATCGAAGCCGATGGAGAGGGGAGAGTGGGGGAGGTGCTAGCTGCAGTAGGGGGTGATGATGAGCCTAGGCGACCAACGCAGAGGAGGAGGATGGATGTACTCCCACCTCCAGCACCGAGGACAGGCTGAGTGGGAGGGGTTCCTCCAGCACAGGTACCACTACGGGTTCGGATCCCTGGTCATATGGAGGATGCACAGATCCGGACTCTACAGGTGACCGTTCAGCAGCTGCAGGCACAGATTTTGACCTATCAGCGGCAGATTTCTCAGTTGACCACTGAGCGAGATACCGAGATAGAGCGGTGGGGACGAGCGGAGGAGGTGGTGTCCAGCATGCAGAGAGCAGCGGCGGGTGATTCGATGAGAGACACCCTGAGAGAGTTGGCGCTGAGAGCCCAGGAGGCAGAGTATTATCGACGGCACTTATGAGGCTGCAGTACCCAGGGATCGCCGAGTACAGAGTTTTGCACAGTTGAGATCTAGTCGATCTCGAGCCACTGGATCATGGTTTGAGAGCCGAGGTGTTACAGGGCCACCGAGACAGGACCCTCCGGGAGATCCCGGGGCAGGTGCATCTGGAGCGAGACCATCTCCGTCAGGGGATAGTCATACTTGAGAGACATGGTCTTGGTTGTATTTTGGAGCATTGTATTCTTTGTACTGGACACAGTGTTTTGACACATTTTGTACATTTGGATCATTTTGGATATATATATATATATATATATATATATATATATATATATATATATATATATATATATATATATATATATACGACACCATTTGCTTTGATCATGTGATGTGTTTATATGGATGCATGTTATGTGGGCGATTTCGTTACTTTATGATGATGCAATGTTTAAATATATGATGTAATGTATGATGCAGGATGTATGTTTTTATATGCTGTGAGATGTATCTTGAAAATGAGATGTATGATTTGATATGCAACTATGGTGAAATGATATGCAAACATGTTAAATGATATGCAACTAATTGTAAAATGATATACAACTAATGTTAAAATGATATGAAAACATGTTTAAACGATATGCAACTAATTGTAAAATGATATGCAACTAATGTTTTTGGAGCATCCCTCATTCTGTATTTGCCATCCGATATAGCCATTCGTTTGCTTTCTTTGTAGATATCATCATTGAGCATTGATTTGTTTAGGATATGTTGAAAATTTATACAAGCATAATGGTATAATTGAACCATAATGACCTGAGAAAAATTTACATGATTTGATTTTGCAAGATAGCACAAGCGTCAAGGTATAATTGAACCAGGAGGACCTGAGTGCGTATTGCGTAAACAGACAAGATTTGATCATTTGTATGTGTGAAGTGGAATCAGGCCTTCATTTATATTCGATGTATCACGTCTCGAGGCAAGGATTCACACAGTACAAGTGATCGCCTCCCAGACAGAAGACTAAGAAAATATTGGAAGTTCCCCTTGACCTCTAGCTGTGAAGCATTTAGTGAGATAAGAAAGAAAATCCAATTTTGAAAAAAATTCAAAATGCAAAAATAGTCAAGACTTTATGCAAGAATGCAACTTTTAGTACTTCAGAAAATCATCCATCCTTGGTATTTTTGTGAATTGTTTTGTATTGGTTTTTGTGATGAAGTGTAGTTTTGGTTTGTTGGGTGTCATTCTTCTAAGTTTTTGTAATAGTTGTGATGTCTTGAATGTTTACAAGTTTTTGAACAAGTTAATGCCCCTAGCTGAGTGCCTCTTGATATGATCATGTACAGTGATTTCCAAGCCATGGTGGGATGTGGTAAGAGAATACATATAGACAAATCAGGATAGTGACTACGCTAAGTATGTCCTGAATGGATATGTGCTAAGTGTCGGGCGATGGTCGATAGTATTTGTATGGATAAAATGGTATGGAGATAGATAGAGGAGCTGTTCTTTCACAAGAGCACCTGTTGACCAGGTTTTCACCATTTGTTTTTATTTGTACTTTATGTTTTTGCTTTTTCTGGATTTTTTTTTTTAATTAGCTTTTTCCGTGCACTAGGCCACTTAAGTGTAGTACCTCTTTAGATGGATGTTGTTAGTTGGTTCATCGGGCACATCTCCTTCAGAATTTGTTAGCTGATAGGCACCTGATCCATAGACTGATATGATAACATAGGAACCTAACCAGTTAGGTTCAAATTTCCCTTTCTTTTCTCAGTCTTGCTGATTTCTTGGATTTTCTTTGAGGACTAGGTCACCAACCTTGAAGTTGCGGGGAATGACCTTGTGATTGTAGCTCCTGCACATGCGTTGTTGATATGCCTTGAGATGAGTATAAGCATGTTGACGTCTTTCATCTAATAGTTCAAGTTCTTGCAGTCGGTTAACTCGATACTCTTCATTTGGGATTAAGCCTTTTAAAGAGACTCTGAGAGATGGGATTTCTACCTCTAGGGGTAAAATAGCTTCTGATCCATATACCAATGAGTATGGTGTTGCTCCTGTAGGTGTGTGGATGTTGGTCCTGTATGCCCAAAGTGCTGGATTGAGTTGTACGTGCCAATCTTTTCCTGCATCATTCACTGTTTTCTTTAGGATTTTCAAGATTATTTTGTTAGATGCTTCCGCTTGACCATTTCCCTGCGGGTAGTATGGTGTAGAGAACCTATGTTGGATTTTGAATTTTTCACATAGTTCTTGGACATCTTGATTCTTGAAGGTCCGTCCATTATCTGTGATGATTGAACTTGGAATACCATATCTGCAGATCAGATAATTTAGGATAAAAGAGGCAATTTGTTTCCCTGTCACTGTGGTCATGGGAACTGCTTCTATCCATTTGGTAAAATATTTTGTTGGTGTTATAATGAACTTGTGTCCATTTGAAGATGAAGGATGAATTTTGCCAACCAAGTCTAGTCCCCACTGACAAAAGGGCCAAGATGTTGTAAATGGTTGTAGTTCCTGTGCTGGTGCATGTATGAGATTACCATGGATCTGGCATTTAGGACATTTCTTGGCGAAATGATATGAGTCTTTCTCCATTGTAGGCCAGTAGTACCCCATCCGTAGAAGCTTTTTAGCAAGAGTAGTACCACTTGAATGTGTGCCACAAATACCCTCATGAAGCTCGTGTAAAGCAGAATCAGAATCATTACGATCAAGGCAACGAAGGAGAGTACCATCGAGACCTCGACGATATAAAGTATTGGCGGTAAGGGTGTAACGGGCAACTTGTTGAATAAAGTTACGTTTTTGGTTACGGGAATGGTCAATAGGTAAGATATTGTGCTTGAGGTAGTCGTATATTGGTCCATATAACGGAGAATCTGACCTAGTCAAGGCATAGATAACCTAGGATTCATAGTGGTCATAGGCGGGGGAGAACAGTTGCTCTACCAGGAACTCGTAACGACTCTGTTGCTCTGGAATTTGTAGTAATGAAGCGATTGTAGCCATTGCATCGGCTACTTTGTTGTTCAATCTTGGTATTTGCTCGAAGGTGATGTGCACAAAATACTATTTGAAGTCATCCACCATTTCTTTGTAGGGTAGTAGATTGTCATCCTTTGTCTGATAGTCGTTGTTGATTTGATGGACAACCAGTTGTGAGTCCCCATAGACCTTTAACTCTGTGATTTTCCATTCTACGACCATTTTGATGCCTATGACCAGTGCCTCATATTCAGCCACATTATTTGTGCATGGAAACATAAGCCTATATGATCTTGGTATAGTGTGTCCTTCAAGAGTGATGAACAAAATGCCAGCACCTGAACCATGTTGTGTATAGGATCCGTCAAAGTATAGGATCCATTGTTTAGTAGAAAGAGCAAGAACGTCCCTATCTAGAAATTCAATCTCCATGGTGTGTTTGCCATGGAGTGGTGCTTCAGCCAACTGATCTGCAATTGCTTGTCTCTTGATGGCTCGTCTTTCTATGTATTGGATGTCAAATTCACTGAGAATCATGACCCATTTAGCCAATTGGCCTGTAAGAGCGGCCTTGCTGAGTAGATATTTGAGAGGATCAATTTTTGCTACTAGCTTAATGGTATGTGCTAGCATATAATGTCGGAACTTCTGAGATGCGAAGACCACTGTGAGGCAAGCCTTTTCAATGAATGTATAGTTGAGTTCATAACCATTCAATGTCCTACTGATATAATATATGGCGCGTTCCTTCCCTTGTTGATCTTCTTGTGCCAATAGTGCCCCCAGTGATATATCTGTTGTTGAGATATATAAGATAAGAGGCTTTCCTGCAACTGGTGGTACTAGAACTGGTGGATTCATCAGGTACTGTTTGATTTGGTAAAAAGATTCTGCACATTTGGCCTCCCATTTGAATGGTACATTTTTGTGTAGTAATAGGTTAAATGGGAGACTTTTATCTGCTAGCTGAGCGATGAATCGCCTGATTGATTGAAGTCGTCCTTGTAGAGATCTGAGTTGACTGATATTCTTTGGTGGTGGCATGTCCATAATGGCTTGTACCTTTGCTGGATCTACTTCAATACCTTTAGCTGAGACAATGTAGCCTAGTAACTTGCCTGATGTAACCCCGAAGACACACTTCTTAGGGTTGAGCCTGACTTGGAATTTCTCCAATCGATTAAAGATCTTTGTTAGGATGCCAAGATGTTCAGCTCTAGTGAAGGATTTAGCTAATAAATCATCCACATAGTCTTCCATAAATGTGTGCATCATGTCATGGAAGATTGTTGTCATTGCTCTTTGATAAGTGGCCCCTGCATTCTTTAAGCCAAAAGGCATAACATTCCAACAGTACGTTCCCCAAGGATAGGTGAACGCTGTTTTATCTTGATCTTCAGGAGCTATTTTGATTTGATTATAGCCCGAGAAACCGTCCATTAGTGAGAGCATTGCATGGCCTGCTGTGAGATCTACAATTATGTCGATACTGGGTAGAGGAAAGTTGTCATTTGGACAAGCTTTGTTGACGTCTCTGAAGTCAGTGCAGATTCTGATGCTACCATCTGGTTTTGATACTGGAACGATGTTGGAAATCCATTCTGCATAGTCAATGGGTCGGATGAATCCGACATCTAATAGTTTCTTTAGTTCAGTTTTGACCATGAGTGCCACTTATGGATTCATTTTTCATAGCTTTTGCTTGACTGGCTTAACTCCTGTAGAAATGGACAAGTGATGCATGATTAAGTGTGGATCTACTCCAGGCATATCAGCATATGACCAAGCAAAGTTGATTTGCTGTCCTTTAAAGAAGATGATGAATGCTGACCTTTCTTCCTCTGTTAGAGATTCTGCAAGGTGTATGTTTCTGGCTGCTTTTGTGGTACCAATGTTGATTGATTGAGTGGCTCAATCAATATGGGTGATCGTTCATGAAAGTGCTCAGGAAGAGTGTCAAGTCTCCCATTGTTAGGTGCCTTAAAAAGGTTTTCACCCTCAGATGCGTCCTTTATTTTTATTTTTTTGTGATCTAGAGCTGCCATTGACTGGTTTTCAGCATCAAATCCTTTACTTAGTTCATTTTTGCGACTGAGAGACTTGGCACTCCCTGGTTTGTAGACATCGTTATTTTGTTCACTGGTAGAGCCTATTTCTGGATTTACGGTACATAGGTAATGGATAATGGGTTCATCATCTGGGAAAATTGGTATATCATGGATTTCAGGTTCATCCCAGTCGATGAGGTCAAGAAAGACAAGTGGTAAGGAATCGTTAGGTGGATCAAGTTCGGCTATTGTGAGTGTTAGGACGGAGTTTTCATTGTGATGAGCCTTGGTTTTAAAGAAGTCCAGGATTTCGTCGAGGTCTTCGATGGTATTATCTTCCACATAGACTTGTTCATAATGTTTCTGTTCGCGTTCCTTGGTTTCATAGATATTTTGTGGTCCAAATTCAAGAGGTCTATCTTCTGCGTTATGTTCTTCTTGAGAAAGGGATATAGAATCAGTATCATCAGGGATATCTATAGTAGCATTGGAGCAGGTACCCCATTCATATTCATTGGAATCTGTCTCATAGGCATCATCTCAGATTCTATCGATGCTGCAAACAGGTATGTTGTATGGTGAAAACAAATCTTTGATAATGGATACCATTTTGATGGTTTTTGTTGATTCTTTATCAGATCTGTCTTCTACTTTCTGGATTTGATCATAGACTGTGCTTCCTCGGGGAGGAATAATGGTATCTGGAGATGACATGATTTGTTTTTGAGACATTGGTGTTTGAATATGAGCTAACGCTGCAGATAGGGCCTTCTTATGACTTAGAAGCTTTCCCTGATGCAACTTCTGATCTTGACGTTCCCGTGCCTTGCGGATTGTTTCTGCTGATTCAAAGAGTGCTTCCTACCAGGATTCTTCTTTGTACTTCTTCTTCACCTTCCATTGAGCTTTTGTAGTTGTGTGTGGTGGCCTTTTCAATAGGAATGTGAGTTTAGAACCCAATCCTGCTTTGTTTCTACTAGGTTGTGAAGGAAGATCTATAGGTTCAGTGACTCCTTCGTTGCGTTTCCCAATAGGTCCTTTACCGCCATATCCCATTTGCTTCATGATTAAATAGCCTTTTCAATACAGGTGTGTTGGTAGAACAATGTCCAGAGCGGCTGCTCTACGATCTTCTTCCTCATCTTTGTATAACCAGCTAAGAACATCTTTGTCTTCTGATTCATGTGCGAGAGTACCCAATTGGATGAAGGTACCATCAAATTTAGTGATGGGCTGAGTGGCCAGATGTGTTGATGTAGTAGGCAAACCATGCAATCTAGGTGATGTTGGCAATTTGGCCAAACATAACGGTTCCAAAGAGTATTCTCCCATGCCTTGGTCTTTGATTTGCATTTTCTGTTTGAAGTATCCCCATAAGGAGTTTGATTTTGCTGTTGGTGGATCTAATGTTGAAGATCGCTGCTTTTCTCTATTATGAGGAACCAAACTGTCTTGGGCTGCCCCCATTGCGTTGCAATGTTGAAATGGATTATGATCAGCTGATATGGAGATTACTTGTCCATCATAAGGAAACTTTACACACTGGTGATATGTGGAAGGTACTACTTGCATTTCATGTATCCAAGGTCGTCCTAACAAAATATTGTAGGTGAGATCAATATCTAAGACCTGACATATAGTATCCTTTTGTACTGGTCCTACTTGAATAGGTAATATCATTGTTCCTTTAGAGGATCTTTCCTTGTCATCATATGCTTTTATGGTAATCTTCTTGCAAGGATCAATAGATTCTTCTGAGAAGCCTAATGCACGGATAAGCTTTAAAGTACATATATTAAGTCCGGCTCCTCCATCTATTAAGACTCTTTTTACTCGATGTTTGCAAACAATGACTTCAATATGGAGAGGAGTATTATGCGGATGACTCAAGGAAGTATTGTCATGCTCTGAGAAGGTGAGGTTATGAGGTCTTGTCATATGGGCGACCATGGCTTGAAATCTATCTGTATCCAGATTTTGGGGTACATTTGTTTCCAATAGCGCTTGCTCCAATATGACCTTGTGCTTTGGTGATAGTTTCAATAATTTCAGGATAGATATCTAAGCTGGAGTCTTGCGTAGTTGGCTAACCAAGTCATATTGGATTTTTGGTGTGGTAGTTGTAGGTGCAGTATGTCCCTTCAAGACATATTTCTGAGTTCGGGTTGTTACATTGACAGATTCATGATCATGCCGATCTTGAATGGTGATGACATTGACTTGATGATCTTCAGCTGATATGGGGTTGATGGTGTTGTTGTAGATGTGATTAATACGAGCTCCGCGTATATCATCTGAAGTTGATGCTCCATCTTTGTTGTAATTTGGGAGAGGATTTTTGAAGGCTCCGTGATCACCATTTGTTTTAAGACCATCCACCGTTAAGTCACCTCGATCAATCATGTCTTGTACTATGTGTTTCAATCTCATGCACTCGTTTGTTCTATGACCCTTGTTGCGATGGAAATCACAATAGTGTGAATCATTCCACCAAGGTGGTTTGATTGGAGGTTCATAGTTGCTGATTGGAGGCAAAGAAAGAATCTTGTTTGCCAAAAGTTTTCTGAATGCAGATTCTAATGATTGTCCCAGTGGTGTGAAGATACGCTTTTGGAAATTGTTCGTGTTGTTGCGTGAATTGTTGTTAGGTCCTGGATTCATGTTTTTGCTTTGAGTATCGTTGGTGTTGTTTGTGTTGAGTTGTCCTTGATCATTGGTTGGTGCATATGTGTTAGCACTAGGAGTAGCATTTTTAGGATTTTTCGTATTTTGAGGATTTTCGGATAATGCAAGCACTGGTTGCTTAGATTTGGGATCATATGATTCATTGTTGCCTTCGTTTTTGTTTCGAGTCCAAAATCAAGATTTGTCAAGGTTGTTGTTGTTCTGATTATTGTAGTTTGATGAGTTTGTTCCTTCCTTGTAGAATTTGAGTGTTCCCTTTTTGACACATGCTTCTTCTACTTGAATGCCATTTTCAATCAATTTAACGAAAGATGGTATGCATTGAAGTTTTAGTCTGTAACTCATTTCGCCATTCAAGTTATCGATGAAGATTTCCATTTTCTCCTTTTCGGGAATATCTCGAGGATATCGCGATACCATGCATCGCCAGCGTTGAAGGAACACCATGAATGTTTTGTTGTTCTTTTGTTTGGTGTTGCAAACATCTAGCATGGTTATGGCATGTTGGATGTTGTAGGAATAGTGGGTTATGATTTTGTTAACCAATTCATCAAATGATCTGACAGGTGGCGAAATTTTGGATAACCATTCCATGGTTTGCCCTCCTAAGCTTCTAGGGAATAACTTCATCAAATAGGTGTCATCATGAGCAAATTCAAGGCTTAGTGTGCAAAATTCTCGAACATGATCTCGGGGATCGCTTTTCCCATCATATTTATCAAATTTGGGAATGTCTGAGTTTGGAGGAAAAGACACCATGTTCAATCTTCTGTCAAATGGGTAAGGACAAATTTCGTTTAAAGAGTACCGCACTGTCGTCCCTTGTTGCATATCCTGTATTTGCCTTTGCAACATTTGTATTTGTTGAGTAAGGGCTGCCAAAGGTATATTTTCTTGTCGAGGGAAAAGTTCTTGCCTTGTATTGGTTCTTAGCTGAAAAGGTGTAGTAAATGGTATATTTTGTTCTAGTGTTTCTAGCTCAGGTATACGCATTTCTGGTATGCGTTGTTCTGGAATGTGTTGCTCAGGTATATGTTGTTCAAAGTTATGGGTTTCTTCTTCTCTTTGTTGTTCTTGATATGCATATTGTCGAGATCCAGTTTTAAATATGTTTGGGTCTAAATCTTCGAGAAGTTTAACGCCTTTCCTTGTAAGCATGAGTAAATATTTTTCTTTGTCATTTTCCATGAGCTTTTCTACAAGTTTTTGGAAGGAAGGGTTTTCTTGACATTCCCGAAGAAGTGCTTCAGTAATTTCAGGTTCTTCTATAGGTGGAACTTCAAAAGGATTTGATAATCTTCGATTCATACTAGACTCAGCGTGTGTCTCGCTTTGTTTGTCTCTTTGAGAGCGAGTAACATGCATTTTAGTAGAAACTTTCAGTGATGAAGGGGACAAAAGCCTCGTTGATATGTTGCTCGGGTGTTGGTGGTTCTGGTCGAGATGTGTTATATGTGATGCACTCGTCGGGCAAGAATGCTAGATTGATCTTTCCTCTGTGGTTTATGGTTTGATTAAAAGCAGACTTCTGACAGTAAGCTCTTGTTTTCAAAGATTCTTTGTCAAATTCTCTAGATTTGTTTTGGATATACTGTTTGACGTGATGAAGGAATACCCGATGAGATTTGAACAGTTGACGATTGATGTATAAAAACTTATTTCTCTTGATGAATTTGGAAAAACTAGGTTGTTGTTTCTTCAACGTGATGTTACGATAGAGGTTCTTTCTTCTCAGAATAAAGGGATTAGTCATGCATGAGTGATCAATGGTTTCCTTTGATTGGTTTGGATTCAGTTGATTCTTGTTTTTGAAAATTTCAAATCTTACTTTATTAGAGTGAAGGTTTTTAGATGCCCCTTCACAACAAAGCGTGTCAAATGATATGGATAAAAGCCTCCCGATCTAGAAACTTGATTTGACAATTTGAAGATTTTAAACAAGTGTTTTGAGATAAAAATCCGTAGGATGGTAAAGGATTCTGTTGATATTGATGATGAGATTTCCGGATTATGATAGGAGAGACATCCTCTATTGTGCGATTCATTTTAGGATGCTGACAACGTTCGTTTTGTCACAAATTTTGCTTGAAAAATAGTTTTAATGGTTTGTTTGCCACTCTGGTTTGATGAAAAATGATGTTGATGAAAAATGCTTCTAAAGATGTGTTTGAAAATTTCAAAAAATTTCTCGGTTTTGCTTTCTGTTTTTCTGTTTTTGATCATGCGCTAGAACAGAGTCTACATGCGCTACTGAAATTCTTTGATGCGCTAAAATAATAACCACACGCGCTAGGCTGCCCCCAGACACGCGCTAAAGTTTTTGGATTGTTAAAATTATTTTTCCAACTGTTGAAAAATCTATGCGCTATCCTGGGTCTGTGACGCGCTAACTGTTGGACTTTATGCGCTAATGTTTAGTCTCTACGCGCTAAGCTGTTGCTTCCACGCGCTAGGCTATTTTTCTAATGCGCTAAAGAGTTTCAACACTGATTTGACCTATGATAAAAATGCTACTGTTTGAGCTTGACGCGCTAACTTGAGGTTTGGATGCACTAACAGAAGTACTCCACGCGCTAAGAAGTTGCTCTCATGTGCTAAACTGCCCTGAATTTCTTTTGATTTGGTTTTTGTGAATTTTGGATTTTTGTTGCAAATTTTTCAAGCTTGATGGATGATTTTCTGAAGTAATAAATGTAAACACGGCACAAAAAGTACAACCATTTTGCTTAATCTAACAAAAAGTGTATGTTCAGCGAGGATGTGTTCAAATCCCCAATGTTTTAACAGGTTTGGGTACAAATAATATACTTTAGAAAGACTCTTTAGTCAAGGGTCATAAATAACATCATAGCCTACTAGTCTCGATACTCCGTCAGCTCAAACAGCCGTGTCACCCCCTAGAGGGCGCCCGTTTTTTTGCCTTTTGCAAGAAATTAACTCAAAGTGAATCGCTTCACAGTTGAGTAGTTATCTTGGGAGATATATGGTGAGTAATCTTGGGGGCGGATTCTTCCCCACCCTTGCACTATGATGTTATAAATGTCTGGTTATTGACTCGGTTCAAAGCTTCTATTTCTATGGTTCGTAATCAGGCTTCCCGTTCGGCCGTCAGTGATAAACTCCCTCAGAAGGCTTCCCAACCTTTAGAACAAAGGCTTTACGTATCGTAAAGATACTGGAGGAAGGCTAATCACTGCGCGCAATCGTTGAAAAGGACTTTCATCACTTTCCACGTTTGATTATAGTGGGTTGGAATTCTTGGCGTCAAAGCCGTTCTCCACTTAGGTCGTTCCCTTCACACTGGCCATAAACGGCTTTAAGAGTTGATTTCAACTCCTCGGGAAGGCAGGTCTGCTAAAGGTTTTATTGTTTGAAGTAAAGAAAGCTATAAGAGTGGTCTGGATTTTTGATCACCCAGTTAAGGGGAGAGTATATTCCTTCCACTTTCGAGACAAAGCAATCAAGTTGGTTTATTTTATCCTTTCAATTCAGTGATTTGTTAAAATCTATGTGGAGATGTTGCTCCACAAAAACATGGTGTTTATTTTATCCTTTCAAAGCAATGATTTTCTGATCTATGAAAAGAAATTTGGTCAGCAAAGTAAATTCGATGTTTTGGTCAGCAAAATGAAAATCGATTAAAAGAAAATGGCCCGCTCCACCTGCAAGAAAATTGTTAGAGTCTTCTTGCTAGCAAACTAGGGAAAAAAATGTTAGATGATTTGGGGGACTTCCACAAGTCTAAAATCTCAGTTCGGTTACAATTTTAAATTTTTGCTCTCTGTCTGTGATGCGCTACAGAAAGGACTGCACGCGCTACAAGAAAACCTAGATGCACTGAACTTATGTCTCTCTACGCTACATTGTTTTCTGGATGCGCTACTCTGTGCGTTGGACGCGCTGCTCTATTTTTTTGCGCGTTGAGACCTGCAGGAAAAATATTGATTTGATGCGCTACAAGATGGTTTAGACGCGCTAGATGATGGATAGGAAGCGCTAGCTGGTAAACTCGATGTGCTAGCTGACAGACCCGAAGCGCCAATATATTCTGCAGATGCGCTACTCTATTTTTCGACCGCGCTGAGACCTACAGGAAAAGTTTAGTGAGGCTATGCGCTAAAGAAAGGTCTTCACGCGCTAGAGTATGGACCCCACACGCTAAACAGTGAGGAGGATGCGCTAGACTGTTAACCAGATGTGCTAGGGAATGTTTCTCACGCGCTGATTCCTCTTTCCTGCGGACCTGCAAAAGTGATTAGTTTCAAAAACCGATTTGATATTTGGGGTCGGGCCCCATGGTGGGCGCCATAAATGTATGCGGGAAAAGTGGGCTGATAAAACTCAATATGTGAAAATATGACTAAATGACTTGTCCACGCACACACATAGGACTTCTTGGTGCAAGCTATGGAGTAACGTAGTATTACTCAGCTTCCCAAGGTGGGTCCCATGGTTCTCTATCTCACAATGTCCCTCAAACCAATGTTTTTGCTCTCAGATCACTGAGCAAAATGGTTTAGGGATGGCAAATGCAAGAACGAGGGATGTTTTGATAGATTTAAGAATGAAAGGTATGTTAAGCTATGTATGATTCTAGAAATGCAATAAACTAGATGATAAGATGACAAGGTTAGTATGAGTACTATCCTAACATGATATATTTAGTCTATGATTAAGCCAAAATGATAAAGAAATTATTCTAAACATGCATCTTTAGTCTAATTCCTGATTTAAAAGAGGCTAAAATGATGAGCATAAAATGAGATAAGAAAGCTTGAATGTATTTGAGCATAAGTGTGATGCTACAAATTTGAATGATGATTGTTATGGAGGAATGAGAGCTCTATTTATAGCAAAAACAGGGCAATGGATGGTCAGGATTGAAAGAGTTGATCAAGGGATGAGTTTGAAAGTTGGGGATCCATGTTTGCAATTTGCACCAATGAAATGGTGACAAGTGTCAACATAGAGTTGGGTTGAGAGAAGGGGTTGGAGGCATTAAATGCCTGAGAAGACCTCATGGTTATCTAGAGGGTAAGGGTCAAGCTTAAGTTAGGATTACCCATTGGATTAAGAGTTAATCCAAGGATAAACCTTTGTGCAAATGATTAAGAGATAATCATGGTCAAAGCATTAAAGATCTGATGAGACCTTTGGGTTGGGTGAAGATTGAGTTAAAACAAATTCTTTAACCATGTAAGAGGGTTTGAGCTAACCATTAATGGTTATTGAAGACTTTGGGGAATTAAGTGGTTGAAGGCTTGAAACCTTTAATGGTTATCAAAGACTTTGAGGAATTAAGTGGTTGAAGGTTGGAAACCTTTAATGGTTATCAAAGACTTTGAGGTTTTGAGAAGTGACTTCCCTTTGCTTAGGGATGTGACAAAGTTTAGAGGAGGGGTTAGGTTAATTAGAAGCGATTAGAAGATTCTAGAAGGGATTAGAAAGGGGTTTAGGAAGGCAAGTGGGAGATGTAGGAAAATGCAAGTGGATGGAGGGATAATAGGATTTAATTGAATTAAATGATTTAATTCAATTTGGTTGCAATTTGGGGAAATTAAATAAATTAGATTTATTCAATTTAGGATAACTATTTAATTAAATTTGAATTTAATTAAAAGTGGATAGGGGGGATTTAATTGAATAAAATGATTTATTCATTAAATGGGTATAGTGAATTTAATTTAAATAAATTGAGTAATTTACTTAATTAAATAGAAGAATGTGGATAATTTAATTAAATTGGATTTAATTAAATAGAGAAATGAACATAAAATATTCATTTAGGAATATGGTCATTTTTATACGTCTACAATTAGAAGATTAGAAAAATTAATTGGAGATGGGGGGATAATTAATTAATCGAAGGGGATTATGAAATGAACCTATTAATAAATCATTAGATTTATTAATAAGTAGATGAAAGGGGAATTTTAATCAAATTGCTAATGAATTCAATTAAATTGGGAAGGAGGATTAATTAAATAATTGCTTAGTTAATTAATTATCTTCATACCATTTTTAGGTGTATACAATTACAATAAGATCATTACATATATCCATATTACAATGATATGCCATGTCGGCTTAAGACCAAAAAAATAATAACCAATCCATAAATCATCCTAGTAATGTGTAGAGAACACGTTAACATGATACCGGTCCATAACCTAGATAGGCACCAGACCTAATCTGGGTCCACCACACCAAAGCACTGTCTTCAATCAGTTGAGGCACAATTAAAGAACATCTTCAACATCCTGAAATCCATCTAGAAGTTGCATCAACACCACTTATGCATCTGTCAAGATTTCTTAGTGAAAACTCTGCCGGTTAAGCCTTAAACCCATGCTGGTAAGGGTTTACAAGAGTGTATGATAGCATCCAATTACCAAGTCAATACCAACTGACCAAAACATGCTCCAGAAGCATGTAACACATAAAATCAAACATACTTCATTGATCCAAACATGCCAGAAGTGTCCAATAGATAGTCTCTTCTGTCGGTAACACTAGATCTTCTACCGGTAACCAAAACCTGCATGTCGGTAATCAAAACCTGTCTGCCGGCAACCAACCATAACAGCTAGTGTTGGAATCAATGACAAAACATCAATGCAACACATAATCAATTGATCCATAACGCCAACAATATGTTCATCACAGAATTGTCAATTTTTGCCTTTTAAGACAGAGACACGATTTTGTTGATTCCTCTTGAGTCAGTCTTTTTCCTACATGACCTTGTCACCCTATCTTGTTAGTCCTTTCTAGCCTTTCTTTCTTATCGAGAGATTGTTTGCGATCTTTTCAAAAAAATTCATCTAATCTCTTGAGGGGGTATATCATTCCCATCATGGGGTTTGTATCAGTTTATCTTATCTTCTTTGAGCCAACGCGACAAGCTGCATTGCCTCAAAGAGGGTAAAATGTAGACATCTAAAATTATCATGTCTAATTAAATAAATATTTTTATTTAATTAATTATTTTATCCTAAGTCTTCTATTAATTAAATAATTTCTTATTTATTTAATTAGTTCATTAATCCTCTTCTAAGCCTTTCCTCATTTAAATAAATATTTTTAGTAATTTAAATTATCCTTTTTCTAAATTAAATAAATATTTTATTTATTTAATTGATCCCACTTCCTCTATTAATTAAATAAATATTTATTTATTTAATTAATTAATTATCCTTTTCTACCCATGACACATGTCGCTCATCTTTTAATTCCTCTCTTACCTACCCCCTTTATTATTTAATTATTTCCTCTACCTACCCTTTAATCGTAGCCGACCATTTATCTTTACACCTCTTAATCTTATCCCTCCATTTCTTAAAGTGTATTATATATAAGAGGACACTCTCCTTCATTATCAACCATAATCGTTTAATCACCTAACAAATGCTTCAATCAAGTCTTCTTGCGATCAAGCTATCAACCACAATCCGTTCTTTGTTGAGCTTTTGTGCACACATAAAATTTGAGAGCAAATATATCAAACAAGATCAATGGAGATTGAAACCCTACTTGACACGTGAATGGTATATCTTGTTTTGTTATTGTTTATTTGCATGATCTTAAGTATCTCTATCTGTATTGGTGAATGTTTCATTGTTAGACTAGGGTTTTGTGGTTGATCCTTGTTAGTCTTTCAATATTGTTGTTTCCAGTATCCATTTTCACCATATACGGGTGGTATACCAGAGCTTTTGCCTACCATTTTGTACTCCTAAACCATTTCTGGCACAAGGTGAGAATTTTCTTTCCCTTTTTTCTTGCAAGCTCTTTAAATGCTAGCATAGCTGAACACAAGAAGGATCCTGTCAAAAAACTTGTTTTGCATGAAGGTCTTATCCTTCTTATCTTTGATCATTTCAAATCTTTGCTGCTCGTGACTTCCTCTCCCCTTGAGGTTAATACCGGATCGGAGGATTCTCAGTATTTGGAGGATGAGTACCATATCAAGATTGATGATGAAGACTTATCCCCCTATGACCACCCCTAAAAATAAGGGGAAAGCTAGTGTTGTTAAGAGCCCTAAATCTAAAAACCCTCACAGCTCCAACTTCCCCCCTATTGGTAATCTTCAAATTGGTCCTAAGATTGTTGGTGCTTCAGTTGATAACCCTCGGAGCCATGGTAAGATTCCCTCTCTCTCTCTGCTTCTAGCAAGTCCCCACCTGATCAAAACTTTGAGAATCGCCAGCCCTTTCCAAGTTCTCTTGACCCTTCTTTGCACTTGCTTGTTTTGAGAAGGAAACTGTTACTGATGTCCTAGATTTAGCTAGATATGCGGTAGTGGATACCTTTAAGATATTTAAGTGGATTTTTCATGATATTAAGGACATCCAGTTGAAACAAAGAGCCAACAACAACAACTTGGAGATTGTCAAAGATAAAGTTAAGCAGATGGAGAAGGTGTAGGTGTCAGATGAGATAAGCCCCAGGTCTGAGAAGGAAAAGGCCTCTGTCATTGATTTCCTTAAAACTACTCTAGAGGCTTTCGATAATTTCAAGAAAGGCTATGAAGCTAGGATGGCTATACAGGAAGATCAAATTGCAAAAATCAAGGAATCCATCAAAGCGATTGTTAAAACAAGTCATAGGGTGATTGGTGCCATTGTGGAAAGCTTCAAGAATATGATTTGCAACCTTGAAGAGCAGTTCTAGCTGAAGTATGTGGTGGATGTGGACACCAATACTGAGCAGGATATCTCCTCCGGACCCATCAAAAGGACCAAAGGTACGTTTAAGAGAAAGGTCGTTGGACCTCCTCCTGACTTTCAGAAGCTAAAAAAGATTACCAACATTATGATTGAGATTGAAAAAGAGATGGAATAGTTTATGAAATTGCTGGATTAGTGTTGGTTCTTTGTTGTGTTTGTGCTGGTTCTCTGTTGGTTTTTCTGTGTATGGTTTTTTTTGCTAGTTCCTGTTTTTGTTTTTTCTGCTATGTTTTGTCTTTGCTTCTTTGTTGTAATATGGATATTGTTTTAAATGGGGTTGTTAAGTTCTTGTGGTCTATGTTGGCTTAATGCCTTGTTAAGTCTAGACTGATCTTTGTTTTTGTTAAAGGGTTTCGGGTCCATTCAAAACCTGTTTTTGCCTTAATAAAAAACATGAATGGGATAATAACAAATAAAATCCCAATAATAATTAAATAAGCAAAGCTTATATAAATATAAACTCAATATTATATATAAAATCAAATCAACAATAAAGCATCAATCAATAATTAATTCTTTGAATAATAAATAATAAATAAATAACCATTAAATAATAAATAATTAATAAACCAATAAATCATTAAATAAATAAATCTGATAAATCAAACTCAATTAAATAAATATTAAATCTCAACAATAAATAAATATCAAATAATCAATTAAACACTAAAAAAACCAAATAAATAAATAGTCAATAAACAATAAGTCGGTTAATTAAATAAATCAAGCTCAATTAACCATTAACCAAGCCAATAAAAATAAATATTAAATGATCAACCAAATAACAATCAAGTAATCAAACCATCAAATAACTCAACTATAGTATTAATACTTGTAGACACGTAAATTTGTCCACTAAATTAAATAAATATTTAATATTTATTTGATACACTAATATTCCTCTATTAATTAAATCCACATTTAATCAATTCATTCAACCCCCATTCTGCTATTTTAATTAAATAAATTACATAAATTTATTTAAATTAAAATCCCTATCTATAACTCAGTTATTAAATAAATCTAATTTATTTAATTTTCCTCATTCCTCTCATTTAAATAAATCAACATTTATTTAAAAACACAAATCAAATTCCCCTTTTAAATAAATCAATATTTATTTAAAATCCCACCCCACTTGCATTTTCCTACAAATGCAAGTTGCACAAATAAATAGATTTAATTTCTAAATAAAATCCTATTTTCTCTCACCCACCAAACCCACTTGCCCACTAACTTCCTTCTAGATTCTTCTAACCCCCTTTTAATTAGCCTAATCCCCCTCTCTAATCATTTGCACATTCCCAAACAAAGGTCACTTCTCAAAAATGCCTCAAAGTCTTTGAAATGCATTAAAGGCTTTTATTCTTCAACAAGTTAACCCCAAAAGTCTTTTAAAGACTTTATGGCTCTTACATAACCATTAATGGCTAACTCAACTTCCCCACATGGTTAAAGACTTTCCCTCTAACTCAAACCTCATTTAACTCATGGGTCTTTTCAAACATTTATTGCTTTGACCGTGGTTATCTCCATTTAATTCTTGCACAAGAGTTTATCCATTGGATAAAAACATTACCCTTGGATAAAAGCTTTATCCACTAACTCAAGCCTAACCAAACCCTCATGTCTCCTTAGACATTAAATGTTCATTCCCTCTTCTCTCAAGCCATCTCATGTTGACACTTGTCATCATGGGATTGGGTTGAAAGTCACAAACCCATCAATCCTAGCCCTTCACAAGTTCACTCAATCTTGACCATTCAATCAACAAATTTCTCTATAAAAGGACCTCATTTTTCAAACAAATAAAAAAAATATTTTTGCATTGTTATTATATGTATATGTTCATAGAGTTTTCTCATAGCAATCTTATTCTAGGCATTTGCATAGCAATAGATTTTAGATCATCTTTCAACCACTTTCAAATCTTCCTGTCATCCATGGTTTTATGCTAAAGGCTGAGAGCTACTTACAATTACCCATTTGAATCTTGGAGAGAAGAGCAAGGGAGGAACATCTATGAGCATCTTTGGGAGCATCTTAGGGAGTCTTCTTTCTCTCTTTCATTTGTGTATGCTTTTCATTGTTTGCTTTATATCTCTCTTGGTATGCATCTTAAGGTTTTTAAGTTCATTTGTGTTTGGTTTTGGTTGGAACTAATCTATTAACGTTGGAACTTGTGTTTGTGCCTTGTGCCCCTTTTCCATTGCATCATTTGGTTAACCTGACGTGAATCGAACATGCAACCTTTTGATCTATTTTTTTATTTATGATTTTCTAGAATTTTCACGCATAGGTTGCGCTTTAACGCTTTTGTTCTACGGTTTGGCGACTTTGTCTGTCAGTTTTGGTGCCTTGGTTAGGGTTTTAGCGCTTTTACACATTAATTGTCACTTTTGCAGTGATATAGCACTTTTGTGCTCTCTATCTGTCAGTCTTTATTCTCTCTAAAATTTCTATTGTAGTGCTTTTGTTAATATTATGGCGCTTTTGTTAATATTTTGGTGCTGTTGTCAAAATTAGCGCTTAGGTTTTCCCACAGATTAGCACTTTTGTTCTAGAGAGTTCAATATTGTAACCGAGAATTGAATTTAGGCTTGTGGGAGACCACATAAGGTTTTGGATTTTCACTAACCTCTTTCTTTGCGGGTTTCTAATAGTTTCTTGCAGGTTGGAGGAGTTAAAATTAGGATTTTTTATTTCTTTTTAGCTTTTTATCAGAGATTGGTTAAAAAGAATTCATATTTCCTTTTTAAAAAGAACCTCACAATTTCATTTTTTGGTGCTTTAAAACAAGTCAAAACTTGTCTTTTGGACTTAAAAAGAACATCACTTGCAAAGCTAAAATTCACAACAAATTCAACATTTCTTTTTGCAAGTTAGGTTTATAGTTCAAGTTTGGGCTATAAAAAGAATCATCAACTTGTCCATTTACTTACAAAGTGATTTACTTTTAAAGCAACGTGCTTTTATTTCGTTGATCGGGATTTCCATTCCTAGTTAAACAAACAAATTGCTTTGTGGGATAAAAAGAACACCATATCTATTGGAGCAACATCTCCAAATAACATATAAATCACATTGCAATAAAAAAGTTAAAAAGCAAAAGTGTCTTTTGTGTTTGGCATGCTTGTGCGAATCTATAGAGTGGTCTCAGTTCTAACACACACTATCCTCTCCCTTGGCTCTCGTGGTCCTAGGTGCAAGAGAAAAGTGTTAGTAACGCTCTAAATTTTCTATTTTTAAGAGAGGCTTGCCAAGAGACACATCACTCTTTGGATGACCTTGCGCGGGAAATCCTTCGAGCTGCTATAGAAATCAGGTGAGAGCAAAAGCTGTAGCCTTGGGTGTAGTTGTTCCTACAACGTAACTTGTCGAAAGGACATATGGGCCCCACCGTGAGTTATAAGGCTCTTAAGTGAGTCATTGCAAAATGAATTTACGTCCAAAGACATTGAACATTACTAGACACCTCTTATTTTAGAAGCCCACCTGTTCTATTGATTGAGGATATTTGTGAAAAGTTCAGTGCAAGAGCATAGATGGTTTTGCTCCAAAGATACTCACCATACATATTTCTTTGAGTAGAAATAGGGCTTTTTGAAAGGTTACTTATAGCTTGATGAAAGTGGTGACTCCCCCATCATAGGGATCACCTATTTGTTATGCTCGCGAAAGACTTAGTATATCACATCCTTACCTGCCATGGCGAGATACATAAAGTATGTAGTACCAAAGTCAAAGAAATATCAAGTTGTGGGCTAAAAATATCGCAATTGGCATTACCTTAGGGATAAAAAGTGTTTGAGTTGTCTTCATCTTGTTTCAGACCAGTAAAAATTTGGGCCAACTTTAGGCCTGGGAACATATATACATTTATAAGGGTCAAAAAGTTTGTGATTGGGTTGATTTAGTCCCATACTTGTTGTGCCTTTATTGAAAAGGGGAAAGACTGTTTGCTTGTGTGCTTGACATAATTTCTTGTCAAAGGATTCAAACAATTGAAACAAATTATCCATCCAACAAATCTACATCAACATTGATCATTTTGTATGACCATCACTCATATCTTGAGAAGAAGAAGTCTTCATAAAAAGACTAAATTAAAGAAGAGACAACTTGGTTTGAGGGCCCTTATCAAGATGAGGGAATTTCTCTATATCAATAGACAACTCTTTCTCTCACATAGAGTATTCTTGCGTCATATGTGTATACACCTAAAAATGGTCGGAAGATAATTAATTAAATAAGCAATTATTTAATTAATCCCCCTTCCTAATTTAATTGAATTCATGTTAGCAATTTGATTAAATCAATTTCAATTACTTATTAATAAATCTAAGGATTTATTTAATAGGTTCATCTCAATAGTCCCCTTTGATTAATTAATCCCCCCCCCATTTAATTCATTTATTCTAATCCCCTAATTAATTAAAACAAATCAATTTATGAGTTGTTGAAAGTTAATTAGCCTTTTCCCATTATTTGAATTTTTAAATTCCAATTACCCACATACCTCCTAACTTTTAACCACCTATCCTAACCACCTCCTAACCTCAACCATTTCACCTAACTCTGGATTTAACTAACCCTATCCTATCTTGCACATCCTAACCTCTTATGGGTTGGATATTTTCCCCTTGAGACACATGGCACTTATGCCACATGTCTCCTCCCTTGGACACTTGCCCTCTCATGAGCAAGGCTCCTTGACACTTGTCACCATAGAGATGACAAGTGTCCCTCCCTCCAACCTCTTCTCCAACATCCTCCAATTTGACCTTTGATATATTTAAAGTCAATCTTGACCGTTGATTCCTGCCACCTCAGCTTTGGCCTTGGAATTCCTATAAATATCCCCCATTTTGGAGCACAAAGGATCCCATCTCATTTTCATCTTATGCATTGTTACAATAGGCATATCCACTCTAGCATATCATTTAAGCATTGTTATTATAGGTAATTGCATCTTGGATCTAGTTTAATTTGATCATTTTCTAGCATAATTGTTGAATCATGTAGCTTAATCAATCTCTTTTCTAGCTTAACTGCATCATCATCATAGCTTAATCATGCATATCATTAGATTAATTAGACTCTTGGATCAATCTATCATAATCAATCTCATCTAGCTTGCATATCATATCATTGCAAATCCTCCGTCTAGGTGTAGTCAAGCCACTGGAATTGTTTATCTAGATCTGAGAGCAAATCTACACTCACATCTCTTAGGAGGTGATAGGTCACTTTGTCATGGTTTATCTTTCATTTGATTTGAATTTGCTAACCATGCTTATAATGATCTATTGAGTGTTTGTGTTGTAGCTGCAGGTACCCTACTTCACACACACGACATTTTGGCGCCCACCATGGGGCCGAGCCCCTTTGATCTTTAACAAGTTTGCTTGCAAGAAATTTCATTGACAGGTTGATTAGCTCTTTCGGTGTGCAAATTAGCTCTCTCAAGCTCCCAAATCACGTTATTGGTCTCTATTGTAGTGTCCCGACACCTAAAATGGTGTTTAGGGGAGATTCCTCAACTCCGTTTTTATGTTTTTCTCTATTTTAGCTTTTTCAATCTGTACCTTAGCATTTTTGGTATGTTCTGTAGCGTTCATGGTATATCTGACAGTGTTTTCAATCGGTTTAACAATGTTTTTGGTGTGCAGAATAGCGTTTATGGTGTGCAAAATAGTGTTTTGGGTCCATTTGGCAGTGTTCTTGGCATATATGATGGCGTTCTTGGTCAATTGGATGGCGTTTTTAGTTTTTTTATTGATTTTTCAAATATTATATTTTGCATTCCTTATTTCTGCTTCTGGGCTATCATTTTCCTGAACCTAATTTGTAGATTGTTGGTTTTGTAGATACTCATTTCACTATGAGAGACTGGAGGCATAAACCATTTCGTTGTCAAAGAATGTAATATAAACTACTAACTTTGTTTGCAGCCGCGAGATTTTGCACTTATTTTTGTTAAATTGGGCACATAGACTAATTACAATGGAAATGAACAAACATGTCTTATGTGTTTTGATGATAGGTGAGTATGCTCTCACCTTTATTAGGTGATTAGAAAGCTAGACTCATATTTTTCTTTCAATAGTGCACATCTTTAGCGGGTTTGTCCTCCCGAGGAGCCTATAAGGCCAAAGCCACTAAGCTCGGTGAGAGGGGAACAACCCAAGTGGGAATGGCTAATGCCAAGTACTCCAACCCACTATAAAATAAACGTGATTTGATGAAAATTGAGTCAATGACAGTGCTCAGTAATAACTCTCCTCCATACCTTCAGGTATATCAAACCTTGGTTTTCAAGGTTGGGAGACCTCTTAATTGAGTTTATACCCTGACGCATCGAATAGATCCCTTACTAGTTCCAATTAAAATTAGAAGCTACCTGGTTTACCTCCAAACATTATTAAATTCTTAGTGCATGGAGGGGGAAGAATCTCTCCTTAAGACACTCACCATATGTCCCTCTTGAGCGTATGTGTGAACTCCCCTTTTGAGACCTTATTGCTAGGTTCATAATGGGACTCCACTAGCTCTCGCAAAGGAAAAAAAATGGGCGCCCTTTAGGGGGTGATAAGGCTATGTGAGCTAACAGGGTACCAAGTGTGGGCTAAGAACTAATAATGAAGCCAATCTCCTTAGGATAGACTGAATGATGTGTTTTCAATTATTCAAAACTAGTGAAAACTTGGGCTTTCTTTAAAGCTTCTTTAACATACACTTTATGTGTCCTTTGGGATAAAAATACAATCTGAATTCTGTCTTTGTAAGTCAGGTCAAGATATCATCCATTGAAATACAACAAAAAATGCAAACTCAAACTTCAAATTGTCAAATTTACAAGTTTCACTGCAGATTAGCTCTTTCATTCCAAACAATCGCTCTTTTGGTCCAAACAGTAGCTTTTTCAGTCCAAACAATAGCTCTCTCGGTCCAAATAGTAGCTCTCTCGGTCCAAACTGTAGCTCTTTCGGTCCAAATCGTAGCTCTTTCAGTCCAAAGTGTAGCTCTTTCAGTCTAAACAATAGCTTTCTCGGTCCAAACTGTAGCTCTTTCAGTCCAAACAATAACTTTCTTGGTCCAAACAATAGCTCTCTCAGTCCAAACAGTAGCTCTCTCAGTCCAAACTGTAGCTCTTTCGGTCCAAACAATAGGTCTCACGGTCCAAACAGTATCTCTTACGATCCAAATGTCAGCTCTCTTGGTATGAATGTTAGCTTTCTCATATTTCAACATTAACTCTCCAAGGTTGAGCTTGCTAGGTATAAACATCAATTTTCTTAGTCTACACATTAACTCTTGGGGTCAAAATAGCCATTGTCTAAGTTCTAACATCACTAGTTTAAAATTCATAGTTCTTGGTCTAAACAACAAATTTTCTGGTCTAAACAACAACTCTCTTAGTTTAAACAATAGAGTTCTTGATCTAAATGTCAGCTCTCTTGGTCTAAATGTTAGCTCTCTTGGTCTAAACGTCAGCTCTTCAGGTCTAAACATCAGCTCTCTTGGTCTAAACGGCATCTCTTCTGGTCTAAATGTCAGCTCTCTTGGTCTAAACAATAGTTCTTTTGGGTTGAATGTCAAATTGCTCATGTTTCAACACTAGATCTCCTAGTTTGCACTTGCTAGGTCTAAATTTCAGTTATCTCAGTCTGAAAATAAAAAAGTTAGGTCAAAACAACAATCTCCTAAGTTCAAACACCCAATTTGCTGAGTCTAAACATCATTGTTTTGAACTTTAGAGTCATTGCACTACATAATAGCATTTTTGGTATGTTCCTCAATGTTCCTGGTCATTTTGTCAGTGTTTTTGGTCAGTATAGCAGCGTATCTGGTCAGTATAGCAGCGTTTTTGGTCAGTTTAGCAACGTTTCTAGTCAGTTTGTCAGCATTTCTAGTCAATATAGAAGCATTTTTGGTCAGTATAGCAATGTTCTCGGTTAGTATAGCAACGTTTCTGGTCAGTTTATCAGTGTTTCTGGTCAGTATAATAACATTTATGGTTAGTATAGCACAATTCTCGATCAGTTTGTCAGCGTTTCTAGTCAGTTTGTCAGTGTTTCTGGTCCATATAGCAGCGTTTATGGTTAGTATAGCAGCATTCTCGATAAGTTTAGCAACGTTTCTGGTAATTTTGTTAGCATTTCTAGTAAACTGCACCAAAATCAGAAAACAAAAACAACCCATTTCTCAGACAGTAAAACATAGAGACTAGGTCTTCTTCTCGGGTCACTCAATCAGGTTATCTTTTGCTAAAACAGATTCAAAGCAAGACACACTAAGGTTCTCAAGTATTCATCTCCAACAAGTTTAAGATCTAATATCTCAAAGTGCAATATCACACCTTCTTTGATAAACTGATCACTTAAAACATAGTTTCTCATCAAGATCTATCATCCTCTATAACGAAATTGCAACGTTTGATCAGGATAACCTTGTCCCACATCATAGGATATATTGTTCCTATTGGACTTGGTTTTATCAAAATCATCATCATTGCACTCCAAACTAAGATCGAAAAACTTACAAATCTACCAATACTTGAATTATCTTTTCATGTCATATCACTCTATCATACCTACATTGACAATTGGTCACTTATTGAAACACCTTCTAGACAATTGGATCCTTGCACAATATTCAACACACGTGTATGCCTGTTTGAACTAGAGCGTAGAGACGAAATATTGAAGAAAAATAAATAGAAACATTCGAAATAGCTAAAGATCATAGAAACATGGAATATCAAAGCAAAATACAGAAAGAAGACATAATGGGTCAACATATCAGAGAAATCAGACAAATCCAAAATCAAAAGCCAACTATGTCAAAACCTCACAAGGATTCAAATGCATCTCTAAAGAAAGGTGGCTCTTTTATGCAACTCTTAAAGAGATCCCTAAAGGATTTTGCTGAGGAAGATCAAAATCGCGCACCTATGTCTAGCAATGGCTCATCCCCCCATAAGAAAATTGACTCTCCAAATGCATCTATTCCTACACCTCTTAAAAACTTGCAAGAAACTTCCATACCATCCTCACCAAACAATACACCCAAGGATGAAGTTCCCCAAGGGATATCCATAATGGCCATCAAACCTATTTCAGAGTATCTTATTCAAAGCCCATCTCCTTCATATCTAAGCATTGATTCCTTGCAACATCCCCATAATGCTCCCTTGAAAATTGAAGTCCTTGTTCATAGAACGCTCATTAAATGTGTCCTAATAGATGGGGGAGTTGGCTTAAACATTTTCTCATTGAGTCTTGTCCATGCTCTAGGTTATTCTGAATATGCAGTTGATCTCTGGAAAAAGATCACATTCAAAGCATGTGATGAAGAAGAACGTTCCTCTAAAGCAATTGTGATATTACCCATCAGAGTGGGACCTTTGCAGAAAGAAACAACATGCCAAGTCCTAGACTTGGATTTATCATACAACATACTCTTGGGAAGACCATGGATACATTACATACAAGCTATTCCATCAACATATCATCAGTGCCTGAAGTTTCCATACAATGGGCAGGAAATCACGATCTCAGCAGACTCAAATCCATTTCAATACTATAGCAATCTCAAACCAGCTCATGAGGTCATTGTTCCTCATAATAGGGAGACATCATCTTCAAACACACAAACCAAAGAAAAATCATTTGCCTCAATTTTGTCAAGTATGGAAAAACAAATGCAGCTATGAGATCGAGGGAACAAAGAATATTCACTATCCCAATTATCACTTTTTCCTAAATCCTATGGAAAACCATCAAACTCTAAACAATAACTAATTGTGAAACATCTTTCAATATTTGATGGAGCATTTTTTAGTATTGGGACTTTATCAGAGGAAACAAAAGACAAAGATGTACTACAGTGGCTATACAAGGATGAAGAAGTCCAACAAAAGATCAACAATGTCAGAATACCTACAAAAAAGTATGGAAAAGGATTTAACATCCTTCAAAAAATGGGATACACTGGAACAAGTCCTATAGGAAAAAGAAAAGAAAGTATCTCAGAACCTATACAACCTCATAATCAGTAGGCTACAGACAAATCAAGCTTAGGGTATGGACGAGTTACTCTATAAGAGGACACATCTTCTAAGCAACAAAAAGATGAACATGATAACACACAAGAGCAGCTTGCAATTGAAAGGGAAGAAGAAGATGTAGATGTTAATATAGTTCATGCGTATGTAGGACAAACATTAGGAACTAGCCCACTTGAATCAGGATCACATTCGGTTTATTGGAGTTGAGAAAATACAACACCACAGGAGCCCAAATGATCTTTGCAAGCTGAAAAACCTGTTACAAGGAGAAGTAAGGAAACAAATCACAAAAGGAACAAAAACACAGGAAAAATATGCTCCAAAAGATGAGAGCTCAAAAATCTCCAAAAATGTATTGTCAATAATAATCCTTCTTCATACAAAGAAAAAAATGAACTCAACCTTTAATAGGTCATGAAACCCTAAAAGGGAAAACCCTAGGCTTGCACATAATAATTAATAAAAGAATTAATTATTATGCACCTAAAGTTAGCTTAAGTGTAAAAGAGATAAAGGGAACTTAAATAATCAAACAAATATTGTTTAATTAATCAAGTAAATACCCGAATACTCTAACACCCCCCCTTAAGCTAGACTTAGGGAGAAGCTAAAACCTAGAACAACTACTGAAAGCAATAAAGATGGGTCTCGGCAACAAGGCCTGATCAGGTACCCAAATACAATGAAATCTCTATGAACTGGAGAAATAGAGAAAACCACGCGGGAACAAAACTCTACTCCAAAAAGAGATGGAAAAGAACATCGCTGAAGCATGAAGAACCTGCAAACACTGTCGAAGAATAACTATTGATCTGAAGAACCTCCACTGAAATAGAACATGACCAAGTAGAGAAGACTGTAATCTGTATGAGTGCCCTCAAATGACACTACTTGAATCAGAAGGCAAACAAGGCAAACACACAAATCAAAGATACAAATGGCATGAAAACACCAAAGCTTGAAGAGTTGATCAATCGAACCACAGAAACATTAGAACCAACAGGACAAACCTCCCCATAATGCTGAAGAGGGACATGTACACTGAAAAGAATGACCAATAAGAACTGCACGATGAAGAACCAGGAACATCAAAGGTGTTGAGAAAAGTACATGGTGTCGTGGAAGGAACACTCACTTGACACGCATCATGAGGTGAATGTTGTGGAAGGAACACTCAATGGACAAAGGAAGATGGCAAACAAGGCAAACATCAACCCCCTCATGGCACTTTATCAATAGTGCATGTACAACAAGGCACAAGATGTGCAAGATCCCAAATAAACAATGCACGATGGCATTTTATCTCAGTGTGTTTGCATAAATACAAGCTACAATGATAAGAAGACTGGAAATAGAAACGTGAACCAAAATAGAGACACTCTACTCAGAGAAGAGATTCCAAGACCTGAAACAACCACAATATCCACCAGAGTGCTGAAAAGAAAAAATTGAATAAAATATGCATGGAGCAGAATCTGGAAATAAAACTCAGATGGATGGAAATTACACAACACATGCTTTCCAAAAATATAAATTTTTCGAAAAACGGAGGTCGGATGCTCATTTTATGGCTCCCGGAGTGCAAAAACAAGACCCCACTTTGACTGGAAAAAAAATAGTCAAAAAACAAAATTGGAAAAAAATTACCAACATGATGAGGTCCGGCTCGGAACCAGCTTTCCGACGCCTATTCGTTTTCGAAAAAAAGACTCCGTATGCCCAAGATATGGCCAAAAAACCAAACCCCCCCTGAAAGAGGCAAAAAAGGTAGTCTGGTGGCTGGGCGGTGCTCCGGTGGCCGGGCAGAGCGGGTTGCACAGGCGGGCTGGAGCCAGAGTTCCAGTGGTGGCCAGGAGTGGCGACCGGGGAGAGTAGCAGCGATGGGGGTCCTGCAGGCGCCGGGGGTCGGCAGGGCCTGCAATAAGGCAGGGGCCCCACGGTACCCTACGTACCGTGGGAACCCCCCCCCCCCAAACAAAAAAAAAAAAAAAAATATTGCCAAAAACTTTTTTTGTGTGCCCTATTTTTTTTTATTTAAAAAAAAAAAAAATCAAAATCCGGCCTGCATGCCGTAAAAAGGCAAAAAAAATTTAAATTTTTTTTCTCGAACTGCGTGCCAAGGTTGTACGCTCTGGATCTGGAGAAGAAAAACTCCTAGAGGCTCAGGAACCAAAATAGGTCAAATTTTATATGACCATAGGGGTTTTCGGGACTTCTGAGCACGATGGCAAGGTCCGTTTAGGCCCAAAGTGCTTAGAAAAAATCCTATACCTAGGTGTATAAAAAAAACTTTCTGAAACCCCAGATCTGCGCAACTGCCCCCAGCTCTGATACCATATTGGAGTTGAGAAAATACAACACCACAGGAGCCCAAATGATCTTTGCAAGATGAAAAACCTAGTACAAGGAGAAGCAAGGAAGCAAATCACAGAAGAAACAAAAACACAGGAAAAATATGCTCCAAAAGATGAGAGCTCAAAAATCTCCAAAAATGTATTGTCAATAATAATCCTTCTTCATACAAAGAAAAGAATGAACTCAACCTTTAATAGGTCAAGAAACCCTAAAAGGGAAAACCCTAGGCTTGCACATAATAATTAATAAAAGAATTAATTATCATGCACCTAAAGTTAGCTTAAGTGTAAAAGAGATAAAGGGAACTTAAATAATTAAACAAATATTGTTTAATTAATCAAGTAAATACCTGAATACTCTAACACGGTTGACTTGGACTTAATCGAGGACGATCATGAGTTACTTGCAAGAGGTCATTCTTACAAGAGTATTGTTCTAGACATTGAAGTACATATCAAAAACTTTGACATCTCTATCATGACCCTAAATACCCTCGAAACATCTCAACCTGAGGACCCCTTACCTCTAATCCACCCTGAACTTATGGATTGGGAAAATGAAGGACATACTAGCATTGATACTTTTCCTAATGACCATGTCATATCCTTATATCTCGATACAATCAAGGCCGCAACAAATTTCACTAGGAATTTCGCTAGTGCATCTTCCAATCACGTGGGTGCTAAATCTCTTAGTCACAAAAGTGAAAATAAAGAAAACAATATCTAGTCTAATGCTGAAAACCATTTATTGGCAGCATTAGACCGAGAAAAAGTAAAAAGAAAGGACACATATAATGGTGAAAACCTCCTCGACGCACCAGAGGATGGGAGATTTGACACCTTACCTGAATTTTATCAAGATAGGTCAACTATCCTGATAGAACCGACAGAGGCAGTTAACATTGATAGAACTGATCTATATCCAGCAACTTCTCAATCAGAACTAGAAAGGCAAAAATATTTGGAACTCTTCAAAAGGAGGCAAATCAAAAGATGGTCATATATAGAAATTCTAGGGTTAGATGCATATTGTATAATACATCACCCGAATATCAGTCCAGGAGCAGGCATCAATAATGGAACACAACATGGATCAGGAGCAAGAATTCTATTCATCACATCGCAAGGTCACACAATTCCAAAGGCATATAAATTGAATTTTTCATGCACCAACAATACAACAGAATATGAAGCTTTGGTCATAGGAATCAAGATGGCCATATAATGGAACATTACACATCTACAGGTCTTTGGAGACTCTCAGCTCGCATCAATCAAATCAATGACAATTATCAAACAAAGGATGAAAGGCTAATGCCTTATAAAAAGATGGTAGATGATTTCAAGAAGTATTTTGTAGAAATAAATTTTGAGCAAATTCCAAGGAATGACAACAAAGTAGCAGATGCCATGGCAACACTTGCTTCTCTACTTCAGACAAAGGAAAATCAAGAGCGTTATGAATTCCTGGTGGAAGAGTTATTTTACCCTATTCATAATTGTCCTGATTCCCAAACTTTTTGTCACCTTGTTGGGCGTGATTCCTCCTGCTATGGCCAAAATTATACATACCTGAAAGATAACACCCTACCTCCTGATTTGTCAAAAAATCAAAAGAGAAACTTTATTCGCCAATCCTCCCATCATACTCTTGTCGCGGATACCCTTTTTAAATGAGGTCTGGACGGTACTCTTTTAAGATGTCTCAAGCAAGAAGAATCTGAGAAGGCCTTAAATGAAGTCCATAATGACATTTGTGGCACTCATTCAAGTGGTCTAACCCTTTTGAAAAAACTCATACTCTTGGGCTATTATTGGCAAACTCTGGAACGAGATTCTTTTCAGATAGCTAAAACATGCAAACAATGTTAGATCCATGGGAATTTAATCCACGCACCATCACAAGAACTTCATGCTTTGGCAATATCTTTGCCTTTCTGCCAATGGGGTCTTGATCTGGTAGGAAAGATAAATCCTTCTTCATCCAATGGTCACAAATTCATCATTGTAGCTACAAAATATTTCCCAAAATGGATTGAGGTCGTACCTCTCATTAATATCACACGAAAACAAATTGCTGCATTTATCTTGAACTACATCATCTGTCGCTATGAAATACCCATTACTATTATCATTGATAATGGGCGACCGTTCAAGAATCAGGATGTACAAGAGCTATGTGAGAAATTCAAAATTCAATAGATTTTCCACACCCTACTATCCACAGGGGAATGGGCAAGCAGAAGCATCAAAGATTGGCATATTCAATTGAACCCTGCTCTATGGGCCTACCGTACTAGTATCTGCACATCAACAGGTGCCACACATTTCTCTCTTATCTATAGATCATAAACAATATTGCCAATCGAAGTTGAGATCCTTCTCTACGAGTATCATTAAAAGGCCTTATCCCAGATGAAGAACACCGAGTATCTAGATTACAAGAGTTAGAATTGATCCATGAATGAAGAAAAAATGCCTTTGATCATTTAAAGGTATATCAATAAAAATGTGCTGAAGTTATAATCACAAGGTCAAACCACGAGTCTTTCAAGTTGGGGAACTAGTACTAAAGGAAAATCCACAAAACCAGTCAGATCGAGAAAAGAAAGGGAAGTTTGAACCAAACTCGTTAGGTTTGTTTGTGGCTACAACAATATTTGGGTCAGGAGCATACCAGCTATCAACACAAGATGGGGATCAATTCGAGGAACTCATCAATAGCATGCATTTGAAGAAGTTTTATGTCTGAAAAAGCAGAAAAATCCAAAAATAGGGAAAAAATAGAAAAATCCAAAAACAGTGAAAAAGCAGAAAAATCCAAAAAATCCCAAAAATAGTGAAAATGCAGAAAATCCAAAAACAATAAAAAAAAGCAGAAAATACAAAAACAACGAAAACAGTGAAAAAAAATAAAAAATCAAATATGAGAAAAAGTACAATAAAAATAAATTGTGAAAACCTAGCAAACAGGCGCTATTTATCAGCTAGCTCTTCCATCTATTGGGTCATGCATCCTTCCGCTTGCATTCATTTCCATCAACGTTGTTCATATCCATAATGAAGCCTTTGTACATACGTAGGCATCACAGGTGATTTCTTGCCATGGTTTGGATCATTATTTGTGTCATAATATAATTTGTTTCTAAACTGGGGGCAAAATCCTGAACGTAGTTGGGGACAAAAAATTTCATTGTTTTGAGCTTAATCAAACAGGCAGAACAACAATTAGGTAACACTTGTCAAGCGAAAACTGAGACACAAGATCAACTTGTCAACCATCAAACCATCAAATATCAGTCTAAACATGACAAACACATATCAATGGATGATATCTTTTGACTAATGATTTTAACACTTTGACAATAATGGTTCAACTATTTTATCTTGATTTTTTCGCTATCATGATTTCTAAGTGACTTCAGGATGTCTTTGACTAGAGGAACAAGGAAGGAACGTGATGTTTTTCTTGTCTACTATCTGTAAATTAATTATTCATATGTGCAAATTTGTCTCAAGACATGATCATTAGAGTATCATCGAAGACATTTTGGATTTGCATATAGAAATGGTTAATACTGCCTGTTTTATGCAAGCAACACTCAGGTCATCTTCGTTCAATTATACCTCGATGCTTGTGCTAACTTGCAATATCAAAATCCAGGTAAGTAGTGCTCAGGTCATCATGATTCAATTATACCATCAATGTTTGCACTCACTTCCCACATTTTAAAAAGCTCAATGATGATAAAACGCTATAACCAAGCGATCGGTCTGATCGTAGCTTTGCATTTCATTTGCATTTACATGTAGCTTGAATTTCATTTTTGCATGGGATCACACAAGCTCATCTTATCCAAAGCCAAATATATCATAGGAATCATCAATGTATCATCATAAGTGTATACACAATCAGAATGATGACTCATTTCTCTCCAGATATTGTCGACCCAACACAAATTTTATGCTACCCCCTCAAAAGAACCCACATCAGCATATCTAAATTTTTCTGCAACCTGGTATCAACAAAATGTCAATTCTTTATCCAATCAACCTTATCAATTCTATCAATCGATCGCATATGATCTATTCTATCATTTCTTATACAAGATGTATCTTTCTTGGAACCAGACGTTATGATAAAGTCTTATACAAGATATTTCATTCCTGAAACCAGACGCTTTGATCATCTTTGTCTTATACAGGAGGTGTCATTCCTGAAACCAAACTAAATCTCGATCTTATCAATCTAATCAATCTTGTCGCATTCAATCAATCTTTGTCAATCATCACATCAAGAACCACACCATCATGATCAAAGAACTCGCACTTTCATCAATCAATGAAGATGTCAAATCATTTCTAATCGGGAAATCAATTTCGCAAAGATCCAAGCATTCCAAAGTTCAATTATCTCAATTGATCTCCCAAGGGGAAATCATCATACCACAATTTATCAATCAATGTTTGGGGCATCCTATCGAACCAATATCATCATCAAAATGTGATTATTCTTTGAATCAACGCGCCATCACACCTCGCTTCAAAGAGGGGCAAAATGTATACACCTAAAAAATGGTCGAAAGATAACTAATTAAATAAGCAATTATTTAATTAATCCTCCTTCCTAATTTAATTGAATTCATTAGCAATTTGATTAAATCCATTTCATCTACTTATTAATAAATCTAAGGATTTATTTAATAGGTTCATCTCAATAGTCCCTTTTGATTAATTAATCCTTCCCCCCCACCCCATTTAATTCATTTCTTCTAATCCCCTAATTAATTAAGACAAATCAATTTATGAGTTGTTGAAAGTTAATTAGCCTTTTCCTATTATTTGAATTTTTAAATTCAAATTACCCACATGCATCCTAACTTTTAACCACCTAACCCTGGATTTAGCTAACCCTATCCTATCTTGCACATACTAACCTCCTAATCCTAACCTCCTATGGGCACTTTCCCTCTCATGAGAAAGGCTCCTTGACACTTGTCACCACAGGAGATGACAAGTACTCCAACCTCTTCTCCAACCTCATCCAATTTGACCCTTGATATCTTCAGATTTAATCTTGACTGTTGATTCCTGCCACCTCATCTTTGGCCTTGGGATTTCTATAAATATTCCCCATTTTGGAGCACAAAGGATCCCATCTCATTTTCATCTTATGCATTATTACTATAGGCATATCCATTCTAGCATATCATTTGAGCATAGTTATTATAGGCAATTGCATCTTAGATCTAGTTTAATTTGATCATTTTCTAGCATAATTGTTGAATCATGTAGCTTAATCAATCTCTTTTCTAGCTTAACTGCATTATCATCATAGCTTAATCATGCATATCATTAGCTTAATTAGACTCTTGGATCAATCTATCATAATCAATCTCATCTAGCTTGCATATCATATCATTTCAAATCCTTCGTCTAGGTGTAGTCAAGTCACTGGGATTGCTTATCCAAATCTGAGAGCAAATCCACACTCGCATCTCTTAGGAGGCGATAGGTCACTTTGTCATGGTTTATCTTTTGTTTGATTTGAATTTGCTAACCATGCTTGTAATGATCTATTAAGTGTTTGTGTTGCAGTTGCAGGTACCCTACTTCACACACATGACAATATGCACTTGTACCTTGAGGGCATATCCAACAAATTTGATAAAGAGCCTTTGAACAATAGAGCTTTCACTCAGTATAGAGATTTTGATTATCGAAAGAATAAAGGGGGAAAGATCAATCCCGCTTTCTTTCCTAAAATTTGTATCACATACAATGAAGCTCGACAAGAACCACCAACCCCTATAAGAGAGGAAGAAGTAGAAACCCCCTTCGTAACAAAAGATTTTTATTGAGACACATATCCTATCCACTTTCACATCCAAACATCACAAATTCACTCAACTCTCAACACAAGGAGGTCTTGTCCTTAGTCCTTTCGAATATTGCTTAAACAAACCAACAAATCATTTTTAGGGTGTCTCTACATCTAGGATCAATCATCCTAAGAGGCATTTCTACACATCTAGATAGGTTAAAACTAGTTAATGAGTGCATCCTCTCATTACTAGGTAGCTTGGATGATAACACATCTCAAACCTTACTATACCTCATCGCATCAAATTGTTGAAAAACACAAAAGTAATTAAAAAAAAAGAACTCTATTGATATCCAACCTTTAGTATTAGAGATCTATCTTCTACTAAACATTTCAAAAAACTTGTCTTCCATCAACCATTTCATCACGCCCTCACCAATTCAGAATCTTGGATTTATCCTAGGAAGACCACCTCATATTCGTTTTCATAACATCAACTTTTAAACCATGGCTCAAACAAGAGCAATGAAAAATCGACAACTAAAAATTGAAGAGGAGGATGAAAACATCAATGACTTTCATGAGGCCTTTGGAGGAGGCACTAATGATGAAGATCCCAACACTCCAACTCCAGAATAATTGGAAAGAGCACAACACAATCCAAAATTCAACAGACTCTTTGATGAAATTCTTAGAACCAATGCCAATGCTCATTTCTTGAGACTCGCTCAAGAGGGTGCCAAACTTCCCTCCAATTTTGATACAAAACAATTATGACAAACATCCAAGCAACAAAGCCATCATAATTGTGGAGGAGATAGATACTACTTCCGCTTTGACCCTAATCATCAAGGGAATCCTCCACCTCCTCCTTCAGAAATAGACACGTTGAGGCAACAAGTACAAAATCTCACCCAACAACTGAACAATGGTGTGAAGACCAATCGATTCTCACTTAATGACATTTGTCCATATCTATTTGACAAGAACATGCTTATGTCACTTTTTCCACGAGGATTCAAAAAATCCAAATTTGAAAAATATAGAGGCAAAGGAGATCCTAAGGACCATGTGCGAGAATTTCACTTTGGTAGCTTAGAGGTAGCCTATGAGGACACATATCTGATGCGCCTCTTTCCTCAAAGTTTGGGAGGCACAACCACACAATGGTTTTCACGACTATCAGGTGGTATTAAAACATTTGAAGAACTGGTTTAAAAATTTATTGCTCATTATGCACACAACATAGAATGTGACGTCACCATGGTAGATTTGTGCAACACAAAACAAAAACCAGGGAGTTGTTCTTGACTTTCCTACAATAGTGGAGACAACTGTCTAGTAGATGCTCTCTTCAACTACCTGAGCAAGAATTAGTGGAAATTTTCATTTCCAACTTAAATGATGAAATCAAATTTCATTTGGACATGAAGGGCACAAAATCCTTTGAAGAAATGATAACTCAAGGGCTCAAATGTGAAAGAGCCCTCATAAAAAAGGGACTTATCAAAATTTATAATGAACACAAAGATGGTCCTCATCCACACTATAATAGCGACAAACCAAAATTTTGGAACAAAAAGAAAAATGTTGTCAATTACGGGATAGTGGACACAAGAATAGTGAAAATTGCTTAACCTATGGTTATATTTGTAGGACCAAATCCCCCTCCTAACAACAACACCAACAATAATCCACAAAATCAAGGTCACAATACACAACAAGAGGAATCAAAACAAAAGTATCAAAACTACGAGCCAAAACACACATATACGCCGAAAGGAAGAAAGTTATTATGATTGATATCCTTCTAGATTTTCCAAAGGCCAAATTTCTACACCCCCAAGCTTCAGTGGTGATGACGTAATTACCTCCTATAGTACCTAAGGGCGACTATTAGTTGGTGGCAGTTTTCTTAGCTTACTCATTTAGTTTAGAATTTTTTATTATTTACGACTCCACCTTCCAGTTGATTGTACATGCATACTTTTGAATAGGTCATCTTAGTTCAACAATCTCTAAATTATCCTTGGAAACTGACACTTTCATAGTGTCTCACAATAATGATAAATTTGTTGGCATTTTGCATAGATATTGCATAAATGATATGTTATCATTGATGTCAATTGAACCGGTAATGGTATTCATGTTCTTGTTGATATTGTTGTTTTTGATATTGGCTAGTAACTGGTAAGAAGAGATTTGTGGAAGATGTTGTAAACCGGTATGTAAAGTTTGTGAGTTGAACCGGTGAACTGGTGTAAAGGGTTAAGCCTTTCTAAGCAATGTAACCGGTAAACCCTATCAGTTGTTAAACCCTAACCGATCAAGTTTGTTGGTTTATTATCTGATAAGCGGTAATGATGGACACACGTGTGATCATTGTATGAGGATATGTTGTTGGTTTATTATCTGATAAGCGGTAATGATGGACACACGTGTGATCATTGTATGAGGATATGTTCAAATTGTTTTGGTGCATTTTTTTTGTCTAGGGAAGGAGAAAAGTGGATTGCATGTAATGCACAATGCATGATGAGTTACAAAATCTGATGAAGCAGTGATCATAGAGCGGTTGGAATTTTCTTGAAGAATGTGAAGAGATTGTCATGATTTCTAACTGTCAAGATTGTACCGACTTGTTTGTAATCTCGATGATGAGAATTAGGTTTTTTTGTTGTGTTACCAACCTAATTGATTTGTATTTAAGGTCGATTAAGTTGTTTGTAAAGGTTGTTGGCAAGATTGATTGAAATCAGTTGAGTGTGTAGTTACCTAACCGGTGAATGGATCTGCACTTTGAGTGAAGGCAGATTGAAGCTTAGAAGGATCTGATCAAGCAAATGTAGTGCTACTAAAACAAATCAAGAAAACATGTTGTTTTCTAACAATTATAGAATAAGTGAAATCCCTTAATCGGGTAAGCTCTAACAAGCTTGGTTACTCATTAAATCATCTAACAAGGTGGTCCATTAGCTTGGATTCTTAAATCCTCCATCGAGGTTACTCCTAATAGGGTATTGTTCTTTTCATTAAAGCATATTTGTAAATTCCTTAACCGGGTGATTCCTAACCGAAATGAGCTCTTAATAGGACTTATTGTAGAGCTTTAACAGGATTGGCTCCTAACAGGGTGAACTTTAGAAGAGTTTAGATAACTATCCTTGTGAGTCTCATCTCATCGTGGTTTTTACCTATTTGGGTTTTCCACGTATAAACATTTGTGTCAAGTGGTGAATGCTTTTGTGATTGTGATCTTATTTGTTGATTTGGTGAACTTCTGATAAAGCATGATAAGTAGAAGCATTGAGGGATGAATATGTTGGGTTATGATTAAGCATTGTTGATGTTTACAAGATTGAATTTGTTTACTGTTAAGTTGTCATAACAGTTAAACCAGTTGATGTCAAGTATTCTTATGAATATTGATCTTGACTGAGATATGTTTACTTTGTTTAACTGAGTTTGAGTTTGGGAACTTTGTATCAGTTTTTCAATATACTGATTCACCCCCCCTCTCAATATTCTACCGGATACGTATTCTTTCATCATACCATCAATTGGTATCAGAGCATCTCAGGTCCTCTTAATCTAAAAGCCTAACAGCTTGAGGAAAAGATCTTGTAGATCATGATGAAGAAAGAAGGTATGAAGTTCAATAAAGATAACTATAGAATATGGAGTGACAGAATGAAGATTTACATTAAAAGTCTTGGTAGTCAGTATTGGGATCATATAAAAAATAAGTATATTACACCTATTGGATCCTTGACTGATGATCAAAAGAAAAAACAACAAGAAAATCACCAAGCATTAGAGGCTATTATCAGTTCCCTGTCTGATGCTAAATATGTAGATGTTCATGGTCTTGAAAGTGCATATGAAGTATGGAAGAAATTAGAAGAGATTTATGGTGGTGATGAACATGTTAAGATTGCCAAAGAGGAGAGTTTAAGAGGAAAATTTGATGATATGAGAATGTCTAAAGGTGAGAATATCCAACAGTATGGTCAAAGGATTAAAGAGATAGTTGGTGAGATAAATAGTGTAGGAGTGATAGTGGAAGATGCCATAGTAATCAGTAAGGTACTGAGAACCCTGCTACTAGTCTATGCTATCCGAGTTGCAGTTATTTAGGAGTTGAAATCCATTTACAAGACAAAGGTAACTCTTGACTCTATTATTGGCAAACTTAATGCTTTTGAACTAAATGGCTATGATGGTAGTGTACATAAATCAGAATCTGCATTCAGAGCTTCTATCTCTAACCCATATGTGAGAAGAAGTAGAGATACCAACCATAGCTATGAATCTAGATCTAGCAGAGATGTTGAAGATGAAGACAACTTAGTGGAACTTGAAGCATTGTTGGCAAAACGATTGCCTAGAGGCACTGATAAATATAGAGGTAAGCTACCTTTAACATGTTTTGCATGCAACAAGATTGGTCATATAGCAGAAAATTTCCCTAATAGAGAAAATGAATACAAGAGAGACAAATTTAAGAAGTATAAGGGTAAAGACAAAAGAGATTGTCTTGCAGCTATTGACAGTGGTATTACTAATGAAGAATCTGATGATGATGCTAGTGAAGATATTGTTTGTAGCTATTAAGGAAGAAATATCATATCAGAAGGCACTAGTATCCAGAATGGATAACTCTAATGATTGGATCATTAATAGTGGTTGTTCACATCACATGACAGGTGATCGGAGCAAATTTCTTTCCCTGCAGTAATTTTATGGTGGTGTTGTCAGATTTGGCAATGACTCACCCTGTATGGTTAAAGGTAAGGGAATTATTTCTCTTAATGGGAAGAGCAGTGCTGACAATGTCTATTGGGTTGAAGGCCTAAAGCACATTCTTTTAAGTGTGGCACAACTTAATGGCAAAGGATACCCACTGGTATTTAGAAATGGAATGTGCAAAATCTTTGGCAACAAAGGTGAATTGATTGCAACCGGGAAACAAACCAGAGGTAATCTATTTCATCTCAATCCTAAAGTTAGCAACTATTTGATTGCAAAAATAGATGATAGCCGGCTTTGGCATAGGAGATTTTGTCACATAAATTTTGACAATATTGTTAAAGTAAGCAAGTCTAATACAGTAAGAGGTCTGCCTCAGCTAGACAAACCAATTAATGCTCTTTGTAAAGGATGTCAGCTAGGAAAGATGACTTCTTCAACTTTCAAGAGCAAGTCCTTCTCAGTAGAGCACTTGTTAGATTTGGTTCATACAGATCTATGTGGACCAATAAGAACAAGAAGCATTCAAGGTGACAGATACTTCATGATCTTCATTGATGATTGTTCAAGGATGATGTGGGTCACATTCTTGAAGGATAAGAATGAAGCTTTTGGTAAATTCAAGACATTCAGAGCCTTAGCTGAGAAATAGAGTGGCAAAAAGATAAAATGTCTAAGAACATATCAAGGCGGTGAATTCACTTCTGTGGAGTTCACTAAGTATTGTGATGATAATAGTATCAAGCGACAACTTTCTGCACCAAGGACACCATAGTAGAATGGTATAGCAGAGAGAAACAACCGATCGGTGGTTGAAGCTGCTAGGACTATGTTGATACAAGGAGGTGTAGCAAAAACATTTTGGAAAGAAGTTGTAAGTACAAATGTCTACACAATGAACCGAGTTCTGGTGAAAAAGAGGTAAGGACAAGACCCCATATGAGTACTGGTATGGGAGATCACCTGATGTTAGCTATTTTAAGATATTTGGAAGCAAATGTTTTATTAAAAGAGGTGATTACATAAGCAAGTTTGAAGCTAAGAGTGATGAAGGCATATTTCTTGGCTATTCCACCAAGAGTAAAGCCTATAAATGCTTGAACAACTGGACATAGAAAATTGTTGAGAGTGTTGTTGTTCGTGTAGATGAATGTCCCGAAGTTTCAGAAGGAACCAGTTCTGAGAAGAAGGATGAAGATCCTTGTATTTTTCTTTTGGAACCTGAAACTGTTAAATCAAAAACCGGTAAACCAAATCCTAATGTACTTGTTCAACCGAAACAAATGAATTCAGAGGAAGATGATAATGAAGAAGCTAAACCTAAAGAGAATGATCATGTTATTCCTAGGTATGTGAGACTGAATCATAGTCCTGAACAAATAATTGGGGATAAGGATGTCGATGTACTAACTAGAAGGAGAATAAGAGAAAACTCTTGCATGATCTCTACTTTTAAACCTAGAAGTGCTAAGGAGGCATTTGGTGATGATCATTGGGTGAAAGCTATGGAGGAGGAGTTGGATCAAATTGAAAAAAACAACACTTGGACCCTGGTACCCCAATCGGTAAACAAGAATGTTATAGGTACTAAATGGGTGTTCAGAAACAAATTAAATGAAGATGGTGTTGTAGTTCACAATAAGGCAAGATTAATATGCAAAGGTTATGTGCAAGAAGAAGGAGAAGACTATGGAGAAACTTTTGCACCAGTAGCAAGACTGGAAGGTGTAAGAACATTACTTGCATTTGCAGCTCATAAGAAGTTCAAGGTATACCAGATGGATGTTAAGTCTGCATTCTTGAATGGGATACCAGAAGAAGAGGTTTATATAGAGCAGCCTGATGGTTATGCATTGACAAATAAGAAAGACATGGTATGAAAATTGTATAAAGCTTTGTATGGATTAAAGCAGGCGCCTAGAGCATGGTATGAATGACTTCATACTCATTTGATGAAGATAGGCTTTACTAGAACCAGTGATGACAACAACATTTATCTCAAGTCTAAAGGAGATGAAATACTGGTCGGTGAAGTATTTGTAGATGACATTATATTTGGAGGTAATGATGACATGAGTAATTGTTTTGTAGATGAAATAAAGAATGAATTTGAGATGTCATTAGTAGGAGAAATAAAAATAATCATAGGCTTACAGATACAGCAGATGAAGAATGGTATTTTCATTACTCAATCCAAGTATGTGAAAGAGGTTTTGAAGACTTTCGGTATGAGTGACTGTAAACCAGTTGGAACCCCAATGGTTATAGGTTGTAAATTGTCCAAGGAAGATGCATCTAAGTCTGTAGATGAAAAGGAATATAGGTCAATGATTGGAAAATTATAGATGCGCACCTGCAACTTGCACACATAAAAGAAGGGAAGAAGGGTTGTGGATAGGGGTTTGCCTTAGTCAAACCTCGGTTAAGGAATCAACCTTGAAAGAAAGTAATTGTAAATGCTTAAATGTAAATAATGGAAATGTATACCTTGTCGATCTGCAATATATTGATGATGGTTGCTTTGCTTCTTGAATGTAATCACAAGTGTTGCATGAAATGGCATGTAACATGACAAAACCCTAACACACACATGCTTGCAAATGAATGTTGTAATGTTGCTCCAATGGATGAATGAATAAGACACATGAATAAGAAGACTTGATGGATGCTTGAATACTTGAACACTTGAACACATGATGATGATAATGGAGACCTTCCGCTTATTTTCCCAATTTTTGCTTATGCAAATGAGAGGACTAGATCCCCTTTTATACTTGCCTTGGAGGGTTAATTATCCCTTCACCAAAGGTCGACATAAGGGGGGGGGGAATTTAATACCTGAAAGATAATTTAAGTCCAAGGGTCAGATGGACCCATTTTGGGGTCACACAAAGAGGGAGGAAAAGGGCGCACATGGGCGCCACACCATGGTCCTGCCCATTTTTGAGGCTTGAAATAAAGTCTAAACAAGTTGTAAAGTGTGGAAAAGAGGCCCAGTTCCATGGTGGAGGCATAGATGGATCCCAATCAAGCGTGGGAGATGATATCGCCAAGGTAAGGGGCCTAAAATGCGGTCAAAATTGCAAGGGGTGCAATTTTACGACGCTACACTTCCACTTTATATATCTTCTTAATGCCTCTTCATAATGCCTTTTCACTTATTTCTTTTCATAATAACTCTTAATTAGCTTATTCCCATGAAACTGCCTTTATTTTTGTAATTATTTACCATTTTATAGGTTGTTTAAGCATATTAAAGGTGTTTTAAGGCTATTTTAGTTGTATATAATGGATGTCTAAAAATGACATAAATAACTTCTATGGTGCCTCACAATCCCTTTTTTAATCTTAAAGATTAATGTTACTTAATATTTTGTCATCCATTTTTATGTTCCTTGTAATCATATTTATAATTTAGTTTAATAAATAGATTTTGTGATTATTTATGGTCATTTGGTCACATGAATAGATATCAATGCAAATTGGAGCAAAAATTTGGCATACAAAATGGAAAAATATCCACACTTCAAACATTGGGGATGCAATCATTCACAGTAGTCCCTTCTAGATAGAACCATATGCATCATATGCATGATGGCTTTTAATATTGTTTCACTTTTTTAGTTTACATGGCCTCCATTTAAAATATTCTCTCAACTTGTTTTAATTCCTTCTACATGATCTAAATGTTAGGATTCCCAAAGATACTGAGAGGGGGGGGGGGGGGTGAATCAGTATCTAACCGGTTAATGAATTTACTCGAATTAAAACATGTAAAGCATATTAATACTGTGTACCGGTAAACCAAATATAATGCAACAAACAAGAATAACAACAACCACATGAAAATCACACCATAACATGATAGTTTAACAAGGAAACCCGGTGTGGGAAAAACCTTGGTGGGATTTGTGACCCATAATATTCACTTACTGGCCAATAAGGGAATATTACTATTTTACAAGAGGGGCCTGCACATGCAGGAAGGCCAAGTGCTTAGAGCTCACTGCTCAATTACAAAGGAAGTCACACTGACTTACAAAAGTGGATTATACAAATCCAATGTCTTGTATTGCTTCAAATTAGCATCTGTTATGCCAAATCCAGTACCAATTTTATCTCTACTTCATACATAAACCCTTAACCTATAATTCACATATTAGGTCTGCTTAATTTCGCCTATCATATTCTTAATAAATGTTCTACAATGATCTCATACATATATGAGTCATATTACAACTCGCCATGTCGACTTACAATCATTTTACAATTAATTACAAAATGTATTATCAACAAAATTCCTGTCGGCCAGAGTGTCGGTATCCATCCTTTCACTGCCAGTATTCTGTGTGCCTGTGTAGAGTTTGTCGTTGCCAGTGCCGGTATATTTGTCTTGCTGGTATCATATGATTGCAAGGTTGCCATCAATGACAAAACCTTCAATCACCTACAATTTCTCATTGGAGTGTGCATTTGCCAACAATCTCCCCCTTTGCATTGATGGCAACACTCATGAGAAAAATAAAAAAGTGTCCAAAACTGACATCCAAAAATAGTCTGCCAAAAATGTCTTACCAAAACTGTATGCTCAAAATTGTGTGCTCCCCCTGAGCAGATGAACCATTTTTAACCATTTTTCTCCTTCCTCTACTCCCCCTTTGACATCAATGACAAAGGTTGTCATTCGCTGTTAGTGGAATCCTGCCTGGTTTCTTGTAACTAGTGGGTTACAATCTGAAAAATGTCTGTCAAAACTAGATTTATTCCATTGCTGAATGTTTTGCAGTCTGTTATAGCCTCTTGAGTCCTCTACACTGTACCGGTGAGTATGTGCATTTGCTCTTCTGGTGTCTTTAATCCGGGAACCAGAGCCTTAGATATTTCTTTTCTCAAAGAAATAAGATACTCTAGTCTTGGACCAAGTCTGCATTTTAAGTCCTTTGGTTTGTCCTTTATTCTTTGTTTTTCATTTTTTAGTTTCTTGATTTTCTCTTCCCGCTCTGCAATTTTCTTCTCTAATTCCAAAAATGAGTCTGATGTTCCAATCAGATTATTAGCAATATTATTAATCTTGTCCTGTGCTTTTCTGATTTCTTTGTTAAGATCCTTTGTTAATACATCTGTTTTGCAAGTGTCCCTGTACAATTTCTTGAAGTCAGAAATGATTTCAGTGAGTTCCGGTAAAAGAGTATCCATTTCCTCTTTGTTCTTATTCACAATTTCCATAAAGAATTTCTCTTTCTCCTTTATTAATCTCTCCTTAAATGTATCCTCATTTTTTTTGTCCAGTGTTATTAGGTTGCTGGTTATATACTTAGACAATGTGTCTAATTGGCTCAAAGAATCTTTGTTGTCTATGTTACACTTTGGAGCTATCATCTTCAAAATTGGTAAAGTGTCATCTATAGCCTTATAGGCTTGTGCATTGCGCTCTGTTATTTTCTTTATTGAATCTAATAAGACCTCAGTTACATTAGTAGGTCTGAATTCTATTGTGGCTATACCAGATGTTTGTGCAACAGTTTTTACAATTTGTAATCTACCGGTTGTAGTTTTGCTTTCCTCTTTCTCTGGAGGATCTGTTTGAGTTTGCATTTCTACAAACAAAATTTTAGGCTTTTCATTTTGGGCTGGTGGCACTGTCTCTGTCTATACCTGTGCTTCAACCTATACCTGTGAAGGAGCCTGTTGCTCTACCTATTTCTCTGTGTTGTCCACTGCCAGTCTTTCCTTTGTTCTGCCTGTTGCCGGTGACTCAGTTGGTTTTTCAGTTTCAGTAGTTGCCGATGGCACAGTGGATGCATTAGTATGCACATCTGTGTTTTTTGCCTTTTCAGTGTCCGGGGTTCACTTGATCCTTCAGTTTGTTTTAGTTCCCCAATTTTAATGTTTTCTACTGCAATATTTCCTGTCGGTGGCTCTGTTGCCACATCTGATTTCTCAGTTGATTCCTTATCCACCACAATATTGACTTCATGAGTGTCAATGTTCATTGTATATAACACCTCAAAATTTGGATTTGTATCCTCATGTGGTGTGTCCATACTCTCAGTTGCCGGTTGATTGTCAGTAGTGTCTACTGGTGGAGTATCTAGAGGTGGTGGGGGTAAGTTGTCTGTTATCTTTATACTAGGAGGTCCACCTACCTTACCTTTTCCTTTATCCCTGTCCTTTTGATATACCTTGAAGGTTTTAGGTTTTTGATACTCTTCCTGTTTCTCTTTTTCTACCAGGAATATGTCCCATGCATCTGCTCTATTACTTGATTAACACTTCCTGCCATCAGTGCTATATGTCGGTGAGCAGTTGAGAATACTGACCGGTTAGCCTCGGAGATTAATTGATCTATCTCATCAGGTGAGTTAACAGGGTGTACTGCAAGTAGTTTTTCAATCTTTATTTTCTTATCTAGCTCAACAATAGCTACTCTTCTAGCTTCTAGTCTATTATATAGATCTGTTGGTATTTCATCAACAACTTGCATCAAAAATTTCTTGAAAATATCTAAGTGTAAGATTACACTGTTCTCTACTTGTTCTTTGTCATCAACGGATAGTGTGTTATATAATTTGTTGATGTTCTTCAACTTTCCATCCTCTATAATCTCACTGAGAAGTTTATCAATGAGAGCAATAGCTTGTTGTGACTTCTTCTTGGGAGTCATCTTCTTTTTCTTTGGAGTTAATTTCTTTGCTGGGGGCCTCATTGCCTGTTGCTTCTGTCTTGTCCTCTTTGGTGTAGGAGAAGGTGCCGGTGAAGGTTTTCTTTTCCTTTCAACTCTCCTAAATACAACAGGTATGTCACTTTCTGAAGAAGTTCCAATCAGTGAAAGATGAGTTTCTGGTTGAAGTGCTTCCAACTCATTTTCAGTTATACCGGTTTGTTTTAGCACATCTTCTTTAATAGCTTGTGCCTGTCGAGTTCCTTTTCTAACAGTTGCCTCAACCTTCTTAACTCTTTTCCTTGATTGAATTTGGCTTTCTATAGTTTCAGCACTACCAAATACTTTTTCTTCCGGTTCCTTAGGAGCTTCCAGGAGGGATTTTGCATAGGTTTCTATTGTGTTGTCATCAATCTCATACCCCATTTTAGTAACCCAGATGGTTCTAGTGATAAATGCCTCCATCCAAATTTCATCTTTCTTTATTACAAAACAGATTTCTTTTTGGTACTTGTCCACAATAGCTTGTGATAGCCTTACTCTTGTTTTCATTCAAACCTTTAGTGCTTGAAAGTGCTCATTTATGGTTTTCTCCCTGTTTTCTCCTATATTGTTCAGCAATTCTGATAGTTGTTTTCCTACCGGTATATCAAATCCAAAATCTTTGGCACCAATACCGGGTACTTGTTTGGTTATGTATAGCATCAGAAAAACAAGTAGGTTTCCAAATCTGAATGTTCCTTTCTTTTCCCTTTTGATCTTTCCTAGATTGTCTATTAGCTCATCTTTAAGCCATTCACATATGTCTATCCTTGCATTATCATTTACCATATCATAGGCACTCTTAATACATAGGCTAGAAACTGAGTTTAACCTATTTGCATGTGTAGCCTTGTAACCTAAGATCATACTGATAAATCTGATATTTACATCCTTTACATTGTTTACCCTTAGTAATCTCTTATCAAATGTTGCACCGGTTAGGCTTGTCACTAGGTCATTTGAGACCTTCTTAGTTTTGTCAGGTCTGCTGCCGGTGGAGGGTAACCCTATTACTGCTTTTACTACTTCTTTTGTGATCTTGTGAATAGAGTCTAACCAGACAAATTCACTATGCACCCTTCTTAGCACAATCCTTATGATATCCTTGGGGAAATCTGGGATACTAAGAATTTCAGTGAAACCTAGGGTTTCTATTATCTTGTGTTAAGGTTTGACATTTCCGGATTCATCACAGATTACAGTCTCATACATATTTTTAATTTCATCATCACCTAGTTCATCAATATGACAATGTATGTACATTCTAGGGTCTTCAAAATATACTACTCCTTTAGGGATTTGGGAGAATGCACCTATGTTATCATCTTTCTTAGCAATTTCGGGAACTAGCTGAAAAACGGGTCTAGGTCACTTAACAACCTCAACAACAGTAGGGTTTGCAATAAATTTAGGAGTGGGTGAAGATGCCATAGCTGTAAATACCTCAATCTGCCTTAAGGATGAATGCTTTGATGGATTGCTTCACTTCTTCGCTTGGAATACCTTTGCTCGGGAATTTTCGCGCTCTCAAAGATTTGAATGCTCAGTGAATGAAAAAGGGCAAAAACACTTGCTTTATAATGTTATTTTCACCAACTACCACATTTAATGCTTTCCAGTTAAGTTACAACTTAACTCATTTGCCGGTATAGAAGTAATTTCAACTTCTCACCATCAACCGAGGGAATAATAGCATGTATTTCATTTGTTGCTAAACCCTCAAAGAATTTTTCTTCAATTTGATGAGGAGTCTCCTACTGGTGGAGTGCTACTTTGTTCTGCCGGTGGAGGAGTAATCAGATCTATATTCTGATCTGACTTTCTGATCCATTGTTTTGAAAATTCTTGCTTTACCTCTTCAACTTTTTCTTTACCTTTCAAACTAGGACCTTTGTTATTTGCCAATGATGCCTTACTTCTGCAAAATTTAACAATATGTCCAATTTTGTTACGGGCATAACAAGTCACATTGTTCTTTTGAATAGCTTTCCCATATCCTATGCCGGTATGTGTTCTGCATTCATTAGATAAGTGCCCAAATCTTCCACAAACATAACATCTCACATTCATTCTGCAATTTTTTGAATTATGACCAACTTTGTTGTATTTAGAACATTGACCGGTGGGTGTATTAGTGTTCTGATAATTTCTAGATCTATATTGATTTGCTTTATGACCATACTTGTTACAATTAAAGCGTTTGCCATTAAATTTATAAGCATTTGGTTGCCTTACTGGTTTGTTATGATCATGTGTGTTTGCAGTACTAGAGCTTTCACCAACTTCAAAGCCAAGGCCATTAGTGTCACCATTAGGTTTCTGATTCTTTAGCATGTCACCAAGTTCTTCTGAGCTTTTCTTGAATTTCTCCTTGTGTTGATTTGTAGTAGCCAGTTCTCTTTCCAAGATTCCTTTCTGTCTCATGTGCTCATTTGTGTCATTTTGTGTATGCAACAGATCTGCCTTCAACATATTATTTTCATGACTAAGTCTTGTGTTTTCATTTTCAGCATCATTTAGTCTTCTGACCAAGTCTTCTTCATTATTTTTCCTATCTTCAATTTCTTTGCAAAATCTCATAGTCATATCCTGGATCTCATTCTGTGTTGTACTAATCTCTTGTCTTAGCTTGTTTACCAGATCATTAAGAGTTTCCTTTTTATCATTCTCATTCTGCATCTTTTCACAAATTTCTCTTCTTTTATTTCTTGCAATGGTAAGATTTTCTTGAAGTGCTTGAATGATATCCTAAGCAGCCTTTAGATCATCTTCAAGTTTGATATTTTTCAACTTTTCTGCATCATAGTCTGAAAGAGCTGTTTTCGATTGTTCTCTCAAGTTTTCCATCTCTACTGGTGTCAAGATCTTCCTCAAGTTGTTAGGCTTATGAAAATAGAGGACCAAGCTCTGATACCAATTGTTAGGATTCCCAAAGATATTGAGAGGGGAGGGATGAATCAGTATCTAACCGGTTAATGAATTTACTTGAATTAAAAAATGTAAAGCATATCAATACTGTGTACTGATAAACCAAATATAATGCAGCAAACAAGAATAACAACAGACACATGAAAAGCACACCATAACACAGTATTTTAACGAGGAAACCTGGTGTGGGATAAACCTCGGTGGGATTTGTGACCCACAATATTCACTTACTAGCCAATAAGGGAATATTACTGTTTTACAAGAGGGGCCTGCACATGCAGGAAGGCCAAGTGCCTAGAGCTCACTGCTCAATTACAAAGGAAGTCACACTGACTTACAAAAGTGGATTATACAAATCCAATGTCTTGTACTGCTTCAAATTAGTATCTGCTATGCCAAATCTAGTACCAGTTTTAGCTCTGCTTCATACATAAACCCTTAACCTATAATTCACAAATTAGGTTTGCTTAATTTCGCCTATCATATTCTTACTAAATGTTCTACAATGATCTCATACATATATGAGTCATATTACAACTCACCATGTCGGCTTACAATCATTTTACAATTAATTACAAAATGTATTATCAACAAAATTCTTGTCGGCCAGAGTGCCGGTATCCATCCTTTCATTGCTGGTGTTCTGTGTGCCGGTGCCGGTATATTTGTCTTGCTGGTATCATATGATTGCAAGGTTGCCATCAATGACAAAACCTTCAATCACCTACAATTTCTCATTGGAGTTTGCATTTGCCAACACTAAATTCTAATGTTCTAATTGATTTTATGTCATTTATAGTTTACTAGATTGATCTAAAATGACCACGGGTTATTATGTCCATGGGTTATTTTGACCACAGGATATTCTGTCCATGGGTTATTATGACCCTGGGTTATTTTGTCTTTGGGTTATTATGACAGGGTTATTATGTCCAGGGTTATTTTCGTCGGGTTATTATGTCTGGATACCTCACCGTTACACAATCTGCAATACCAAAGATGTTTCTAGTGCCTCTCAGCAACAACACACTTCACACATCATCAACAATTAGATTTTTCTTTTTCAGTCTCAAACATCTTCCATATCTTCATCATTCAATTCATCCTCTTATTTATATTGTCTTCGAGAAACATAATCTTCTAAGTCGACCAAGATAGAGATTTGAAATAAGTCAACACTAAACATTCTGGTGGTTGGGAGGTAGACCATACCACAACACACATCATTAGTCAGATCAACATGTTACATCCATCTCAAATTTTGGACCAAATCATGACCAACATGCTACACAAATGTCGTTACTCATCCTCAAATTTCGGACCTAATCCAACTCAAAATAGCACTACCCAACTTAGCAAAAAATAAGAATGAAACCAAGATACTCATGAATACAATCAATCAACACCATATCTAGTAAATATAGAAATCCACATTACCATCAAACATAATATCAACAGTAACACATCTTCTAGAGAACCGAAGATTCTAAGAACACAACTTTCGGATCACCAACTGCAAAACCATATGTTGACATCAATGCAAACCATCAACATCACATTTGTAACAATATCCCCTTTTGTTATTGATGGCAACATCCATCAACAACAAACACATAACTCTCTCTAGGAAATCACGATCATCAGATCAACATGCATTTCTCCCCCTTTGACATCAAGGAAAAAGGCGGGCATAACTCCTATGAAACTCACTCCAGCTCCCCCTAAGAGGAAGTGCCCAAACATTAGTCTAGATAAGAATATACAAGCAATTTACATGACCAGTGCACATCCAAATATACATCAATTCAAATTAAGAGGGAGTAATTACCCTAACTTCTACCGAAGATACTCAAAAGTATTTTTACACAATGCCTTTGTGAAGATATCTGCAATCTTCTCTTTTGGAGGTACATATTCAAGCTTTACTTCATTATCCAACACCTTTTCCCTCAATAAGTGACATCGAATAGATATATGCTTTGTTTTGGAATGTTGTATTGAATTATTAGAAAATTTTATTGCACTAGTGTTATCACACATAATTGAGATGGGTTCATTAAGTATTACACCAATATCCTTCAATGTTCGCTTCATCCATAGAATTTGTGTACAACATGAAGATGCTGCAATTTATTTTGCTTCAGTTGTAGATAAAGACATAAAATCCTGCTTCTTACTTGATGAAGCAACCAACCGAGAGCCAAGAAAGAATGCTCCATCGCTTGTGCTTTTCTTTTTATCAACACTTCCGACCTAATCTGCATTTTTATAGGTTGTAAGAGTAAAATCTGAATTTCTAGGATACCACAAACCAAACTCTTTTGTTCCTTTTAACTATATGAAAAATATTTTTATTGCCACAACATATGATTCTTTTGGTTCTTGCTAAAATCTAGCTACCAAACAAACTGCATACATGATATCTGGTATGGTAGCAGTCAAATATAACGGTCCTCCAATCATTGATTTGTACTGACTTGCATCAGCTTTAGGGGATTCATCATCTTTAGTTAACTTGCATCTGGTGATCATAGGTATACACACCAGTTTAGAATATTCAACTCAAACTTCTTCAACAATCCCTTAATGTATTTAGACTGAGAAATGAAATTTCCTTTTCTATTCTGATTTACTTGCAAACCAAGTTCAAGAAATTTAACTCACTGATCATGAACATCTCAAATTCCTTCTGTGTCTCATTAGCAAACTTTCTATACATACCTTCATTTCCTCCAAATATTATGCCATCAACATAAACTAAAATAATTAAGGTTTTATATAGGTCAGTCTTGAAATATAAGTTGTTGTCACCAGATCCCTTCTAAAACATTTGATCAACCAAATACTTATCTAGCCTTCCATACCAAGCTCTAGGAGCTTGTTTCAATCCATACAAGGTCTTCTTCAATCTGCAAACAATGTTCAAATCATCTTCCAACTTAAATACTTCTAGTTATTCAATGTAGACTTCTTATTTCAACTCTCCATTCAAAAATGTTGACTTTACCTCCATCTGATAAACCTTGAAATATTTAAAAGCTGTAAAAGCCAAAAATATCTTGATAGTATCCATCTGAGCAACAAGAGTGTATGTCTCCTCAAATTCAATGCCCTCAACCTGTGAGTAACCTTTACAAACCAACCTTTCTTTATTTCTCACAACTTTTCCATCCTCATCCAGCTTGTTCTGGAATACCCATTTTGTTCCAATTACATTCTTATCTGCTAGTCTATGAGCTAGTTCCCATGTCTGATTTTTCTCAATCTGATCCAACTCTTCTCTCATTGCCTTTATCCAATTTTGATCATTGCAAGCTTCTTCTATCGATTTCGGTTCAATCTCAAATAGTAAACATAACAGATCTTGTTCTTGAGTTGTTTTGTTTCTTGTGATAATTCCTTTGTTTTTATCTCCAATAATTTGGTATACTGAATGATTCTTCTAAACATATCTTAGGGTTTTAGATGTAGATACTGGAGCATCCCAAGTTTCCTTTTCTTCTCTAATTTTATCTTCCCTTTTTCTATCAGCAGATTCATCAGATTTATATACTGCCAATTTTTCAGAGTCTTTAGAAATGTCTTCATCAACCTTCACATTTGCACTTTCAACAATCTTGTTCAGTCTTTTGTTGTAACATCGGTATGCCTTGCTCCTTGTAGAATATCCTAGGAATATGCCTTCATCTGCTCTGCTGTCAAATTTTCCAAGATTATCTTCATCTCTCTGGATATAACACTTACTTTCCAAATACCTTAAAATATTTCATTGTTGGAGTTCTACCATGCCATAGTTTATATGATGTCTTTCCATGTCTTTTCTAGTATAGAATTTTGTTAAGAGTGTAGATTATTGTGTGAATTGCTTCTCTCCAATAGACTTCTAGGAGTTTTTCTCCTTTGATCATTGTTTTGGTTGCCTATTGCATGGTTTGATTCATCCTTTCCACTACACCATTATGTTGTGGCATCCTAGGGGCAGACAATTGCCTTCTAATACCATGTTTCTCACAAAAGTTGTTAAACTCATCAGAAGTAAATTCTCCTCCTTTGTCAAACCTCAAACACTTAATCTTTCTATCAACTTCATTTTTCAACTCTAGCCTTGAATATCATGAATTTTTCTAATGCTTCTAACTTCTCTCTTAAAAATGCAACCATGACTTTCTAGAATAATCATTAATCAACAACATGAAATACTTCTCACCTTATATACTCCTTCTGGTAGGACCACATAAGTCTGTGTGCACTAAGTCCAATAATCTGGTCGATGACTGTTCCTTTCCTCTGTATGTTCCCTTTGTCTGCTTTCAAACTTGACAATCTTTTGAAATATTGTAATTTGGTTTGGTTAGCCTTGGCAAATTTCTCATTGCACTTAATGAACTAATCTTTACCAAATTATCAAAGTTGATATGACACATTCTTCAATGTCAGAGCCAACTATCATTGATTTGAGATAACAAATAATGTCTTATATCTCCTAGCAAATACATGTTTCCACTAGTCCTTTTCCTCGATGCAATCACAATTCCAGACCCTTTCGGATCTCACAAGCATCATCTTTAAAAATAACATCGTAACCATTTTTACACATTTGCCCAACACTCAAGAGATGATGATGCAAACCCTGCACATAGTAAACATTGTCAGTATTATGTTTTTCATCAAAAGAAATAGAACTAATTCCCACAATTTGTGTTGTATGATCATCTTCGAATCCACTATCAATCATCCATTCATTTCTATGTCTCCTAGCATGTCAGACAATAGCAATAGTCTTGGGAACATCAATCTTAAGTACATCCTTTTCTACCAAAAACAAACAATTACCATCTTCATAGTTCGATTCATCATCTAAAATACCAACATCATATTTAACATAATAGGCTCTCTTATTAAAATTCTCGTTACCTTCTTTAAACTTTTGTCTTGTTCCTTTTTTTGGACATCTAGTATCTATATGACCAACCTTCCACATCTAAAGCATTTAAGAGGTAACATACCTTTGTATTTGTTGGTGTCTTTCTTCAGTCTCCTTATAGAGTTTTATTCCATCTCATCTCAACTTTCATCTTCTGGATCTTCTGTAGAGGATTTAAAGGTGGACTCAGATTTAGCTTTGTCTTTTCCAAACTTCAGCATCTCAAATGTAAACAAATTACCATAAAGTTGTTCCCTAGTAAAATTCTTCGGATCGCAAGTTTCTTCAAAAGCAAAGATCTTGTCACTGCAACTTTCCAGTAGAGACATCAAAATCTTCTCAATTATGTCTTCATTTGTCAAGGTATCACCAAGTTCTCTGATTTCATTTACTGCACTGTCAACCTTCTAAAAAATAGCTTGTTATATATTCTTCTTCTTCCATTTTCAAGTTTTCATATTCGTGCTTAGTTGTTATCTTCTTTGATGATTTAACTCTGTCATTTCTATTATAGATATCTCTCAACTTTTCCCAAACCTCATAAGTCGTATTCAACGGGATAACCTTTGTTAATTCAGTTTTTGATAAATCACTAAAAATAGCACACTTTGTCTTTTCATTCTCTTCACAAGCTTGAATCTCATAAGGAGTGGTAAGACCATTTATCGGTTGTACATACTTAGTTTCCACAACTTTCCAAGTATTGTAACCCAAAGAGATCTGGTAACCTCTCATCTTCACTTTCTAGAAGCTATAGTTAGATCCTTCAAAGATAGGAATGGTTTGTTTATGTGTCATTAGATCAGGATCTACCTCAAGTGGTTAAGCTCTTCTCCAAGGAACCAAAGCTCTGATACCAATTGTTAAATATCTGGGCAACTAAGATGGGGTGGGGGGGAGGGGTTTAATCAGTTGACACTTAAATCCTTTTCCTCAATACTTTCACAAATCTGTAATAACCAATAAAAGTAATTAAAACAGATATAACATGAAAGCACATACACAAAACAGATCACACGATGAACACCAGATATGACGTGGAAAACCCAAGAAGGGAAAAACTACGAAGAATGTTAGTTCTCAATATACAACATCATTTAAGGTGACACTGGTTAAGGTGGTTTTTACAAAAGGTGGCTCACTGCCCAAAAAAAGGCTCATTGTCAAAGGAAGAAGAAAGAAAAAGAGAATCCACCATTGTTACATAATCTACAATATCGGAGTTGCTTTTAGTGCCTCTTAGAAATAACACACTTCACACATCATCAACAATCAGATTTTTCGTTTTTAGTCTCACACATCTTCCATTCATCCTCTTATTTATATTGTCTTTGGGAAACAAAATCTTCTAAGTTGGCCAAGATAAAGATTTGAAATAGGTCAACACTAAACATTCTGGTGGTGGGGAGGAATGAGAAGTAGACCATACCACAACACACATCATTTGTTAGATCAACACGTTACAACCATTTCAAATTCTGAACTCAAATCATGAGTCACACACTACACAAATTTCATTACTCAGCCTTGAATTTCAGACCTAATCCGGACCCAAAATAGCACTACCCAACTGAGCAAAAATAAGAATGAAATCCAAAATACTCATGAATACAATCGATCAACACCATATTCGATAAATAGAGAATTTTGGATTACCATCAAACAAAATATCAATTGTAACACATCTTCTGAAGCACCAAATATTCTAGGAATGCAACTTCTGGATCACCAACTTCAAAACCATACATTGACATCAATGACAACCATTAATGACAACCATCAACATCACATTGTAACAAAGATAACCAATGCAAATATTAAATTGTAACGTGGAGTGTAATTATTTAGTTTTGTTTATGTTAATATTATATTAAAGGTCTAATGAGAGATAATTTAAAATGTTATTTATTTTCATTAAAAATATTGTATTTAACTTATTGGGTTATTTTGTGGAGTAAGAAACTATGCCATTAAAATTGAATGGTATGATCATTAAGTGTAGTCCTTATTAGGGATAATTATTTATTTATTTTATATACAATTAGATCATAATTGGGGGTTTTATTTTTAATCCAAGGGGTGAATTTCATTTAAATCATAAGGTACATATATTAATTGGCGGGTGCCAAATATGGAACAACAGGGGAGGGTAAACCTCGACACCTAGTTTACCTGTCGGTAGTCTGCAAAATCTTTGGCCAAAGTAATTACAACAGTTACTATCGTTGTTTATTTCATACCTCCTCCCATATCATGAATATAGGAATTAAATAGTCATAGGTGATATGTAGTTAGATGTATTCATGTTGCACCAGATCCCACCTAACCTATCGGTTCCAGTTTGCTAGGAGCCTTGTGCAAGGGTTGGGAGCTCATTGAGCACTAAGGAAGTGGATGCTTCGTGGTTGGGTGGTTAATGCATTTGGGATACATGTTCATCTCACAGAAGCAAATGGAGAGTAGTTTGAGGCTTGCTAGAGACATCTTTACATGTACCTTATGATTATTGTTGCTATGCCATTTTAATCAACCATTGTTGTTGTATATTGTATATGTAATAATTTATGACATCAAGAATATGTGTATATTTAAATTGACTTTATGATTGCATTTGTATTATCTCTCAATCAGAGTAAAGTATGAAATTTAGCAACTCTAATGTATATTATCACTTGATTTATGTAATTCTAGGTATTTGAAGAGAAATTTTGTATTTTGTAAATTTTGGATCTTATCTTGATATATGAATTTAAATGAATTAATGATGAATTGTGTAATTCATTATTTATGGAAATTTGAGTCTTTACTTTTGGTATCAGAGCTCTAGGTTCTACACTAGGGCCTTGTGTTCACTACGTTAGATTGCAACACTTGATCGCATGAACCTCCAATTAGGTGGTGTTTAACATAGGTGTGCGTAAGTACTTAGAGATAATTAAATTAATGAGATTCAAATTTGAGTAGTGAGAGAGGTAGCCTCCTATGTGTTGTTATACTTGACCTGAAGGGAAGGAGTCCCTTTCTTGAAAAGCTTATATAAAACTGAAATTAATTGCTTTTAAGGGGCAATACCCTTTTTGTATATAGGATGTAGTTGAGACCTTATGCGTACATGGATTATGTGTGATCATTTGATTTCCCATGTTTGATTTTGATTTGTAAAGGTTAGATAGAACCTTGAAATATCCTTTTATGCTTGCACACTCTAATGGTTGTTGTGATTGCACAACACTTGCTTACATAACATATCTATAGATGATGATTGGAAAATATGAATTGTGTTAAGTGACACACTTGAAGTAATAAATGATGGTTGCACTTTGCATGATACACAAATTAAGATATTTTATTTATACTTGTATTACAATTAATGTGAATGCATTTTGCTTGTGTGATGCAAGAGAGAGTATGACATTTTTTATGATAGATCATTTAAGAAAGGATTTTGAATCTCAATCTACATTAGTTTCTCATATCATATATAGGAAATGAGAACGCACTGAGAAATTGTATGCTAGTTGCATGTTTCATCTTGCATGTTACATGAAATTGTAAAAGTCAGGCATATTAAGGTTTATGTTGCATGATCAATGATGGTTGCTTCCTACATAAGTAATATTATCATAATGCACTAAGAGTCTGAAAAAATAAGCTCTAGATTTAACATTAGGGCCTCGTTGCCTACCTCGCTAAAAGAAGCAAATTTTAACATAGGACAAACCTTAATCAACTAAAATAGTCACCAAAAATGCCAGTTATGGTGGGAGCATGGGTGGCATAAACCATACTTAGGATGAGAAGTTGGAGAAAATTCTTAGCTCCCTGATTCAACTAAGGGATAGGTTACAATTGTTGGAGCTAGAGATCAAGAGGAAACAAGACTATAATAGGAATCCAAACCAAGAAGGAAGCATGACCTATGTTCCATAACCTATATTTTTGGCTATGAGAGAAGTTTTCAAGAGAATGATTCAACAACATGGATACAATAATCCACAAACCAGGATATGAATAGAGACAAAAATACTCAAGATAGAGTTGGAAGGGAACAACATGGAATAATAAAGAGGACTTGTTATGACAACAACTACAATAAGAATGAATCAAAGTGGAATAAGTTTGACAAACCAAAGGGACCTCGAGATGGGTATTATATTTTGGTAGGGACCACTATGCTAAAACTTATCCCCAACAAACATCTGGAAGAAACAAGAAGGACTCTTCATTTAAATATGGCAAGGTGTGCCATTTTTTGAAACCTCTAGGCGAATAAAAATGTAACATGTGGCAAGATAGGTTACACAAATGAGATAGGACATGTCTTGTCTTATGGGCCTAACTAGTAATGCTTGATAGGTTATTATTTGTACAAGATTAGTTAGATTATTGTGTGTTGAGGCATGCCTCTGGGAAGATGGTCTCCTAGATGATTGAACCTAGATTAGTATGGATGATAATAAACTTTTAGTGGACTTGTATGCCCTCATATGCTTCTTATTTGATGATTGTTATGTTATTTGATATCTTATATGAAATATTATAAATTATAATGCATGAGAGTCAGACAAGAGTGAGAAACAAATCTAAGATGAATCTTGTGCATTAGAAGAATGAATTAATATCTTGCTCTACTTGCTTGGTATGTGAGGTACATAATTCCTATAAGAATGAAATATTGTATGCATAAATGAAAGTATTCATATGTAAAAGATACATAAGGTTGTCATATTAGATCAATAGGGTTGACAACTTATGTCCCTAAATTGCTTCATTTCTTGTAATTTGGAAACTTGTGAGATTTATTACCTTGTGACATTATGGATAATTCTATTCTTTGTGTCTAACTTACAATTGTGAATCATGTTTGTATTATTCGTACTCTACATAGTAGGTATAATAAAAGTTTATAATATAAACCTATATGATGTGTCTTAGTGTCTCTGTTATGTTGCTATTGCAAGAATGTGGATGTCTTGATAATATAGTTTGTCATTTATGATATAAGGCATGAAAGTTCCTTGTGTTGGAGACATAGCTAAAAGGTAATCATTTCTTAAAAGAAAGTATTTAATATCCTTGTATCATGGCCTACGTTGCTTGGACCTGTTATGCAAGCATTTAATAGAACTAATCATGTGTATCATGTCTTGTGATTACAATAATCTTTGTGCATGTAACATTCTACGAGAGTCTAATCATTGCAAAAACCAATGTCATGTTGATGTAGCAGAATTTTGCTAACACATGTTTTCTTGCATAATGAAGTGTGAAGATATCTGCAGGATGAGCGAGTACATAGTTGCATGCGATGATACTTAAATTATCATATTTCGTGTTAATACTGTTCAAGGGAGTAGGTTGTAGAAATATACCAATCTTAACATTTATAGTAATGATATGATTGAAAATAAGCCCTATAACTTAAGAAGTCCTTGGTATAGTTTGGCATCATCGATGTTGTGAATGTTGGTAGCATGCATATTGCTATGAATGTGATGACATGATATGCAATGCATGAGTAGTTGTATAGAGATATGACTGCCTATGCGAATGCCATTAGATGAAGTAGGCTCGCATATTGGTTTAGTGTGATGATACTTGGGATATATTAGAAACTCAATATGGACATGATATTAACCATTAATAATTAAATGTGACAAGATGGGCATAATTCCTAGGTCACATAATTAAATGTGACGAGATGGGCGTAATACCTAGCTCATATAATAAAATGTGACGGGATTGACGTAATGCCTAGGTTGCATAATTAAATGTGACAAGATGGGCATAATGCCTAGGCCGCATAATTAAATGTGATGGGATGGGCGTAATGCCTGGGTCGCATAATTAAATGTGACGGGATGGGCATAATGTCTAGGCCACATAATTAAATGGTAACAAGATGGGAATGATGCTTCGGTCACATGAATTAACTAGATGTGTGAAATCACTAACTCAAATTATTCAATGTATGCATAGATTGACTTGCCGCTTGTTCTATTTCTTTATTATTATTATTAACTTTTATTACTAGGATTTGGGTATTGAGCTATGTTTCTTGTGAGTAGGTAATCATAGCCTTAAAATGTCATTTTTGTGATTATTGTGTGAAAAGTTCATGAACACCTTCTATCCTACAAGTTATCATTGTATAATGTAAGGAAGTAGCGAAACAACTTCGTACACTAATCTTGAGAGGAGGGTAATGCAAAATTTTTACATATCTTTACAATAGTTACAAAAACTTAACATAAATAAACATAATATCCATGCTTGATCTAGTAGCCTCACCTCGGTGCAACCATGAAGTAATGCGTGCTTACAAATATTTGTGTTTCCCTAACCTATACATGAATTCACCTGCACTTAGTTTGAACATAGGAAAGTTCCAACTAGTTTTGGAACCGATAATCATCTCTGACACACTGGTTAGTTGATTTTATATAGGGCACAATACTCAAGAATAGAGACATGGCACTATTCCATTCTGAAATTTTTGCAAAATAGTAGTCAGGGTTGATCTTTAGTATGCTTAGTTGTAAATTTTTAAATCTCCAAAATCGACCTTTCTCCCTCTTTACTGTAACAAAATGCAAATTTGAAACCTCCATTTTTATTTCTAGCTGCCATTTAGAAGATCTAATGCACATAAGACTGAGATAATTAATTGTTTGAAAGTAGAGCAATGAAATATTAGGAAAAAATTAATTTAGTAATGAATCTAAATGTGCTATGATAAACCTGGAGTGCATAGTATACCTCTCAAAACCATTCAATCAACACCACCTACCATACTGAGAAATCTTTGTTGTAGCCATACATTTATTTATTTCTTCTATATATGATATATTTAAATTTCACAACAAATATTATCTTTTTTTTAGTTTAGGTTTTATTTAATCAAAGGAAATTGATGTATATCCGAAGCCATTATTTGATATTCTTAATGTTGATGTTTCAGGTAGAAAATTATAAGTTGAGATTTTATTTCTTTTAAAGAAGGAAAATATAATAATATTTCTGGGCTTATTTTGTTTGAGTGCATGGTGGAGACTTACATCTTTATGTCGATTTACAATTGTTAGTCCCTGCCTTAAGCAGGGAACTAATGTTTTCATCTCCAACATTAGTATACTTTGATAATTGTGCAAATTGAAAAATTTAATCTTATATAAAGTTTCATTTTTGTTCCTATTAAACTATTTTAAAAATTATTAATTATTTGATTTGTCATTGGCTATTTCATTTTTTGCTGGGGTTTTAATTCTTTTATATTTGAAAATTAAATAGGTATCCAATAAGAAGCTATTATTAAAATATTTAAGTTGAAGACTATAATGTTAAAAGTATTTTTATAAAACTATGTAAAAATCAGTTTTATAACTTTTTCTAGATAATTCTTTAGAGCAGAGAAGAAGCTGCGAACATTCTGGATGCTGCTTCAAACCCTGGTGGCCCACCCTGGCGTTCTTCTACTCAATCAATTGCAACTGATGACCAAGCCTTAGCTTTGCATTCTGACGTGAATTTCTCTGGAGCACCTCTGAGGTCTGTTGCTTTTCTTATTAATTCAATTTTCATGTCTGTCTAAGGACATAACAGCAACTGCATGCTCATGATTGGAAGTGACATTGGCTAGTTGGCAAAGTTGCCCTAGCTGTTTTCGGTTTACTGCACTAGGCTGCTTGTGTTAATTGGGAAAGTTTTACTATGTGAGGCCGATAGGCCATTCACACGTTTCCATTTGCTATGTCGGCCTGAAGGATCCGACCATAGCTATCACATTAACATGCTTTTTCAAAATTCAGCTGTATTTTGTGACTATACAAAGAGTTAAGTATGTTCTCTGCTCGGCTTGTGATCAGGGCATGAATGTTCATCAAATCAATATTTTTTTGTCAGATGTTGTAGTTGTGACTGCCCTGGTAGCTGTGTATGGAAAATGTTGAAGCTCAGATAAAGTGTATGAACTGTTTGACTGAATGCCTTAAATAAATGTTGTCTCAATACATTTTTAGCAAGTGCAAATTGGCAGGCATTAAGCTTAATTTCAAAGATCTTAGCGAACCGGATTGATTTATCCAGGTGAGTTTCTAGAAAAATTCATGCTTTAAGATAAAATGTTCTTTGCAATTTCTCTCTCTATTTTCTGATGACCCAAATTCGTAGTGTTGCTTGAGTTTGTTTGTTTTGACCACAATTTTGTCCATTGTACCTTGCATCCATTTGTTGACAAACAAACCTGTGAGGACAGACTAATCCTAGTCTGCAATAGTTCCATGGCGGCGTGGATAAGCGGGAAACTCAAAATTAAAGAGGGGTCACAGCCAAAATATCTGACAAAAAGGGCTACTGTCGAATCTTCCGCAGCTATTCTGCCAAGAATAAACTTTAAGGGCTAACTATATAATAGCATTGCAAAACCCTGTATGTATGTAGGGTCTTAAAAAACCATGTAATAACAAAGCAAAAAGGCGTAGGAACATAGAAACTGTGAAATAGAAAGCCGTTGTTGAACATCCAGAATGGACCAGGCAGAATTCATGAGACTAAGGTTCTCCTCCTCTATCAAGTGGACATTAACAACACCGAGCACACGTCCTCTTCCCAGTTGCGTAGGTAGGATAAGAAAGACCTCTTCTTCAATTCTGTGAAAACCCTTAGCCAGAACAGAAATCGGGTGGCTCTTTCTCTGGTTACGCAGCAAACTCCTGGCCAAATTAGTCATCGAGTACATTACAGTATTTGAATTTTTAGGGTGAAGGTGTATTAAATTCAATATGCAATGGTGGTTTATTTTCATTAGCTGGCTATGTTTTTCAATTTATAAATGCCCAAGGAGAATGCCTCTAAGGAATTTAGGATTTTAATTACTCTTTATTGTATTCTATACATTGGCTAAGCAGATTACCACAAGAAAACAAGACTCTTTTATTGACAGGAACTTCACAGGTCCAGATGTCCATTTGTCCATTTTTATCCTTTTACAGAGTCTTTGAGTTTACATGATTCATTTGTCATTTTCTGAATGCCTTTCCAGATTTTTTAAAATAAATCTATTCTGTGCATATACTACAATCATCGCAGTTTACGAGTAACATTTCTTAGCGACATTCTATCAAACAGTTCACTGTGCCCTGAGGCAGGGAGGATGTTGGCAAAGGTTGTGCAATTTGGCTTTACAACTACCGACAGGAGCTGTGTGCATTTACATTCAATTTTGAGTTTGAATTCTGAGTTATGTTGAATCTATAATCCGTCCAATTCGTTCATGTTAGACTTTGTTGTGCAGAAATCTTTCTAGTTCAAGATTTAGAAACAAAGTATATATATTGTGATCCTTGTCTTGTACAATTTCGGCATTTGGATCCTTTGTTTGAAAATTTGTTTAAAGCATGAAATCTTTAGAGGACGACTTATTTTTAATTGAGGTTTGAGTGGATTCAAAGAGCCGGAGAATTCTTTCCTTGCCACATAAAGTTGGAATAGTTCTATGATTTATTCCATTCAATTAGCTTTTAATACCAGACAAGTTTTCTGTGGATTTGAATTTTGGGTTTTACCGTAACTTTATGTTTTATTTTTTTATATCATACCATTCAAGTACGCTAAAACAACTTAATATCATATGTGGTGAAGCTCAACAGAGAGCTAAAGAGGGGAGGGTTTTTCGATATTATGGCCACAATCTCAAGGGATCTGTACTTTATATAATTCCATATCAGAAAGCACTTTCTTTACTCCTTATTTTTATATTTAGATTGTTGTACAGGATTGAGTTCAGCTTCAGTATCAGCAGTTTCAACTAGCTAAGTCTCCTCTAGTTTAAGCACCTTCAGTAGTTCTTCCACGACTATTTCATAAGTAGCACCAACACCTCCAAGAATAATAGGAGCAGTTCTGGTTTTTACATAAATCACATTGCCCATTTCATTTTCTTTGATTATCTGCCCCCTGTTCCTCTTATAAGGCATCACAGCTACCATTTCTATAATACCTCCCCCCATTTCTAATTTCTTATACATTTTAATTTATTTTTCAAATATTATATTATATTTAGACCACCATCCCCAAATTGTGAAAAAAATTCCACCCGTCCTCAAAATCTGTCCCCGAGTCCCCCCTTTCCAAAACTCTGCTGAACCATGTTTACTTTCGTTGGCATATTTTAACTCTATTTTGACAATATTTGACTATCACGTCACAACAATTCGATATTTTTCAATGTCTGGAAACCTTAACCACATCAAATGTATCTTTAATAATTTAGTTCTTCATTTCACTCAAAACTCTCAACATTACATTGATAAATAATTTGTACATTGATTTCTTTGTATTGCTAACTTCTTTTTAAATTTCCAATTTGTGATATTTTGCATGAATGGGAAACTTCACCGCATTGTATTTTTCATTGATTTAACCATTAATCTATTGACTAGAAAATTATGTAACTTCAAAATTATGCAATCTTTTAAGCTTCGCATTATAAACCTCTACTCATGAATTTGTGGGGCTTCAATCGTCACTTTTCCTTCCATCAATACTCTCCCCTCCATCCTAGAACCTACTAAACTCATACTCTCCAAACCAATAACAAGCCTTCTTTTTCATACTCTTTCAATAGAAAGGTTCCCATAGTTAAAATATTCAAGGACCCACATCTCCCATTTTATAGTTCTTTACAGTTCATGGAAAAAAATTCCAGCATTCTATATAAAGCTCCATAAATTCTGAGCTTCTCATAGTCTAACCTTTCATAATCTCTTGCATTCGAACACAATTAATATCTATTTATACAAGGTATTAATTGTTAAAAACAAATTTTATATGAACAGAGAAACACAAAATTCTTATTTAAAATACAAACCACTTTATTATCTTCAATTTTTTCCACCACATTCAACACACCGACATCTATAAACATTTCAGTGCTGAAATTTTCAAATTCAAAGTACAAAACTAAATAAACAATTAGCATGTAGATAGAAGTTTCTGACTAAATGGCTTTGTACCCTGATTCTATGGAAGCATGATGTCTGGTACTATAACAAAAACCATTTGATCATTTCTTTCAAACTCTACTATGTGCAAAATTATTCCCTGCATCTTTAAATCCGAACAGAAATATAATAACTCCAATAGAAGAGCTTGTTCAGCCAACTCCACCAAACACTTTATCAGATCAAGAGGTGAGGTATGTACCATAGAAATGGCCTCCAAGTGAGCTCCTTCTTCCATGAAAGCAATATTACCATTCATGATCAGACCATTTTCAAGTGAGGTCCAACCTTGATTCAATAATGTTGATGCCATACCACTTTCAACAACTTTGGTCATCAGGGCACATAAATAAACAATCTAGGCTTATTGTCGTAATACAGACTTGAATATATAGGTTGAATTTACCACTTGAATCATAACATTTGCAAAGTAAGTACTTTGAACTTTAGAGTTATATCTAATGACTTTCTTAAATTGCACTGTCTACTTGTATAATAGTTTTGAAGACGAGTTCTTAGAACACTACAACACGTTATCTTTTTCGCATTCAATATCAGTTGTTAACTATTTTCAAAATTACTTAATTGTTCTCCACACTTCAATGCATTCCTTACATGTTTTTAGCTAAAGGCAGGGACTCATGCTGTCTCACAGCTCTTTGTTAATATATGAAATTTGTACTATAGAAGTTTGTCACTATCATTAATATGTGGTCGTGTGTTACAGTAGTTAAATTTCATATTGTTTATAAATATTTTTAATACAAACAACGGTTGGTTCAATGGAATCAGTTTATTTTAGTAACCAACGGGTTAAGGGTTCAATTCCCATTGGATCCCTTATGGTTGATTTTTTAAAACTTTTGCCAACAAATATTGTGAATTTTATTATTAAGACTAATAAACGGAAAAAGGAATAACCAATGCAAATATTAAATTGTAATCTAGAGTGTAATTATTTAGTTTGTTCATGTTAATATTATATTAATTGTTTAATGGGAGATAATTTAAAATGTTATTAATTTTTATAAAAAAATGTATTTAACTTATTGGGTTATTTTTTGGAGTAAGAAACTATGTTATTAAGATTGAATGGTATGATCATTAAGTGTAGTCTTTATTAGGGATAAATATTTATTTATTTTATATATAATTAGATCATAATTGGGGTTTTTATTTTTAATTCAAGGGGTGAATTTCGTTTAAATCATAAGGTATGTATAGTAATGGGCGGGTGTTGAATATGGAACAACAAGAGAGGGTAAACCTCAACACTTGGTTTACCTACTGGTAGTCGACAAAGTCTTTGGCCAAAGTATTTACAACAGTTACTATTTTTGTTTCTTTCTTACCTCCTGCCATATCATGAATTTAGGAACTGCATAGTCATAGGTGATATGTAGTTATATGTATTCACGTTGCACTAGATCCCACCCGACCTGTCGATTCTAGTTTGCTAGGGGCGTCATGCAAGGGTCGGGAGTTCATTGAGCATCGGGGAAGCGAATGCTTTGTGGTTGGGTGGTTAATGCGCCTGGGCCACATGTTCATCTCACAGGAGCAGATGGAGAGTAGTCTGAGGCATATTGGAGACATCTTTACATGTATCTTATGATTATTATTGATATGACATTATAATCAACCATTGGTTGTTGTATATTGTATATGTAATAATTTATGAAATCAAGACCATGTGTGTATGAAAATTGACTTTATGGTCACATTTGTATTATCTCTCAACAAGAGTAAAATATGAAATTTAATAGCTCTAATGTATATTATTACTTGATTTTAAGTAGTTCTTGGTATTTAAAGGGAAATTTTGTATTTCTTAAATTTTGGATCTTATCTTGATATATGTGTTTCAACGAGTTAATGATAAATTGTGTGATTTGTTATTTATGGAAACTCGAGTCTTTACACTTAATATATTTGGTTTGAGAAATAAAAATACATTTTTCTAATTAAATTGAAGACCAAGAAAAAATATCAACTCACCTAGCATAAACATCTCAAATTCCTTCTGCATCTCTTCTGCAAACTTCCTACGTATCTCATCATCTCTTTCAAATATGATATCATCAATATACACAACAAAAATCAACAATTTATCACCTTCAACTTTAAAGTAAATATTGTTATCTGTAGTACCTTTTTTGAAATTCTGTTGCAACAAATACCTGTCCAAGCTTGCATACCAAGTTCTAGGAGCTTGCTTGCGTCCATAAAGAGACTTCTTGAGTCTGCAAACCATTTCTAGATCTTCTGACAATTCAAGCCCATCTTGTTGTTCAATGTAAACTTCTTCTTCAAGTTCTCCATTCAAGAATGTTTACTTGACATCCATTTGTTATACTTTAAAGTTCTTGTAAGCAACAAATGCAAGAAACATCCTTATAGCCTCCATTCTTACAATTAGGGCAAAAGTTTCCTCAAAGTCTATGCCTTCAACCTATGAATAACCCTTACATACCAATCTTGCCTTGTTCCTTGTAAATTTTTCATCTTCTACCTGTACCAGTTCCCATGTTTGATTCTTCTCTATTTGTTTTAGCTTCTCTTCTATTTCTTTAATCTAGCTTTCATCCTTGCTAGCTTCTGCACAGGCCTTTGGTTCCACCTGAGATAAGAAATAATAGTTTGCTTGTTCATTGGTTTCTACAAGTCTTCTTCTTGTCTGAACTCCTTTATTCTTGCCTCCAATTATTTGTTCTCCTAAATGATTCTTCCTCACATAATTTCTAGTGTCTTAGGAGTCTATCCAGGTTCCTTTTATTTTGCACTTGTCTCTTCTTTCTCTTTTGAAGCAACCTTCTCTTCTACAACAACTGGAAAAACTTCTATCTCAATCTCAGATTTAGGTACAATCTGAATCTGATTCCATTCTTCACTCTTTGACATTTGCACCCTCTGCAATCTTGTTTAGTCTCTTGTTGTAACATTGGTATGCTTTAATACTTGTAGAATATCCCAAGAGTATGACTTTATCTAATCTTGCATCAATCTTCCCTAGATCATCCTCATCTCTCCTTATGTAGCACTTGCTTCCAAAGATTCTGAAATAATTTGACTGTAGGAGGTCATCCATTCCATAACTCATAAGGTGTCTTTGTGTGATTCACTCATATTTGAACCCTGTTAAAAATGTAAACAGTAGTATGCATAGCCTCTTTCCAATACACATTAGGCAGGTTAGCATCCTTTGTCATAGTTCTAGCCATATTAACAACAATCTTATTCTTTCTTTGAACAACTCCATTATGCTACGAGATCCTAAGAGCAGAAAAAGATCTTCTAATACCATACTCATAAAATCCATCAAATTCATTTGAATTAAACTCTCCTCCTCTATTAGACCTTAAACACTTGATCTTAGCATCAACTTGATTCTAAATCATAGATTGAAATATTTTAAACTTTCCTAAAGCTTCATATTTTTCTCTCAAGAAGGTAACTCATATCATTCTAGAATAATAATCTATAAGCAACATGAAATAACTTTCACCATTCAATCCTCTTGTCCTTTTAGGTCCACATAAATTTGTATGAACCAAATCCAAAGGTTTTGAAGTTGAATACTTCTTGTTTTTGAATCTCCTCTTTGTTTTCTTTTCGAATTGACATTCCTTGCATGTAGTATCAACAAGTTTGATAATATTTGGCAAATCTCTTACAACATGAGTAGAACTAATCTTCACCATATTTCCAAAGTTGATATGTCCCATTCTTTAGTGCCATAGCCAACATTCACTACTTTTTGCCAACATGCAGTTGCTTCCTCTGCTATTTTTCACATAGTAGACATTGTCATTAGTTCTTATACCTTCTTATATAGGAGGGGATTTGCTACATTCAAAGTGATAAATCCTCAAGGAGCAAACCTTCCTTCGCTACCTCACTTAACTTGTGCTTTGGTGAGCCAAGAAGATAGAAGAATAGAAAAGGAAATGAAACTAAGCTAGTTTACAAATGAAAGATGCTAGATATCAGAAGTATATGACGAGATAAATACCCTAACTATAAATAATGAATACCAACAGAGTACGGATTTTACCATCAATAGGGTGAAACCTTAGTTTTGGAAGCCAATGCGTAATGATGTCGTATACATGGTCAAAAAACATAGAGCTACCAGAAACTATTCTAAACTTAGCTCCACTCTTCTCAGATCTATCTACCACCTACATACACTTAGATGAGGAAAAATGTTTGGGTTGTATAGTCAAACCCCTGCCTTGGTGTTTCCACCTCCACAAATAGCCAGATAGATAGATTTGGATAACATAGTAAAAGATAATGTAATAGAAACAAACCCCACTTAATGGAGGCAAACCCCTATTACAAGAGATCATTTGGTAAAATAGATAGTGAAATAGAAACAAACCCCGCTTAATGGAGGCAAACCCCTATTACAAGAGATAAATTGATAAAATAAATTAAGTGAATTTAGATGATAGATACATTTAGAGATTTGATAAACAAGATAGCAATAAATAAGAGAGAAGAAGAGTGTTACATATCCTAGAGACCTCTCTTGAGATAACAACCCAAAAAAATAGCCTTATAGTTGCAATAAGTCATAAAACCCAAAAATAAGGGATTACTTATCCAATTTTCCAAACCAATAAATATAATAAAATGGTACAATCCCAGGAAAGGATAACATGCTCAACTAATTGTCCTACCCTTCCTAAATGAATGTACTAAATAAATATAATATCATACTTAGGATAAACATATCTAAAGTGAATAAAATAGTACATTTAACAACATGGTCTACTTATTTTTCCTTAAAATGGTACAATAGTTGATAATATTTAATCCTCTAGGGCCTACATAAGGCTATACTCCCTTTTTAGTCCAATAAAAATCCAAGAGCCCCTAATCTATTGTTGTTGTGTTTCACAATGTTAAATTGCTTACATTGGGTTTCAGTCCCACAAGACTTTAAAATACTTTAAAGCCTATTTATTATTATCACTTGAAAAAGAGAAATAAATTGTTGATTAAATTGTAGCAATCACCATGAGGATTTATGAATAGTTTGCTAGGTTTTTATAATCCTAGCCTGAACATATAAATAGAAAACATGAATTCAATGACATTTATTCTCAATTAGAGATACTTAAACTCTCTAGGATGAAATGCATGCCTAAGAAACCTAGTGGTTAGTCAATACATTGATGTGCTTCTTCCTATGTGAGTGACCACTTAAGATTTGAAAGATTTTTTCTTTTTTGTACAGTTTGATTACCCATATTCAAATTATGCCATTTACACAATGTGACATGCACAAATTTGTTGGGAAATGAAGGCATCCATTACATATGGAAATTTGAAATCAACTCCAAATCTAAAATTATGTTTTCTTAATTATTGAAATACCATAAAAGATCCAACTTTGTTATGATGCTAAAACCAACCTCTTTAGCATACTTAAACAACAATCTTATGTGAACATAAAAAAAAAATATAATAATTTTATCATCATGATAAGAGAGTAGCAACAAAGAGGCACAAATCAATAACTATAAGAAACCATGGAACAAAAGAACAAATACATAACGCAATGTTTATGTGGAGAAACTCTTTCAGGAAAAAGCACCACCAAGAAGATAGATCTATGCTCTTATATTTTGACCATTAAATGAACATCTTTTGACAACTAATAACTTATTTTACAAAGTATTGACATGTGCCAAAAGTTCCAACTCAAAATCTCACACCCCTTTTTAATGGAGCATAAGTAATTTATAATATAATTTCTAAATAACCATGGGAATAAATAAAAAACTTAGGAATTTCCAAGGTTGAGATACCTGAATTACCAATATACTCCCACTTGTCAAATACCTTGCAAGAGCTAAGAAAACCTATAATCAAAACCAATACCTATACATAATATTTGTAACCATATTGTCATTGGTGAAATTCCCACTATCATGAATTATTTACAAACAACATTAGGAGTAACTAATTACATAGCATTGAGAAGTTTGATGAAACCTTAATCCTAGAACCATTCTAATTGATATCATACATTGTAAATACACCCATAGGAGAAACCAAGAAGAAAAAATATTCCTTAGAGAATCATATACTATAGATTCTTGTTGGAACACTAGGATCACTGAGAAGGGGTGGGGGTGAATTAGTGATCTATATAAACAAGAAGACTCTTAACTAATATATTTTTTAACACAATGATATGTTGGCATTGAGATTGTCATTGATGTCAACTGGTATATGATGGTTACCGATGTAAGAGATGTTTGTGTAGTATTGTTATTGTTGCATACCTAATGAGATGTCTTTGATATTCACCGGTAAGTGAGGAAATGTCTTTCAGCACAAAGACCTTTGGAGTCACCGGTACATAAGTTAGTGATTGACTTGTGCAAGGACTGCAAATCGGTAAGTGATATGCTGACAGTGCATTGTTTCCAACTGATAAGTGAGTTAGTGTAGAAGTGTCAACCGACAACCGATATGGTGTAGGATGTTTGGATAAGAAACAACAAGACTCCCACCGGATAAAGAAGCAGTTACCATATGAAGTAGTTGACATGATGATACGGTCACAAGAGTTGACTTAGATTGAAGTTTAGTAGTCTTATGCATGACCGGAGCTCTCTGGACAAACAAGTGATCAGTTTGCTTAATGATCAGTGACCGGTGGCAGAAGATAAAGAGATACATCGGTGAACCGATGATACAGGTTGAAGGATACTTTCCACCGAGAATCTTAGAGCGGTGATCGGTATGATGGATGCAATGAGCAAAGGTGAGTCAGTCAGAGAGAGATATCGCCAATCAATCTGCTGGTGAAGTTTACAACAGTTAATAGTCAGTTAAGGCAAGATTTATGGTGATTTGTCAGTTCACATTAAAAGGACAGAACACGACTCTAAAGTTGCAGAAATTGCGAGTTGAGGTGGCAGATAAGGATGAGTTGTTGGCGAGAATGATGGAGAGCGCGCCAAGAGTGCGGGAAGATCTAGAAAGATTTGAATTTCAAATCTACCAAGTGTTAGGTGTAAATTGATTGAGGAATCAATAGGTATGTGTTGGCAAAATATGGTATATAGGTTTTTGGCGAAAACCAAAAAGATTGATCAAAAAATTTGCAAAGTGCAAATCTTGTGAGAGGCGATCCAATGTGTAGAGTGAAGAGTGAGGAAGTGCTAAGTGATTTAGTAGAGCAGAGTATCTGTGAAGTAGACCGACAGAGTGCAGAGCCGAGGGTATGAGCAAAGAACCGATGTAGTGCAAAGCAGACACAACCAGTGCAGGCAGAGTATGCGATTCATTGTGATCTGATCAAGCTATCAATAGATATTCCAACAGATCAACTTCATGTTTTGTTACAATTGCAACAGTAAAATCCCTTAACCGGGTGGACTTTAACATGTCCCTTTGTAAAATCCCTTAACTGGGTGACATCTTAATTGATGATCCTAAGTCATTTAACAAGGCTACCTCTAATAGGGTAAAGGCACTAACATGCCTTAAAGAAAAACCCTTAACTAGGTGGCACCTAACAGTGTCTTTGTAATCTCCTAATAGGGATGGCTCCTCACCTGGCATACTCTAGAAGAGTGCAGATTTTGTGAGTTTCTACTCACACCGCGGTTTTCTCCCATTTGGGTTTCCATGAGATATATCTTGGTTTTATTGTGTGAATGGTCATGTGTGTGCATGTAGTTTAATAATGCTGCTTATTCTGATAAGTATTAAGTTTGAATATAAAACTTGATTAAGGTTAAATCTAATATAACCGGTAAAGTGTTGATTCACCCCTCCCCTCTCAACATCGGTTGGGACTAACATGATATTAGCATTTGCAATAGACCATAGGGCATCATCAATAACATTTAATGAAACAATCAAGAGATTCAAAAACAAAAATTCCACACCATAACACCAATATTTGAGTGGAAAACCCCTAAGGGTGAAAAACCACTATGAACAAGTTTTATATTAGGCCTCACTAGAAAAATTTACTGATTACAAATTAGGAGCACCAACTCCAAGCTTCACTAGCTCAATTCAGGACACCTATCCTAGGAGCACCAACCCCTTACAATTTTAGGAAGACCAATTCCAAAGTGAAGAAGCACCCAATCCTTGCACATTCACAAAATGAACATCTAAGAGGATTACTCTATTTCCATACAAAACATTTGGTATACTACAACTCTTAAAATCATTTAGATTAAAAAATGTCTCAAAAATTTGATCTCCACTCTGCAATTTTTCACAATTTCTAACTGCCATCAAGAATACTTTTCAATTACTGTTTTGTCATAAATCTCCTCTTGATGACTAACCTATCAAACCCTTGTTGTATTTATAACAATAATTTCATCATAAAATCAAAAGCAATGACAATGATCGAGAGTGATTTAATCGGCTTTGGCAATAGTTATTTTAAAATGTTCTACTTTATTTCAAAAACTTCATATCACACGTTCCTCTAATCATATCATGTATATCATGTACTACACTCATATATCTTTTTAAAATATTTTATTCATTTCTATTCATTCAACACTCTTGCACCCAAAATCACCAAACTACCTCCCAAAAAACTTGTTGAATTAAGAATGAAATAATTATAGAACTGTTGATTTTGAGAAGAGAATACTTACAGAAAACTGTCGAAGCAAAATACTTAGCCGTTAAAACATTAAAACAGTTTTCTAAACCCATGCATAGAATAATCTAAAGAATTTGACCTTAATAACAATAGTCAAGTGCAGTTTGATAACATGTGATTATCACTAGTTAAACTTCTTTAGTTATTTCAACATAATTTTATTCATTTCTTTTTGTCCTTGGTCTCTATTTATCTTGTTGCCCGAGCTATACGAGATAAAATCTTCAATATATCTACACAAAAATATCTGTTTTAAAAAATACGATGTGCATGATAGCTATCGATTTACTATCCTCAACTCCTTAGTCTATAATTGATTGTAGTTTCAAGTTTCTATCATGGTAAGTGTAGAACATAACACTGTTATTGTAGATTTGAAACAACATTCATAAACTAACCTGTATGCCTGTGTGCTTTACAAATGATTGAGCATTGATATTGTATATGGTGAAATTTGGAATGATAAAACTATTGTAAAACCAACAAATATCCAACCACATAAACCCTAGTTCTACAATTAGGAATCCACCATACACCAATGAAGAACCTAGAACATGCAAATCACAACAAAATAGAAAAATTATACCATTCACATGTTTGGTAGGGTTTGATCTCCATTGTTTCCTATCTCCATTGATCTTGTTTGATATGATTGCTCTCAGATTTTATGTGTGCACAAGAGCTCAACAAAGAACAAATTGTGGTTGTGAAGTCACTTGATTGCATGCAGATTGATTGATTTTTTATTAGTTAGTTGTTGGATTAGTGTTGATAAGGATGAAATAATCCTCTTATATAGAAGACACCTTAGAAATGAAGGGATATGATTAAGAGGTGAAAGGATAAATGGTTGGCTAGGATTAAATGGTAGGTAGGGAAAATGATAAAATATTAGAAAGGTAGTTAGGATAAAATCAAGAGATAAATGACGAGTGTCATGGAGGGAAAAAGCTAATGAATTAATTAAATAAATAAAAAATTATTTAATTAATAGAAGAAGTGGGACCAATTAAATAAATAAAATATTTATTTAATTTAGTGAAAGGATGATTTAAATAAATAAAAATATTTATTTAAATAGGGAAAGGATGGAAGAGGATAAGAAAATTAATTAAATAAATAAAAATCTATTTAATTAATAGAAGGCTTGGGATAAAATAATTAAATAAATAAAAATATTTATTTAACTAGGATAGGACAATTTTAGGTGTCTACAGATACTGTTTGAAGATGATAACCATAATACACTTCACTATCTCAATCACAACCACAACTTACACCATGAGATATTATAATCAAGCTGTCATAATTGATTAATGCAATCAAAACTGAACCAAAATGAAGTGCTATCAACATGGATTCATGTCTTTTCTTTACCACCTTGTAATATCAACAAACCCATATTGCCATGTCTTTAAACTTATCTCGTCACTTACATACCTTGGGTTGCAAGCACATTTATTGACATAAATGACAAACATGCCAAAGCTAACAAACTCCCCCTTTGGCATTGATGTCAATAACTACAATACAATATATGATGTTCTTTGACAAATGATTGAAACTAGATGGTATATATATATACTTGAACTCCCCCTATCTGCAACCATCTAGTTTCAATCATTTGTCAAAGAACATCATATATTGTTGTCAACACATATTACTGTCAATACCAATAAAACACTATTCAAAAACATTGTAAATTTTTTGTTCAATTTTTTTTTGTCAACACAACTCAACTGCTGTCCAAACAATAAAAATTCTATCAACACAACTCAACTGTTGTCCAAACAATTTATGCTCTTATCTCCCCCTTTGACATCAATGACAATGGGGAGCGACAAGAGGTTTTAGGAAAGAAATGATGAAACGGTAAGAACTCCCCCTAAAACCAATGCACTGTTGAAGGAACTAAGTGATAGAAGAGAGGGGAAAGACCCATAATTATTGTCATAAGTTTTCAAACACATCCTTGGACAAAGGTTTTGTGAATAAGTCTGCTAGCTAACTAGTACTAACAACATATTACAAAACAATATCATCTTTTAACACATCCTCTCTCAAAAAATGATATCTAATATCTATATGCTTGGTTCGTGAGTGCATGAATGGATTTTTCAAAATATTTATTGCACTATTATTGTCACAGAAAATTGAGACTAGTTTAGGCACTGTTACCTTCATATCAGACAAAGTTTGTATCATCCAAAGTAGTTGAGTATAACAAGAATAAGCAACAATATATTATGCCTCTGTTGTTGGCAAGGATACTAATTATTGTTTTTTACTTTGCCAACATACAAGTCTATTACCCAAAAAGAATGTTGCACCTGAAGTACTTTTCCTATCATCAAGACATCCTACGAATTAGAATCAATATAAGAAGTGTGAAATCATTATGTCTGGGATACCATAAGCTATAGTCCAATGTCCCTTTGATATACCTAAAGACTCGTTTAACATAATTAACAAGAGATTCTTTAGGAGAGGACTGATATCTTGCAACTAAGCCAACAACTTGCATAATGTCAGGCCTAGATGCTGTGAGGTAAAGTAGACTACTGTAGTGATCCTCCCTGATTCAACTTTCCTTTTGTGCATCAATAGACTATATGGATATATCTTAGACTATTTTATGATGCTTTTGATAGATGTTGATGGATTTATCTATGACTTTGACACTCTATATTTGATACTAGATGTATCATTTTTGCAGTTGATATCATGGTTTTATATGGATGATGATGTTTATGGACTATTATGATGATGGACTCATATTTGGGATTTATATGCACTCACTATTATTGTGCGGTTTATATTGGTTTATGATGTTGAGATGATATCTTGATAGTACTAACCCTACTTCATGATTATATTGGATGAGATGATGATATGATTGCCATGAGTGTCTTACTTATGTATTTGTGATAGAGACAATGTCATATTACTCAATATGAGCATGATATGATGTTGCGATTCTCTTTCACTTGTCTGATTATCTATGATATGTGTTATTGTATATGTTGTTGTATGTGTATTGGTGGTGACAAGTTTGCAAGTACTAGACATCGACTCCACCTAGCTTCACAGGTTTGAGTGTGTCTTTATCCCAATGACAAGTTGATCGGAGGTGACATGAGATTCCATTCTACACTCTAGGTTTAGTTGGTACCCTTTCTAGTTTAGTGTCTTGATTTGAGTGGTTGTTTAGCGTCAAGTGATATTTTATGTTACCCTATGTTGGGTTGTCTTGAAGAGTTGTGATTATTGGTTGATTTAATAATAAATAAATTATTTGGCTTAAATAGTTTAATAATATTGAATTGATTTAATGGATGGTATTAATATTTAAATATTTTTGTATGATTATTTTATTGATGATTTATATTTGATTAATGTTTTAATATTTATTTGAGCGTCTGTATTATTTGATTTAATTATTTTATTGCAGGCCTTATTTATTAGGGTTTGATATTTAACTGGGTTTTTGATTTAATGAGGTTTATTTTATTAAGCCTGTATGTTATTATTATTTATCTTTCCATTTCCCCATTTGGGTAATTTAATTATTTATTATTTAATTATTTACTTTACTTACCTTATTTTATTATTGGTTGTGAGATTTGGGTAATTTAAATAATACTATTTTATATTATTTTACCTCGATATTTGATAAGGTTGGTAAGAAATATTATATTTCTAATTATTTGGTTTGGCCGACATGTTTCCATATTTTTTGAATGAAATATATTTATATGACTTTCTGAGCATTCTCGGGGGTTGTCTTCCTAGAGAATTTCACTATTGTGGAAAAATTTGGATTTTGGAATTTGCTTGGCTTGGTTGGGTTGTGGATTGGATTGATCTTCTTCAAATTTCATTTCCCATAGCTTCGGCATTTCAGGTTGGTTGCCCTTCTTTGTATTTCATTTTGGGAAAATATTATTTGTGAAAGCTTGACTGTTGGGAGTATTTTGGGATAATTGATATTGTTATATGATTATTGATATAGTTATATAGATTGTTAATTATTGGGGGGAGTTATTGTACTATGTGATTATTTTTCCTGTAAGTTGTCATGCGTGGCTTTGTTTCTTGACTCTTGTGTGTTGCAGTATTCATAGTTGGTTGTTAGCTTGATCCTTGTTGATATTGAGCCTTGATTCAGATTGATTGTTGCTCTGTGAGGATTTTCTGTTGTCGAATTTGGCTTCACGGATGTCTTTATGCCATAGCTGTAATCCAGTCTTCCATTCTGAGCATGTTAACGCTATATGTGCTATTCTGTTTGGCAAAGGTGCTTAAAGTATGGATGCGCTATACTTAGGGGTATATGCGTTGTTTGAAGTCACAAATGCACTATTGTCTTGCTTGGATGCGCTATACTTAGGGGTATATGCGTTGTTTGAAGTCACAAATGCACTTTTGGGTGAAAGTGCTGATCCGAGTCATGTATATGTTGCAGAAAATGTTGTATGCATCATTTTGTCTAGTGAATGTGCTATTATGCCTCATATATGTGCTAACTTGTTGTTTGTATGTGCTGAGCTGTCATTCATAAGCCCTGTTTGATTTTGCATATGCGCTAAACTAGTGCGCAGATGCACTGCACTGGTGAATAAATGCACTAAAACAGTCTTTGAAAGTGCTATTTAGTTTCTTGAGCTATTTCTACTTTCTGTTTTCGGATTTGGTCAATCCAAAGGCTGTCATTTTGGTTTTTCTGAGTTTCCTGAGGTGTTTCCAGGAATTGGTCTATTGTTTTAAATTGATTATATGTATTCTTATGGTTTCAAGCAAGATGTTGTGCCTTGATGTTCTTTTCTTTTAAGCTCATGTTGAATATACTTTTGATATTATGATTATCACATGATGCGCATTCCATGCTTCTTATGAGGCTGTAATGCGACCTATGCTATTTATGTATTTGAAGAGTATCATTTGATTTATAACCTTGGTTATCAAGTTATGTTTAATTGAGAGCCCTTTTTTATGTGATGTTACCCTAAGCTCTAGGCGCATGCCAGGGGGAGTGGGATTCCAAGTGAGTGACTAGGGTCATGAGGATTAGACTGTCAAGTTACCCGAGGTCTAGACTACCAGGATAGATCATTGGGAGTTTATTGTGTAAATAAGTGATAAAATAATTAATTAATCCTAGGAGGGAGTGGTAGTAGTAAATCACTTAAATAAAATAATATAAGAAATGGATGTGTGGTGCCCCTACTCTATCCCTGGATTGTTACTATGGAACTAGGAAGGGTTTGGGAAGACCTTGGTGATCCAGGTAAACCAAATTCCCTTGATATCCTCAAAGGTTGAGACAATTATGCATGAGTATCATGGATGCCAAGATAGGTTCCCAGGTTCCCATTGCTGTTTTATGGTGACAACATGCGATGGCACTCCTTCCCTACATGTAGGTCCTAACACCATATGCTTTGATTTGTTGTGATGCCTCTGGAGGTCTTATGCTTTATGATTTATGCTTTGAGTTAGCCTTGCGATGTGATTTGGAGTATTGTTCTTGTGGTTTCTTTCTGTTGCAGAGGTTTTGGGTTGTATCCTTTGGTTGTTAGGTGTCAACCTAGCTCTAGTGTGTGTGTGGGATCTTGTGAAATTCTCTGTAGCACGGGAGGTGGTTCCTTGTGGTTCCAAATGGTCAGGTGGTTTGATGCCTTCTTCCATTGGGATGTTTTTCTCTTCATTGGATGTTCATTGCGTGGATGCGAATTCTTATCTCTTTAGCTAGTTCATGGATTCTTAAGCAGATATTATGTATTCATGGTGGATTCAGAAGCTATGTTGTATAATGTATTATGTTGAGATCATAAATGTAAACTAGAAACTATGTATACTGTTGTGAAAGAGATTGTATTATTGATGGCATTATTGTATCATGTGTAGTTGGATAATGATGTGGTAGTTGAGACCATGGTTCTTGTAATAGGACATGTGGTGGTTCTCTTGATGGATATATATGTATATATTGTAACTTGGATTGTGCTCTTTTTCTTGTTAATGATGAATGGATTTCATATTGGTTTAGTAGATGTTACCCTTTGGGTTTTAGATGGTAAATAATGATTGAAATTGAGTGTTAGGCACATTTGGATTTGTAGTGTTAAAACAAATCAATGGTTTAGAAGAGAAAGTGAGTAATAAAGGTATTTGTATAATGGTTAATGAAGGAATGACTCCATGTACTTTAAGAAATGAATAGTAGAGTTTTTGTGATGAAATGTTAGCATTATTATGTTGTTGTATTCTTGTTATTGAATTAAGTAATGTCGTTAATATACCCTAAGGAAAGAAGATCTATTTGATGTTGTTTATTTCCGCTTGCGTACTTGTGTATAAATGTTCATGTTTAGATTGGTCACAATTATGATTAGATATGTTAATGGAATTACATGTGTTATATTAGTTGGTATTTGTAATTTAAAAAAAAAATCTCCAATTGCATGTTATATGGTTATATTTCTCTAGGGTATTTTGGTGGGCATTAAAACTACCACTCATTGATGTATATTCAGTTTTGTGCCAATTGGTTTACACTCTTCCATGTGAATTTTTTTGATCATTTCTTTTGCATACTTGGTATGAGATAGGAAGACACCTTTATCCAATTGTGAGACCTACAATCCAAGTGTAATATAAAAAATTACACCTTGTACAATTCATCGCAACAAATGACGCCTTCCTCCACATCATCAGAGCTCTATACCATCATCTCTATCCTTTTGTCCACTTGGGATCGCTTTGTCAGCTTCAAACTGATATTTCACCAACTCTGTCGACTTGTCACCTTCGGGACTATAATGTGGTGTGGATATGTCCACACAACGCACTAGCATCCCGCTAATCTGGTAGTTTACAGGTGGTTGTTTGAGCATTACGCCTACGCTTGGAAGGAAATGTAACACCCCTACATGCATCCACTGACGTTGGTTTTTGGTCCACAACTTATATCTCTCTCGTTTGATGACATTTTTGGGTTCTTTTGGCATTTTGAGATCACTTCTTGCAGATTGGAGCTTTTGGAAATCTCTTTGGACAATGTTCATAGATTTTCTCACAAAGACCACCATTGTTGCAGCTCTCCAGAGAGCTCACAACACCATTTTCATAGCATTTCGGAAAGGGGTGTTTACTCATTCTCTTTTTCATTTATTTTATGCATTATCACTCTTTTATAATGCATTGTCTTCCATCATCTTCATCATTTACTTCACCATGGTTTTATCTGGGTTGTCTGTGGCAGTGGAAACACCAAAATGGGGGTCTAACTTAGGCAAGCTCCGAAACACAACCCTCAACATTTTCTCTTTTGTTTGTGTGTAGGTGAATAATCATGGAAGAATAGTCACTTTGTGGGAGGCTCCAAATCATGGACCAACTATGAGTTTCTCTCACCTTCTCTCCTTTTATTTTGTCCTAGTCATTTCGTATTCTGTATCCATTAGCTTAGCTTTATCATTTTCTATATTTTTATTACATTGTAATCACATCTGATACTTTCTGTATGATCTTTGTACCTTGTATGTATAGGACAACAATGCATCGTGCTAGTGTCCTAGATCTGCGTGCTTGTCCTCTAGACAAAGGCTTGACAGAGTTGTCTGAGAGCCTCAGATTGCTGTTAGTTTATTCAATTTGTTATTTTCATCCCCTGGCTCACCCTTAGTGCCAGTTCGAGTGAGATATCAGAGGGTTGATTTTTTCTCTAGGATTCACCATCCTTGAGGTAGCAAATTTACTCCATTACACCAGAGAAATAGGACAACTTTCCAAGTATAGACATTTCAAACTCAGATTGCATAAGATTTGAAAACATTTTGCTCATGTCATCATTGTTATAACCAAACACAATGCCATCTACATAAAAAATTACCATGCAAGGACATCATCACCTTCCACCTTGACATACACATTTCTATCCACTCCTCCTCTTGTGAGTCCATTTTCCATAAGGTACTTGTCCAAACTAGAGTACCATGCTCTAGGGGCTTGTTTAAGCTATAAGGAGCCTTTTTCAACCTGTAAACAAAGTTAGGATTCTCTTTGCACTAGAAACCTTCAGGTTGTTCCATATACACTTCTTCATCAAGATACCCATTGAGGAACGCTATTTGTTTTAACATCGATTTGATACATTTTAAAGTTTTTATAAACTGAAAAGGCTACGAAATTCATAATTGCTTCAAGTCTAGCCACTAGTGCAAAGGTTTAACTAAAGTCAATACCTTCAATTTGAGAGTACCCTTTACAAACAAGCCTAGCTTTATTCCTTACAATCTTTCCATTCTCATCCATCTTGTTTCTAAAGATCCATTTTGCTCCTATTACATTTTTATTTTCAAGCCTAGGGACTAGTTCCCAAGTTTTATTCTTTTCAATCTATCGTAGCTCCCGTTCCATAGCTTTAATCCAAAACTCATCATTACTAACCTCAACATAATTTTTAGGTTCTATTGTTGATTGTTATAGTTATCATGTATTGGCTAATAATTATTTATTTAAATATTAGTCTATTATATTCTGTGCTTAAGCTACACTTAGGCATTTAATAATATTGTAGGTATTTAATAATTACACATTATCCCTTTAGGGTTTCTTTAGGGTTGCGCGCCTTTAGGGTTGCTAATATCCTTTTATAAGGATTGTATTGTACTTTTTCATTGATTCCCTCTCTGAACGATAATCTTCTTCTTCAGAGCCATTATTGTTTTTTGCCTCCATTATTCTCTTGTGACATGTATTTTGCTTGCAGGTGTTCTTGGGATCTCTGAAGTTGTATTTCTCAACTTCTTCACTGATAATAAACACAAAATAGCTCGATCACCTTATTTTGCAACCTTTCTCCTTGTTTGTATACCCACCTCTTTGTCTCCAATAATTTATTCTTGTGGATGATGTTTTGCTAATGTCTTTGATGGAGTTTTAGATCCTAACTTTTCTGCTACATGAGCTGGTTTACTTGTTGTCTCCAATGATTCATTTACTGTCCTTTTTTCTTCTTTAGATGCTTCTACTTTAGCTTTAGATTTAAATTCAGAGTCTTCCTTTTTAACTTCTTCGATATTACCTTTATCAACTTTTATTTCTTGATCAACTTGCATCTTCTCATCAACTTTAACATGAGCACTTTCAATAATTATTTTCAATCTTTTGTTAAAGCACCTATATGCCTTACTATGTGAGGAATATCCTAAAAATATACCCTCATCACAACGTGATCCAAAACTTCCCAAGTTTTTATCATGTCTCTTAATAAAACATTTTCTACCAAAAATTCTAAAGTGCCTAATAGATGCAGACTTACTAAACCACAGCTCATATGGAGTATACTTGGCTTTGACCCTCAATTGGGCTCTATTAAATGTGTATACTACTATATGAATAGATTCCTCCCAATACATATCAAGTAACTTGGCCTCATCCAACATTGCTCTTTCCATCTCCTTTAATGTCTTGTTCTTCCTCTCTACCACCCAATTTTGTTGAGGTGTTTTTGCAGCAACATATTATCTCTTGATCCCATGTTGTTCACAATAACCCTCAATTTCTTTGAGGTATACTCTCCACCCTTATTTGATCTCAGACACTTTATCTTCAGATCTGATTCTTTCTCCACTATTTTTTTGAACACCTTAAACCTGTCAAAATCTTCAGATTTATTCTGGAAAATGTTACCCATGTCATTCAGGTATAATCATGTACAAAAAACATAAAATACTTTTTTCCATTGATTGACCTTGTTCTAGTAGGACCACATAGATCAGTTAGAACAAGTTGTAAAGGTCTAGTAGACGAATGTTCTTTTGATGCAAACCTTATCTTTGTTTGTTTTCTATGTTAACATCCCTTGCAAATATTGTTAGCTGGTTTATAAATGAGTAGCATACCTCTCACATTGTGACGCTTTCTCACCTTGACTAGATTGTCAAAGTTCAAGTGCCCAAGTATTTTGTGCCATAAACATCCTTCCTCTACTTGTCCCATAAGACAAATATTATTATAACCATCAGTACTTGTGATATCTTTAAGATTGTAAACATTTCCCTTGGTTCTTTTACCTGCTGCAATGACTTTTTCTGATTTTCCTTTAATTTCATAGCCTTGATCATTAAACAACACATTGTAACCATTACCATAAATTTGGCTAACACTTAGGAGGTTATGATTTAGACCTTCAACAAAGTATACATCATGAATAGGCATATTTTTATTCAACAACAGAGATCCTAAACCTTTTGGTGCAGTCATCGGTGAGGAGGGACCTCAAGGAGATCAGTCCAAACCGGTAAGCAAGAGTTAACACAATAGAAACACACGGCTATGATGGAGGCAATGCATAACAGATTGTTTCATTGCATGAAAGTTAATTACATCCAATCGGTAATAACTGGGTTACAACATACCGACACACATGCCTGGTAAAATAGGTCACATCAAGACCTTGAATCAAAAGATCTATCTTCTAGGCATGGTCTATCCAACTGATACTCTGTGATTCTCTCTGAGATTATTGATTGATTCTAAAGCATGATTACAAATATATATATTGATCCAAAGGATCAGGTTGACCCAAAAGGATCAAAACCCTAACGTGCAAAAATGAATGAGGTCAACCTCCGGAAAATCCAAATGATGAAATGCAGAAGGTCGACCACATGCCAAGAAACGTCAAGATCAATGTCCAAGACTCCGTAAGCATCAAAATGGGTTCCGGTAGATCACTAGAATAGGTCTCAGACAACCAGTAACAAACAACCGGTAACAAGAAACTGTTAAGGAAATCGGTAGCGATATCTTGTCAGAAAGTGATCCAAATGCGATGCAGTTAGAAAGCAAGCAGGGTGATCAAGTATTCAAGTAGAATCCAACTCCACAGGAAACTGGTGTGCCAAAACCGGGACACATAGAAAGGAAAACTGAAACTACAAACATAAAAAAAATAGAAAAGAAAATGGTTTTGGTTGATGCAAGATTACTGTGAACCGAGGATGCTCCTGCATCAGACATCCAGGGTTAATAAATAGTGAGCCTCTCACTTTGCTGGGGTAAGAGAAAAACCAAGGCAGTCTACCTCTGCCTGATAAATCCAAGATGAATCTTCAACTGGTCTGTTCTTCCACTTCACAAGATACTCTTTGTACTAACTGCTTCGGGTACTACGCCCAATCCTACTGTCCAAAATCTCTTCAATATGATCTGGTTCCTTCCGGGGCAATTGTTTCTCCAAGTCTGCAATACTGTCCTCACTAAATTCTAGTTCATGGTACTCATGAAGATCTGTAATGTTGAATATAGGTGAAATACTTAGACTATCTGGTAGCTCCACTTCATATGCATTTCCAGAGCTGAACTTTCTCAAGATCTTAAAGGGTCCAAACTTCTTCATATGCAACTTATTATAAGTTCCTATCGTGAATCTCTCTTTTCTCAAATAGACCATCACTTCATTACCAACTTCAAATTCCTTGTCTCCTATTCTCATCTGCCTTCTTGTATTTGCTATTCATGTCTTCCAAATGTTGTTTAATCTGAATATGCAATGTTTCCATGTGATCTGCAAATTCTTCCACTTCTGAACTCTTCCGGTCTTCACTAATAATGTCTCTCAATTATTCTATTACTTTAGGATGCACTCCAATAACAATCCCAAAAGGTGTTTTTTCGATACTTCTATTCACTAAATTGTTATAGGCAAAATCTTTTTGTGCAAGGATCAAATCCCAGCTTCTGGTTTTATCTCCTACTAAACATCTCAACAAGTTTCCCAAACTCCAGTTAACTACTTTTGTCTGTCCATTAGTCTGTGGATGAAAAATAGAACTGAACTTCAAATCTGCCTTCATCTTCTTCCAAAGTGTTCTCCAAAAATAGCCAACAAACTTAGTGTCTCTTTCTAAAACTATGCTCTTAGGTAATCCACACAATCTTACCACTTCCTTGAATTATAGGTCTTCTATATGCAATGCATTTGATGTCTTCTTATAAGGTATGAAATGAGCCATCTTTGAAAATCTATCCACTACCACAAATATAGAATCATCCCCCCTCGGTATCTTAGGTAAGCCAAGTACAAAATCCATACTTATATCCTCCCAAGGTCTTACTGGTACTGTCAAAGATTAATACAATCCCACATTCTGACTACTACCTTTTGCAACTTGACAAACTCTACAAATCTACACATATCTCTTAACATCCTTATGAAACTGGGGCCAAAAGTACTGCTCACTCACCAATGCAACTGATTTATCAATGCCAAAGTGTCTAGCTAAACCTCCACTATGCTTCTCTTTTATCAAGTTCTCTCTCATGGAACTTTTAGGTATGCATAATTGAACTCCCTTAAATAACATCCCATCCTGAATGAAGTAATCCAACCATTTGCTCTTATCAACCATAATCGGTTCTCTACATGCTTTCCAAGGTTTTGCACAATCTGGGTCTTTGTCATACAAGGTCTTCAAATCTTCAAAACCTAATACTACCACTCTCATTTCTGTCAACAAATTCCTTCTCCTACTTAATGCATCAAAAAATTTGTTAGATTTCTACTTCTATGTTTCAACACAAGGGTGTAACTCTGCAAGAACTCTACTCATCTCATATGTCTCAGTCTATCCATGAAATTCCTTCCATCTACAAGATAGATTCTGGTATTTGTACAAACTTCATTCTTCAAAGGTTCTTCCAAAGGCAACAAGGTTTGCTTCATCCCATTGGCCACAATAGTGTATGTATTCTTCCCCCCATCATGTATTGCTTGTCTATCAAATTGCCAAGGTCTTCCCAACAAAAGATTTCAAATGTCCATAGGCATAATGTCACACAAAACTTCATCATGATAATTCCCAATTTTTAATTTTACTAAACATTGTTCACTTACTAACAACTTATGTTCATCCTGAATCCATGCTATCTGGTAAGGCTTAGAGTGTTTCAATCTCTCCAATTTCAACTTATTCACCATCTCTTCTGAAACAAGATTATCTGAACTACCACTATCAATAACAACTTTGCAACACTTACCGGATACCTTACATCTGGTCTTGAACAGGTTCTTCCTCTGCAAGGGTTCTTTATCTTCTCCGGTATGACACAAAGCTCTCCTCATCATCAACAGTTCTCCATCTTCCAGTGGTATCTGACTTCTTACATTCAAATGCATGGTGTCCTTCTCCTCGACATTTAAAACAGGTTCCTTTGAATGTCCTTTTGTCTTGTCTTCCAAAGTTCTCATTCCAGTAACCATCCAGTTCTCTCCTCCGGTAGAATTTTCTATCATCCTTCTAGTATGAATTACCTTCTTTGCTCACTTCCTTGTCCTTGTTCTGATCTATACTGGTTCCTCTTCCTCTGGTGTATCCTCTTCCTCCTTGAAATCTTCCTCCGGTAAACCTTCCACCTCTACGTCTCCGTCTCTGCTCATGCCTTTTATTCAATTTCTCTTCAGCCTTTATTGCATACTGGTAAGCCTCTTCAACACTCTCTAATTTGATCATACTGAGTTCATGTTGTATAGACATCCACAATCCATTCAAATATCTTGCAATTTGTTCAATTTCATCATCAACATGTCCAGACCTGATGTTCAACTTGTAAAATGCTTCGGTGTACTCTTTCACACTAGATTCCTTCTGTCTCAGATTCTACAACTTTCGAAACAGATCTACTTGATAATTTGCCAGGAAAAACTTTGATTTTAACTTAGCAATCATCCTATTGCACATTTTAATCTTTTCTTTACCTCTTCTTTGTCTATCAACTTGCAAGTTCTCCCACCAAAGAGATGCATGACCCTTCAACTGGGTACAAGCATACTTCTCCTTCCTCTCTTCTGCAGTGTTTTCAAAATCAAAATACTTCTCCATCTCCAAGATCCATTCCATCAATTCATCTGAATCTAACTTCCCATCATATTTTGGTGGGGTAAAATGAGGTTTGGTGTTCGCCCTACTCAAAACCCTTAAAAACCTTTCCTCCTCCGGATCAACTACCGGTAGGTTCACTTGTTTTGTCAGGGCTTCTTCTCCTTCATCTTCTCTCACATCCTCAACATGTCGGCCTCTTCTCTGGGCTATCTCCATGACTTCTAACCGGGCTACTATTCCTCGCAACATCTCCATTACCACAGGGTCTGGATTCCCACAAGCTCCATCATTCCTAGTTCCTCTTCACACCATTGATCCACACTAGTCCTCTGCAATTGTAGGTCGAATCTACAATCTGCCACCCTACAACAAGATTCAGGACACACAACCTCTAGAATGAACTTCGCTTTGATACTACTTGGTGCAATCTTCGGTGAGGAGGTACCTTGAGGAGATCAATCCAAACTGGTCAGCAAGAGTTAACACAACATTATCACACAGATATGATGGAGGCAATGCATAAAAAATTATTTTATTGGATGAAAGTTAATTACATCCAACTGGTAACAACCAGGTTACAATATACCGACACACAGGCCTGATAAAATAGGTCACACCGGGACCTTGAATCGAAAGATCTATCTTCTAGGCATGGTCTATCCAACTGATACTCCTTGATTCTCTCTGAGATTATTGATTGATTCTAAAGTATGATTACAAATATATATATCGATCCAAAGGATCAGGTAGGCCCAAAAGGATCAAAACCCTAACGTGCATAAATGAATGAGGTCAGCCTCCGAAAAATCCAAAGAATGAAATGCAGAAGGTTGGCCACACACCAAGAAACATTGAGATCAATGTCCAAGACTCTGTAAGCATCAGAATGGGGTCCGGTAGATCACCAGATAGGTCTCAGGCAATCGGTAACAAGAAGCTATCAAGGAAACTAATAGCGATATCTTTCCGAAAGTGATCCAAATGAGATGCAGTTAGAAAGCAAGCAGGGTGATCAAGTCTTCAAGTAGAATCCAACTCCACAAGAAACCGGTGTGCCAAAACTGGGACACACAGAAAGGAAAACTGAAACTGCAAACAAAAAACAAACAGAAAAGAAAATGTTTTTGGTTGATGCAAGATTACTGTGAATCGGGGGATGCTCCTGCATCACCTTTGACCTGTCTAGAGGAATCATCACCAAAAATCATAGAACCACCTTCATAATTATTCAGCTCGGTAAATTTCTTCCTATCACCAATCACGTGGTTTGAACAACCACTATCTATAATCCATAGATCTTTCTTTTCTATATGAAAGGTATCTTGAACAAACAAATACTCACCAATATTTCTTCTCACATTTGGTTTCCAAATCTTGTTTGTCTTTATGGCCAATTTCACACTCTTCTCAGGATCAACAATATGCGTCTCATTTTTCTTTCCAGCTAGAAGCCTACAATATTTCCTTACATGACCAAGGTTAGTGCAATTGAAACATCTTAGATTGTTCATTTTATAAAAATAATTTCCAAAACCAAATCTTGAATACCTTCTCAAAGCAATGTTGCAGCCATTCATCCTATGTCCAAATTGATTACAATAGAAGCAATGATCAATAGAATATGAGTTAAATTTGAAAGTAAACCTTTTACTAGAAAATGATGAACTTTTGAGCATGTTCATTTGACCTTTTGCATGCATATTTGGATCTGTCCTTTTGAAAGAGGATTCCTGATCAGATTTTGAAGAATTTTGAGAAATTTTGTTATCCTTTACTTGACCATCTAAATTCACACCTTTCCTTTTAGATTTGAATATATCATGCAGTGATTTATCGCCACAAGTATTTGAACTTTATCCAAATTCAAAACCCAAACCAGTACCATTATTGGATCTTCTTTGTTTGCTTAGCATGTCTTCTAGTCTGGTGTTTTCATATTTTTCTAGTTTTTTTCTAAACTTCACAATTTCAGCCTCTAATTTGTTACACTCTTCATCCTTGGATGTCAAATCAAACTTTGTTACTTCTACCATTTTCTTTTGCTCTTCCAGTTGTAGTTTCAAATCAGTAATTAATTCTTCCATAGTTTTGGTTTTGTTAATCAAGCTTTCCTTCTCTTTCAAGGCTTGGTCTTTTTGAATGTTTGCCTCCTTTTTTAATCTCTTAATTTAGTTGAGTGCACACAACAATTCACCCTCAAGATCATCATCCACCATCTTTGATTCACTATTCATTTTATATACAACATCTTGATCCATATTAGTACTATCAATTGCCATAAACAAAACCTCACCTTCTTCACTTGTAGAATCTTCAGAGTCACTATTAGAAACATCTACAAATAAACTCTTCTTATTTTGAAAAAAATATTTCTTCTATTGTTAAAGAACTTATTTTTACCTTGTCTATCATTGTTGGCTTCATCATCAATGGAATCACCATAAGGGCATTTGGCTACAAAATGTCCAATCCTCCCATAGTTGAAGCATTTGAAAGTAAGTTTACCCTTATACTTTCCATAACCTTTCTTTAGTTTTCTTGCAAGATGAGATTATATGACTTCAAAATCTTTAGAATCTGAAGGTGCCTTACTCTTTTTATTAGCCTTAAATGTCGCCTCTCTACTTGAGGATTCTTCTTTACATGTCCTTATTTCATATGTTGTAAGTGCTCCATGCAAATCATCCATGAAATACTTATCTATGTCTCTTGCTTCTTCTATGGCTGATATTTTAGAGTTAAATCTGGTTGGAAAAGACCTTAAGACCTTCTTTACAACAACCTTGCCTTCCATTTCCTCTCCAAGCCCACAAATAGAATTCATTGTTTCATCAATTCTAAGGAGATAATTTGCAACCTTTTCTTGTTCACTCTTCTTAAATTCCTCAAACTTTCCTCTAAGAGTTTGGATCTTGGCTTTCTTTAGCCTATCATTTCCATGATACATACTATTTAATTTGTCCCATACTTCTTTTGAGGATTTACAATGCATAATTTTAACAAAAACATCTTTTGATAGTCTACATAGTATGGCATGCTTTTCTCTTGCATCAGTTTCATACTATCTTTTACCATCAATATCAGTAGGAATAATGTCAGGAACACTATAACCATTTACAACTAAACACCAAACATCTATTTCTAGGGAGACCAAATAGGTTTACATTCCCACTTTCCAAAAAGCATAATCATTTCCATCAAATAATGGGGCTTTAGCAACTAAAGACCCTTCTTGTGCCATGAATACTAGAATTGCACTATTAGGACCAACCTTGGGCTGTTAAACCTCTACAAGGAACCTATGCTCTAATACCACTTGTTGGAATACTAGGATCATTGGGGGCGGGGAGTGAATCAATGATCTATATAAACAAGAAGACTCTTAATTAATATAAGTTTTAGCACAATGATATTAGCATTTGGAGTAGATCATAGGGTATCATCAATAAAATTTAATGAAACAATCAAGAGATTCAAAAACACAGTTTCAACACCATGGCACCAATATTTGAATGGAAAACCCCTAAGTGTAAAAAACCACTATGAACAAGTTTTATATTAGGTCTCATTGGCAAAATTTACTGATTACAAACTAGGAGCACCAACTCCAATCCTCACTGGCTAAATTTAGGACACCTATCCTAGGAGCACCAACCCCTTGCAATTTTAGGAGGACCAAATCCAAAGTGAAGAAGCAACCACTCCTTTCACATTCACATTTGGTATACTGCAACTCTTCAAATTATTTAGATTAAAAAATGCCTTAGAAATTTGATCTTTGCTCTACAATTTTTCACAATGTCAAATTGTCCTTCAAGAATACTTTTCAATTATTGTTTTGTCATAAATCTCCTCTTGATGACTAACTTGTCAAACCCTTGCTGTATTTATAATAATAATTTCATCATAAAATCAAAAGCAATGACAATGATCAAGAATGATTTAATTGGCTTCTGCAATAGTTATTAAAAAATGTTCTTTATTTCAAAAACTTCATATCGCACGTTCCTCTTATCATATCATGTATATCATGTACTGCACTCATATATCTTTTTACAACGTTTTTTTCATTTCTTATTCATTCAACACTCTTGCACCCAAAATCACCAAACTACCTCCTAAAACATTGTCGAATTAAGAATGAAATAGTTATAGAAATGTCGGTTTTGAGAAGAGAATAGTTACAAAAAACTATCAACAACAAAATGATTAGCCATTAAAACATTAAGCCTGTCTTCTAAACGTGTGCGTAGAATGATCTTAAGCATTCGACCTTAATAACAATAGTCAAGTGCAGTTTGATAATATGTGATTATCACTAGTTAAACTTCTTTAATTATTTTGACATAATTTTGTTCATTTGTCTTTTTGTTGCTAGTCTTTGTTTATCGTATTGCTCAAGCTACAAGAGATAACATATTCAATATATTTGCACAAAAATATCTATTAAAAAAAAAATGATATGCATGATAACTATTAATTTACTATCCTCAACTCTTTAGTCTATAATTAGGATCAAAACTGATTGTAGTTTCAAGTTTCTATCATGGTAAGTGTGAAATATAATACTGTTGTTGCAGTTTTGAAACAAAATTCATAAACTATGATATTGCTTTCAAGGTTTGACTTGCTGTTGAAAATACCTCCTACTTATCAATTGATGAGCTAAAGGGGCTCTATAATGAATGGTTCATAAGGCACAACACTTGCTAAAGGTTTTGCAAATGGGGTTGCAAGCTAAGTGGGTTTAACCTTGGAGGGAACTCTATGGTTAAGCGCACTTGAGTTGGAGTAGTACTGGGATGGGTGACCTCTCGGGAAGGCCCAATGCTTCACCCCTGTGAGCATCACTTAGATGCAATGAGTGCTAAGTGGACCATTCATTCTCATGAGAGATGGGTTCTTGTGAACCACTACTCATGAAACATGGGTCAATGAGTTTGACTCAAAAACTACATAGTTGAACCCTGATAGCAGTATCATTGTTTGACTCGCTATGGAAAATACCTCCTACTTATCAATTCATAAACTAGCTTGCATGCCTGTATGCTTTACAAATGATTGAGCATTGATACTGTTTGAAGATGATAACCATAATACACTTCACTATCTCAAACACAACCACAAATTACATGATGAGATATTATAATCAAGCTGTCATAATTGATTAATTCAATCAAAACTGAACCAGAATGAAGTGCTATCAACATGTATTCATGTCTTTGCTTTACCACCTTGTAATATCAATAACAAATCCATATTTCCATGTCTTTAAACTTATCTTGTCACTTACATACATTTGGTTGCAAGAACATCAATTGACATCAATGAAAACATGCCAAAGCTAACAATTCTTCCATATGCCTTTGTGCTCCAACAAGATACTTGTAAAAATAACCATGATAAATACCATTTTAAGCAAAAAAAACTCACAAAATTTAACCCATGAATAAATAAGGAACATGATAAGTTAACTATCATTGTAACTTGCACCAATCTGTAAATGAACATAAGCATCAAATTCAAATGGTAAAAATGGATCTAAGTGTTTTGCACATTCATACCAGTTGGAATAACAACCACGACAATTTGCTAGCTCATCCAAACTATCCATACCTCAAACTAGGGTAAAGAAAACATAGGTGGAGCTTAATTTTATCAATATAAATAAAATAAAAATATGTTAAGAACTCTTCAAAATACACTTGAAGAATAACCAATTTGCTAGCTCAAACAAGGAGGAAACAACACCTTTATCAAAAAATCCATGAGTCCGCCATCAAACAAGATGCTAAAAACTCTTCAAAATACACTTGAAGAATTAATCATCTTTTGCCAATAGAACCAAAGATGTCAAAGAACCCTCATTGTGATCCAAGGTTAGAATCTAATAGCTTTATATGACACCAACAACCATTACAAAAGGTCATCCATCTTCTAATCAAATATTATATGTGGTTCACAAAACATTGCAACAACAATAGCTTAATCCCAAAATCTTGAAACAAATCTAAGATAGAACACAATATGTAGCTACATAAATCTCCCATTGAAATGATACTAAACAAAGCTTATTATGCACCATGGACTGCTACTATAGATTCTAATGAACAATTATATCATGCACTCCCAAGCTTTTCCTTATCTTTCTACAATAATCATACCAATATGACCAAGGTGACCAAGTCGAGGCCTACCAAATATAATCCACATTAGAAAAGTTATAGGTTTTTCACCTATGCAACATTTGAAAGGAGAAATACATAACCAATTCTCCATTATCAAATAAATTAATAAGATTCAACCCCACATTATTAACATGCAAAAAAAAGGTGACCAAGGGTAACATGTAGATTTCTAAGACTCAAACACCAAGATCTTTGCTAGACATGATTTGCTAAAAATATCCACATAAGAGTAACCCTAGATCGATAAGAACCCTCTGAGTAACCATGTAATAATTGTTTCATCTAGAATTTAAACTCTAAGAGTTTAAATACAATCTTTCCATAGATCTACAAAATCACTGATTTTGGTTATCATGTAAAACTTGCAAAACCATTTCTTTGTAAATTTGGAAACCATTTTCACATCAAATATATCATATAAAAGAATGAAATCTCACAAATCCACAAACATGAAAATTGTAAAAAATGTAAAGAAGAACCAAGTTGTCCAAGAGTATCTAGACCACAAAAATACTAACTCCAAAAGCCACATGCAACCAGAGGCATATCACCTAGTGCTTTCATGTAACCATGGTTTGAAACCATGAACTTAACATAAGCATTCCATTATGTAGTCCAAATATAAAATATTTTCCATCTGATTAAGGGATTAACATTCACCCAACATGAACACCCTTTCACTGTAGATGGCCATAAAGAAGAAGAGAATAACCACCATGTAAGAGAAGAGTCACTTATATCCAAATAAGAGATCCATGTCACCACCCTGCAAGAAGCATACACATGACCAACTCCATAAAACACAATATCATCAACCATGAGCTTCAAGAGCCAAAAATGGATCACATTGACAATATTCATCTAAGCTGTCATGGGTTCCAATCGCACAGATCTAGAAAATAATTTTTCACATAACATCCATTGCAATTCACAAGCCTCCAATAATTTTGAGTTCATTCTAACAAATTCTCACAAGAAATCCAGGCTAAGAAATCATAACAGAAGAAATACCCAAAACCTTAAACACCACAAATCATTCGCATGCAAGCACATGCAAGTACATGCATATCACATGCAATTACATGTAGCTCACACAGATGCACATGCAAATAACATGCAAGTTTATGCAACTCACATGCAAGCCATGAAAACACCTTAAGCTTTAATACCAAAATTTGAGAACTGAAGGAAACCATTACACATATGAATTTGAAATCAACTACAAATTTAAAATTAAGTTTTCTTAATTATTGAAATACCATAAAAGATTCAACTTCTTTATGATGCTAAAATTGACCACTTTAACATGCTTAAACAATAAACCTTATGTGATCATAAAATAACAATATAATTATTTTATCATCACCATAAGAGAGCAACAACAAAGAGGCACAAATAAAGAACCATAAGAAACCATGGAACAAAAGAACAAACACTTAACACACTATTTATGTGGAGAGCCCCTTTTAGAAAAAAATCCACCAAGAAGAGAATTTTATGCTTGTATTATCTTCATGAAATAGATATTACATACAACCCTTCTTTCTCCTCTTCATTTTTCAATCTAGCAACACTTGTGTACAAAAAATAAACTCTCGTAATGTCTCCATCTCAAGTTCTTAATATATTACGCCTTCTTGCATGCAACATGCAAAACACATGCACATGCATCAAAGACTATCAATAGCTCATCGAAAATAATATCCCTTATTTTTATCCCTTATAGTTTCCATAGAAACCTTATAGTTTCCATAGAAACTATCACAACACACTGAAAAATAGGCTTTTCATGTTAGACCATTAAATGAGCATCTTTTGACAATTAGTAACTTATTTTTCAAGGCGTCGACATGTGGAAAAAGTGTCTACTCAAAATCTCACACTCCTTTTGAATAGAGCATACATATTTAATAATATAATTATCAAATAACCATGGGAACAAATAAATAACTTAGAAATTTCTAAGGTCAAGACACCTTAATTCCCAACAAAGTGATAATGATAATTACTGACAACATTGATGCATTGATGCAAGTTTAGATTAACTCAAATTGGGCTCCTCCTAATTAAATTTTAATTAATACAAATTAAAAATGATGCTATTAATGTTTAACAACATTCACATGTTTATATGATATCATATTATAGTAATTAATTCATCTTCTATTATTATTCTACCAATTATCTTTTATATTTGCACAACACTATGTGAATACTAAATATTGCTATAATACTATTACGAATATCTTCCCTTCAATTAATCTTGACCATCTTTCACCAATCTATGAGATAATATCTAGATTATTATGTCTCTTATCGTGCCTTTCAAGGATGACTCAAATGTTAGGATTGATGATAGTACCAAAGATACTGAGAGGGGGGGGGGTTAATCAATATCTAACCAGGGTGAATCAGTATCTAACCGGTTAACAAAATTTCTAACCTTATTAAATATTTTGCATTCCAAAACAGTATACCGGTAAACAAGAATTAATGTAGTAAATAAGAATAGTAAAGACAATATAGAAAACACACTATAACACAAGATGTTTAACGAGGAAACCCGGTGTGGGAAAAACCTCAGTGGGATTTGTGACCCACAATATTCACTCACTGGCCAATGAATGGATATTACTTATAAGAGGAGCCTGCACATGTAGGAAGGCCAACTGCCTAAAGCTCACTGTTCAATTACAAAAGGAAGTCTTACTAAATTACAAAATGGATTATGAAAATACAATATAGTGTACTGCTACAAAATAGAATCTGCAATGCCAGATTCAGTACCAGTTTAAGTTCATACAATAACCATAAACCCTTCTACAAAATCTGCCTTAATATTTGCTCTACATATCCATCATATCTATTCTCTATGTTGTCGCACAAAATGATCTACAAGATCTCATACTTATATATGAGTCTTATTACAATATGCCATGTCGACTTACAAAAGATATTACAATTAAATACAATATACAATAATCAAAATCCTGTCGGCTAGGGTGCCGATAAACATTATTGTCGATGCCGGTGAACTATCTACCGGTGTAGAGTCTGCTGGTGCCAGTGCCTGTCGGTGTCATAGGATTGCAAGGTTGCCATCAATGACAACACCTTTAATCACGTTTAACTACCATTAGAGTGTGCAATGCCAACAATCTCCCCCTTTGGCATTGATGGAAACACTCATGAGAAAAAAACCAAAAAGTGTCCCCAAAATTGAAGTCCAAAAATCTTGCCAAAACTGTGTGCTCCCCCTAAGCAGATGATCTCTTCAGATGACCATTTTTATCTATCCTAATACTCCCCCTTTGACATCAATGACAAAGGTTGTCAAAATTGTCAAATGAGTGCAGTTATCAGCTAGAACCTTGTAACCGGTTGGTTACAATCTGGAATAGGTTTGCTAATACCAAATTCAGGCTCTGAGTAAACCTGTTGCTGTCCTTTAATGTTGCCTTTGTTCTTTGAATAGTACCAGTGAGGTGATGCATTTTCTCTTCCGGTGTCTTCTATCCTGGAATAAGTGCCTCAAAGATCTCTTTCCTCAAAGAGATGAGGTTACCTAATTTAGGACTGAGTCTACATTTAAGATCTTTTGCTTTGCCCTTTACTCTTTCCTTTTCCTTCTCTAACTTCTCCAGTTTCTCTTCAAATTCAGTAATTTCCTGCTCAATAACTGATATTGGTTCAGGTGATCCAATGATATTATCAACTATGTTATCAATTTCCTTTTGCACTTTATTGATTTCCTTATCGATATCCACTGTCAAAAGATTAGTCTGACAGGTGTCTCTGTACAGTTCCTTGAAATCCATATTTGTTTTGTTCAGTGCCGGTAAGAGGGTGTCAATATGTTCCGTGCACTTCTTTATTGTTTCTCCAAAGAATTTCTCTTTTTCCTTGTCCATTTTCTCCTTAAATGTCTCTTCATTTATTTGGTCCATAGTCAGTATATTGTCGGTGATGTATTTAGACAATGTGTCTAACTGACTCAAAGAATCCTTATTATCTACATTACACTTGGGTGCAATCAACTTTAGAATAGGAATGGTATCATCTATAGCCTTATAAGCTAATGCATTACAATAAGTAATTTTCTTAATAGAATCCAAGAGTACTTCAGTCACATTTGTTGGTCTGAATTCAGTCATGGAAGTACCAGATGACTGTCCAACTACCTTAACAATCTCCATGCTGTCGGTGGTAGTAACAACTTTGCTTGTCTCGACCTCTGGTAGGTCAATTTGTGTTTGCATTTCAACTAGCAAAGGTTTAGGCTTCTCAACATTTGTCGGTGGCACTGTCTCTGTATGAACCTTTTTCATTGTGCTCTCTTTTGCCGGTTTTTCTGGTTGTTCTTTAGTGTTATCAGCCGGTTTCTCTGTCTGTACCTCTGCACTATCCACTATCGGCATCTCAATTGGTTTTTCTTAATTCTCTGCAGCTGGCTTCTCTATCTTTGTCGGTTTTTCAATGTTTGCATCAACAGTACTGTCAGTAACCATTTCACTAACCCCACTCTCAATGTTATCAACTGGTGTTTGAACTTCAACATTTTCAGCTTGTGTTCCAACATTGTCAGCTGGTTCCTTAGTAGAAACATCTTTCTTCTTTTCCTCAGTACTTTCTTTATCAACTACAATATTGACCTCCTGAGTGTCTATGTTCATTGTATACAAAATTTCAGACTTAGGATTTGTATCCTCATGTGGAGTCTCCACATTCTTAGTAGCCGGTGTATTGTCAGTTAATACCGGTGGAGTAACTGAAGGTGTTGGAAGGTTATCTGTCACTTTTATATTAGGTAGTCCACCTACCTTGCCTTTTTCTTTGTCCTTATCCTTTTGGTATACCTTGAATGTTTTAGGTCTGCTAAGTTCTTCTTGTTTCTCTTTCTCAACAAAGAAAATATCCCATTTGTCTACTGTCTTTTCTGAGATTTCATTAACCCTGCCGGCCATTAGACTTACATGCCGGTGTCCATGTAGCAAATAGGGGAGAGGACCTAGTGGTTGAGCACTCGAACTTTGTTTCTCTCAAAATAATATGTGATGATTTTAAATCGCTCCTAATATTTTATAGCAACTTACTTGGCAAGACCCCTACTTATAACTAAGGTTTTAGGTCCACACCATCAAATACGATGCCACATCAACATGCTTTTTATTGAGGCCTCCAAAAAGACACCCCAAAATGATAGACTGATAATTGTGCATTAAGCCATGTTTTATTGGTGTGTCAATGTGACATCACATAATTTCTAGCCTTTTAGATCTACAAATAAATTTCATTCAATTATGATTACTAATGTTCAACACTAACAACTAACAACTCTAAAGTCACAACAACTTCCTAATTGTGCTACTAATGCGTTATAAGTGGTCTATTTTGACCTTTGTTCTTATGACAATGGTCTATTCGTGACCTGCTTAAGTGGCGTGTTCAGATTAATTTCGTATCATGGTTAGCCTATAGGACCATGGATAAATAGGCTAACGACAACATCATATAACACATGCTAGAAAAGGGGACATTACACATCTGCACATGCACATGCACATGCATGGAAGACTATCAACAACTTATGGACAAATTCTCACATCCAAAATAATCTCCCTTATTCTTGTCCCTTATAGTTGCCATAGAAACTATCACAATGCACTAAAAAACAAGCTTTTCATGTTAGACCATTAAATGAGCATCTTTTGACAATTAGTAACTTATTTTTCAAGACATCCACATGTGGAAAAACTTTCAACTCAAAATCTCACACCCCTTTTGAATGGGGCATAAAAATTTAATAATATTATTGTCAAATAACTACGAGAACAAGTAAATAACTTATAAATTTCTAAGGTCAAGACATCTTAATTCCCAACAAAGTGATAATGATAATTATTGACAACATTGATACATTGATGCAAGTTTAGAATAACTCAAATTGGGCTCCTCCTAATTAGATTTTAATTAATACAAATAAAAAATGATGCTATTAATGTTTAGCAACATTCACAAGTTCATATGATATCATATCATCTAGTAGTTAATTTCTTCCATTATTATTCTACCAATTGTCTTTTATATTTGCACACACTATGTGAATACTAAATAATACTATAATACTAGTTTGAATATCTTCCCTTCAATTAAGCTTGACCATCATTCACCAATCTATGAGATAATCTCTAGAATATTATGTCTCTTATTGTGCCTTTCAAGAATGACTCAAAGTTGTGTCTAAAAGGTATCAAATAGGGGAGAGGACCTAGTGGTTGAGCACTCGAACATTGTGTCTCTCAAAATCAAATGTGATGATTTTAAATCACTCCATATATTTTGTAGCAACTTACTTGGCAAGACCCCTACTTATAACTAAGGCTTTAGGTCCACATCATCAAATATGATGCCACATCAACATGCTTTTTATTGAGGTCTCAAAAAAGACACCCCAAAATGATAGATCGATAATTGTGCACTAATTCATGCTTTATTGGTGTGTCGATGTGACATAACATAATTTTTTGCTTCTTAGATCTACAAAATACATTTCATTCAATTATGAGTACTAATGTTCAACACTAACAACTAACAATTGTCACAACAACTTCCTAGTTGTACTACTAATGTGTCATAAGTGGTCTATTTTGACCTTTGTTTTGATGACAACGGTCTATTTGTGACTTGCTTAAAGTGGTGTGTTCGGCTTGAGTTTGTATCATGGTCAACACCCTTGTTTTGTTACTTAATAATAATTTAAAAAACAACTTTAAAGTCACAACAACCCATAGTATAATATTAAAATATTAAGCATTAAATCAACATATATTCAACTATGAATCCTCTCCCCTAACCTTTGAATGATGAATGCCAACTTTTGAATTTGTGAGAGAACTTTTGTTTATTTATTTATTTTTCCAATTCCTTGAAATGTAAATGATGAATACAAACTTTTGAACTTGTGAGAGAACTACTTATTTATTTAATTTTTTTTCATAAATTGATTGTTATGTCACTAATTTAATTAGTAAGAGATGCCCAAGGCAATTTCCTCTCAATTTCGAGTTCCATATAAAACAGGTAGTTAAAATTTGAAAAAGGAATCAGATATTTGCAGATAATCCTGTTTACTTTTTCTGTCACTGTCAATGTGTCATTTGCGGTGATTTAAAATATCTGTTGACGTGAGATGACAGAAGTAATGAAATCAAAATTGGTGAAACTTCTGTCCAGAACGTTCTTTTTTCATGGAGGCGTGGACAAGATGAGCATCCAATGCAGCTTCTCGGAAGCCCTCTTTTTAAATTTATTTCTCAAAATTGATTTGATTGTACGCTAGCTGGTTGTTCTGCGGAACTTTCTTTGAAATTCCCTCCATTATCAATAGCGTTTACCAAAACAGATATGCCTGCCAGCTGCTCGCTTTAAAGCCCTATTTAATGTCTGCAATGCTTCTGTATAAAGTATTTACAGCAAAAGGACTGAAAAGTTAGGTTTCTTGGCAGGGCAAAGAAGATTCTTTGAGGAATTTTGAATAATGGCGAAAATTTCAAAGAGTGTTGAAGAGATCGAGGGATTTGAAGATTATTTGCCAGTGATGGCGGAGAAATTGGGGGAGGAGGAGTTTATGGCGGAGCTGTGCAATGGCTTCCGTCTGCTGGCCGATGCAGAGAAAGGCGTGATAACTTTGCAGAGTTTGAAGAAAAATGCTTCTCTTTTGGGAGTGGAAGCGATGAGTGAAGATCAAATCGGAGCGATGATTGAAGCGGCTGATCTGAATGGCGACGGAGTTCTTGATCAAAATGAGTTCTGTGTTCTCATGCTCACACTCAGCCCTTCATTGATGGCAGATGCTTACAAATGGCTAGGAAAATCTCTTGTCAATGAATTGCAGACGACAAGGAAATAGATAAGCATTTGTCTCTGGATTTATATTTTACCTGTTGTGAGATTAAATATACACACAGTCACAGTCTTGAAATATACTGGATTTTGTTTGGACATTATTACTGTATAAATTTTAATTTTAGAATTCTTTTCTTAGTCTGTTTCTTTTCTTTTCAGTTTCACCACCAATATATGTTATTTCAAACTATTTTCTTTCCCATTTCTCAAATTATATATAACATGCTGTCTTTAAATCATATTATATAATTTATTAGTATGGTTATGGATGTAGGACTCTTGTATAATTGAGATACAATTGTGGGCATTATGATGAATTATCATCTAAATTATAAATTATAATTAAGTTAATTGAAGTATTGTAGTTTAATTGATTTATTTCAATTATTAAAGATGATAGTATGATTTTTGTTTAGGTCATCTATCAAGATTAAAATTCTCTCTCTCTATATAACACTTGTTGTTATGTAGATCACCGATTTTATATGTTATAAGTTTGTGGAAAGCTTTAAATCATGGTTCAAATTCGAAAGTTAATGGTTATGGTTTCCATAAAACCCTTTAGCTCCTAGACAATTTAAAGATTAAGATGAAAATATGAAACGCAAAAAAAATATATTATAATCATGTAGTGTACAAATTGCATGTATGGTAGAGCTCTTTGATAGTTGTCTTGGTCTTGTCATAATGAATATCGTGATAGAGTGCCATCACAACCCTCATGGTGAAGCACAACTTCAAGGATTCAGTGGATTCAAGATTTTGGGATGTTATGTGTTCAAGATGAGGTCGTGTAGATTAATATTTTGGATTTCATGGTTTAGATTTGGATTTTGAATTGGGGTGTTTGGAGTCAAGGAGGGATTGGGATTTGGTTTTGATCTTTGAACATCTTGATTGGGATGGGGGATGTTGTGATTGGAAGGTAGAGTTGGTATTGGGAGATGTGAATTTGGATTTGAGATTGGATTAGGACCAACAATGTTATTGGATTGTGGAGATTTTTGTCATGATTGATGATAACTGTGAAGGTGGTGCACACCTGTTATATGTAATGAATGACTTTGTATTGATTGCTTTCTTTTGGCATTTTGATTTTAGTGGATTTATTTCTTTAGGCTGCTTTGGGGTCGATATTGCTTTTGATATTTCCTTTTGTTGTCTTGTTTGATTTGGATTTGGTATTTGATTTTGATTTGGTGCTTGATTTCGATTCTTTGCTCTATATAGTGTATAATGTTGTTTGTCCCAATAAAAGGGTTTAGGATGTTCAAGATGAAAGTTGCTAGTGTGGATGGAGGAGGTCATAAGAGAATTGGTAGTAAAAGGATTATAGGAGCTATAAATGGCTTCTACATTGATGTTTGAATTGGATGAAGTTACCCTTGCTATCATTGAAGTATTCTTGACATCATTAAATTTCTTGATAGAAGTTGTGTAGCCAAGGCTTTGATATCCATAACTTTTATATATTGATGTTGGCTCTAGAATACCTTGTTCGTGAAGGCTCGATCCTTTCCAATTTAGCCCATGCTTTGAAATTTTTTGTTTGTGATAAGATATTTGTTTCTTTTGAAATTAAATATAAATCCATCTTTGGGTAACCAAGGCTTATTAGAGATGTTTATTTGCTCCTCTACATGGTGGTCAAATTGAATGAAGGTGGTTGGACCAAGTTGATTGGATGTTTGTTCTTTCTTGTTCATGATTGTGATATGTAAATTAATGTTATGATCAACATGATTGACAACCTGATTCCTAACATGCTCACCATGGTTGGTTTTCTTGTCTATATGTTTGATGGGGCTTATGATCTACTCATGAGAAGGTAGAATTGTGGGAGGATTATTTTTGAAATTTTTATCTTTATGATTTTTCTATAAGATGAATGAAGTTAGCTTGATGGTGATGACCTTGATGTGGGGATAATAAGGTTGATCATTCTTTGGAATGAGTGATTGACATAGCTTGAATAATCTTGTGGACAAGGTGGAAGTACATTGTTTGGCTTTAACATCCCCTTATTGATTAGCTCTTGGGTGTGTGACTTGATTGTTACATATTATTTTCTTTGATGCCTCTGACTCTTTCAGATTTTGTAGACTTTATGAGTCTTAGACTTTTTACTCAGGGAGACGTCAAATATTGGGGGTCGAAACTGCTGATTAGCTGATGTCAAGAAGAGCTCAAAATTGGGCTTGCATCTTGATTCATTATTGAGAATTGTCAGAAATTAGGGATCGAGGTTTATGCCAGATGCATTCCAAGGAGATGTCAAAGTTCAGAGATTGAGCACGCCACTTGACTCGTGCTGGAAAGTTGTCGAGCATTGGGGTTCAGATATATGTCTCGACTTGTGCTAGAGTGAGAGAATGGAAGAACTCAACAACACTTCAAAGGTCGGGGATTAGAGATATTTCCTTACCTGTGACAAATTGAGAGATATAGGACTTTTCGCCCAGGGTGATGTCAAAGTTTGGGGATCAGGAATGTCTCTTGATGCATGCCAGAGGGTTGTAGAGAGCAAGCATTAGAGCTTGAACCACTCGATGCATACCAAAGAGTCATTTGAGGTCGAGCATTTAAGATGCTTCTCAACACGGACCAAAGCTATTAGAGATTGAGGATCGGACATGTCACTTTCCTCATGCCAAGAAACTGTCGGGTGTCAAGGATTGAGTGTATCACCTGACACATGTCAAGGAGAAATCAAATGACGAGGATTAGTGTTGTGGCCCAATGAATGCCAGGTCGGAAGGGAAGGAAAACAATAAAAAATTGATGGGAAAAGCTTGTAAGGCTTGTGGGTCAACTTGTAATGTGGTATGTGTTGGTGTAAATGAAGTTATTTTTTATTTAGTCATTAGTGGAAACCTATTCACATGTCAAGTTAACTTAGGTCATGTGTCATTATCTAGAAGTTAGTTATTATGGGGTCATGTTTAGGTCATTTACTTTTAGTCACTTAGGTATTTAATATTTAGATTATGCATTTAATGTTTGTATCAAGGTTAGTTGTCACACCTTATCCATATAATCAAGGTGTTTGTACACTTCAACATAGCTCATATCTCATTCATTTGTCAATTTTCAATCAAGCTAATTATTGCAACACCCTGTTGTGGAAGGTATCTTTGTTGGTCGATCTTGAAGTTTGTAGCTTCAACATGGTATCAAAGCCATGGCTATGTAAAACCCTTCTCAAATTTGAGAGTTGAGTTATTTCTAGATGAGACATTTTTCATTGTAGGTTAATTTGGCATGTGTTAGAGTAGATGTGAGCTCACTATTAAGTCTAAGATGGTTGAGAAAGTTGGGATTGGTTTTTGTTTCGTCTAAATCGGACCATTTTTGGCAAAGTTCTAAGTGTTTGAAGTTTGGGCAAGTTACCAGATTTGGGAGGTGGATGATATTTTGGACGAGATTGGGCCAAATCTGACCCTACCATTGCATCTAGAAGGCCCAAAAATACTAGGATTGCTTATCAAATCATTGAAATTCTACACATTTGCTTGGGGGATAAAGAGGCTTTTTTTGGCCACATCATCTTTTGTACAACCATGTAGATTTGTACTTGGCATAATGTACAAATTTCTACAAATTTAGTAGAAAAAAAGACTCTCTAGCTACAATATTCGACATCTTGAGTGAAATATTTTTAGCAATTTTATGAGTTTTCTATAATTTTTGGTGTAATTATTGTCTCATTTTTGGCATCCATTTGTCCTTAGTTTTGTGTCAAATTTTAGTATGTTTGGTCATCTTGGTATGTTATTGGTAATTTTTTTATTATTTAAAAAATCACATTTTAAATTTGGTTAGCATATTTTTAATAGGTGGTTGTATTTATTATTAGGTGGCCACTGTATTATTTGGTGGTTTTATTATTTTCGAAGTGACACAATCGATAGTACTTGACAACGCAATTGACACATCACATCACACTCTCTCGCCGACCTCCATACTTTCCTCGCCACCACTAGGGAACTATGTCGTCAACCTCACATTCGTCAGAGTTTTCTATCGAGTGGCATGTGTGGAGCCACCACCACTAGCCCCACCTATCCCTCTACCCCATCGGCTTATCACTACCCCACTACCCCCCTTGGCAGTATGTCTATTTTTTGTGCAAGTTGCACTTGAGGTCACATTGGTGATTGAGGGCTAAAGGCTCCTAGGGGCTATTTGTGGTCCTCAAGTGCCCAAATTGGGCCTTTTTTCAAACTAAGACAACGTTTTCTTCAAGAGGTGAAGTTTTTCAAACAAGATATAGTTGGAAAGGTGATTCCACAATTTTTTTCTAGTGGTGTGGTTTATTTCTTAGATTTTTTTTGTTTGGCATCATTTATTGCAACTTGCAGTGAATACTCCCTTTTGGACTCTTGAGCTCACAATTTTTCGTCAAATTGTTCGATTTTGGTGATTCCAATAGCATTTGAATGATGATCAAGAGTCCTATCAACCTGTCCATGCATGTTTTCCAGATTCAACCCTATGTATTATTTATTAGGTTTTTTGTTATTTTGGCATCTACTTTGATTACTTGGACATACTATCTCTTGGAGAGGTTCTATTAAGTTTTTAGTAGTGCATCATATCTTGGAGGATTCAAATTGGTTTCTATCACACATTTTGCCAATTTGCTTGATTTGTGCTTGTGGCTCTAATGGCCGATTCAAGATCTAAGGTTCTTACTCCTCATAACTATCATACATGGAAGGTTAGGATGAAAATATTGCTTTAGTTTTAAGGGGATTATAGTCTACCTTGAATGAGGAATAGCCTACTTTTACCAAGGAATACAAAAAATTTGCACATAGGAACAAATGTGATGAGGGGATGGGCTTGATTGCAATGTATGTCTCAGATTCCTTATTCCTCCATATTGAGGAGTACACTACAACTAGATAGGTATGGGACAAGTACAAGGATCATTTTGGTTTAGCTAGTGAGGTAAGGGCTATGCAATCAGAAGCATAATTGACATCTCTTTCTACTAATATGTTTCCTACTATTGAGGATTCTTTGGTTAAATTCAAAATTTTAAGATCTCAATTAGTGGATTGTGGGAAAGAGAAAACTTGTAAGGAATGCATATTGCAGATTTTGTCTAAATTGGAAGGTGTTTTTTCATATGTCTCTACTTCCTTTTACTCTACTATGGATGGGTTAGGTGATTCATTTTCCATGCCTTCATTTTCAAGACATTTTGTGAATGATTAACTAGGGAACAATCTCAGATTAGTCAATTTGATGCCACTCCTAAGTCTCATGAATTGATAGCTACATCACCTAAGGGAAAAGGGAAAATAAAGAATAAGCCCAAGGCATAATCTAGTGAGACTTCCTTCACCTCTTCTAAAGAGGTTCAATCTAAAGAGGTTCAATCTAAGAAGGAGAAACCTAAGTGTACCTTTTTAAAAGGGATTGGGCATATTGAACAAGTTTGTTACGAGAAGGAAATTCATGAGTTGAAAAAGCTTCTTTAAGATCATGATATTTTGACGCAAATCATGCCTAGGGATATGCTCAAGCAAACAATCATCATCAATAAATACAAATTAATCACACTAAACCAATTCACACTTAATCATCAACTACAAAATAATTTTATTATTCAACAATTCATATCAAATGTTCATGAAAATTATTCAGAACAAACTCTTGTAATTATTTTTTTGGATCTATTCCTTCACAATGGGTCATTTTCTTGAGTGCCCTCTCTTTCTTCTCTATTCAATTATGCCCACCTATCTCCTCTTTGTTTTCATCTCTGCCCACATTCTTAATCTCCTCATTCCATCAACCTTTTTATATCTCCCTATTTGCTATTTGTTTCTCTTTTTCTACAACCACACATTCACCTCGAGCTTTGCATTTAATCTACAATTTACACTCTCTTTATGCTACACCTATACCCTCCTCTCCTTTTAATTTTTAATGCTCTATTCTTGTATTGGATCTGCAACCTTCTCCTCTAATCACTACACATTTTATTCTCATCAATACTACAATTTAATTTCTTTTGAATCTACAACCTTCTCCTCTAATCACTACACATTTTATTCTCACCAATACTACAATTTTATTGTGGTGAACTATTTAATTTCTCTCTACTCACCATTTAATTTATCTCTCCTTCCAATGTATTCTTTCCTCTTCAATCTTTGCACCCCCTTAACTATTTAAGTTGCCCACTCTTCTTTTCTCTTCCACGCCTTCATCTTGGTTCTCATATGTAAACCTTTATATTGTATTATGCCTATCATTTACTTATTAACCACTCCTGCATATTTTTTGTCAACGTTTCTCTTTTGTGTGCCCACTTTGGAGACCTCTTTCCTCCACTCATATAGTTTGTTCTTTGATAAAAACTCACACACCTTTCCTTCTTTATTTTGGTGCCCTTATTGTTGTATTTTTCTTGTATTTTATTTTGCAATTCGCACTTCCATGTTTCCTATGCACTCCCATTAATTTCTTCCTACATAGGTTTTTTTCTTTTTATTATCAGTGTGAGGTTTTATCTTCTAATTCCCTTATCACATTCATATATTACTATGTGCTCCTCTATTCTTCTCCTCACATAGCCCCTCCACACACTTCAATGCACTCTCTTCTATTTATTTGTAATCTGAAGTCAAAATCTTTATGTCTTCCTTGCACCCAATCTTCTTCTCCACTTGCCACACCTCATGCTCTACTATTGCATAATTTTTAATTTTAAAAGCTCTTCATATTCCAATGCCAACCTTCCAAGTTCACATTCGTTTCCAATGTCTATCTATCTTTTCAGTTCTTTTCATTTTCACATATCCCTTCAAAATATGCACATCTACCTTTTAATCTGCAATCCAAATTATTTGTATTTTTCCTCAATTTTATCAAGGCCAATTTATTCTTCTTATGCCATGTTTTTTTACCCTTGCTATCTTTTGATTTTCATTTCTCATAAAGCTCAATAGATTTTAGATGTGTTGAAAACCAAAATTTCCCTCTCAAGACCTGCAAACTCATTGAATTGATTGCAAGATTCATTTGGCGGTTCTCCTCTCATATGTTTTTGCATCATATTTATATTTCTTCTTCATCTTCTATTTCACAATCTTATTTTTCCAACCATGATTCCTCTTCTACACACACTGGGTTAGTAGGATTTTCTCATGCTGATAGAGATATTGATTGGATTATTGATTTGGGTGCTTCAAAACATATTGCTTGCTCATTTGATGTGGTTATTCCAGAGTCTACTAGACCAACTTATTATGATAGGATCCTGAATACAAATAATATTATGTTAATGTTGAAGCTATGGGAGATGTTGACATGGGTACATGGGTTGTATTTAATGTTCTTTGCATTCTTGAGATTGCCCATAATCGTCTTTCAATTTATCAAATAGACAAAAGTGACATACTATTGATTTTACTTCAAGTTAGTGTTCATTCATCGAGAAACATGACATATTGTTGTGTGTAGGGCTGAGCATTGGTCTAAGGTGTATAATTTTTCCCACTACCATCTTGATGATGATCCTTATGTTCCTAGTTCTCCTCAATCTATTATGGGAAACAATTTTATTTCAAAGGATTATATTCATAATGAGTTTGTGAATCTTGCCATGATTCCCCCATTACCTACTTCATCCAAGTCGATAATTGACATGGTTTCTATGACTTCAGGAGAGTAGGATGTATCGAGTTTGCCAAAATTGTGGTTATGGGATGGATTCATTTCAGGTGTTTTAGACTTGGTTTGTCATTCTTATTCAGTAGGTTTGGAGGATATGCTTAAGAGGGTAAATCTCCTCTTTAAAGACTGTTCATTAGAGGATCTTCTCGAGTCTCCTCATTCCTTTGTTTCTTCCTTGGGTGGGGTTCTTCCTAATTTTGTTTGATCCTTGTTTAGATATTTCATTTGTGAGACTTTTCCCTTCTTCATGAAGATGGATTTTCTTCAACATTCACCATTGAATTTGTTTCTTCCTAAGGGGAGACGTGGTTTGTTGTCATTGGATTCTCTTTGGGCTTCAAACCTTCTTAAGTGGTTTTGATGATACTTCATTATGGGTGGAATCTAGTCTCCGTCTTTCCCTTCATTGGATGGTTTCTTGTATTGTATCTTTGTGATGGATGTAGTTCTTAAGTTTATTCATGAGACCTCCATAAATTACTCATTATATCACTTGTGCATGATCTTATTTGCATTCTCTCTTTTGGGGAGGAGTTTTGTCCTACAAGGTTTTTTCCTTTTCTTCATTTGTGAGAGAACATTTGTGCATGGGTACCTAACATGGGCTAGTTGTCAAGACCCATATTGCATCATTTGCTTAATAATTTCTTCTCCCTAGGTTGCACTTAAGAGGGTGTATTAGTGTGAATGAGGTTATTTCATATCTAGTCATTTGTGGGAACAAATTCACATGTCAAGTTAACTTAGGACCTAGGTCTCATTGTCTAGAAGTTAGTTATAATAAGGCCATGCTAACCTCATTTACTTTTACTCACTTAGGCATTAAATAATTGCATTGAGCAATTAATGTTTGTATCAAGGGTAGTTGCCACACCTCATCACACATTGCCAATATAACTGAGGTGTTTCTACATTGTAACATATCTCATATCTCATTTTCATTTCTCAATATTCAAGCAAGATAATTTTTGCAACACTCTCTTGAGGAATTTATCTTTCTTGGTTGATCCTAGAGTCTATAGCTTCACCATGGTATCAGAGCCACGACCATGCAAAATCTTTCTCAAATTTGAGTGTTGAGTTATTTCTAGAAGAGACATTTTTATTGTAGGTGATGTGATATCACTATTGATTTTAGGATGGCTATGAAAGTTAGGATTGGCTTTTGTTTTGTCTATATATGACCATTTTAAAGTTATGAGGGTTTGAAGTTTGGGAAAGTTGTTGAAATCTACAACTTCAACAACATGTAGGACTCAAATTTGGGCCTTGGTATCATTTTAGGTATAGGCCATCTTGTCTAGTCTTTTGTGCGAGGAGAATATAAAACTAGGAAAATGTTTCAAGGGCATCCTTGTTATGTTATTCTATCTATTGGAGTCTTTGTGTTCAAGTCTTTTAGTGGGCAAAAACCCATCAAAGACTATGATTAGTGGATGGAAACCCATTGGTTACTAAAATTAGAGGATGAAGACCTTTGGTTCTTAAGGGCATTTTGACTCTGGGAGTGCATTGGAGATTTAAGGATATAAGGGGAGGTTTATTTGTTTCAATTAATCTTGTTGGTTGTTATGTAACGACTATCATAATAGTCCTATTAAATGTAAAATCTAAAACTATATCAATATTGTAAGGTAGGGGAAAATTAGGGTTTCAACAATTAGGATAATAAAATAATTAATCTCACCACATTAACCATTACATTGAAAAGGGGGGTAAATTCGATAGATCTAGCCACAATTCAATTAGGGAAAAGGGTTGAGATATCAATTTAATTTACCTATAGTCAGTCTCCCCTTTTAGAGTTGAAATTTGATTTGAATTGTAAAGTCTTGAATTAGAGAAAAACAATAATAACAAAATATTCCAGATGTCAGATAGAGTCACAAATAAAATTTTGAGAAGAGGAAGTGAGTTAGAACCTATGGCTGAAAATTTGGGTTGAATTGTTGATGAGGAGGTATAGAGGGAAGTTGGTCTTCTTTTGAGGTTGGTGGGCTTTGTTCTCAATGTACTTCCCAAGTCAATCCCTAGGCACAAATGGGATTCTTCTAAACCTTTCTCCTATCTCCTCCTCTCTATTCAACACTGCTTGCACCCTATTGTATTGGACATCACTCCTCCTTACCTTCCATGCTAAGGCATTCAAGTCTGAAATGAGATCCTCTTGTGTGTCACCAAACATGAACAAGTTTGGTTGTCCAACTGGCTGAATCTCCTCTCTTCCAGGAATGGGCAACTTTTGGAGAACCATGGTTTACCTAACCTTGTTTGCACCTTTGAGGATTTCAATCATATTAATGTGTTGACTGAGCATCTAAACAGGTATGCAAAGTGTGATGACTGTCCTTCACCTTTCAAGAATGAAAATCTCCAAGTTGGGTGCAAAGAACATTGTTTTACTCAAGGCAACTTCTAGGTTCAAATGGTCATTTTAATCAAATGACTTAGTGAAATGCTGAGGATCTTGTAGTAGGGTGTCTCAGGTCTTAACTTATCAGTTTTGATGATTTGAAACCATCACTTACTCCTCCTTCCTTACCGATTTCATGAAATTGTCAAATTTGCTCCAAAAAGGCTACTAGAATTAGCCCTAGTTTTTAATGAAATTTGTTCACCTTGCTCAATCTGTTAAACTTCATGACAAACCCTTGGAGATGTGGTCTATTGATGATGGAGACTCAAGGATTTTTGCTATGGCAAGTAGTGTACGGACTGTTTGAGGGCTGCCCCACAAAATAGGCACTTTTCAAGGGTTTTTAAGAGTTTTGGTGAGGGTTTGCAAATTAAAGATTTCCTCCATGATGCTAGACCCAAGTTAGATGTTCACACCTTGCTTTAACATATGCCAAACACTTCCAAAGATTCAAAACTTATCTTAGACTACTGTCATTATATCAAACAAGTGTCATACTGCTGCCCTTACACAGAAATAACAGTCTAGATGACTGGGACAACAACATTTTTAAGATTTTGCATACACTTTGATCATTGATAAACCAAATACAATGAAAGTATGTCAATTAGGGATGCAACAATGGTTTGACATCAGTTGGAACACCCTGCACAACAAATAAGCAAGGATTTTATAACTGCTGTTCATACACAGTCAACACTGCATTTTTAACAGCAATAAGGTTAATGCAACTTCCTTTCTTTGTTTTGTTTGCTTCTTTACTCTGTCCCTGGCCTGCAAAAGGTGTTAATGGCAAGGCAAAAACAAATACATATAATCTCTTCAAAGATCTTTTAATTTGTACACTTGAAAGATGCCACAAGGCATGGCAACATTATGAGACTATGACAGAAAATACACCTTTCTAGGATCCTTATTTAGGTCCTTTACAACCAAATTGTGTATCTTGCCTTCTTAACATTGAAGACATTTACAAATACATTCCATGATGCATAAACAAAGGAATCCATCATTCCATGTTGTCCTTGAGGGAGGTTGGCACTGAGGTTTTAACAGTGAAACAGTGACACACTGTCTTTCAGTCTGTTTACACCTTTTCTTCTTGCATCCAACCAAGTCATGAGAGAGAAAAGGATGGTAAAGTGCAATAATAACTCTTGCCAACTTAAGTCTACTTCAAAATTTCAAAGTACAGTGCTATGAATAGAAAAGTACCATTCAAACAAATCTAAGAATACCCAAGCCAAGTTGCTCACTCCACATACTTGCCATGGGTTTACAAGCACCTGTGCATTGTTAGAAAAGGAAAATGGATGTATGGTACAGTATGTACAGATCCAACAAATTCCCTCAAAGCCATGGATGAAGAGACTTTGAAGAAATTAGTTGGACCATGAATGGTCTTCCATTGGAACCACAAAACAATGCCTTTCTCAAGAGCATTTCAAACAAAACTTGTTCCAAACCCCAAGAAAAGATCAGAGATCACTACTAAAACATCAAAGGAGATCACATCAATCAAAAACAGGTTCAGTACGGACTCATGGAGCCATGGTATGGACTATACTCTAAAAAGTGCAGAAAACTAGTTAAAAACTCACAGAAAACAAGAGCAAAACAAGTATTTTTCTTGATTTTCCAAAATGAACAACCCATAGAATGATTGGAACATGGTTTTTATAAATGTGCCAACTTATTGAAGCCCTTGTACGGACAGGTACAGGCTGGAACTAACCAAAACCACCAAAAACCACTTTTTTGACAACTTTTGACAACTTTTTGACAATTTTTTTGTTGCTCAAAAATTGCATTTTGACTTCCGGTGACTTGGCACTCAAACCAATGACTCAAAATAATGTAGAAACACTAAATAAACATGCTCCAATGCCTTTCAAGTCTTTACAACATAAAAAATTAAAAAATGCTCATTTGGACCCAAAATTGACAATTTTTAGCCTACTGAGCAAAAAACCAAAAAAAATCTTGGAAACTCACAAAATGAGTTTCAAACCTTATTACACCACAAAACAAACCTATTAAACCTACTAGAAGCATACAAATAAACACACATGATTAATTTGCAATAAAATGTTACACCTATTAGGATTTGAGCATTCAGGTGCTCCTGCACCAATTGTTAGGGCCAAGGTGGTAGGTCTCCTTGGTCCTGTAACTTCTCGACAGACAAGTGGGATGTTTTCTAGATCAGGGAGACACATATGATCCATTGTCGAAAGATCAGATAAAATTCTTGGGACCAAGGTGGTAGGTCACCCTAGTCCTCCACGTTCGCTCCTGTAAAGGCCGAACTTGTTCATCATCGTCTATTTTGTTAGAATCGTTAATCGAAGCTCCAAAATCAGTTTCCTGTGCACACACACACACAGACACACACAGAGAGAGAGAGAGAGAGAGAGAGAGAGAGAGAGAGAGAGAGAGAGAGAGAGAGAGAGAGAGAGAGAGAGAGAGAGAGAGAGAGAGAGAGAGAGATGGGGGTTTGCCCTAGTTCCAACCCTAGTTTAGGAATTAACCTTGAAATTGAAATGATAATTGCAAAGGAAATAGAATTGAATTGTAGCAAGATACTTTCCTTTTTAGGGAAAGGCTAGATCTTAAATTGAATGCTTGTAATTGAGGTTGATACCTTGATGAATCTTTCTTGAATCCTCACACAAGGGTTTAGGATGTCATGTAGAATGTATTGATGGAAGTTTGATCATGGATGTCATCTTGAATGCTTGAACTTGACTTAACCTCACCTTTAATGCTTGGTGAATGCTTGATTGCTTTCTCACTTGAATGGAATTGAGAGAGAGAGATCATAGGATTCATCAAACTTAGGATTAGACTTCATCCACTTCAAATGAGAGGGGTAGGCCTCCTTTTATACTTAACCATCCAAAAAATAGCTGAATTTATGGAGCTGGCTAACACAAGACCTAAAATTTCTGCCCACTTGATGTGACCATTGTTGGGACCAAATTTGGGTCTTTCTTAGGAGGACTAGGGTAGTGGGGCACCCTAGTCCTGAGCTAGGACCATGGCGCCCTACTACCCTAGTCTTGGTAATCAGGACTCAGATTTGGATGGGATAGAAGGGGAGTTGAAATTGTAGGTTTCAGGAAGGTGTGAGCAAAATCAAAGCAGACATCATGCATTGAAAGATAGAACACCAAGGTGAGGTATAGGTAAGGACAAAATTGTATGCGAATAGAATTAACGACGCTACAAATATAAGTTGAATTGTCAGTGTTTGATTCATTTTATGTAAATTTGTGTGATTGTCAAGTTAATTATGAGTGTTTTTAAGTTTAATTAATTATTTTTGTTTTGGATATAATTGGTGAAGATTGTGTTTATATTGTCATTTTTTGTTTCCAATTAAAATTCAAGGAAGGGACAATACAATAGTATCAAAGTAATATTTATGCCATCTTAGTAAGTTATTCTATTGTATGCAACTGAGCGAAAGGGACCTAATAGCTCTAGAAAGAGAGAGGAAAGTGTTAGAGGCACCCACACAAGAAGATTTTAGTGGAATTAGGGAAAATGTAATAAGAATATGGTTGATTAGATAAATGACTTCAAGGCTTTCTTAATCAATCAATTTAGCAAACCAATCAAATGATTGTGTAATTAATGCAAAATTTGATCAACTTAGTTAGCCACACCAAACATGCACAAAATAATGGTGTAGAAGGAATCAATTCAACCAACGATAGGTTTTAAATTAACCCACTCCAAACGATATTCAAAGCCAAATTTTTAGAAAGATGAGACACATAAGCCTTGGAGGAAGAACAATCCATACACCCACAAAAAGAGAATGAAGTGGTGAGATATCATGCCAAATACAATTCTGATGACCCATCCATCTCTCGAGACATGAATTTTAGTCAATATTGTGAGTTTTAAATAAATGAGTAGGGGAGAAGAAGATATGAGGAGTGGCCCCATAGAGAAAGCTTTGGAATGGAATAATGGGATAAAGATGATAGGAGGAGTCAAAATAAAGGAAGTCTTCAATGTTACATTAGAAGAAGAAGAAGAGAAGAAAAAGATTCAAATTCGTTGAGGAGATCAAGGATAAAGAGCCAAAAAAATTAGTCTTGAAAGAGGGAGAGCCTAAGATAGTGGAATCTAAAATAGTCAAGAGTACATTGGAGCTGGAATGACAAGAGGCCAAGAAAGAAGGTGTGATAGTAGAGTAGGAAGAAAAATCAAAATGATAAGATGTCATAGAGGAAGATCAAGTGGACACTTCAATGATACAAAGTAGTGAGGTCCAAGATTAGCTCAATATCATCCCTAATGAAGAGTCGATATTGTTTCCTAAAGATGTGTCGATAATTGCAAATGATGTCCAAGAAATATTCACCCAATTTTCACAAATGGATGTAATTGCACCATGTAATGATGAAGCAATGTATGGGAAAGATTGGAACATGTGATGATGATTTGCAAGATATTAGTTACATGTTATTGTGGAGAATGATTTGACTTTGATTGACCACATGAAGAGGAATTACAAATTGATCATGAAACCCTAATGATATCATAAATAAGGAGGTTATATCATTTAGCTTGGGGTGCAGGGATTGCTGGAGACTTGTTGTGAGTGTTGGCAATATATGTTGTCATTGATGTCAACTTGATGTTTGGTAATATGTGTTGTCACTAAGTTAGATAAGACATTGATGAATCAAATGATGTATGTTGGGGATATTTGAGAGGAGTTGTGCCATGTTAGATTGATCAATGGTGTAGAAGGTAGTTTGAGCTGATAACTCAATGATGAAAGAATAGTACCAAACAGGTACTGAGAGGGGGGGGGGTGAATTAGTACAGACAAAAATACAATCTTAAACCGGTATGTCAGTAGACACTATGCATTGACAGACAAACAGTAACACCGGTCCTAAAACAAAGTACAACCGACAAAAACCCAGAATAGCTAAGACAAGCATAAACTGGTTAATACCTATCTTCTCATATACTCTAACACTTCATTTCCATTTCACCCTACAACATGAACAAGTAATCTACCATCAAAGATATACATATGAGCAACTAGATCAACATGATTTACTGCTTGACAGAAAACAACAAAGCATCACATGAAGAAGACATCACACATAACACACATATTTTTCACCTGGAAACCCAACTGGGAAAAACCACGGTGGGGATGAATACCCACAAGCTTGTTTTTGAACTCTTTAGAAGTCTGCTTTGTTAGGAGCCTTGTCCCGTTAAAGACTGATACAATAGGTTCTGTTAGGAACCGATCCTGTTAGGGATCACTTGGATAAGGGATGGCAAGAATACCCGATTAAGGGTTAAACCATGTTAAAGGTTACCTTGTTAGAGGATTTCAAGAGCTCAATTGTTTTGAGTCACCCTGTTAAAGGATTTACAACAAGCTCGTTAAAGCTACCCTGTTAAGGGATTTTCCAACTGTTGAGGTGGTTAGAGATCAACAGGTATTACAATGATCTGGTAACAACACTCAATGCCAATGCAGATCCGCTTAAGCTCCTCTTCACCTTCTGCACTTACACTCTACAGGTATCACTTCTCTCCTTTTGGTCTGGCAGGAATCACGTATCCCTTCTCTTGGATACACACACACAACTTTTGCCAATAACCTCAGAAAGAATCACAACATTGACCTTATAGGAAAATAGATAGGTCGGTAGCATAAACCCTAAACCCTAAAACCTGTTACGTTAAGGAATTCAAACGGTTCAATAGTGACCATTGAGCACACTACATTAAATACAACAACCTTGATCCAATCTCCATCATCCATTTTCCATTGATTTCATAGTGGCTGATAACACATCATACGTTATCACCGTTTACAGACTTCGCACATTCCCGAGGTAGATAGGAACAATCTCCGTCATGCAAGATCCTTCACGCGCACAAGGCTTACGTGGCAACATAATCTGTTCTTCGTTACCATGCTAACTCATCACACAAAGTCATTGGTTGAGCCACACAGGCTTGAAGCACTTCAACCGGAAACCCTGAAGTTGAGACTACCAACTGGTAGTCATACAACACTTCCATGTGCCAGTTCCCATAACCATATGTTGGTTCACCTTTAACAAACACACCGCTTCACTTTGGCACAAATGTTAGTTCACAGTGTTATACCGGTTCTTACATATACCGGTTCTCACCTTTAAAGATGTTATATCGGTTCTTACATATGCCGGTTCTCACCTTTAAAGCATATTGACATCAGTGACAACATAAAATGTTATTATGTCCTCATACCGGTTCACATAATGCCAACAATCTCCCCTTTTGGCATTGATGGCAATATACAAAGATGTCTCTCCGCTTCACATCTTCTCCCCCAATTTCTGTAGATATCTTCTCTGCTTCTCATCCGCTTCTTCTCCCCCTTTGACAACAATGCCAAAGTGGAGGCACAAGCTTCCCTGCTCCAGTATGCTGCTCCCCCTGAGGACTAGCATCCTTCAACACATCAATCCTGAAGAAAAATTTGACTATGCAATACCTGACTGATGTGGAGCATATACCTTTAGTTTACCTCCTGAAGGGGCAACACCCCTAATTCACCTCTTAAGTACATAAATGTAGCCTTTGGGAGAGGCTTGGTGAATATGTCTGCTAATTGCTCCTGATTGGAAACATGTTCGAGTGCAATCTCTTTGTTCTGAACCTTTTCCCTCAAGAAATGATACTTAAGCTTAAAGTGCTTGGTTCTAGAATGTAAAACCGGATTCTTGGAGATATTTATTGCATTAGTATTGTCACAAAATATACTTACCGGTTCAGATACAAGAACTTTGAAGCCATTTAATACATGCTTCATCCAAATTGTCTGAGTGTAGTTCATGAAAGCTGCAACATACTCTACTTTCGCTGTAGACTGAGAGATACAACTCTGCTTCTTATTCATCCATGAGACTAGTCTACCACCGAGCAAGAATGCACCATCGGTTGTGCTTTTCCGGTCATCTATATTGCCTGCCCAATCAGCATCTGTGTATACTTTCAAGTTGAAATCCTTGCTATATGGATACCACAATCCATAGTCAATAGTTCCCTTCAGATACCTAAGAATTCGCTTGACTGCAACCAAGTGGGATTCTCTTGGGCTTTTCTAGAATCTTGTAGTAATGCCAACTGCATGTGCAATATCTGGTCTGCTATGCACTACATAATGCAACTTACTAATCATTGACCAGTATTCCCTCTCATCGACCAATGCCGAGTCATCTTCTTTGGATAGTTTATAACCGGTCACCATCAGAGTACCAACCGGTTTGCTATCTTCCATGCCAAAGGTCTTCAACACCTCTTTGACATATTTGGACTGAGTGATAAAGATTCCTTCTATCATCTGCTAGATCTGCAGTCCAATGAAGAATTTAATCTCCCCTATGAGTGACATTTCAAACTCTTTCTTCATCTCATCAGCAAACTCATGACTCATCTTGTCATCTCCACCAAAGATAATGTCATCAACAAATACCTCACAGATCAGGATCTGATCTCCTTCAGACTTCAAGTAGATATTGCTATCTTCACTTGGTCTCTCAAATCCAATCTTCACAAGATGGGAATGCAGACGCTCATACCATGCTCTAGGTACCTGCTTTAGACCATATAAGGCTTTATGTAGCCTACATACCATGTCACTGTCTTCAGATAGAGAAAACCCATGTGGTTGCTCAATATACACCTCCTCTTCAAGTACACAGTTTAGGAATGCAGATTTTACATCCATTTGATATACTTTGAAACCTTTAAAAGCTGCATATGCAAGAAGCATACAGACTCCTTCCAATCTAGCTACAGGAGCAAAGGTTTCTCCATAGTCTTCTCCTTCTTCTTGAGCATATCCTTTGCACACCAATCTGGCTTTGTTCCTAATCACTATGCCATCCTCATTCAGCTTATTTCTAAAAACCCATTTGGTACCAATGACATTTTTATGCTCTGGTTTGGGTACCAAAGACCATGTACCATTTTTCTCTATTTGGTCAAGTTCTTCTTCCATTGCCTTGATCCAGTCTTCATCTTTATGAGCCTCTTTGAATGATTTAGGCTCAAATTCAGAGATCATACATGAGTTTTCTCTGACCTTTCTTCTTGTAAGGATTCCTACATCCTTATCTCCTATGATCTGCTTAGGATCATGATTCAGCTTGACATACCAAGGAATGGTCTTAATGGATTCCTCTTGTTTTTCTTTTTCATCCTCATCTCCATCAGTATCAACATCTACATCTACCGGTGTAGGAACACTGTTACTGGTACTTGGTTGACTGGCAACTGGTTCCCAGAAGGTTACAACCGGTTCATTTATCGTTTGCTCATTGTCGGTTTCCTCAGTTTGCTCAGAGGTTTCATCAACTCTTACATTGATGCTTTCCATAATTCTCTGAGGCCTATTGTTGAAACACTTGAGAGCTTTGCTCTTGGTGGAATATCCTAGGAATATTCCCTCATCACATTTTGCATCAAATTTGCTCTGGTGTTGACTCCTCTTGATGTAACATTTGCTACCAAACATTCTAAAGTAGCTAACCATAGGTGTCTTACCGGTCCAATACTCATAGGGAGTTTTATCCTTACCTTTCTTGATGAGTACCCGGTTCATTGTGTAGACTGCAGTGCTCACCGCTTCTCTCCAAAAGGTGTGAGCTACCTTTCCTTGAATCAATATGGTTCTAGCTGCTTCAACCATAGTTCGGTTATTCCTCTCTGCTAGGCCATTCTGCTGTGGAGTTCGGGGGGCAGACAATTGCCTCTTGATGCCATGTTCTTCACAGTACTTGTTGAATTCACCGGAAGTGAATTCCCCTCCTTGATCAGTTCTCAGGCACTTGATCCTTTTACCGCTTTCCTTCTCCACTAATGCTTTGAAAGCTTTGAACTTTATAAAGGCTTTAGATTTGTCTTTCAAGAATGTGACCCACATCATTCTTGAGCAGTCATCATTGAGAATCATGAAGTACTTATCACCCTGCACACTTCTAGTTTTCATAGGACCACACAAATTAGTATGCACAAGATCAAGCAAGTTGTCAGCAATGAAAGATTTACCTTTAAAGGTTGAGGAAGATATTTTCCCCAATTGACACTCTCTGCACAAGGTATTATCCGGTTTGCTTAGCACCAACAACCGTCTAACTGCCTTGATCTTACTAGCCTTCACAATGTTATCAAACTTTATATGGCAGAGTCTCCTATGCCATATCCAACTATCATCAAATTTAGCCATAAGACATGTACTTATATTCGCATTTAGCTGAAATAGGTTACCTTTGGTCTGCATGCCGGTGGCCACCAATTCACCATTCTTTCCTTTGATTCTACAAACTCCATTCTTGAATTCTAGAGTGAGGCCACTATCATTTAGCTGAGGAACAGTTAGAAGGTTGTGTCTGAGACCATCAACCCAATACACATTATCAGCACTGCTCTTTCCATTCAGAGAGATGGACCCTCTACCTTTGACCATGCATGGTGCATTATTGCCAAAGCGAACCATACCACCATCATACTCTTCCAAGGATAGAAACTTGCTTCGGTCACCAGTCATATGGTGAGAAAAACCACTGTCAATGATCCATTCATTGGAATTATCAAACCAGGAGATAAGAGCCTTATTGTCTAACACATCTTCCTTGATAGCAACAAACACAATATCTTCCTTTCCTTCTTCCTTTGACAAACCCATAATAGCTAAGACAAGCATAAACTGGTTGATACCTATCTTCTCATATACTCTAACATTTCATTTCCATTTCACCCTAATACATGAACAAGTAATCCACCATCAAAGATATACATATGAGTAGCTAGATCAACATGATTTACTGCTTGATAGAAAACAACAAAGCATCACATGAGGAAGACATCACACATAACACACATATTTTTCACTTGGAAACCCAACTGGGAAAAACTACGGTGGGGATGAATACCCACAAGCTTGTTTTTGAGCTCTTTAGAAGTCCACTTTGTTAGGAGCCTTGTCCGGTTAAAGACTGATACATTAGGTTATGTTAGGAACCGATCCTGTTAGGGATCACTTTATTAAGGGATGTTAAGAATACCCGGTTAAGGGTTAAACCCTGTTAAAGGTTACCTCGTTAGAAGATTTCAAGAACTCAATTGTTTTGAGTCACCGTGTTAAAGGAATTACAACAAGCCGGTTAAAGCTACCCTTTTAAGGGATTTTCCAACTATTGAGGTGGTTAGAGATGAACATGTATTACAATGATCTGGTAATGGCACTCATTGCCAATGCAGATCCGCTTAAGCTCCTCTTCACCTTCTGCACTTACACTCTGCAGGTATCACTTCTCTCCTTTTGGTCTGGCAAGAATCACGTATCCCTTCTCTTGGATACACACACAACTTTTGCCAACAACCTTAGAAAGAATCACAACATCAACCTTATAGGAAAACAGATAGGTCAGTAGCATAAACCCTAAACCCTAAAACCTCTTACATTAAGGAATTCAAACGGTTCAATCCTGAACGTTGAGCACACTGCATTAAATGCAACAGTCTTGATGCAATCTCCATCGTCCATTTTCCACCGATTTCATAGCGGCTTATAACCCATCATACGTTATCACCGTTTACAAACTTCACACATTCTTGAGGTAGATAGGAACAATCTCCTTCATGCAAGATCCTTCACGCGCACAAGGCTTACGTGGCAACACGATCTGTTCTTCGCTACCATGCTAACTCATCACACAAAGTCACCAGTTGAGCCACACAAGCTTGAAGCACTTCAACCGGAAACCCTGAAGTTGAGACTACTAACTGGTAGTCATACAACGCTTCCATGTGCCAGTTCCCATAACCATATGTCGGTTCACCTTGAACAAACACACCGCTTCACTTTGGCACAAATGTCAGTTCACAGTGTTATACCGGTTCTTACATATGCCAGTTCTCACCTCTAAAGCTGTTATATCGGTTCTTACCTCTAAAGAATATTGACATCAATGACAACATACAATGTCATTATGTCCTCATACCGGTTCACATAATGCCAACAATCTCACCATTTGGCATTGATGGCAATATACAAAGATGTCTCTCCGCTTCACATCTTCTCCCCCAATTTTTGTAGATATCTTCTCTGCTTCTCATCTGCTTCTTCTCCCCCTTTGACAACAATGCCAAAGTGGAGGCACAAGCTTCCCTACTCCAATATGCTGCTCCCCCTGAGGAGTAGCATCCTTCAAGACATCAATCCTGAAGAAAAATTCGACTATGCAATACCTGACTGATGTGGAGCATATACCATTAGTTTACCTCCTGAAGGGGCAACACCCCTAATTCACCTCTTAATTACATAAATGTAGCCTTTGGGAGAGGCTTGGTGAATATGTCTGCTAATTGCTCCTGACTGGAAACATGTTCGAGTGCAATCTCTTTGTTCTGAACCTTTTCCCTCAAGAAATGATACTTAAGCTGAAAGTGCCTGGTTCTAGAATGTAAAACCAGATTCTTGGAGATATTAATTGCACTAGTATTGTAAGAAAATATACTTACCGGTTTAGATACAGGAACTTTGAAGCCATTTAATACATGCTTCATCCAAATTGTCTGAGTGTAGTTCATGAAAGCTGCAACATACTCTACTTTTGCTGTAGACTGAGAGATACAACTCTGCTTCTTATTCATCCATGAGACTAGTCTACCACCGAGCAAGAATGTACCATCGGTTGTGCTTTTCCGGTCATCTGTATTGCCTGCCCAATCAGCATTTGTGTATACTTTCAAGTTGAAATCCTTGCTATATGGATACCACAATCCATAGTCAATAGTTCCCTTCAGATACCTAAGAATCCGCTTGACTACAACCAAGTGGGATTCTCTTGGGCTTTTCTAGAATCTTGTAGTAATGCCAACTGCATGTGTAATATCTGGTCTGTTATGCACTACGTAATGCAACTTACTAATAATTGACTAGTATTCCCTCTCATCGACCAATGCCGAGTCATCTTCTTTGGATAGTTTATAACCGGTCACCATCAGAGTACCAACCGGTTTGCTATCTTCCATGCCAAAGGTCTTCAACACCTCTTTGACATACTTGGATTGAGTGATAAACATTCCTTCTGTCATCTGCTGGATCTGCAGTCCAATGAATAATTTAATCTCCCCTATGAGTGACATTTCAAACTCTTTCTTCATCTTATCAACAAACTCATGACTCATCTTATCATCTCCACCAAAGATAATGTCATCAACAAATACCTCACAGATCAGGATCTGATCTCCTTCAGACTTCAAGTAGATATTTCTATCTTCACTTGTTCTCTCGAATCCAATCTTCACAAGATGGGAATGCACACGCTCATACCATGGTCTAGGTGCCTGCTTTAGAGCATATAAGGCTTTATGTAGCCTACATACCATGTCACTGTTTTCAGATAGGGAAAACCCATCTGGTTGCTCAATATACACCTCCTCTTCAAGTACACCGTTTAGGAATGCAGATTTTACATCCATTTGATATACTTTGAAACCTTTAAAAGTTGCATATGCAAGAAGCATACAGACTCCTTCCAATCTGGCTACAGGAGCAAAGGTTTCTCCATAGTCTTCTCCTTCTTCTTTTGCATATCCATTGCACACCAATCTGGCTTTGTTCCTAATCACTATGCCATCCTCATTTAGCTTATTTCTGAAAACCCATTTGGTACCAATGACATTTCTATGCTCCGGTCTGGGTACCAAAGACCATGTACCATTTTTCTCTATCTGGTCAAGTTCTTCTTCCATTGCCTTGATCCAGTCTTCATCTTTATGAGCCTCTTTGAATGATTTAGGCTCAAATTCAGAGATCATACATGAGTTTTCTCTGACCTTTCTTCTTGTAAGGATTGCTGCATCCTTATCTCCTATGATATGCTTAAGATCATGATTCAACTTGACATACCGAGGAATGGTCTTAATTGATTCCTCTTGTTTTTATTCTTCATCCTCATCTCCATTAGTATCAACATCTACATCTATTGGTGTAGGAACACTGTTACTGGTACTTGGTTGACTGGCAACCGGTTTCCAGAAGGTTACAACCGGTTCATTTATTGCTTGCTCACTATCAGTTTCCTCAGTTTTCTCAGAGGTTTCATCAACTCTTACATTGATGCTTTCCATAATTCTCTGAGTCCTATTGTTGAAACACTTGAGAGCTTTGCTCTTGGTGGAATATCCTAGGAATATTCCCTCATCATATTGCTCTGGTGTTCACTCCTCTTAATGTAACATTTGCTACCAAACACTCTAAAGTAGCTAACCACAAGTGTCTTATGGGTCTAATACTCATAAGGAGTTTTACCCTTACCTTTCTTGATGAGTACCCGGTTCATTGTGTAGACTACAGTGCTCACCGCTTCTCTCCAAAAGGTGTGAGCTACCTTTCCTTGAATCAACATGGATCTAGCTTCTTCAACCATAGTCCATTTATTCCTCTCTGCTAGGCCATTCTGCTGTGGAGTCCGGGGGGCAGACAGTTGCCTGTTGATGCCATGTTCTTCACAGTACTTGTTGAATTCACCGGAAGTGAATTCCCCTCCTCGATCAGTTCTCAGGCACTTGATCCTTTTACTGCTTTCCTTCTCCACTAATGCTCTGAAAACTTTAAACTTTACAAAGGCTTCAGACTTGTCTTTCAAGAATGTGACCCACATCATTCTTGAGCAATCATCAGTGAGAATCATGAAGTACCTATCACCCTGCACACTTCTAGTTTTCATAGGACCACACAAATTAGTATGCACAAGATCAAGCAAGTTGTCAGCAGTGAAAGATTTACCTTTAAAGGTTGAGGAAGACATTTTCCCCAATTGACACTCTCTGCACAAGGTATTATCCTGTTTGCTTAGCACCGACAACCCTCTAACTGCCTTGATCTTACTAGCCTTCACAATGTTATCAAAGTTTACATGGCAGAGTCTCCTATGCTATATCCAGCTATCATCAAATTTATCCATAAGACATTTACTTATATTTGCATTTATTTGAAATAGGTTACCTTTGGTCTACATGCCGGTGGCCACCAATTCACCATTCTTTCCTTTGATTCTGCAAACTCCATTCTTGAATTCCAGAGTGAGGCCACTGTCATTCAGCTGGGAAACACTCAGAAGGTTGTGTCTGAGACCATCAACCCAATACGCATTGTCAACATTGCTCTTTCCATTCAGAGAGATGGACCCTCTACCTTTGACCATGCATGGTGCATCATTGTCAAAGCGAACCATACCACCATCATACTCTTCCAAGGATAGAAACTTGCTCCGGTCACTAGTCATATGGTGAGAACAACCACTGTCAATGATCCATTCATTGGAATTATTAAACTGGGAGACAAGAGCCTTCTTGTCTGACACATCTTCCTTGACAACAACAAATATAATATCTTCATTTTCTTCATCCTCTGACTCCTAATCTGTGACACCTTCATCGACTGCCACAAAATAGTTTCTTCGGTTTCCTCCTTTGAATTTCTTGAACCTTTCCGATTTATCGTTGTTGTCGCCATTAGGACAGTTTACAACAATATGTCCTATCTGGTTGCAAGAAAAGAATTTCAAAGGTAGCTTATCTCTTTATTTGCCGGTTCCTTTAGGAAGTTTCCTGGCAAGGAGAGCTTCAAATGCCATCAGAATCTCCTCATCATCCATTTGTCTGCTCTGTCTTGGTTCACCACTAGTGCTAGCTTCTTTTCCTTTTCTGGATGGTACAACATAAGCTTTAAAAGTTGATTTAGTCTTTTGAACACTACCATCAAAACTATTTAGCTCATAGGCTGTCAACTTTGCAATGATGGAGTCTAGGGATACCTTAGTCTTGTCTATTGATCTCAGTTCCTGAATAGCAGCAACCCTTATTGCATAGACCGACAATAGGGATCTCAGGACTTTGCTTACCACAGTGGAATCTTCTATTTTACCACCTGCACTCTTGATATCTCTAACAATAGTTTTGATTCTTATTCCATACTGTTGAATGGTCTCACCTTCAACCATCCACATATCTTCAAACTTCCCTCTAAGGCTGTCTTCCTTAGTTTGTTTTACATGCTCATCACCGCCATAGATATTTTCAAGAGTATCCCATACCTCTTTGGGATTTTCCTTATCTTGGACATCAATAAACTCAATGTCAGATAAACTACTAATTAGGGCTTCCATGACTTGCCCATTCTCCTACATCTCTCTCTTTTGGTCATCGGTGAGAGTACCGGTAGGGGCAACATAGGCATTCTCAACATAACTCCAATGTTAAGCACCCATGCTTCTGATGTATATCTTCATTCTGTCTTTCCATATACTGAAATTTTCTTTGTTAAACTTTGGACCTTCCCTCTTCATCATTAGACTAGGATCTTTACCTCAAGCGGTTAAGCTTATAACATAGAGGACCTGGAGGATGCTCTGATACCAATTGATAACTCAATGATGAAAGAATAGTACCAAATAGGTACTGAGAGGGGGGGTTGTATCAATACAAACAAAAATACACTCTTAAACCAGTTTGTCAGCAGAAACTATGCATTGACAGACAAACAGTAACACCGGTCCTACAACAGAGTACAACCGGCAAAAACCTAGAATAGCTAAGACAAGCATAAACCGGTTGATACCTATCTTCTCATATACTCCAACATTTCATTTCCATTTCACCCTAATACATGAACAAGTAATCCACCATCAAAGATATACATATGAGCAGCTAGATCAACATGATTTACTGCTTGACAGAAAACAACAAAGCATCACATGAGGAAGACATCACACATAACACACATATTTTTCATGTGGAAACCCAATTGGGAAAAACCACGGTGGGGATGAATACCCACAAGCTTGTTTTTGAACTCTTTAGAAGTCTGCTTTGTTAGGAGCCTTGTCCGGTTAAAGATTGATACAATAGGTTATGTTTGGAACCGATCCTGTTAGGGATCACTTGGTTAAGGGATGTTAAGAATACCCGGTTAAGGGTTAAACCCTGTTAAAGGTTACCTTGTTAGAGGATTTCAAGAACTCAATTGTTTTTAGTCACCCTGTTAAAGGATTTACAACAAGCCAGTTAAAGCTACCCTGTTAAGGGATTTTCCAACTGTTGAGGTGGTTAGAGATCAACATGTATTACAATGATCTGGTAACAACACTCAATGCCAATGCAGATCCACTTAAGCTCCTCTTCACCTTCTGCACTTACACTCTGTAGGTATCACTTTTCTCATTTTGGTCTAGCAAGAATTATGTATCCCTTCTCTTGGATACACACACACAACTTTTGCCAACAACTTCAGAAAGAATCACAACATCGACCTTATAGGAAAACAGATAGGTCAGTAGCATAAACCCTAAACCCTAAAACCTGTTACGTTAAGGAATTCAAACGGTTCAATCCTGACCGTTGAGCACACTGCATAAAATGCAACAGTCTTGATCCAATCTCCATCGTCCATTTTCCATTGATTTCATAGCGGCTGATAACCCATCATACGTTATCACCGTTTACAGACTTCGCACATTCCCGAGGTAGATAGGAACAATTTCCTTCATGTAAGATCCTTCACACGCACAAGGCTTACGTGGCAACATGATCTGTTCTTCGTTACCATGCTAACTCATCATGTAAAGTCACCGGTTGAGCCACACAGGCTTGAAGCACTTCAACCGGAAACCCTGAAGTTGAGAGTACCAACTAGTAGTCATACCACGCTTCCATGTGCCAGTTCCCATAACCATATGCCGGTTCACCTTGAACAAACACACCACTTCACTTTGGCACAAATGCCGGTTCACAGTGTTATACTGGTTCTTACATATGCCGATTCTCACCTCTAAAGATGTTATACCGGTTCTTACATATGCCAGTTCTCACCTCTAAAGCATATTGACATCAATGACAACATACAATGTCATTATGTCCTCATACTGGTTCACATAATGCCAACATGAGCATCCATCATATGGTTGCAAGTTTATGGTATGTATTGGTTCACATGGTTTATATCTTATACATATGATAAGGTCACTATGGTTGATATTTGTATTCTTGTATGATGATTTGGCCTATTTTCCATTATTGGGAGTTTGAAGAAAAATTTTAAGTGTTGTGATAGTGAGCCTTTCTTATGATTGACGTTTAATGTCTTACTTTGCATCTTATCGCATTACACTTTTTGTTTTTGTTGTTCTGGAGTTAAGCTTGGTGGTGTCTTATGTACAACATTGATAGATATGTTCATGTAGATTTGAGGTGATGGTGCGGTGGATCTATGCCATGTTTTGTAGGTTTGTTTGTGCCTCGATTAATGATTTCTAGCATGTTGTTGTTACATAGTCTGTCAAGTCTACATAACGATTACTAGCTTAGTGAGTTACTCCTTTTGTATAAAAAATTGACGACTAATCCTTTCAGGAGATTATCATAGAATGACTATAGTTGTCTTTCAAGTCTTCATACTGGTTCACATTATGTGTTGGAGTTCTCTCATGTTGTTTGGAGGCATTTCGATAAGAAGTTTTTGATTTTTAGAGTCGACTAGGTATGTTTTTGGTGGTTCCTAACCAATTCTATTTGTGTTGGAGAATTTTTGGAGATGTGTAATCATTTTGTTGAGGCCGACTATGATTTGGAACCTATTTTGTTGATGATGTATTGTGTTTGGTCCTATTGAACTAACCTAATTGATGTTTTTAATGGTGTGGAGGATATATAAGGAAGTATAAACCATTTGTGATGACTCATATAAATACATATCTTGATAGAGATGTGAGAGTTGATGTGAAGTTACATATTGTGCAAAGTAAGACAACAAAGGTATATAAAGCGTGTGAAATCAATGTGACAAACTAATTTTAAGCTATAAAGATGACTTCACTATCAACATTTCTGAGATGCCTCTTCTACAACAATTCACCATATCTTGTTCATTGTGATGCTAATTTATCTTTCCCTAAAGAAGTGGTCTTCAATCTGTAAGTCACTATATCTTTCCCTAAGGCAATGCGTCTTAGCCTGCAAGTTCAGGTGGTAGTGAATTTCTTTGGCAGTAAGCCTAAAAATAGACATTGTAATACTTATTTCATATATAGTGAGTTGGTCCTCACCGTGGTTTTTCCCTATTTGGGGTTTCTGCGTAAAACTATTGGTATCCTATTGTGATGAATTCTTTGTTTTGTTCTTTATTTTTGCAAACCTAAATTTAATGTTTTAAGAATTAATGAATGGATTTATTTTAGTTTATGCCAATTCACCCCCCCTCTTAGCATCTGGAATGTGTTCAACATGGATCCCTTCATATATGATCATGGATATTCACATGCATTGGTGTGAAATTCAACAAACTGCCTTTGATTGAAACTACTCTCACCATTGACCATGCAATTGACATTATGCACATGTCAACAAAACAACATTTAAGCTAGATCGTGAGAAAGTGTAAGGTATGTGGAGACTTATATTTTAGGAATAACATGTTGGCACATCCTCTTGATGAGAACTCATAGGTTGATAAGAGGCTTGATGGAGATCTATAAAAGGATACAGAGTCCCCAAAATGGGCCACACAATTTATAGCCCCTTTTTGCTTTCATGAATTTCTAACATGAGGGAAGGCAACTCCATGATGATACACACTAGCTACATAGAGATTGATCAAGAAATAATCAAGCTATTTTTCTCCAGCATTGATGAGCTTGTTGATAGGTTAGTTTGCAGTCATGAAAAGGAAATTTTTGGTTTATACATGATAGATCCAACAGAGGTCAACATGACCACCAAAGGGTAATGGACACATTCACCAAGTTGTTGTTTCACTAAACGCCTGAAGACCAAATGGAGATACTCACCCCAATAATTTTGATGCTAAATGAAGGTAATAAAAATGCATGTTATTTCAATGTTCAAGACTTTGCAACTAAGCTAGGTATATACTATTGGGTTTCAAGGTACAAGTAAAGTGGAGGATTCATGAAGAATGAAACACCCCAGACTCTAGACACCAATGGAGAAAAGTGATTAGGCACCATTTTGGGTGAGCACATGATATGTAAAGACTTCTATTTGGAGTTTTAATTAGTAGTAACTACAACCTTATTCAAAGGTGATTTGACATCTATTGGAGACTATGCTTAGTCTACCTTGGACTAGTAATGCTTGAAACCTAATTTTTCAAGGTTACCACTAAGTAGATAATATTATCATGAGTTGAGGATCTGTGGTGTTTCCACTAAAATATTTCAGGGAGAAATGTTGTTGTATTATAGGATAGCATAACATGGGTAGGATGGGATGATTGATCTCCAACAAAGCATGAGGCAGTTGGGTTATGATTAGATGGTATCCTTAGATCATAGTGAATGCACTCCTAGGAAAATGATGGACATAATTTCCAATCCTAATATTTTTGTCATCATTATTAATAACCACACCATTACTTCATTGGAATTCACGCAAGTGGTTTTGTAGGGATTTATTACTATGGTAAAGAGAAATTTACTATTAGTAGATTCTAAAGGAGATTTCTTAGTTTGTGTATGACTATTTGCCACTCTTATAATATTCACATGTCTGACTTCTGCACAAATCTATCAAACTTAAAGGCATTATAATACTATAATAGTGTTAGTTTGATATTTCATGTTATATGCAACAGTGGAGTGATACATTTTGAGAGGTTTTCTTTGCGTGGTAATGTTAATGAGAATATTTTGTCATGGGGGGCAATCACTCCAACCATCCTAGCTCTGATGTGGATAAGGTGAGTGAATTGTGATGATTTATTTCTAGCTCAAGGGTATAGTCATGAAGCTCAACTAGATATTTGGGACCTTTAAATTACATAAGAAGAACAAGTGGGAACAACAACATGCCAACATAATAGATGGATACATGGAATGTAAAAACTTGTATGTCATAGGAGAGTTCAACATAATATTGTAATATGCCAAGGATACATCATATGCAAGAGTCTACTGTAAAATTGAAACCCAAGAGAGATGAGGTTGAAATCCCAAGCATTAAAGAAGGGGATCCTATATTGGTCATGATGGACTTGACCATTGGGTGACAAACTATAGTGTCGTAAATTGTACACCCTTGCTATGGTGGTACAATGTCACACTTAGGTTAGCACCCGCCTTAGTGTGTCTTCCATCTTGCATTTCTTATTTCCCTTTAAGCATTTAATTAATTAATTAAATTAAATCTAAAGTCATATTTCATCACTTCATACATTATAAAATTGGGCGCTTTACCCTAAGTGTGCCCCTTTTTTATTTTATTCCTCCAATAAATCATTTAATCATAAACCCTAATTATGTCCTATTTCAACTTTTAAGGCCCGATTTCACATATCAAAACACCTCGAAATCAGCTGTAACTTTGGGATTCGCTCTAATATCATCATATCTAACGACTCTGAAAATTTGGTGAAAAGTTGGTCCGACCGTGGTGGGAGTGCACATGGTCGACTTTTTTCTCAAAATTTCGGGAGCATAATTCTATGATATTATAATGCTTAACCCCAAAATATTGGCGGGAAATTCAATTCATAGGTCGGCCTAAAGGAGGAATTAAGTCGAAATTAAGATCTAGGGTTTCATACATAAGAGCTCTCTTTCTTCATTTGAAGGCAACTAAGAACTATCTATCTATCAGATTTGAGAATCTAAGAGCAGGTTTTTGGAGAACAAAGAGCCTTCTACATGTACTGAAAGAGAAGCCTATGTGGAGTCTTCAACAACATTCAACAACATTCATCAAGCATTTGTCAAGCATTCATCATCAATTAGGAGCCTTGAAGACATTGAAGAATAATAAGAGATCTAGTGGCAATATCTCTCCCTTGGGGATTGGTATGATTTCATGTTACTTTCATGTCTTTGTATGAGCTTCTTTACATCAATTTGCATATTTACATTCATGATTTATATCATTTAGCATATTTGGTTTGAAGCATTGCTATTTACATTTAGGGTTTACTCTCATGCGTAGGGTAGCTCTAGTTTCTTTCATTTTAGGATCTTGCATACACACAAGGTTGTAGCACACACATTTTCAGTACATTATTGACTATTTGTGGAGGTGGAAATCACCAACACAAGGGTTTGACTAAAGAAAACCCTATATAGACACTCAAAACCCTATTTTTAGTTGCAGGTACAGGTATAGGATTTGATTGTCGCTGCAATTCTCAGGTTCGACAAAGCACACATACACAGTCCTGAAGATCAAATTTGAGCAGAAATCACTAGGACAAGGGCATGGTGCCCCAGTCCTCTCTGGGCACCCTGGTCCTCTCTAGGTGCCTTGGTCCTTTCTGGGCTTCCTGGTCCATCCAGTTTCAGGTGAAATTTGGCAAGGTGGAAGCTCAGAACATCAAAATTGCATCCTCCTAGTTGCAGCTTTATGTCAGATCATTAGGGACAATGGCGTGGCACCCTGGTCCTAGTCAGTTTGGCTCAGTTTGCAGCATCAGGGACACATCCAAAATCCCCCCCTTTCATGCTTTCAATATCCCTGTTTCAGATTTGCAGGTTTGTTCAATTTTGAGTTCATTTATTCTTCATTTTTTATCTCCTAGCCTACTTGATCATTCAAACCCTAGATTTTCTCATCATTTGCAACAAGAGGAATATAAACCATAAGAGATAATCCTTGGCTCTCTCTTTCCTACAAGAATTAGCCAAAGTGATCTATCTTCCTAGGCTCTTTCGTATTCCCAATGTGTTGGCAAAAGTGAGATTAGGTCCTAGTCACTAGTCTCGCTTTTCCCGCTCCCACACAAACATAACTTCTTTGAAAGTTGAGATGCTTGAACCATATTGGTGTTTGGTCTAATGTGGATGAGCTCAAATTTATGCTCCTAAGGTGACCACCAAATGAAACAATTGTAAGATGGAAGCTTCTTATGGAGAACCACCCACTTCACATAATGATGAGGAGTCTCGGTTGCAATAGACATGATCCAAGGGCCACTTTGAGTATGATTCTAGATTTTAGTTTTATTGTCCTCAATATTTGTAGCATTGCACGCAACTCCCTTGCAACCAAAGAAAAAATTTTAGTCACATGGTGGGGATTACAATCCATTATATTTATAATTCAAAGAAAATAAATGTTGCAATGTCACAACCATGTTATGATGCTACTACTAGTTGTACCTTCCTTGAGCAGTGATAAGTCTTATAACACCAGCTTGGAAGAGGTGAACATCATAGTTGAAATACATTGGTCATATTTGTTTGAAAAGTAAAATGTAGAGGTAAAGTTCAAGGGAGAGGAGACCATACAAGTGTGTTTAGCCATAAGATTGAGTAATCTTTAGTCAGATGCTAATATTGGAATATTTTCAAGAATTCTATGGCTGTTCCCAACTTCTATGCTACTGATTTCTGCAAGGGATTATCAACATTGTAGCTTTTGTATCATTTTAATATTGTTGATTTCCTAGAAAATAATTATTTCAGCTATTGCAAAGATTTTTTTGGATAAATTCGAAATAATTTTACCGATTACAACTTCATTCCACCTTGTATGCAAGCTAAGTGGTCCAAACTCATAAGGGTTCTTGCCTATAGGACGATGATAGGATCCACTAGAACTCAAGGGAGCTATCATCATACTCGTATGGAGGTCAAAGTGGTGCAACGAAAACATGGTGGTAAATACATAGAACAACACTTGGTCTTATGATATTTTATGGATCACCAACATATGATAATTGGTTGTTTGGATACTACTTGATCTAAGTCAAAGATGGGAAGGTACAAGATCCATATTAGATGATCATTACTATATGATTCATATTACTGATAAGGAGACATTTGAACATTTGGGTTTACATATGACTCTCTGGCAAAAGATGCATCATTTAACAAGTACGAGCTTTGGACTCTATGAATAGTACATCATGATTCAACTAATTAGCACACAGATACTTAAGCATCCTTTTGCATTACTTGAAGACAAGCAATCTTAGGGAGGGAGGATTTATCATGTCCTCTTTTCAAAAATCAAAGGAAATATTTCTTTCTCAAGGAGATGTTGAAGATCGGGGGTTGGGACTATTGAGTGACTCATGCTAAGGAGATATTAGAGATTGGAGATTGAGATTGCATCTTGATTCATGCTTGAGAATTATCAAAATTAAGGTTTATGCCTAATGCATGCCAGGGGATGTCAGAGTTCAAAGATTGAGCATGTCACTTGACACATGCTGAAAATATGTCGGACATCATGGTTTAGAGATACATACTGACCTATGTCAGACCAAGAGAATGGAAGAACTCAATGATGCATTGGGGGTTAGGGGTTGAATCTATTGTCCAACTTGTAACAAGTCGAGAGATAAAGGACTATTTGGCCAGGGTGATGTTGGAGTTTGATTATTAGAGTGTTGCTTGATACATGCCAGAGGGTTGTTGTAGAACAAGGATCAAAGTTGTTGTTCGATGCATAGTAGAGATTCATCGAAGGTTGGGCATCAAATATATTTTTTGATGTGTGCTAGGATCTATTGAGGATTGAGCATGTTACTTGCATCAAACTAGGAAACTATCATGTATGGAGGAACAAGGGTACCTACCACCTGACACATGCTAAGGAGAAATTAGATGACAGGGATTGAGGTTGTAGCTTGATGAATGCCAAGTTAGAAGGGAAGGAAAAGTCTAAAGCTCTGACTAGAAATGCATGTAAGACTTGTAAGGCCGACTTGTAACCTGACATGTAGGATTCAAATTTGAGCCATGACACCATTTTGGGTCTAAACTGACTATTTTGGTCTTTTGTGTGAAGAGTATATAAAACTAGTGAAGTATATAAATTATGGGCATCTGCTATGTTATTATATTTGCTAATCACTTTTTGTGGACAAAAATATATGGGAGACTACGATTAGTGGATGCTCACTGCTTGTTGGAATCAAATGACAAAAACCCTTTGGTTGTTTAGGGAATTCTCACTTAGGGAGTGTGTTGGAGCTTTATGTTGGAGTTGAGAAATACAACACCACAAGAGTCCAAATGATCTCTGCAAGCTGAATAACCTGTTACAAGGAGAAACAAGGAAACAAATAACAGATAAAACAAATACACAGAAAATATGCTCAAAAAAATGAGAGCTCAATATTCACAAAAATGTGTAATGTGATAATCCTTACAATACAATGAAAATAATAAACCTCTAATAGGTCAAGAAACCCTAAAAAGGAAAACCTAGGCTTGCACATAATAAGTAATAAAAGAATTAATTATTATGCACCTAAAGTTAGCTTAAGTGTAAAAGAGATAAAGGGAACTTAAATAATTAAAAAAATATTGTTTAATTAATCAAGTAAATACTCGAATACTCTAACACCCCCCTTTAAGCTAGACTTAGGGAGAAGCTAAAACCTAGAACAACTATTGAAAGCAAGAAAGATGGGTCTCGACAACAAGGTTTGATCAGGTACCCAAATACAACCAAATCTTTATGAACCGGAGAAATAGAGAAAACCACGTGGGAACAAAACTCTATTCCAAATAGAGATGGAAAAAGCAAGAAGAAGGACTGAAAAAACCTCCAAACAAGAATCTTCCAAAAAGATAGGAACAAGAGAAGATAAGAAGAATCACTGAAGCATGAAGAACCTGCAAACACTGTCGAAGAATAACTACTGATCTGAAGAACCTCCACTAAAATAGAACATGACCAGGTAGAGAAGACTGTAATCTGTATGAGTGCCCTCAAATGACACTACTCGAATCAGAAGGCAAACAAAGGCAAACAACTAAACTCGAAGATACAGATGGTATGAAACACCAAATCTTGAAGAACTGATCAATCGAACCAAGGAAGCATTAGAACAACATGACAAACCTCCCCATAATGCTGAAAAGGGAGAGGGACAGGTAGATTGAAAAGAATGGCCAACAGGAACTGCACGACGAAGAACCAGAAACATCGAATGCGCAGAGATAGTACATAGTGTCGTGGAAGGAACACTCACTTGACACACAACATGAGGCGAATGTCATGGAAGGAACACTCACTAGACAAAGATAGATGGAAAACAACGCAAAAATCAACCCCCTCATGGCACTTTATAAGTAGTGCATGTACAATAAGACACAAGATGTGCAAGATCCCAAGTAAACAATGCATGATGACACTTTATCTCACTGTGTTTGTATAAAAGAAGCTACAATGATAAGAAGAATGGAAACAGAAAGGAGAACCAAAATAGAGACATCCTACTAAGAGAAGAGATCTTACGACCTGAAACAACCAAGATATCCACCAGAGTGCTAAAAGACAAAAAAATTGAATAAAATATTCCTAGAGCAGAATCTGGAAAGAAAACCCATATGGCTGGAAAGTATACAGAACAAACTTTCCAACAATATAAAGTTTTCGGAAAACGGAGTTTGGATGGATGCTCAAGTGATGTCTCCCGGAGTGCAAAAAGGAACCTCTATCTTTAACAGAAAAACACACTATCAAAAAAGCAAAATCAAAAGTTCAAACTTGGATAGAGCTTGGAAAGAGCTTTCTGACAATATAAGATTTGTTGAAAAACGCCTACGTATGACCAAGTTACGACCAAAATAAAAAAACCTCTTTTAGGGCATAAAAAGGGTAAATTTTATTTATTTATTTATTTTTTTTGACGTAAATTTTCTGACGCGTTTGTAGGTACAGTCGTACGGATTTTTGTGCCTCAAAAAACGTGTCAATAAAAAATCATGCCCTAGATACCCCTATCACCGAAAATAGGCAAATTATATATCAAAATTCATGGAATCAACCTTCTGAATCCAACTGTGAGGTTCTTTTGGCACCAAAATGTACCAAAAAATTAGCTACCTCCATAAATGGAAAAAAAAACAACTGCACAAACCCCTGAAAATACAGATCTGAAAAACAAGTCCCAAAATCACCCAGAGGCTTAGGAGTAAAAAAATGGTCAAGTTTTACATGACCATAGGGGTTTTTGGGCCTTCAGAGTACGATGGTGAGGTTCATTCATGTCCAAAGTGCTCAGAAAAAAAACATTTCCCTAGGTGCATAAAAAAAACTTCTAAAAAACCCCAGATCTGCTTCCAAGGCAAAAAATCTCAAAACAAGAACAAATAGCTGCAGATCTGAAACTCTAATACCATGTTGGAGTTGAGAAATATAACACCACAGGAGCCCAAATGATATCTGCAAGCTTAATAACTTGTTACAAGGAGAAGCAAGGAAGAAGGTAACAGATAAAACAAATACACAAAAAATATGCTCAAATGAATGAGAGCTCAATATTCACAAAAGTGTGTAATGCGATTAATCCTTACAATACAATGAAAAAAATAAACCTCTAATAGGTCAAGAAACCCTAAAAAGGAAAACCTAGGCTTGCACATAATAATTAATAAAAGAATTAATTATTATGCACCTAAAGTTAGCTTAAGTGTAAAAGAGATAAATGGAACTTAAATAATTAAATAAATATTGTTTAATTAATCAAGTAAATACCCGAATACTCTAACACTTTAAAGAGTGACAATAAATTTAAGTAGTTTCATTTGAACTTGTTACTTACTTTGTAATGACTATCATAGCAGTCCTATTGGCTATAGAAATCATAACTATATCAATATAAGTTGTTTCCAGTGTTTGATTCATTTTATCCAACTTTGTGTGATTGTCAAATTCATTATGAGTGTTGTTAAGTACAATTAATTGTTGTTGTTTTGGATATGTTTGGTGAAGGTTCTATTTATATTGCAAATTTGTTGGTTTCCATTAAAATTCTAGGAAGGGACATTACAAGGCATTGATGTATGAGCACAAAAATATAAAAATTAAAAATTAAAATGTATGAAATGCAACATTTATGAAACCTAATGCCAACAAACTTGATAAAAGGGAGACTCACAACAAATAGTTCTAGATAAAAATTTCAAAGTAGAAAGTAAATGGAAGATATGATAAATAAGGATCACAACATACATGGCTCAATACAAAATGCCAACAAAAATACACAAAAAAAATATTTGATATATTTTTTGTCAATATGATGAGAGTGGTTGCTAACTACTCCATGATTCACGTAATCTTGAAACATAGAGAAGACACAACACATCAAATAGATGTTCAACAAAAGTGATATGAACTCCACAATACATTCTCAGATTCACTTATGTCAGCATGCACCCCTAAAGGTGCAGTTCCTTCATTCGCATTCTAATTAACAACATAAAAAAACACATGATAAAAGGAAAACATGTAAATATCAATATATAAATATATCAATGAAAATCAAAGGATCAAAGTCTCAACCAATGATGTCAGAAGAATATTCTCCTAATAAATCGCCCTCATCTCAACTATATCTATTCTCACTATCATTAAGTAGATGGATCTCATCATAAAGATATTAGGAATAGGTGTTATTGCTGAATTTTATTTTTTAACCCATAACTCTTATTTCCTTGGAGATTGCTCTAGATGTGTAGTTTAAACTTTCTAGCATAAGATTCTTTCTTAGATATTCATGAAGTAGTAGTACCCTTTGAAGATGAAGCAAATATCGATGTATTAGCCTCTATTCCTTTTCCTTTTTTCATTCTTTTGTAGCAGATAAGTATTAGGCTACTCATTAAGATCTATTGGAGACCTAAACATCCAATCCTATGTACTTGAAATATAGGATGATCAAATTGATGTACCTTGGGCATTATATCTTACCAATTTCTTTGAAATAAGAAGGGGCATAAACAAATTTGATTTTATCATTTTAAGATTAGTATTAGGATGTCTTATAAATAGTTAATTTTTCTTTTCATTTTCATGCCAATTTTCTCCCTTACAAATCATTTACATACCATTAAAAATAGTTTATTTAGATATTAAAAAAAACACTTTTATTGTCTTAAAAAAAGCATCCAAAGTAAAATTACTTGATTCACAAGAGTCTTGCATGTATCTCTATCAATTTTAACCACTTTACCCCATGAGTACTTTTAATACATTGATAAAGCATAGAAGATATTGCTTTAGAATAGCGTCGATGATCTACCAATTCGAATGTTGAATATTTGAATAAGGAATAGTAAGACATAAAATTTGCAATTCTTTTGGACCAATCTCTAAAGGTAAACTAATGTGTCACATAGTTTCAATCAATATTACATTGTCATTATAATATACTCATAAATATGGATAGGCATGTTGCTAAATCAGATGATTAAAATGAAAATTCTTCTCTGCAAACATTGGATTAACATACATTAAATATATAACATGGTACTCCACCCATATACACTCAATGACCCATAATAATTATTATATAAAATCTAATTATCAAAAGAGTAATCAATGGAATAGAAGATGAAAAACTATCTTTACCATAAATCATGCCCACAAAAGAATTCATAGCTACATATGATTGAAAATCAAATTCATGCACACCAATGTTATCTCTATCTACATGTGTCATTACTATCTTGATGCTCGTTGGAAGTCTACATTGCTAGCATGATTTTGTGATGAAAAATGATTCGTATAAATTTGTAAATTTTGATTAAGAGACACAATGATTTCTTCCATTGTCAACACCTTTTGCACGTATATTATTATTATGATTTACATCATATACTATATGCTTCAAATCCATACAACTCCGATGTCCTTTAACTCTTTGATAATTACAAAATACATTTTCAGTGTATCTTTAGGTAGCTCTCTACATGGATCTAATGAACAAAATACATTCCCAATGTATCCTTTAGGTAGCTCTCTATATGAATCTAATAGACAAAAAGAAGGAGAGTAACCATATCTATAGTAAGTAACCATATCTAATACTTATGAAGCTTTTAGTAGAAACACTAGCCATTTGATGGGTACACACTTACTCTCCATTCTAGCCTTTTTAAAAATATTTTTAAAAATGAATTTTATTAGAGTAGGAAAACAAGAGACATAATAAGAGACCCATATTTCAACACAATAGAATCTAATTTTGATTCAATATTAATGTTCTTACTGCACGAGAAGATTATATATTTGTGCCAAAATACTATTATAAATAATGAACTATCTTAATATCAAATACAAATTGATATAATTTAAGGAGGAATAATATATAATAGAAATTAACAAGCTAAAGTGCTTGTATTTTATTTATCATTCATGTTTCCAATCCTACTACATGATCCAACTGGCGATGAAAAAAGGATCTATGAACAAGAATGCTCAAAACACAAGAAAAACCTAAATGAAGAGAAAAAATATTGGGGTTTGAATATGAGTTACAGCCACAAACACAACTCAGAGATTTTATAATGCAGATTTGGATCTGATTATAGAGATTTTTTAAAAAATAAAACCCGAATCAGTCACTCTGTGTGGGCAGGACACAAGAAAAAGAATGAGACAGACAAACAGAACGAGACAGACAAAGAGAAAGGTTTTGTGATTACTGCTCACAGCTTTGGAGTTCATGGATAAGGGCTTTTTCCAGCCATTGTTGAGCCTCTGTGATGAATGAGGGGCTGAGTCTGACCATCATAACACAGAACTCATTTTCGTCCACAACTCCATCGCCATTGAGATCAGCAGCTGCAATCATTGCTTGCAATTGATCTTCATTCATCGCCTCAATCCCCAAAACACCTGAATTTCTCTTCAAACTCTCCAAAGTTATGACTCCTTTCTCTGCATCTGCCAAAAGACGAAAGCCATTGCAGAGCTCCACCATGAACTCCTCTTCCCCCAACATATCTGCCATCATTGGCAAATAATCATCAAACCCAATAATCTCTTCCAATCTTTTAGTCGATTTAGCCATGACCCAATTTCAAATTCTGAAACTTTCTCTCAGAAATTGAATGGCCCTGATCTTTCCCATTCTTCAGCTCTTAAATAAGGCAAATTGGGTGCTACAAACTCGGGAATCTACATAAATTAGAGAAGTTTCATGGAAATTACCTGAACAAGAGAAGAACATTGTGGAGTACGAGCAGTTGGAACTAATTTAAAGAAAGCGCCACAAAAAGAGAGCTTCCTAGAAACTGCAGTGCAGGTTCCTTTGTAAAAGAGTCCTTTTCAAGCCACATCTTGCAGACACTTGGATGAAACAGAATCATAAAAGACTGAAATATCATGCTTCATGAAAGTAGGAGATCATTAAATACATTTTTCATTAGACATCCGTAGATTTTAAAAAACTTTTATTTAGTCGGTAGATGGTGGGTAGCTGGTGTATATTTAGTTTGATGTTTTTGATTTAAATAAGTAGCAAAATAGAAGACACACCTATTATGGTTTCAAAAATGTTTGTGTTATTGACACTCCTCAAAAATCACGATCGTCGCTTTCGTGATCAACTTCAAAGTTTTATATTTGATGTGCACGAGGAACCTCATTGTGCTGGTCAAGGAGGGGGTAGGGTATACTTTTCATCACCATGTGAGTTTGAGGCATTTTCTTTTGGTTTCAACTCACGCCTAGAGGAGATCGACTATTGTGTGTTATGCAACTTTTTGTGGTACATTAGTGTGTTTTTGGAGCCAGAATAGCCGCCGCCCAAAATAAAGGTGCTGACCCTACATACAAATAGTTCGTAGGCAGCAAAAAGAAAGGCAGAAAAACAAGGGTGTTGATCCTTAACAAACTCAGGTTAGACAAGCCTTTAACAAGAAGCCAAAAGACCACTGTTAAAAGCTTGCCAAATTAGCAACAACCAAAAAACCCAACTCAAGAGTGGGGAGAAACACCCAAAACTTGACACAAAGAATTTTGAGGGGGGGGTTGGGGGGAAGACTTACCCTTCCTCCTGTGACAAACAACAGTCCAGACAATACTATTATTAGGAACATCATAAGAAGAATTAAGCTGGGAGATCCCCATAGAGTTTCTGTTTGCAACAAGAGCAGATTGTTGCTGCAAAACAACATCAGGAGTAGATCATTGTTGTAGAATAAGATCAACAAGTGTAGGAGCCTCGAGGCTAGACGAGGCGACCTCAACAACAGTAAGAGGCACAACCTCATCTCGAGAGGAGACATCATCCTCTTGTGAGGAGTCATCAGAAACATTAGAATTTGAAGCCTTAACAGTCAAGTGATCAACAATAGCATCTTTCCACCAAGTAGCAACACCTTTGTGGCGTGAGAGAACAATCTAAAGCTGAGTGACTCGGAGATGCCTGCGAAAGGGGAGGCCCTCATAATCCAACGATTGAGTCTATTGGTGTAAATAAGTATTCATCTTGGATATTATTACACCTTACTTAAGTTTACTTAGGAAATGCATTTCATATTAGTTTGGGTATGAGACACTTGGGTGTTTGTGCCACATTGGGATTGTGTGTGTAGGAGAATTTTCACCTTTTATGGTGTTGGTCTTGTTGTTACACTCCACATTCAGTGGGTGATCCACCTCATGTGGAATATTATATTGTTTCTCCTACCTACCCACACCTATTTCCTACCTACCCTTGTTTGTTATTGAGCCACATATCATGTTTGTGTGCTCACATATCCATATAGCCTTGCCTATATAAGCAAGCTCATCTACATTGTATGTAACTGAACGCTTGATGATCCAGTTGATTAGTATTTCATCTTGATAGAATACAATTTATTCCTATCATCTATTTTGTTCTCTCTTATTTGTGCTTTCCATTGCCTCTTGATCTTGGCAAAATCTCACAAAGTCCATGGCCTATCCCCAACCATAAGAACCACATCCTCAAGGAAAGGCATAGAGATGTCAATGTCGATTAAAAAAAGGTAGAATGACCCATGGTAGTCGTGGAATCATCAACCTTCATGAATTGGTTTATAGAGTTACCAATGACCTTGTAACAAAATGATCCCAAAAACGAAGGGGAAGATTAGGAAGGTGAACCTATACCGAACGCACATTGCGTGGTTCGATAAAAGGGTTAAAAGAAGTTGTCTAGGGTTTGTGAGAGAGTGAGAGAGAGAGAGAGAGAGAGAGAGAGAGAGAGAGAGAGAGAGAGAGAGAGAGAGAGAGGGTGAACCCATACCGAACGCACATTTAATGGTTCTATAAGAGGATTAAAAGTTGTCTAGAGAGAGAGAGAGAGAGAGAGAGAGAGAGAGAGAGAGAGAAGGTGAACCCATACCGAATGCACATTGAATTGTTTTTATAAGAGGGTTAAACGAAGTTATCTAGGTTTGAGAGAGAGAGAGAGAGAGAGAGAGAGAGAGAGAGAGAGAGAGAGATAACTCCCCAAGCCCACAACTTGCCCAACACCAAGTCACAATCATGCGAAGAAGCAAAGGAAGCAATGAAAAAGCCTTTAGCACAAGGGTATAGCTCAATGCTACCATCAACCAAAGGCTTCCAGGAATCACCCACCCAACAATGGAGGTCATGGAGAGAAGGCCAAAATCTTAGTTTGATGTTGACTGTTCTAATAGTTATGTAAACTGATGAAAATATCTCTATCTATATGAGTTTGTGAGTTGGGTGTTTCTCAAGACTTCTGATGCTTTTGCCAGTATTACAGTAAGGGGAAGAGTATCATTATTTGTTGTGTTCGCTCCTTGCTAATCCAACCTTTCAATTACCAACTTTAAAGAAACAAAAAAATGATGATTACAAGTTCATTAATAAATTTTACATCTATCAATAGCTGTCCATTTTATCCCCACTAATTAGAATGTTTGGACTTTAATTGGAAGAGTTGTGCAACTTTATTGGTACCCACAACATTTGTGCACAAGTATTGACCATTTTTGAGGTGGTTGTAGTGCACGGTTATTGGGGCATCTTTAAGTAGGTATCAGGTGACACTTTGCAATGACCATTTTTTGACCGTTGCATGCATAATGGATCCCATAACATCCATTGTTACTACTCAGAAGTGAAAAAAATAGCTATAAGCAGTTAAGTTGCATATGAAGACAACAACAAAAAAATGTTGATATCCAATGTACAGTTTAGGATCTGTGGGTGCATGAAGTTAGGTATAATGGCTACAGGTACGCTTCCCCTAATTAATGATATGTGTAAATTTTTGTTTAAAGTATTTATGTGTTATTATTATTTCATCAATTTTTAATTGATTGTAGTTAGGTGTCACTTCTACTTATTTAAGACTATCTTATAAATCATTTTTTCATGTTATGTATTGAGAAGATCTATGTATTTGTATTCCATCCATCCATTTTATGGTTGAGCTAATTATTTTAGTCTTTTTATTTTATAATAAGATATTATTTTGTTGTTGTAACTTGGTTCCCTCATCTAAATATAAGCTCGTGTGGTTTGTATTATTACAAAATTTTATATGGTATCGAAGCTTTATTGATGGTTAAAGCTTGTTCATTCTAAAGAAATACTTAGAGATTTATTCATGGTATTGGTGTGAAAACCTACTTTTGGAGCTTCTTGGGTCAAATTAAACCTCATCATTATGATCACAAGGGTAACAAACATAAGGAATGACTCTTAAATCATCAAAGTTTGAGCACTTTTAATTTGAGATTGAAAAACTCTATCTTTTTCCTTATCATGCAAATTATATATAATATGCAGGAATAAGTATTCTTCACAAGCCTATCACAAATGCATTGTATATTCATTGCATAGGTATAAAAAGAAATTGTGAAGTTACCCCATATGGGGCATCACTAGTGAGAGATCCTTGTGATCCCTATGTTGTAAGGTTCACCCTAAGGTCAAATCCTATAGGTCTACAAAATACCGACAAAGGGGTATCACCACCAACTAACATTTTAATATTACCAAAAAACAACTTACTCTTAGATAGTGGTTTCTCACATTGACAAAGGAAAGTTCAAACTCATATGAGTGGTTTTAGAAAATCAAAGGCAACTTTTGGTTAACCAGTTATAGTTTTAGAATCTCCATGACAATCTTCACATGATTATCGATTAACAATTCTAGTTTTCATCCATCTTCATAAAATATTTTGCAACTATTTCATTCATGAAAGCCCTACTAAACCAACCATGTCACTAGGTATATTCATCTATTGTACTGCTACATCATCAATCTATATTGTTCAATCAACATACAATTAAATGTCATGTCATCTCATTTGTATAAATGTTGATATTTGTAAGATCCTAGGCATATGCGTCTCATTTTGTAAAATGATACTATTATTGTACTTACTTATGAGGTTCTTTTTGGAATGCCATCGAGATGTATGCTTAATGTATTTTGGATTTGTACACAAAATCTACACCTTTTGCAAGTCTATGCTCAAGGCATTGATGGAAATATGTCAAAATCATCCCGAAGGAGATCTGGAGCCCTACAAAGGTGATGGAGCAACTAGAGATGAGAAAAATAAAAAATCCAATTTTTAGTGTTTCTCTATGATTTAGTAATTTGCATTTTTGGAGGCCTTCAGAGAGAAATCTAGGGTCAAAACTATCATCAATCCTTTAACTTGATTGCCAAAGGCATAGTGTTAAAGAATTGAAAATAGATCTTTTGAGGACCTTTCCTACGATGCAAGTGGTTTCAGGTTTTGAGCACCGAGTAGAGAGTTATGGCCCCACCAAGTTGGGACTACCACAAACCAAAGTAGGGCAGTTTCTAGTGAGAAAGCTTATTATTCTCCCAAAGGTGCGCAAGAGCACCACATGTCAACACCACATGATTTTCAAAAGAAAAAGGAAAAGAAGGCTCTAAAAGCTTCTCTAGCACACCACGTGTCCTAGATGTAGGCAAGTAGGAAAGGAAGAAAGGGAAGCTCGCAGTGAAGGCAAAAAAATGACACTTATCAACAAGGCGGAAGCTCAAGGTTGTTTTCAGCCTGATAAAAGATTAAAAACACACTATTGACTATTTTAAAAGTAGGAAGGCATGGGAAGGTGATGCATGGAAAAACCAAAAAGGTGTGAATGCAAACAAAATGAGAAGCCTGCGTGATCAAGCAGTTGCAACGAAAAAAGGGAATTTCCAGGTGGCGATATTGTCACACGCAAAGGAACAAAAATGATTAATCTCATGACAGTTGCAACAACCTCCATCATAACGGTCAACACTTGGCGAATATGCAAAAGCTTGTTCAATTGCGTTCACCATTTCAAATCAAAGAGGTTCTCTCTATATAAGCCATGGGCGCATTGTAAAAGGAGGTTCACATTTTTCACCAATTTTTAGTAGTCATAGTGGTAGAAGCATTTTCAATTCTGTCAAACCTTAACAGATGCTCCCTCACGGGTAGGATCTAAATATTTTAGACTGTGCCAAAATAACCTTTGTGATTTGTTCTCCTTAAACAATGAAGAGGATGTGGTGCTTTGTGTTTAATATTCCAGATTTGTTTATTTCTCGCTATTTCTAATCTTATTTCTTTAATTTCTAACTCTGTGGTTATATATCAGAATTTCAAATCATGTATGTGCTATTATGAGATTTGTGTAAATATTTTATGGTTATAGATTATGTCATGCATAAATGAAAGTGAACCTGGTTAAATTTTCGGTGTATTGTTTTAGGATAGGTTTGCAACTTGTTTTATTTCTGCATATTTCTATCCCTTTTCATCCCCTTAGAAATTCAAAGAGTCGGCTTTTGAAATCCTAGAGGTCGTTTCATAGGTCGCATTTGGGTCCCACGCCTGTGAAACTTCTCGACTTCCCTTTTAAAAGGCATTTGCCCATTTGGGGATCAACAAGATTCGTGTATGTAGATTTGAATATGCTTAGACACATTTTGTATGTGATACTATTATTGTACTTATCAATGATGTTCTCGTGGATTACCATCGAGGTGTATGGATAATGAATTTTTTTATCAAAGTATGTGGATTTGTGTATACCATATCATACATATTGATGGTATTCTTGTGGATTGACATTGAAGTACGTGAATAATGTATTTAGATTTGTGTATGTAGATTTGTATATGCTTGGACCCATTTTATAATTGATACATTATTATTACAAATGACATTCGTGTGAATTTCCATTGAGATGTATGTATAAGGTATTTTAGATTCATATATGTGAATTTGCATGTGTTGTACTTCTTAGTATTTCATCTTTCACTACTTTCACTCAATAAGTATAATATGTATGTGTATGCTAGAAATGTGGTGTCAACCTGCAAGAGGAGAAAAAAATTCAAACACACACATGAATCATTGCATTAGAGGTTAGAAATCCAAACAAAGAAAGTTAAATGAATCTAAACTCTTTAAAATCGTTCCATGTTCCTCTATCTCCAAAGATCTTCAAGATTCAAGGTGGCTCTCAGCTTGGAAGAGCACTTGATTCTTTAAGATGACAACCTAAAGAATGAGATTTAAATGATTCTAAGATCTAAATGGAATGCAACCAAGATCCTAGTGATGATTTAGATATGAAACTATATGATGATAGGATGCAAGATATTGATATGAAGCTTAAACTAGTATAAAAATGATACTAAGATGAAGCTAACATGATATGAGATTAACGTGATATATCTAAGATTATAATGCTATCAAAATGATCGAAAATGCTATTCTATCAAAGAGAGATAATATTCTTAATGTTATGAGACTATAAGTTTGATGCACAAAGACTTGATTATTTTGAAGAGGGAATGGGCTCTATTTATAGGGAAAATAGGGCAATGGAGGGTTGAGATTGAATAATCTCAACAAGGGCTAGGATTGAAAGTTAATCAATCCATGTTTACAATTCTCACCAATGAAATGGTGACAATTGTCAACGAAAGGTTGCTTGAGGGGAGATGAAAGAAACATTAAATGCTTGAGAAGACATGAAGGTTACCTTAGGAGGTAAGGGTATGGTTAGGTTAGGATTATCCAATGGATAAACTCTTATGCAAGGGTTAAAGAGATAACCAAGGTTAAAGCCATGAATGCTTGATAAGACCCTTGGGTTAGATGGGAGTTGAGTTAGAGAGAAAGTCTCTAATCATGCAAGAAGGTTGAGTGAACCATTAATGGTTAGGAAGACTTTGAGGGTTAACTTGTTGAAGACATAAAGCCTTTAATGGTTTTCAAAGGCTTTGAAGACTTTGAGAAGTGACTTCTCTTTGCTTAGGAATGTGACAATAATTCGAAGATGGATTAGGCAAAATTGGAAGTGATTAGAAGAATCTAGAAGGGGTTTAGGAGACAAGTGGGAGATGTAGGATTTTGTAAGTGGGTAGGGAAAATAGAATTTAATTAAAATAAAATTAATTTATTTCAATTGTGGTTGCAACTTGCATTTGTAGGATTTTGCAAGTGGTAGGATTTCATTAAATGTAAATTGAATTAAATGGGCTAGAAGGGGGATTTAATTAAATGTGAATTTAATTAAATGACTTAGATAGAAGAAGGGTATATTAATTAAATCTTAATTTAATTAATAGGCGATTAGAAGAATAGAGATATTATTTAAATCTTAATTTAATTAATTGGAAGAATTGAGAATAATTAAATGAATAAAATTCACTTTATTCATTGTGCAACTTTTAGGTGTCTACAATATGAAATAAATAACACATAAAATTTAAGATACCTATAGTAGTTTTTAACTAGACATGTACATTATTTTATCATTTAAACTTAATTTAACACTTTATTAAATTATGATTTTTTTATTATGCATTTGTAAATATGAATTATGCTAGTAATTAACACTTTATTAAATTATGATTATTTTATTATGCATTTGTAAATATGAATTATGCTAGTAATAAATGATTTTTAGTTAGATGTAGATGATGATATTATCTCTCTGATTTGTATATACTATGATTTGACTCTCGTTTAGATATGCCTAATGTTTATATTAAGGATGCATATATACCTTTTTGTTGCGTAAAAAGTTGGTATTTTTCTTCTTATCTCACTCAATTATGAGTTATGAGATAAGTCTTTTGTGGTCCTGTGAGCCTAGATCCAAAACATTTGATTTTGGAATTGCAAGTCATGTGTAAACCTATAAATGTGTTTAGATATTTTTTGTTGGTTGTTTGAATTATATGATTTGCCACATTTAATCATTTTTAGATGTGTATTTGCTTGCATAATTACTTTACACTTTTATAAAAAAATAAGATTATTTTAATGTTTTATAATGTGTAAATTGTTTAAGTGAAAAGTAATTATGTGTTTTAAGAATTATTTATTTATCATATATGTTCTAATTTTTTTTTATGTTTTTAAGAAATGAAAATGATCAACTATAAAATAAAAATAGATGATTTCAACTTTTAAACCAATTTAACTAGTAGCAAACTAAATGGAGATTATAAGAAAATAAATGAACACAAAGAAATATGGAACAAAAGAAATCAAAACATAACACAATATTTATTTGGAGAAACTGTTGGATATTGTTGTGCATTGTTGTTGCTAGGATATGTTGTTGTCATTGATGTCAACATATTCCTGTGATTTGCTCCGATGTTTGCTGATTGGGAAGATCTTATGATCCAGTTTGCAGTGTTGTTTTACTGATCACTGTATTGCAGAGTTCAATATTTCCTCCGGTATTTTCCGGTGTCATCAGATCTTGTGCTGAGATTTCGGGATATTGTTTGGGATAGTCTTGTGTATCTTCACTTCATATGGTTCATGATTTGGTGCTCTGCAAGTTATCTTTCTTCGTGACAGTTGCTGATTAGTTGTATTCCTAAGTTTCAAATGTTGATCTCAATGAAGATTGATAAGTGGTGTTGGTGCAACTATTATTGATGATTCTAACGTGCTTGCTGGTGTTTCCTGGTCGTATCCTATTGAAGAAGTCACTGGTTAGGAGGGACCTCAAAGAGATCAGTACAAACCCGTCAGCAAGAGTAAACACAACGAAAACACAAGGACATGATGGAGGCAATGCAGAACAAATTGAATTATATAATGGAAAACTGATTACAACCAACCAGTAACAACTAGGTTATAGAAACCGTCTCATAGGCCTGCTAAAACATGCTCAAAATACATAAAAGGTCACAACCGAGACCTCAAATATTAAGATCTACCTTCTATGCTCAGTCTAACTTCTTGATTCATTATTATGCTCTATTAAAATTATTTATACAATCCAAGAGGATCTAGTCGGCTAAAAAAGGGATCAAAACCCGAAGAACAAGACCTAACGTGTAAAACCAACAAGGTCGGCCTCTACCAAAGAAATTCTTCCGGAAAATCCAAAGGTTGAAGTGTAGATCACAAGGAAAGGTCAGCCACACATTAAGGAACATCAGAATCAATGCTCAGGCTCCACAAACTACGGAAGGGGATCCGGTAGATCATCAATGCAAATAGGTCTAGGCAACCGGTAACAAAAAATTGTCTCGAAAACCTGTAGCAATAACTTGTCGAAAAATGATCCAAATTCTCCACGGTTAGGGAATAAGGAAGATGATCAAGTCTTAAAGTAAAATCTAGCTCCACAAGTTCCGGTGAGCCAAATCTGGGACACGCAGAAGGAAATGCTGAATTTGCAAACATAAAGGAAATATTTTTGGTTGATGCAAGATTGCTATGAACTAGGGATGCTGCTGCATTAGACATCTGGGGTTGTTGAAAAAAAGTGAGTCTCTCACTTTGTTGGTATCGGAGGAAAACCAAGATGGTCTACCTCTTCCTGAGAAATGCAAGATGAATCTTCAACTAGTATGTCCTTCCACTTCACAAGCTACTCCTTATACTGACTGCTACTGGTACTACGTCCAATTCTATTGTCCAAAATGTCTTCAATTTGATCTGGTTCCTTTTGGGGCAATTGTTTCTCCAAGTCTGCAATACTATCCTCACTGAATTTTGGTTCATGATACTGATGAAGATCTACAATGTTAAACACAGGTGAAATACTCAGATATCCAGTAACTCCACTTCATATGCATTCCTAGAACTGAACTTTCTCAAAATCTTGCAAGGTCCAAACTTTCTCATCTGCAATTTGTTATAAGTTCCAATCAGGAATCTTTCTATTCTTAGATACACCATCAATTCATCACCAAATTCAAATTCCTTATGTCTCCTCTTCTCATCTTTCTTCTCCTTATACTTTCTATTCATGTCCTCCAAATGTTGCTTAACTTGAATATGTAAGTCCTTCATGTGATTTGCAAATTCTTCTTCTTCTGAACTTCTCTGGTCTTTATTGCTAATATCTCTTAATTCTGATATACCTCTAGGATGTACTCTGGTAACAATCTCAAAAGGTGTTCTTTCGATACTCCTGCTTACTGAATTATTGTAGGCAAACTTTGTTTGTGCAAGAATCAAATCCCAACTTCCGATTTTATCTCCAACTAAACATCTCAATAAATTTCCCAAACTCTGGTTAACTACTTTTGTCTGTCCATCAGTCTGTGGATTAAATGTAGATATGAACTTCAAATCTATTTTCATCTTCTCCCAAAGTGTTCTCCAAAAATAGCCAGCAAATTTAGTTTCTCTGTCTAAAACTATGCTCTTAGGTAATCCATGCAATCTCACTACTTCCTTAAAAAAATAGGTCTTCTACATGTAATGCATCTGACATCTTCTTACAAGGTATGAAATGAGCCATCTTCGAGAATCTATCCACTACCACAAATATTGAATCATTCCCTCTCGGTGTTTTAGGAAATCCATGTATGAAACCCATGCTTATATCCTCCCAAGGTCTTACCAGTACTGTCAAAGGTTTATACAATCCCACATTGTGACTACTACCCTTTGCAACTTGACAAATTCTACAACTTTGCACATATTTCCTAACATCCTTATGAATATGGGGCCAAAAGTAATGCTCACTCACTAATGCTACTAGTTTTCTCAATACCAAAATGTTTGGTTAATCCTCCATTATGTTTCTCCTTTATTAGATTCTCCCTCATAGAACTCTTAGGTATGCACAATTGAACTCCTCTGAATAACATCCCATCCTAAATGAAGTAATCCAACCACTCTCTTCTATATACCGTAATCGGTTCTCTACATGCTCTTTGTTACCCCTATATTTTTGCTCATGCCTAAAGCCTCATAATCAGCTAAAAATCAACTATTGCTAATGTTTTAATGTTGAAACTGTAGGTCACCTTTGTTCAAACTTTCAAGGACCCTCATGGACATCCCCTACTTGCCAGTCACAAAAAAAAATCATTATTTTTCAGATTATGTGAAAGATGACACAAAATCCTTTTGTAGAGACAATTTTAACCTCCATTTCTCCAAAATGACCAGTTTTTATGGCCAATCTCCATGTCAGCTGAGAGATTTTAATGCTTTTATTTTTGGGTTACCCATATGCCCAAATAATTAAATCCCAAGTCTTATGTGTCTTATGCAAAAAATGATTTCTGGGTTTTTCTCTACTTGGCTTATTTATTCTACAGTTAAAATTTCACAAGAAATGAAGCCCTCTACAAAAAGTTATGAAGGTTTTTTTATGGAATCCCAAAGGAACAATTGTCATTGAACTTGAACTATTGAACCTTTTCAAAAAGTTCAAAGTTCGGGTTCGAGTTCAAAATTCGAGTTCAACTGGAGCGGGTTGTATCACAACTTTAGTTTTATGAGTGTAAAGTCTTTGTATTTTTTTTGGTCATTGAACTTGAACTTTGAACCTTCTTTGGTTCAAGGTTCAAGGTTCAAAGGTTCAACACGTAGAAAAATGGAAAGGCAAAACAATCAATGAAGCATATTGTGGGCAAAGTCTGTAATTTTGAACCTTCTGATTGAACCCCGCAGGTTCAAAGTTTAAGGTTCAAGGTTCAAGGTTCAAGGTTCAAGGTTCAAGGTTCGCAGGCTCAACGCGCGAGAAAATGGAAAGGCAAAGCAATCAATGAAGCATACTGTGGGCACAATTTGTGTTTTTGAACCTTTTGATTGAACCTCGCAGGTTCAAGGTTCAAGGTTCAAAGTTTGGGTTCAAGTTTCAAAGTTCAAAGTTCAAAGTTCAAAGTTCAAAGTTCAGGTTCATAGGTTCAATTTCAGAGGTTCAAATTTAGAGTTCGAAGATTCATCAGATTAAAAAGATGAAGGTTCAGAGTGTGTGGGTTCGAAATATAACAAGTTTAATAATCCAATAACATTGGCATGTATATTGTTTATAGTTTTTCAATGCAACTTGAAACCACAAATTTTCTGAGTCTTTATTTTGAGACAGAAAAATTAGTCTCTGTGCAGGGGGCATAACTATCAATTGAACCGTTGGATCGTGCTTAATTTTTGATATGTTTGAGAAAACCTATTTTTTATAAATCCTCACTGGAGATATTTCCAAAATTACGTCTAGTTTGTAAGATATGGATAACAGAGAACAACACTATCAAACTGTCAATGATAGTCACATTAATTGGGAGATATTTGGGTTTTTACTCATATAAACACAAACACTAAGGAAAGTGGGCAAATATTTTCACCTATAAGTGAAAAATTATTCATCAAGGCTAGAAATGGAAAAAATTTACTAAAATATTTGAGCTTTATTTCCTTAAAGGTGAGAATTGTATTCACGGGAAAGATAAAAGATAAAAGATAAAAGATAAAAGAAAAGATTAATTAATAATATTTTCAAAAATCAGCTATTGATAACTGAAAGTCTCTTTAAAAAAAAAAGAGGTTATATATATGTAATAAAATAAAAGAGATGGACTTTTTTCTTTCTTGGTCTACTGTAAAAAATGAGGGGACAACATTATTTTCTGGACTGCACAGTTTAATTTTTCAGAAGTGACGTAGAGGGGACCTTGACCTTTATGTTGGGACCGAGAGGACCTTTACTATTGCTTCTGTCGAGTCTGTTTATTTGGTTGATTTAGTTTACCTATGAGCAACTGACCCATCGCCAGTCGATAACCCATAACCGGTCAATGATCCAGCGACTGGATCTTCATTAACTGGCTTTCGAATGAGTCTAACTCTCTTTCTCCATTGATTCGTTCATTGATACAATCCACTTATCCAATGCTGAACTAACCCATGTCAAGGCCTATGCTTATCCACTTGATGCAATGTGATGTCGATCGTCGATCCAACAATCACATGCTAATGTCGATCCTGATTCATCTGATGCCATTCTCCCACTCCCCACTACACAATACCTCATAAACCAAAATACCAAAAGTTCACCAAAGCAATTGCAACCAGCACGTTCAGATAAAATCGATGCAATGCCAATTGTCGATCCATCCATTGGCAATCGATCCAACCATTGATGCTACACAAATTACGAGCTCCTAAAATCTCACTTCGAGTCATATTGGAAGAATCATCCTCTAGTTCGAGGCCCTACAATATTATGATTCTCGATCTTGATCTGCTATTGCTTGAACAAGGTCAATTGTCTATGCCTTGACCTTTGAGGCTGCCTCATTTTCTACAATCTCTTAGCAAAATTTGTTGCTGCCTGTGCCTTTGACTATGCGCCCCTGTGCTTGCTAGTGGTGGGTCTATAATTGAACCTACCTTTCCTACTTCTGGGTCAATTGGTTTTGGTTATTCGTTGAGTAGGCTCTGATGCCCTTGCCTTCGCTTCTGATGATGGGTGATCAATCGCCTTTGCTAGTGGTGGGTGGGCTCTCTACCTAGGCTCTCTTCATATAGGGGTGGGCTCTTCCATAGGTTCTACCCCTAGTGGACTCTTTCTATACCATAGTGGGCTCTAACCTAGTGTGTCCTACCCTAGTGGCTCTTACCATAGTGGGCTATCTTACTATACTGCATAATCTATAGCCGCATCTCCTTATGCTGAGCCAACAGAATCACATGGTTTTGTATCTGATGAAATGCGATTCAATGTGTGAGGGGAAATGAAGTCACTGAATCCATTGATTTATTCTCACTCTAACCCGCTCTTTTAAGGCAAGCATAATTACATATAGAATGATCTATCTCTTCGTAGACGATATTTTTCTATTAGGGTACGATCAATGATTCAAACCTAAGGCGTAATTACATATGTAATAGCAACATTGTCGAAGGATTGACTTTCCTAGAAAAGCTAACTCTAAACACAGTGAAAGAAATTGATCTCATATTTGTGAGATAAGGAAGGGGAAAAAGCACTTAAGGGTAAGATAGTTGACCTTGAAGGATACTACTATTTTATTCCCTCAATCCGTACCAATTTCTACTTTCTCAAAAAGGACGCTTTGGAGAGCCTATTGAGATTACATGGGATTCGAACCCATACTTCCATAAGGAAGGTGATACCTCACTGTAAAGCGAAAAAATCGAACCCTAGCCGTTCTCCCCTCCCCAACTCCAAGGAGAGAGAAGGGAGAGTCACTAGGGTTGATGGTTTTCACTTAGGGGAGACTTTACATTCAAAAGAGGGGTTGAAACCCACAAGATCCAATCCCATGCAATGCAAGATTGGATTCTAAATGAGTTTCAAGGGTTAAGACATCAAGGATACCCTCTTTTGTAAAGAAATGTAGATAGAAAGATTGAACTAGGAATGCATGTAAAGTAGGAAAGTTCGCTTATAAACAGAGATAGGGATATGGGATGAAGCTGTGGACCTGGAATTAGCAGTAAAATGTTGAGATGGTGCTGTTCTGCAAATTTGAGCGAAAGTTGACGGGACGATGGCGCCCGGCGTGCACACGGTCCTCCGAAAAATCCGCGAAACGAAGGGGGATCTGTTCGTCTCTGCACAAGGATTCCAGATCTTCAATTACAGCCGCGTACCTACAACCTACACATAGAAAAGAGAGGACGATTAGGGGGTTAGGGATGAGGGGTTTGCCTTTAGGTCAAACCCCAGTTTTGGAATTAACCAAGAAATGAGAATGCTGTAAATGTAAATGTTTGTAATGTAAACAAGTACTGATACCTTGTTGTAAGAATGTTTGTATTCTTACATGCGAAGGTGTAATGTATGTAGTATGTTGTATGTTGTATGTGATCTCCTCTTCAATGGTTGAGTCCTTGTCTTGAATGCAACACTTAGCCTTGAATGGAGACTTAGAATGCTCAATTGCTTGAAGGAATGCTTGAATGCTTGAATGCTTGAATGCTTGAATGCTTGAATATCGTTTTCGCCTTTTTTTTCTCTTTCTTAAATGAGAGAGGAAATGCAGTTTTTATGCTTGTCAATTAGGGTTGAAAGACTGATTTTCCCGACCTTAGGCCGACCAGGAAATATTATTTTCCAATTTGCAAACTTAAAGACCCGAAGCCCCAAAAGAGACCGGGCCCAAAATAGGGCCAGGGACCAGGGCACTGGGCGCCATGGTCTTGGGGGACCAGGGCGCTGGGTGCCCTAGTCCTGAAGGACCAGGGCACTGGGCGCCATGGTCCCACCTCCAGGGGTAGCAGGGTGCAAGGAGGATCAGGCCAGGGTGCTGAAAAATGCAGTTTTTGATGTCATGAACAAGTTTCGGAGTCTCCATTCAGGTTCCGTGTTGCGCCGCCATCGTGAAGACCCAAATGCGGTCGAAATTGTAAGTGTCGCAATTTTAGGACGCTACACTCACTAATCTTATACGTAACATGAGTGGTGTTTCGGTATCCGGTTTAGGGGCTAGGGTAGGTTTTGAGGCAAGATCGATCAGTCATCAATCTTCTTGTTTTGCAAGATCAGTCATCAATCAAACTAGTCCCAAACCAAACTTGCATTTCTAGTCCCTTTCCCCTACTGCATTTGTAGTCCAATACCTCCAAAGATTCATAGTCCCTTTCCTTTCCTTCCTTCCATCCTTCCATCCTTCCTTCCACTTGATTTGGGTTTTTGTTGTTCTTTGGGCCCCCTCGCTAATTAGTTAGTCTGCCAGATATAGGAGTAGGGGTTATCTAGTTCATATCAATGAATGTGATGCCTTTTTCATAGTCGTTTTAAGCAGCAGAGGCTTTCCATTATTAATAAATGAATCCCCTACTAGGAATTTCAATTATTTAAGTTGAGTGAAGTGGATTGACAACGAAAAGTAGGAAGCGGGAGATGGGGGTTTCCTTATTATAAGAGTAGGGGGATTGAGACATAGATGGTGATTGAAAAACCACCTTTCCCTCGAGTGGATGGATACTAGGAGAGATGAACCCTTTCTCGCCTATAGTCAGTAGTCATAAAATGCTAAACTATCTGCATCGATAAAAAAAAGCTGCTCCAGATCACCCCACACACACACACACACACACACATATAAAGGGTCAGAGTAATTCGGCCAACTATCCAGCGGGGAGGGAAACTTTGATGATTGGACCAACAACCAAAATTTTGACTCTATAGATTAGCGTTGAAAAACGATAGGACTCAACTGCTTGCTCGACTCACTCAGCCTACACTGTAGTTGAATCTGCATTACTGGCAAGCACAAGCCATTATTCATTTCATGAAAAAGTTTCATGAGGAAACAAACCATCATCTTCATGAAATGAAGGTTACGAAAACCCATCATCTTAATTAAATGAACGTTAGTGATTTACTGATGCTTCCCCATGGGATAATAGCTTGTTGAACCAACAAATAAATTGATTGAGCGGATCATATACCTTCTTCCAGCTGATACAAATTCTTCCCAACACCCAGACCTCCATCACTCGACATTGAGATCACCCGGAGAAGTGAACCACTCAAATATCCTTTTGCCGTGGAGCCTCTCCTCGCTCTCCCCAACTCTTCTATTGGGTCTTGGAGTAATACATGAACTAATAGCCGATCATTCTAGTTTACCAGCATCTCATTGTGCCGCAGCAGTGGCCCCTACTATCAACGAGTTTCAAACGAGAATAAGCCATCCAGGTAGTAGGACCACCTTCCCTACCAACAATCGTTCTTCATTCTGGCCGGTCATTCCTTTGCAACTATCTTCTAGAAATGTTCTATTGTTCCCTCACTCGCATTCTACCTTCTTGATTGTTTGGGGTCCCTCCCGGCTAAGTCCTCCTTGATTCAGTAGGTTTCACTCATCTTCATTTCATTCGGCCCGCCTAATAATTATATGCCCTACCTTTCTCGATGGTTCTATATGTAACATGGTTGGGAGATGGCAAGTAGGCATGTTACTATAGAATCATCTTGCCATCATACTGAGTGAGTTTTATTAACACGAATTAAAAAAACCAAATCCCAGGTGAGAACAAGCGAGAGAACAGAAACAGCTCGGTGCAAAGCGTTAGCATAACATCATCCAACAAATCATCGACCGTTAGAATACAATCATCCTGTTCAGCGAAGGATTCTCGCAGACGAAAAGCCTTCCCAGAAAGACAAAGACCTAATATGGTTAGCCATCCACTGGTGACTCATCAGGTGCGGAAGGACCACTTACATTCAATCCTACGTCATCATAGTCTTAGATCATAAAACAAGCAACAATTACCCCCAATAACATAGAGACCAATGGCTAAAATTGTAAGCTGATTGGGCAAACATGTGTCTCGTATATAGATTTTGATGGGACGATTGTGTCGGCATCTATATTGCTCAAGATGTCACTTGTTCCCCATTTTTTTTATTCGCATGCTTGATCTTGAGCTAGAACGGGATATGAATCAATTGAATAAACGGGGTAAAAAGCTTCCACTACAGCAGGGTAAACTAAACAAATAGCTTTCACTACTGCCTAATGAACTCAACCTATACCTTAGCTACTGGTACCCTTATCCTAGCTCTAGTCTCTTCTCCGAAGAGCCTTTACCATTGCTTATACTCCCATCTATATCTCTATCTATGATGCTGAGTAAACGGCTTAATCCGGACCTGGACCTAGAACTACTCCTTTCTCTACCCTCGAAAACCCTGTCTTTGCTTATGGTGTATCTATATCTGGATATGGATATGGGTAATCAACTGGCTCCCTTTAGAATAGTAAGGTTGGATATGCTACTGCTAGCTCTACTAGTGATGCTGTACCAGATTATGCATCTGGATCATTAACAACATCAACTAGATCTACTACTGCTAGTGCTGCTACTTATGCTGCTACTGGTGTTGCTGGAACAACTGGGTAAACCAACGGAGAAACTACTAAATCCACTTCTGCCTGGGACGAGACAACCTAGGTATGCTACTCTCTCTTCTAGGTATCAATCTGGATATGAAACTTAGGATTATTCAACTATAGCTCCCGGATCTTGATATCAAAAAGGCTTTGGCTTTGTAACTAAATCAACTACTGTTTGCTTTGATGCTGGTGGATCGACTACCTTTAGATAGTAGGGGCACTTATGCTTCATAAAACTCTAAGCCTATAATAAGACTACGATGGTAACCACATCCTAGATGTACCTGCCTCTATTTCCACCTTTTCCCCTAATGCTAGATCAACTACCCTACTATTCTAAGGGAGTTCACTGCCCCCGCAAGAACTGCCACCTCTATCTCTGCCTCTACCTTTGCGGGTTTTGATTGCAAGCTGGAAGGAATGCTAGATGCTTTATAATGGATCATTATGGAACGGGTCCACTCGATCTGCCCTACCATTCTATAGGGGATCGTAGGGGTATGGCTCTCAAACTAGCTCAGATGTGGGCTATGGGCTTGGAAGGAATGTTGCACGCTATTGATCTGGAATCGGAACAACGAGCTATGACTATAGAAATGGCCCTACCATTCTATAGGGGAATGTCAGGTCTAAGTGGAGATTTTATTTCCACAAAAAACTAGAAAGCTTTGACAAATGCTCTAGTTTAGGTGGGTCCTTCCAAGAAGGGTGAAGCTAGAAGGTTGAAGCTACAATAAGAGAAATAAAGAAGCCATGGTCACTACTAGATCGAGGTAGCTACCCACCCTCGTCACTGTCCATTACAAATGGGTATGGGTACCCGCCCCATTTAGTTTGAAGGAGTGCTTCCTTCCTTGATTGCTTCTATCTGGCCTGACCCTTTTCCTGATGAATAACACTTTGCAAGACTAATAGTAAATCGGTAAAACAATTTAGCAGACAAACTGGTTAACACACATGCAAACCAAATAGCTAATAATGCATTCACCCACAGAAGCAAAAACACCATAATACAAGAGATTTTGACGTGGAAACCCAAATGGGAAAAACCACGGTGAGATGGAACTCACAAGTAACCATCTACAGAATAGGAACCCGACCGGTTAAGGTTAGACCAGTTAAGGTCTTACAATGTTCTTTACCAGAGTAGATCCTGTTAGGAATCTCAATCTCTGTTAGGAGATAAGTCCGATTAAAGACTACCTTGCTAGAGGATTTTAGATCCACAGATGTGAAATACCTTGTTAGAGGATTTACAAAAGGCTTTTGGGCCTACCTGGTTAAGGGCTACAAATTTGTCAAAGATATGAGTAATCAACAAGTGTTTGATCTAGCTAATAGCACAGACTGCTCGGTTAGATCCTTGATAGCTCATTCCTAATGCACTCCAGCATTACTTCAGTCTTCTACACATTCGTATTCTCTCCAACTCCTCAACCACCTTAAACCCTAGCAACAACATAAACTTTTGCTACAACCACATCAACAACCTAAAACCCTAGACATGATGTCCTTATAAAGGAATTTGATTTCATGTCGGTCCAATAGGATTACATAACAATTTCCTAGGTTTAATGAACTTGGACATACTTGGTACCACGACACAAAAAGCACCGTTTAGGTGTCAGCACCATCAAACAATTGGTGGATGGTAACTCATCACAAAATGCTGGTTGGTAACTCATCACAGAGTATTACTGGTTCATATAAAATGCCGGTTGCCAGTTTGACAAAAATGAAGACTGGTAAAAATGTGTTATACCGCTTTAATCCCTCGTACCGCTTGGAATCCACGAACCGCTTGGGGTCAACATGCCGCTTCAGACTAGGAAACATATTTTGCAAAACACCAATAGTCTAAAGACTATAATACAACATACCGATTGGAACAAATACAGGTTGTGCTCTAACTCATATATATAAAGGAGATCTCAATGCAAGTGTGTGTCCATCAATGACAGTCACAACATAAACATAAAAAATGCCAACAATCTCCCGCTTTGGTATTGATGGCAACACTTAGGAAAATAAAATTTTGACATCTAAGTGTTTTACAACAAAATTATGCCATTAGCAAAATTGCTCCCCCTAAGCATATACACTATCCCTTTAACAATACAATGTATAACACTTTTGCATATGGAGCATAAACATTGAGATATTTAAAGCATATATCAAAATTTTGATTACCAGATACTTCTCCCAAATAGAATTCTTCTCCCCCTTTGCCAACAATGACAAAGTACAGCTGAACAACCCTATTTTCATTTGATATTAAAATAATAAAAGTTTATGACAATAAGGAATAATACTTGTCAAAAATAGATTTAAAGTCCTGCAATAATTGTTTCATCGACAAAGACTAGGACTCAAGTAGGGACGTGGCTACTTCTTTCTCTATTTGCATCTGGGAGACCTGTTCTTCCATGGCATCAATTGTGCTCATCTCCTATGTAACTATTAAGGCATCCAGGTTTAGATAGCACTTCTGAAGAATTTGCAATCATGGGAGTAGAACTAGTTGTAGCTCCTACAAATCTCTAGACCGGGTGCTGATCTCTTGCTCCATTTTCGCTGACTGGATGTGAAACTGGTGAACAGTTTTCCCATAAGTTGTAAAGGAATCATAAGGTGGCTTGAATGTGCTCATGTAGGACTACAAGTCTGTTTGAAGCTTTTGCTTTTGAGCTAGCACATCATCATAGAACAGATGGGGTTGGCAGATCTTGCTGAGTAGAAGATTCCCCTCATCCAAAGCGTCCCTTATATCCTTTTGTTCTTTCTTCAGTTCAGACCGGAGCTCATTCAACTTCTTCACCAGAGCTATATTAAGAGCTTTTTGATGCTCCTTCTTAACATTTTCCTCTGCTGCCTCTTCTAGGCTTTGCACCTGATCATCCACTACTGTGCATAGGAGCTTTAGTTTGGCCAATGATGATTCAGTGTTGGGAAGATTAGTACCGGGTATCAAACCAGTAAGAGTGTCCACAGCCGCTTGAATTACATCCCTCTCCTTCTTCCTCTGTATGTTTTCAAGCCGTTCTTGGGCAATTTTGATGCTCTGCATCAGCTCCATTTCACTTGTAGACTGGAGGTCGATAGGACTGGTGAGGTCAGCCGGTTTGGCTTGACTATCAGTTGCCTTCGGAGTCTCCATCTGGTTTCTCTTTGCCGCTTCTCTCTCCTTATCCTCTTCTGCTTTTTTCTTCTCCGCTTCTCTCCTCTTCTCCTTTGCTTTGTCTTCCTCATACTTTTTCTTTTCTGCTTCCCTCTTCTTCTCATGTTCCTTATCTACCTCTTCCTTCTTCTTCCTCTCTGCTTCCTTATTTTTCTCCTATTCCTTATCTTCCTCTTCTTTCTTTTTCTTTTCATCTTCTTGCTTCTTTTATTCTTCATCCTTTTTATTCTTCTCTTCGTCATCCTTTTTCTTCTTCTCTTCTTCACCCTTTTTCCTCTTCTCTTATTCATCCTTTTTCCTCTGCTCGGCCTATTCCTTTGCTGCTTCCTGTCTGTCCTCGGCTTGCTTATCAACCTGTTCATCCTATTGCTCCTATCCTGTTGCCTTAGATGGTGTTTCCTGAGTAACATCTTCTACGTCCAGGGCATCGACGTCAATAGTGTCGACCGGTTCATCAACCAAATTTCTTTCTTCATCAAGTACTTCATCCGGTTTGGATATAACCGGTTCTTTCTCAGCTTGCCGGTTGGCTTTAGCCACTCGATGCATCTTCAGAGCTTCTAGAGCATGAGTGTGTGTATCCTTGAGAACTTCCTTACCCTTCCCTTCTAGTAACAGGAGTCTTCTTCTTCTCATGAAGAAAAGACCTTTATATTTGTTCACATCAAACAGTTCCGAATTTGATACATGAGGAAAATGTTCAGTAGAAACTTTTTCTCTCATTTCCTATTCCTCCTCTATGGTAATGCGCCATTTATTGTCTAAGGACTTATACAAAGAATCTGGTGTTTAAGATCTAGTTTCTGAAGGCAACTGGTCATTAACACATAAATGCTGAATTATTTCTTTTTCAACCGCTTCCTTTTTATCATCATTAAATTCATCAAAATACTCAATTAAATCATGTAGCAATTTTCTCCTAATATTCTTTATTGTTCTTTGACAACGTGTCAAAGGTTTATAGGAAGAGATATCTATATTTACTGATGCAAATGATGCCGGTTCATTCTTTGTCTTCTTTCTTGTCTGTCTCGACTTCTTGGGCTGCTCCTCAGACACAGTTTCCTTTGAGTCTGGTGTATTGCTTTTTGTCTTCCTTTGCCTCTCGAAGACTTTAGCTGGTGTTGCTTCCAGTTTCTTCTTGGATGGTGATCGTTTGGTCACTTTTGGACTTGTTGTTGTAACCGGTGGAGATGTGAATGGCACTTCTTTTCCCTTCTTCACTGAAGGTTCTTTTCCTTTCTTTGCTGGTGGTTCCTCAACCGGTGTTATCCTCTCTAGGTAGGTGCCGGTTCTCTTTGCCTTAGGATCAAGCGGTGAGGCAATAAGGGTAGAGGCATACCCTTCCAATATATCATACATCACTTCATAGCCCATTGGCTCCACTTCTTCCACTCTAGGCTCAACAGCCTCCATTATGCATTGATCCACCTTGATGGTGAAGCATATATCGTCTTCATATTTCTTGATGATGTCAGATATTCTCATTCTTTGGCTCATTTTCCGTCTAAACTCGTCAAAATACTTGTTCAGAACTTCAGGGTAACCGATTCCCACTGCTTGCAAACTTTCCTTTATTTGTTTGGTAACCGGTTGGTCCACCGACCACTGAATGTCTCCCACTCCTAGGAAGTATCCTTGAAAGTAAAAGAACAACCCAACCAATAGTTGTCCAAACTTGAACCTTAGTGCATTATCCTGTTTGATCGACTTCAGATTCAACATGAGTTGTCTTTGCATACTGGTGCATAGGTCAAATGATGCATCCTCCTTGATCATCCGGTAAGCGGCATTTATCGCTGCAATAGATACAGAGTTAATTCTGCTGGCTGAGAATGTCCGGTATCCAATCACCATACATGCATACTTCACCAGATCATCCTTGATGGAATTGACGATCATACCTCGTGAGTCGCTCACTGAACCGATTATTGGCATTATGTGAACCGGTATGTGGACATAATGATATTGTATGTTGTCATTGATGTCAATATGCTGAAGAAGTGAGAACTAGCATATGAGAGAACCGATAGAACACCATGAACCGACATTAGTGCCAAAGTGAAGCGGTGTGCTTGTTCAAGGTGAACTGACATATGGTTATGGGAACCAGCACATGGAAGCATTGTATGACTACCGGTTGGTAGTCTCAACTTCAAGGTTTCTGGTTTAAGTGCTTCAAGCCTGTGTGGCTCAACTAGTGACATTGTGTGATGAGCTAGCATTGTAATGAAGAACAGATCATGTTGCCACATCAGCCTTGTGCACGTGAAGGATCTTGCATGAAGGAGATTGTTCCTATCTACTTTGGGAATGTGTGAAGTCTGTAAAACAGTGATAACATGTGATGGGTCATCAACCGCCATGAAATCGGTGAAAATAGACGATGGAGAATGTCTTGAGATTGGATCGAGACTGTTGCAATTAATGAAGTGTTCTCAACGGTCAGGATTGCACTGTTCAAATTCCTTAACCTAACAGGTTTAGGGTTTAGGGTTTATGCTTTTGACCTATTTGTTTTCCTATAAGGTCGATGTTGTGTCTCATTCTGAGGTTGTTGGCAAAAGTTGTGTGTGTGTGTATCCAAGAGAAGGGATACATGATTCTTGCCAGACCAAAAAGAAGAGAAGTGATACCTGCAGAGTGTAAGTGCAAAAGGTGAAGAGGAGCTTAAGCGGATCTGCATTGGCATTGAGTGTTGTTACCAGATCATTGTAATACCTGTTGATCTCTAACTACCTCAATAGTTGGAAAATCCCTTAACAGGATAGCCTTAACCGACTTGCTGTAAATCCTTTAACAGGGTAATTCAAAGCTATTGAGTTCAAAATCTTTTAGCTATTGAGTTCTTGAAATCCTCTAACAAGGTAACCTTTAACAGGGTTTAACCCTTAACCGGGTATTGTAGCCATCCCTTAACCGGGTGATGTTTAACAGGATCGGTTCCTAGCAGAACCTATTGTAATGTCTTTAACCGGACAAGGCTCCTAACAGAACGAACTTCTAAAGAGTTCAGAAAATAGCTTGTGGGTATTCATCCCCACCGTGGTTTTTCCCAGTTGGGTTTCCACGTGAAAAATATGTGTGTCATGTGTGATACTTTTATCTTGTGATGCTTTCCTATTGTCTGTCAAGCATATGATGGTTATGTGTTTTATGCCTATCAATAAAACATGTTGAACTAGCTGTAATTATGATCTGATGATAGATTACCTGTTTATGCATAAGGTGAAATGGTAGTGTAGTCTTGAGTTGAGTGAAAAGCTAAGCGAGTAACCGGTTAATTCTTGTCTCAGTCATTCTTAGCGATACCGGTTGCACTCTGTTTCAAATCGGTGTCACTGCTTGCCAGTCATTTGAAGTGTCTACTATCAAACCGGTTTAGGACTATATTTTTGTCTGTACTGATTCACCCCCCCTCTCAGTACTAGGTTAGTACTATCCGTTCGTCATTGAGTTATCAATTGGTATCAGAGCATCCTCCAGGTCCTCTATGCTATAAGCTTAATCGCTTGAGGTAAAGATCCCAATCTAATGATGAAGAGGGAAGGTCCAAAGTTTAACAAAGAAAATTTCAGTATATGGAAAGACAGAATGAAGATATTCATCAGAAGCATGGATGCTCAACACTGGAGCTATATTGAGACTGCCTATGTTGCTCCTACCGGTATCCTTACTGATGACCAAAAGAGAGAAATGAAGGAGAATTTGCAAGTCATGGAAGCCCTAATTAGTAGTTTATCTAACATTGAGTTTATTGATGTTCAGGATAAGGTAAATCCCAAAGAGGTATGGGATACTCTTGAAAATATCTATGGCGGTGACGAGCATGTAAGACAGGCTAAGAAATAAAGCCTTAGAGGGAAGTTTGAAGATATGCGGATGGTTGAAGGTGAGACCATTCAACAATATGGAATAAGAATCAAAACCGTTGTTGGAGATATCAAGAGTGTAGGTGGTAAAATAGAAGATGCCACTGTGGTAAGCAAAGTCCTGAGATCCCTATTGTCGGTCTATGCAATAAGGGTTGTTGTTATTCAGGAGCTGAGATCAATAGACAAGACTAAGGTATCCCTGGACTCCATCATAGCAAAGTTGACAGCCTATGAGCTAAATAGTTTCGATGGTAGTGTTCAAAAGACTGAATCAGCTTTTAAAGCTTCTGCAGTACCATCCAGAAAAGGAAAAGAAGCTAGCACTAGTGGTGAACCAAGACAGGGCAGAGAAATGGATGATGAGGAGATTCTGATGGCATTTGAAACTCTCCTTTCTAGGAAAATTCCAAAAGGAACCGGCAAATACAAAGGTAAGCTACCTTTGAAATGCTTCTCTTGTAACCAGATATGACATATTGCTGTAAAGTGTCCTAATGGTGACAACAAGGACAAACCGGAAAGGTTCAAGAAATTCAAAGGAGGAAACCGAAGAAACTGTTTTGTGGCAGTTGATGAAGGTGTCACAGATGAAGAATCAAAGGATGAAGAAAATGAAGATATTGTGTTTGTTTTTGTCAAGGAAGATGTGACAGACATGAAGGCTCTTGTTTCCTGGTTTGATAATTCCAATGAGTGGATCATTGACAGTGGCTGTTCTCACCATATGACTGGTGACCGGAGCAAGTTTCTTTCATTGGAGGAGTATGATGGTGGTGTGGTTCGCTTTGGCAATGATGCACCATGCATGGTCAAAGGCAAAGGGTCCATCTCTCTGAATGGAAAGATTAGTACTGACAATGTGTATTGGGTTGATGGTCTTAGACACAACCTTCTAAGTGTTGCTCAGCTGAATGATAGTGGCCTCACTCTGGAATTCAAGAATGGAGTTTGCAGAATCAAAAGAAAGAATGGTGAATTGGTGGCCACCGGCATGCAAACCAAAGGTAACCTATTTTATTTGAATGCAAATATAAGTACACGTCTTATGGCTAAATTTGATGATAGCTGGATATGGCATAGGAGACTCTGCCATGTAAACTTTGATAACATTGTGAAGGCTAGTAAGATCAAGGCAGTTAGAGGGTTGTCGGTGCTTAGCAAACTGGATAATACCTTGTACAGAGAGTGTCAATTGGGGAAAATGTCTTCCTCAAACTTTAAAGGTAAATCTTTCACCGTTGACAACTTGCTTGATCTTGTGCATACTAACTTGTGTGGTCCTATGAAAACTAGAAGTGTGCAGGGTGATAGGTACTTCATGATTCTCAGTGATGACTGCTCAAGAATGATGTGGGTCACATTCTTGAAAGACAATTCAAAATCCTTTGTAAAGTTCAAAGCTTTCAGAGTGTTAGTGGAGAAGGAAAGTGGTAAAAGGATCAAGTGCCTGAGAATTGATCAAAGAGGGGAATTCACTTCCAATGAATTCAACAAGTACTGTGAAGAACATGGCATCAAGAGGCAATTGTCTACCCCCTGGACTCCACAACAGAATGGCTAGCAGAGCGGACTTCTAAAGAGTTCAAAAAATAGCTTGTGGGTATTCATCCCCACCGTGGTTTTTCCCAGTTGGGTTTCCACGTGAAAAATATGTGTGTCATGTGTGATGCTTTTATCTTGTGATGCTTTCTTATTGTCTGTCAAGCATATGACGGTTCTGTGTTTTATGCCTGTCAATAAAACATGTTGAACTAGCTGTTATTATGATTTGATGATAGATTACCTATTTATGCATAAGGATGCAATGGTAGTGTAGTCTTGAGTTGAGTGAAAAGATAAGTGAGTAACTGGTTAATGCTTGTCTTAGTCATTCTTAGCAATACCGGTTGTACTATGTTTCAAACCGGTGTCACTGCTTTCCAGTCATTTGAAGTGTCTGCTGTCAAACCGGTTTAGGACTATATTTTTGTCTGTACTGATTCACCCCCCCTCTCAGTACCGGGTTAGTACTAACCATTCATCATTGAGTTATCACCGGTGAGCTTGGACATTTCAATTTTGCTTACCGTCCTTAGGACTGGCACATCCCCTGTATTGCAGAAACCGGTGACGACATGGATTGCTTGTGGTGTTATATCATGCGTTCTTTCCAGGTACATCTTGTCACTAGCTAGTACTTGAGATTCCCTCTTCTACTATAACACCAGCCGGTACTTGAGATAGGGCATTATACTTAGACTTGCGTTGAATAAAACTTGCAGACTCGACAGATGCACTAGAACTGGTATGAGATGCGGAAGCCATTATAGAAACTTAAAACTTGAGAAATACCTTTTGAAACACGTGAATTTAGGGCTTTCAGATTCTCCTTCACTTCACACTCCATCAGTTGCAGAATCACCGCTTTGTGTTCTTCACTTGGCCGCTTGCAATTTGAATTTGAATCTCCTTCGCGGTTTCTCAATTTCTCAAAATCTTAGCACAAATCACTTTTTCTTCGCTCTGCTCTTTGGAAAACTTTTCTTCATTCAAAAACTAATAGTGAGAAATGATTTGAAAAATCCTTTTAAGCATATTCCTCACCTACCGCAATTAATGCTCCTCCATTAGGGCGTAAACCCTAATTTGCCTTTCACCATTTCTGATCTTCCACCAACTAACAGGTATCACATGTTGGTTAAGGTCTTTTATCGGTGTAAATCGGGGGTTCAAAACATTTTGCCATTTGCTCCCCGTAAGCTTTTCTGAAGCTTAGTTTGCCGGTTCTGTAATTTCCACACTAGGTGCAAAAACTGGTTCCTCTTGTAACACCGCTAGTTTCTTCTTCCAGGTTTTGTTCATGTCCACTTGAACAGTGTCAACATCAATGTTTCCTTCCAGAGTGACCGATATATCATCAGATATGTTCTTTCTTGATCTACAAAATCTGACAATGTGACCTGGTTTGTTGTAGTGATAGCAGACCAATCCAGGTGCTCTCCAAGGTCCATTGTTCATGTTTCCATTCTTCCTTCTGCATGTTGTAGCAGTGTGACCATGACCATGATAGACCATACAATTTTCTCTCCATCCGGTTGCTGCTTGATAGCCACCGCTTCTTTGTTGATGATTGAAGGCATTAAACTAGTTGTGATTCCGGTTCACAAAAGGTTCAAGACCAGCTCCTTGGGTCATCTGAGGATATCTACCAATGTTGTTCATAACTGACCTGCATTCAGATGCTCTATGCCCATACTTGTTGCATGCATAACAATTACCATTGAATCTATAGGATCTAGGCTTATCATTTAGGAAATAAGGAAAATTGTTGTAAGCCTTACTCCTACACACATTTGTAGTATGTCCTTCTTTAAGACAGTTGAAGCAAACATGTTTAAACTTTTGCTTACCTTTATCCTTTGATGTCGGTTGTTTCTTTGATGTTCCAGCATTTGTACCAGAGGTCTCACCTTCCTCATGACCGGAATAACCAAGTCCATTGGTATTCTTGACCGGTTTGGCAGATTTAAGCTTTTGCTCTAGCTTGACAGTACTCTTGTTGAACTTAGCAAGTATTTCCTTTGACTCAGAGAGTTCTTTGGAAATAGCAGCATTTGTTTCCAACAGGTTTTCATTCTCAGAGATGGCAATGTTCAGTTCTCCTTGCATGTCTTCCTTTTCCACTTTGCTTGCATGGAGTTGAGCAGTTAGGGCACTGATCTCTTGTTTTAGCTTGGAGATCTCATGATCTCTTTCTTTCACCAGATCTTCAACTTTCCTCTGGTTCTCAAGCTCTTGACACATCTGGATAGTCAGTCCTTCCAACTCCTTTCTCAGGTTGGAGTTTGATTCATTCAACTTATTTACTTCTGCAATTAGGGCTTCCATGTCTGCTTCATTTGAAGAACTATTTTTAGATAGCTCCATCAACTTTTCAGCATGTTCTCTCCTTTTTGCTTGAGATGCCTTGTGCTTGACCATAAGATCATCATAAGCTTGCTCAGACTGAGTGAGCCAATGAGTAAGTTCTCTTATAGAGTATTCCCCCATATCTCTTTCCAAGTGGTTAAAATTATAGAAATGTAGGCTCTGATACCAATTGATGAATACTAAGAGGGGGGGTGAATTAGTATGCCAAAAATCTCCGCACTTAAACACTTTGCAAGACTAATAGTAAACCGGTAAAATAGTTTAGTAGACAAACTAGTTAACACATATGCAAACCAAATAGCTAATAATGCATTCACCCACAGAAGCAAAAACACCATAACACAAGATATTTTGACATGGAAACCCAAATGGGAAAAACCATGGTGAGATGGAACTCACAAGTAACTATCTGTAGAATAGGAATCAGATCGGTTAAGGTCTTACAATGTTCTTTACCAGAACAGATCCTGTTAGGAATCTCAATCTCTGTTAGGAGATAAGTCTGCTTAAAGACTACCTTGCTAGAGGATTTTAGATCCACAGATGTGAACCACCTTGTTAGAGGATTTACAAAAGGGCTTTTGGGCCTACCCGGTTAAGGGCTACAAACTTGTCAAAGATGTGAGTAATCAACAAGTGTTTGATCTAGCTAATAGCACAGACTACTCGGTTAGATCCTTGATAGCTCATTCCTAATGCACTCCAACATTACTTCAGTCTTCTACACATTCATATTCTCTCCAACTCCTCAACCACCTTAAACCCTAGCAACAATATAAACTTTTCCTAGGTTCAATGAATCTGGACATACTTGGTACCATGACAGAAAAAGCACCATTTAGGTGTCGACACCGTCAAACAATTAGTGGATGGTAACTCATCACAAAATGCTAGTTGGTAACTCATCATAGAGTATTACCAGTTCATATAAAATGCCGGTTGTCGGTTTGACAAAAATGAAGACTAGTAAAAATGTGTTATGCAGCTTTAATCCCTCATACCACTTGGGATCCACGAACCACTTGGGGTCAACATGCTGCTTTAGACTGGGAAACACATTCTACAAAACACCAATAGTCTAAAGACTATAATACAAAATACCGGTTGGAACAAATACCAGTTGTGCTCTAACTCATACATATAAAGGAGATCTCAATGCAAGTGTGTCCATCAATGACAATCACAACATAAACATAAAAAATGCCAACATTTCCCTAACCAGAGTAGGAGTAACTCAGGTACCTAGTAGTCAAGGTAGCTGCAAGTGTTAGGTCCTTGTCGGTAGCATGTACTGGTACTTCGTTCCTTGCATGCCAAGCAGGTATGTGCCTTTGTGTGGTGGGGTAGCATAGGTGGGTAATAGGGGTAGTGTCTATGATATGAACCCAATGTATTAGTATATGGTCTCGTAGTGTCTTATCTAAGTAGCAGTCCTTTTGGCTTCTTGACCTATGGTGTTCGTAGCAGTGCCTGACCCTCACCACTGAGTTCTTTATAGATCTAGATGGGGATCTACCTGTGGCACTACATATAGGCTAGGTATCTGTATGTCCAGAAGGGTCTATGTCCATAAATGAGGGTGACTATGGCCGGTCAGTGTCTTTGTGTGCACACTATCGTAGTGCTTTTTGCCTAGAAGGGGGAGCGGGCCTACTGAGTATAGTGTTTGTTCCAGCGTGGTAAGATAGATACCTCTGTCCGATAGTCTCTCTGTATGCACTCTATCACTGTGTTTTTGGCCTTTCAGCTATAGGTCGGGTGTTGGTCTGGTACATTGAGGTCAGGTGTCTGTCCAGATAAGTCTCCGTTCCATACGGCAAGGTAGGTACTAGGTAAGGTAAGTGTCTCTGCTTCGCACCCTATAGCTGTGCTCTTAAGCAATCACTTAGACTCTGGATCAGGAAGGAAACACAAATGAAGATTATAGAAGTGAAAGTCCTAGAAGTGGATATTGTCTAAAGAGCATCTGATTTGTAATGCCTTTGCAACCATATTGATTCCTTGCACACCTCTACCTATGTTGCCAATATAGAATAGGGGCCTCTGTTTCTACCTTTTCAACTCAAGCATCAACTGCTTATAGATAAATAGATGAAATAATTGTCGGAGCCTCTGCCTAACCTGACCAAATGAAGGGTATTTGGGGAAAGGGTATTTCATCCTTTGGGTTCACCAACTTATTGAGACATGTGACATATATAGAGAGCTAAGCTTCTAAACAAAGCAAGAATGGGGGATATGCCCTACTGTAGATTAGTAATAGGAATTGGGGAAGGATATGCCCCAACCTACCCTACCTATTTATCGATTCATAAATTTACCCTTAGAATAGTAGGGGCCACCCTGCATCCCAACTATAGTTTCGGCTATAGTTCCGGGCTTGGGTAAGCACCTGGCTCTTTATCTTTGGATCTGATGGTGCTGGATAAACTGCTTCTTCTAACTCTTCTATGGTTGGATCAACAATAAGATCAACCATCCATGCTACAAGAAAGAGAAGATGCTGGGCTTGGCTTATTAGCTAGTCTAGATATGCTATTAGTGCTGCTTCGAAACCTGACTGCTTCTTCTATGCCTATGCCTAGATCTACCTATGCTTCTCCTATCCTAGCCTATGCTCTAGCTACCTCCGATGAACTCTGCACCTGTCCTTGTCACCTATGCTACTGGCTCTATTGCTGCTACTGGTACTAGTGCTTAAACTACTTTCATTGGTGCTACTTCTCTAACTATTGGTGTTACTGGTGGATAAGCTAAGTCAACTGGATCCCTTTAGAATAGTAGGGCTGGTGGGTGGGGTCATCATTTCGGTCAACCGCAACTATAGTTCTGCTGGTGAGACTACTCACTTTGGAACTGCAACTAATGGATCATCTACTGGTGATGCTGTTATAGTAGTATCTATTGATGGAACTAATGGTTCTGTATCCACTAAAGCCCCTTCAAATAGTAGGGTATTTGCAAATTATTCTATTAAGTCACTGTGAGAAGATGCTTTTGGTGCTTCTACTTTCACGGTCACTGCTACTACTTTGATAAAGACTGAATATAATAATTGCAATTGAATCACATGGCACATTCACTGGTTCTGAGTCCATAAGAACTGGTGGATATGGATATGAAACTAGATATGACATCTACGGAAGCATCTGAGCGCACATTCCTTCAAGTCCTAGAGCCAGTTGGAGTAGAACTAGTGATAGTTATTGATCGAGCAGTTTCACCCTTTCTCCTATTGAAAAACCAAAAGAATATCCAGTCTCAGCAGTTGGTGACCAGCATAAAAGACAATAGCAAAGACACCAACATCCAAGTAAGCATCCAAGTTAGTTTGCCCAACATCCCAACCTGTTTTGACTTCTTGCACTATTATCCCACACCCTGGCAGCCCATCTCTACCTAGGGGTTTTAAAATAGGGGGCTAGGGGAGTTCCAACTTTGAGTATATTCCCCAACGAGAAACGCTAGAAAGAACCCGATACGTACAGACCTCAGTATCAGTAGGCAGGGTTTAATGCATGAGTATGACTAGCATCAATACTACAAGGGTAGGTTTCTTCCACCTTCATTGATTAGGTGAGCCCGAGTGGGGGGATTACTTGGGTTTGATCAATACCTTTGACTAGTGCTTGTCAAGAAAATATATAGCTATGCATCTTTAATGAATTTGCACTTGAAACAAGCTTAATCCCCGAAGGATCTATTGTTGGCTCTAAAAGTGGCTCTCAAACAGGTACTGATACATAGACTTATTATGACCTAAAGACCTCCTCAATTCTGTGGGGTCTAAATCTCGCTCTCTTACTAGTAGGGGTTCTGTCTCTGCGCCTAAATCTTAGATCGCGGGATGCTTTTTTTTACTTTTTAACCCGATCAATCAAGATTTTACAAATATATAATAGTGTTTCCATGGGTCTAACTCGATCAACTTAATCTGGATCCGAAGAAACTGTCTTTACTCTCTCCTTTCTCTAGCTTCTGCCTCTGTCTACCTAGCGGCTTCCTTCGCTACGTTGGCTGGTGTTTTAGCTAGTTATAGATCAATTGGATCATTTACTAATTTGTAAAGGTTAACAAGAAGCTCTAAAGCTAGAACAGGGACTGACGTTTTTAGGTAAATAATAAGAATAATCTCTTTCACTGCACTAATTATTCCCACCCACAACTGATGCATCTTTAGGTCAAGAATTTTGGACAAAGACTGAATCTAATAATTGCAGCTGACATGGGATCCGAATCCCTACTATTCTAAAGGCAAGTGGGAAAACCGCTCGGTCAATTACTGCACCTAGAATTAGGGACTCCGCCACTGAATATGTCGCTAGTCAAAAGGATGTCAGGTGAGGTGCTTGCTCATATGCTATTGGTGTTGCCTCTTAAGCTGCTGTTGACTTGGATGCAAGCTCTCTATCTCGATCTTCCGCTGGTGGATAAACTAAAATCGGATCTGCTTCCACTACCATGCTCCTACCTTTGCTTATGCTATTGGTGGCTGACCCTAGAAATAGGTTTTGTGCCTGGAGAATATGGAACTGGATATGGATCCTTAGAAGGTAAAGTGCTTCTCAAATAGACACTGCATCTCAATCTGTTGATGGTTTTGGGTTTATATGATTTGATGCTAGAACTGGTGAGGATGCTACCTTTGGTGCTGCTTATGAAACTTGATCAATAGGGCCTTATAGATTCTAAGGCACTGGGTCAACAACCACAATTCACTCTTCTGCTGCTTGCTTTGATGCGGAAAGTGAGCTCACATTTTGGCATTGATGGAATGAAAAAGATTTTTTTGATCTATGCATGTGTCAATATTTTCTTTTGATAACAATAAACTTTGTTTCTCTTGTAATTACCTTTCATTGCCTTTTCTGTTACATCAAACTATGTATATGCATTTGATTCTGAAACTTTGATTTCAGAAATAATTTATATTTGGAAAGAAACCTGTTGTTAACTCTTTGTCCGGGTTTTCTGATCCCTGTTGTCCTTTGAGGAATGAGAGAGACTCGATCAGAGTTTAAGGCATTTTGATTCTATTGGAAATGGTATTTTCTTGGGTGTGGGTAATTAAACTATGTTTTACTTATCTTCATTCACTTCATAAATCTAGTATTTGCATCTGTGTCATGGCTATGAGCAGACGTTAGTTGCCTTTATTGCTTTCCGGTTAAAAGTATATTCAGAAAATATACATTTTTATCCAACGAAGGGAGTTGTACCTTCATATCAAAATTCAGAGAGCACTTGCACTCACCATTGCAAGTGACTCAAATGTTGGTTCTTGTTTTTGTCTTTCAATTTGGGCATTTGGGAGTCATTTTAAAAAGTTATTTAAGAAGGACAAATCTATCAACCAACACTCTCTAAGGTTATGCAAAATCCGGGTCATCATCATACAAGGTCTTCAATTCCTCAAATCCTAATACTGTCACTCTCATCTCTGTCAACAAATTCCTTCTCCTACTCAGTGCATCAAATACTTTGTTAGATTTCCCACTTCTATGCTTCAACACAAAGGTGTAACTCTGCAAAAAATTCTACCCATCTCATATGTCTTTAATTCAACTTACTCTGATTGTTCAAATACTGCAAAGCTTTATGATCTGTATACAACATAAAATCCTTAGGCAACAAGTAATGTCTCCACTTTTTCAAGGCTTGAACTATGACATAAAACTCCTAATCATACACTGATATCTCCTCTGGGCATCATTCAATTTCTCACTGAAATAAGCTAGTGCTCTCCCTTCTTGACTCAAGACCGCTCCTATTATTGTTCCACTTGCATCACAATCCACTTGAAATACTTTAATGAAATCCGGTAAAGCTAACACATGATGCTGAACCACTTTTAATTTCAATAGCTCAAAACTTTTGTTTGCTCCAGTGGTCCACTTGAATTCCTTCTGATCTCCCCTCATGGTCTCAGTCATAGGGTTCTGAGGAACTTCTGGTAGAAACTAGCTAATCCATGAAATGTTCTTACCTTTCCAATTCTTTTTGGTGTAAGCCACTCAACAATTTATTTTACTATCAAGATCCATCTTCAAACCATCCTCTGATATCACAAATCCCAAATAGACTAATTCCTCTTTCAGGAAAGTACACTTCTTAAGATTTATCAGCAACTTTTCTTTTCTCAACCTCTACAAAACTTGTCTCAAATGCAACAAATGCTCCTCTTTTGTCTTACTGAAAATCAAAATGTCATCTAAATATACAATAACAAACTTACCCAAACATTTCTTCAATACCTCATTCATCAACCTCGTAAAAGTACTTGGTGCATTAGTTAACCCAAAAGACATCACCAACCATTCATACAGTCCTTCATTTGTCTTGAATGTTGTCTTCCACTCATCTCCTCCTCTGATCCTGATCTGATGATATCCACTCTTCAAATCTATCTTTGTAAATTATTTGACTCCGCTCAAATAGTCCATTATGTCATCCATCCCAGGCAAAGGATATTGGTATTTCACTATGATCTTGTTTATTACTCTAGAATTGGTACACATTCTCCACTCTCCATTCTTCTTAGGTGCTAATACTATTGGTACTGCACAAGGGCTCAGAGTTTCTTTGATCAAACCTTTCTTCAACAACTCCTATACTTGTCTATTCAGTTCTTCATTCTCCGTCGATGTCATCCGGTGTGCATCTTTGTTAGGCAAAATAGCTCTGGGAACCAGGTCCATGCAATGCCTGATACTTCTCATAGGTGCCAATCCATTAGGCACATTATCTAAAATGATGTCTTCATATTATGTCAGCAAATCTTTTATCTCTTCCAGTTGTTCCTCTTCATGCTCCGGATTCTCAGTCTTCGTAGGAACCAAGGAAAAACACACATTCTCATGTCTCAATCTATCTAGGAATTTCCTTCCATCCACCAAACAGATTTTAACATTCATACAGACTTCATTCTTCAAAGGTTCCTCCAAGGGCAACAAGGTTTGCTTCATCCCATTGGCCACAATAGTGTATGTATCCTTCCTCCCATCATGCATTGCTTGTTTATCAAACTGCCAAGGTCTATCCAACAAAAGATGACAAATATCCATAGGTATGATATCACACAATACTTCATCATGATAATTCCCTATATTCATTTTCACCAAACATTTCTCACTTACTAACAACTTATGCTCATCCTGAATCCATGTTGTCTGATAAGGCTTAGGGTGTTTCAATATTTCCAAGGTCAACTTATTCACCATCTCTTCTGAAACAAGATTATCTGAACTACCACTATCAATAACAAATTTACAACACTTACCAGATACCTTACATCAGGTCTTGAATAAATTCTTCCTCAGCAAGGGCTCTTCATCTCTCCTGGTATGACACAAAGATCTCCTCATCATCAACAGTTCTCCATCTTTCGGTTTCTTATCTGATCCAGTGGGGTTTTCTTCCACCAATATTGTTCTTCTGGTATTCTCTGTCTTCTTACAATTGCAAGAGCGATGTCCATCTCCTCCACACTTATAGCAAGTTCCTCTAAACACTCTGCTATCTTGTCTTCTAGAATTCTCATTCTGGTAGCCATCTGGTTCTCTCTTTCAGTAGAAATTTCTATCATCTTTCTGTTATGAATTACCTTCTTTGTTCACTTCTCTATCCTTGTTCTGATTTGTATAGGTTCCTCTTCCTCCTTGAAATATTCCTCTAGAAAACCTTCCACCTATGTCTCTCTGCCTTTGCTCATGTCTTTTGTTTAGTTTCTCTTCTTCCTTCAGGGCAAACTGGTAAGCCTCTTCAACACTCTATAATTTGATCAAACCAATTTCATCTTGTATAGACACCCGCAATCCATTCAAATATCTTGCAACTTGTTCAACTTCATCATCAACATGTCTGGATCTAATATTCAACTTATAAAATGGTTTGGTGTATTCCTTCACACTAGATTCCTTATGTCTCAAATTTTGTAACTTCCGAAACAGATTCACTTGATAACAACTTGCATAAATTTTGATTTCAAGTTAGCAATCATCCAATCCCATGTCTTGATCTTCTCTTTACCTCTTCTTTGTCTATCAACCTGCAAATGCTCCCACCAAAGAGATGCATGACCTTTCAACCGGGTACAAGAATATTTCACCTTCTTTTTTTAATGTTTTCAAAATCAAAATATTTATCCATCTCCGAGATCCAATCCATCAATTCATCTGAATTCAACTTTCCATCATGTTCCAGTGGGGTAAAATGAGGTTTAGTATTCACCCTACTCAAAACCCTCAAAAAAATTTCCTCATCCAGATCAACTACTGGTGGGTTTACTTGTTTTGTCGAAGCTTCTTCTCCTTCATCTTCAATGTGTTGGCCTCTTCTCTAGGTTGTATCCATGGCTTCCAACCAGGTTGCTATTCCTCGCAACATTTCCATCACAGCAAGGTTGGAATTCCCACACGCTCCACCATTCCTGGTTCCTCTTTGTGCCATCTTTACACCAGTCCTCTGCAGCTGTAGGTTAGATCCACAGTCTACCACCCTACAAAAAAATTCGTAGGACAACACAATGTCCAGGATGAAAGCTCACTCTGATACCACTTGAAGAAGTCACCGATTAGGAGGGAACTCAAAGAGATCAGTCTAGAGCAGTCAGCAAGAGTAAACACAACAGAAACACAAGGACATGATGGAGGAAATGCAGAAAAGATTGAATTATATCATGGAAAACTGATTACAACCAACCGATAACAACCGGGTTATAGAAATTGACTCACAAGCCTACGAAAACATGCTTAAAATACATAACAGGTCACAACCGGGGACCTCAAATATTAAGATCTATCTTCTATGCTTAGTCTAACTTCTTGATTCATTCTAATGATCTATTACAATAATTTATATGATCCAAGAGGATCCAGTCGACCCAAAAAGGGATCAAAACCCAAAGAATAAGACCTAATGTGTAAAACCAACAAAGTCGGCCTCTGCCAAAGAAATTCTTCCGAAAAATCCAAAGGATGAAGTGTACATCATGGGGAAAGGTCGACCACATGCTAAGGAACATTAGAATCAATGCTCAAGCTACGGAAGGGGATTAGGTAGATCACCAATGAAAATAGGTCCAGGCAACCGGTAACAGAAAACTATCTCGGAAACTGGTAGCGATAACTTACCAAAAAATGATCCAAATGCTCCACAGTTTGGGAATAAGGAAGATGATCAAGTCTTCAAGTAAAATCCAACTCCATAGGTTCCGGTGAGCCAAATTCGGGACACACAAAAGGAAATGCTAAAACTACAAACATAAAGAAAAACAAAAAAGGAAATATTTTTGGTTGATGCAAGATTGCTATGAACCGAGGATGCTCCTGCATCACCTATTTATTGTGTTGATCCACATTGATCATTGTGCGAGTTTTTGATTGTTTCTATGAACCGGTGATGATTTTTGTGTTATGTGGTTTTCCTAGTGGTGTAGCGTATTGTGGTTGATCTTGGTGTGATTTCTGGTGGGGTTGTGCGTTTGGGAATTTGAATTAGGTCTATTTTATGCTATGTAAATCATTGTATTGGTTCAGTGGTCGATCTTTGTATCGTGTGATGTAATTTTATAACTAAGGGTTGAGGGTATAGTCGACCTTGTTATCGATGTTGATGAATTGTATATATAGGTGACATATTCATGTAATTTAGGTGTCGATGTTGTGTCTGATTTATCCTTCTGTATTGTGATTGTGTGGAGATTGGTGTGACAGAGAAGACAATTGTACTTAATCAGAACTGTAATTAGGCATTTGGAGATGATATTTCTTTAGTACATTCCTTCTGGATTGTAGTCTGAATCTTGTTGTAAGTCAGTGAGACTTCCCTAAGGTTGTAGCCTTCTAGGCCATTAACTTTTGAGCAGCGAGCTCTAGGCAGTGTGCCTGAATGCATGTGCATTCCCCATTGTAATATTTCATATACTAATACAGAGTATCATCTTACTGTGGGTAGGTTCCCACCGTGGTTTTTCCCTTGACTGGGTTTTCCACTTCAAAATCTCGGTGTTGTGTGTTGTGTTGTTAATTTTCTTATCTTTATTATTGCTTTAGTTTATCATATCTGCTTTTGTGATTAAGTTTGTAGATCTGGTGAAGACTGATTCACTCCCCCCTCTCAGTCTTCCTCCTCTTTGCTGCTAACAGAAACCATTTTAGGAAAAAATTCCACCAATAAGTGAGCCCAAAATTCTATATTATCTTTAAAAATAGAGATTATATACAATATTTCCTTTCTCCTCTTCTATCGTCAATCCTTCAACAACAACAAACAATTTTTTTTTCACTCTTCCTAATTAGCTTAAAATACTACCTCTTTAAGCATTTCTTATGTAACATTTTCACCTCCTAAATGGAATATCCAAGTTGGCTATCGAATCCCATTGCCTCGTATTGAAAATTTCAAGAATTTATGACATAGGTTAATGTAGTTTCAACTAAATTACCCACCTACTAAAATTGGGCACCTAGTTTGTTGTTAGTTTCTTGGTGATTATTATTTTTAACTACAAGATGTTTTAGCTTTTGCCACATAAGATGGAAAAATAACCTCATGAACATTTAGGCATCCAAAATCATCATAACCAGAGTTTACTTTAGTGGTGAATATTCGCCAATGGCGAATTTTTCACATCGTCCATGTCAGAAATGGCGAATATTTTGTATTGACTGGGGATGGTCATGTCGCCAGAACATTATGAATTCCATCAAAGTCACGGCTCGATCGCCATATGTTTTATGCAATCAAATGTTTCTATGCGATGATTTCGCCAATACAATATATGGTGGACACACAGTAAATTTAATTTTTTCACCTACACTCTTCGAGGTTGCCTTAATAGATGACCTTAATTTGCCTATAGGCATGTGAATATTTGTTAGCTAGGGGGACCCAATTCGCCCGACATCTTGCCGACGCGTATCTCCATTCACCCCAACTTTCGCCAACTATATTGTATTCGCCTATTATTTGGATGACCTATAATCGCCTCAAAAATTACATAAGTTGTATTTGGACGACCTATAATCGCCTCTAAAATTATATAAGTCATGTTATAGTTACGCGGGATTCGCCAAATATTTGTATACCATATAAAATTCTTGTGGAATTCACCATATAAGGATTGGTATAAATACATGCAAAGATTAGATCTATCTCAACACAATCTGGTGGGTTCTAGGCTCTGAATTCTTATCAACAACGAAGTTTCAGACCAAGGAAAATCATTGTTGTTGACTGCATTGGCGACTGCTAGTGACCTAAGGCCTAAAGGCGAGCGATCATATTTTTGAAGTGGTATATTATACATTATAGTCTATTATTGCTTCTTCAACAAATTGATATTTTTTTGGCAGCCTTTATTTCATTGGAGATGTCAAACAGGAAGAGGGATAGGAAACCTGAATGTGGGGAAGGCCAGGAGAGGCCAACAAAAAGCAGAACATTGTCTTTGTACTTCAACATTAGAAAAGATTGTGGTGAAAATCAGGAAGGTACATCATCACAAGTACAAGTACAAAATTCACCACCTGCACCACATGTTGAAGACGGCGACGAACCTGATATCTCAGATCAGGATGATCTTGAAGAAGATTATCTCATAAATACCCAAGTTATCCGGAATGATATAATCAACTTGGGTGATAATGCCATTGATGATAATGCATGGAAGGGGAAAACAAAAGCCATATCAAAAAAGGGTGAACCACAATCAAAAAAGGATCTAGAATGGGATATGTCAGCGAGGAATTTTCAAATTAATTGGGCATCAAAGTATCCATTCATTGAACCAGTGGAGAATCCAATCAAAGGTGAGCCTCCAATAGAATGCAGGTGTAAGATTTTCACTTGGAAACATAACAAGGAAATTAGGTTGCAGCTAAAATTTGACACCATAGAAAAGCATATGGTTAAAGTTTATGAAAAACAAATGATAGACAGGGTTGAAAAATCAGTGATAAGATGGAAAACAAAGGAGGAATGTAAGCATGTGAGGAATGCCAAAGAGTATTATTTTCATGAGAAAATACAGACGAAGCTTGCTGAAGTTAAAGGTTCTATTGAGGTTGTTTTTGGAAAAGTAATGCAAATAGAACAACTGGGAAAAGCTATTCAATTAAGAGTTGTTTTTTATATTTTGAGCAGAGGGTGTGCTATGATAGATTTCCCATCAATCAGTGGTTTATACACTTTTTGAAAGTTCCTAACTATCCTATTAGACACTGGTCAGTAAACAGTGGATGGGAATGGGCAAGTTGTCTTGCTGAGGTTGAAAAAGAAGATGTAAAGGAAAAAATAGGAGAGTCAAACTTTATTGCATTTTCTTTAGATGAAGTTAAGACCGTAGACAATACTTCATGGGTATGCATGTATGTTTATACTGTAGAGAATCATACCCGCCAACCTCATCTACTAGTTGTTGCTAAAATGAAGGAGAGCGCGACAACGGAAAATTTATTTCAACTAGTAAAGAGAAGTTTAATTGAATATGGAGGTATGGATGACATGATGTTAGCCAAAAAATTGGTTTGTGTTGGAGCAGATGGAGATTCAGTAATGCAAGGTCATAGGAACGGTCTTTGTACAAAGATTGAAACTTCATTTGCACCGTACATTACTGCAATTCACTACATGGATCACATAATGAATCTAGCTTTTGGAATTGTGAGCAAGTTTCCTTCGGTTAAAAAAATTGAAATTTTAATCAGAGAGCTCTACTCACCCTTTTGTCGAAGTCCCAAGCGATTTATGGAATTTCAACACTTTGCTGATGGAATAACTGATGGGAACAAGCTTCTCAAGGATAATGATACCAGATGGATCTCTTTGGAAGGTCCAGCGCATCGAGTGTTTTTAGAATATCCATCCTTGATTGGACTATTTCACACAACTCACAACGAATTAGATCAACCAAAATTTCTTGAGCTTCTTAGCAGGTTAAGTAATTTAGAGACACTCTTAACTTTAGCATCTCTTCTCCCCATGCTAGAGGAAATGAGGAATATTATGAAGGCTGCCCAAAAAAGAGTTCTGTATATTGTAGAATATGCTACAGTGCATAAGATGACATGCATGGCCCTCGACAATCTCTATCGAAATCAACCAACACTATCTGATGAAAAATTTGTTAAGTGGCGAACACTCATAGATTTGAACAATCCTGATAACTTTTTACAAATAGGTGCAGACGGGGAGGTATGTGCCAATGTATGGAGATTTGAGATACCAATGCACTTCTATGCCATAGTCGACCTCGAGGAACCAAGAAAGCACCCCAAGAAGCAACTAGCAAGAGTTACAAAGGGAGGATTTCGACAAGATTGTTGAGACTGTAACTACTTCTATGAAGAAAATTGCGTATGATCTTTCCTCATAGATTAGAAGCAGATTCCCTCTTGAAAAACCTACTCGAAGCCATGTCTATCGTGTTTCCTCATTATTGGAGCCTCAACAGTGCAACTGATTTTCGAAGTAAGCTACTGACTTTGATAATTTTTTTTTGCATATCCAGAGAATTGAATGGAGTAACTATAAATGGAATATTAGATGAAACTCATCTTCGAGAGCAATCATCTCATTTTGCATACACTATGAGAGAACAATATGCCAAAATGGAGAACCCCCATGAAGAGGGATCAGTAACAAGGCTTTGGAAAACTATAGCTGAGAACAAAATGTTGGGTGATTCAATGCCAGAATATGTGAAGCTTGATGATTTATGTCTTACCATGATATTGGGTTCGGTGGAAGATGAGAGAGTTTTCAGTGCTTTGGGGTTGCTAAAATCAAAGCTAAGAAACAAACTAGACAATAATTTGGAAAATTCCTTGAGGCTCTATACATCTAGGTATGATGTCCACACTTTTACTTACGATAGAGCACTGCAAATCTGGAGGTCCAAATGTGAAAGAAGAGGTTTGGGAAACACTTCGAACCAAAGTGCCAGTGGGACTATTGCCCCATGTACTAGACTGTCACCTACTGGTAGCATTGAGATGCAGTTTGGTGGAGGTATGTAGACTCAGAGTGAAGAAACTCAAACCACAAACAAGAATCAAGAAAGCTCTGAATTTGATGAGGATGAATGGCAACTGTAAGGGATTGGTATTTATTAATCTTATTACTATATCTCATCATTCATATTACAAAAGCATATTACTTTTTGCAATTAGAATTTAATATTGATTTGTAATTGTATTTTTCAACTTTTTATTTCTAGATTTAAAATAACATAATAAAAAAAAATCATAATGTGTTTATTGATACAAAGATGTTTATTGTTTATTTATACATGTTTGAGTTTCAAATCTGTGTGATACATTTCAGAACCATATGATATAATTCATCCAATAGTAATACACATGTTGAGAACTTAGATTTTCATTAATTCTTTCAAAATATAGCCATATGATACAATTCATTCAATAGTAATACACCAATCTGTGTGATTCTCCATGCAAATTGCAAAAGTGAATACAAAGTTTCAGAACCCTTTGCAAATGACCCTGAATTCCCTTTTATAGAAATAAGAGAGCAACAACAGCTCCTGTGTGATTCTCCAATGTCCATGCAAAAGTGAATACAAAGTTTCAGAACCCTTTGCAAATTACCCTGAATTCCCTTTTACAGAAACAAGGGAGCAACAACAGCTTTAGGTCGAATTGCAAGTTTGCAACATGTGAAGATTGAACATCAAAATCACAAACTCAACATAGATTTATATGGCCATCACATGCCGTATTAGCAATTTATCATCTGCTACATGTTTGATGCCTCCTGTTAAAAAAATAAGTTCAAAATTAAATATTAATTCACGCCATGACAAATTAAACATAGATAATAGCAGTTCCTAAAACCTACTAATCAGAAATAGAGAAATGCATAAATGTTAAAGCAAGGGAGAATTTGAGAATACAAATTTGCTGGCTAAAGTTTTGCACTGTGCATCATAGATTCATAGGCTGGATTAGCAAAATAGCACTAGCGAGTGCTATTTTTTTCCTATTCATAAAATAGATTCATAGGCTGGATTAGAAAAATAGTGATAGTGAGTGCATCATAGATTCATAGGCTGGATTAGCAAAATAGCAAATAGAAAAAACATAAAACTTTGAAATTAAGAGTAAAAGAAGAAAGTTGTGCAATACATACTATGATTCTTAAGAATTTTGTGCCAATTTTTGTAGGGTGCTCCACTCTTCGTCTGATGGAAGGTCAAAATTCTGTAAACTATGGAAAGTCAACTCCAACTCCATCAACATTCCATATTCAGAAGATTTACTTGACATCACTATTTCATCCAATACTGAATTTAGAGTTGCAAATGGTTGGATGAATTCCAGAAAGCTTTGGGGAGTTGTGTCCTTTGGAAGCAAGTCTAAATCAGACTTCATTTTTATCTCCATGCTTTTTCTGAAAGCTTCTTCTCCACTGAATTTATTTGATGTGTCAACAGGGTTAGGCAAACCAAGTTTAATCAAATTATTTTTCTTTTATTGTAGCTTCAATATCTTTTTTCCACAACTTTCCATAACTTATGTTGTTTCCCTTAGCTTTTGGCATTTTTGAATGGTAGATGATGTCTTAACTGTGGCATCAATGTGGCTCTTAATTCTCTTGGATGCCAAGTAGCTGTCACTGGAATTGTAGACTACTTTTAGAATCTTTTTTGCCATATCCTCTTTTGAATAAACAGGTGTGCTCTTCTCATAGTGCCCTTTGATTTTTATATAAATTAGTCTCATACTTTCAGTCAATTGAAACCATTCACACAACCTTCACTCCTCTGCATTATTTGCTGCCAAATGTTTTCTTGTATATACTTCAGTGTATTTTTCATATTATCTTTCAATCTATCCTCCAGAGTTTTTATTTTATCATTTGCATTATGCAGGTCTTCTTTCATTTGTGCACATTTTTTTCTTTCTTCCTCTCCTTCCTCTTGCAAATGTTTTTATTTTTCCTTCCCATGATCCAATAGGTCCTGTAATTTTCTCATTTCTGCAGCAGCAGACTCGTAACTTTTGTATAATTTTTGAAAACTAGCTTTTTCCTCAACAATTTTTTTACTGCTTTTAGCCAGTTTTTCTGTCAGGTCCTTCAATTGTGCATCCATCTTCTCCTGCTCTGCAATTTCTACTACAGAGCTCAAATTTTTAATCCTTTTCTGTAAATCATTGCACTTTCTATCTACTACTTTCCTCCTTGATTTTTTCGTTTTCCAGGTCTACCTGTAACTTTTCTATTTGTTTCTCCAGTTTATTTTTTTCTCTCTCCACCTTTAGTAGTGAAGTGTACACCACTTCGTTAGTCCTTTTTGACACACTAATTTTTTCCACATTATGTACTTTGGAAAAATCCATTTGGAGGGTGCTAACTTGAAATTGAGAGGGATCTATCTGATTGTGTGGTGGATTTTTATCTTTAGATGGGGCCGGGGGCATAACAACCATGAACTCCATCATATCTTTATGTGGGTCATATGTTGGAAATGTTAGTTTTCATGATCAGATTATCCACAATAAATAGAAAACTAAAGTGGCACAGTAAAGCATACAAATAGAGGATCACACAACACAAGACTACCCTGGGAAAACCTCCCTCTTGGAGGAAAAACCCAACAACAAATCAGATCTAGATCCTTTTATTAATTGTAGAATACAATGGCAATAAAGATCAAATTACTTATCTGATATAACTGTCAACCTAGGGCAGAATTAGAGTTACAGTCGTAACCCAGCTAGGGCACAATGTAACAGCAGAAGATAGCAGACTTATCTCTTTCTTATATAAGAATATCATCAACATATAGCTTCCAGCTCTTCGTAGTTCTTCACTGAAGATTGCAGACCTAATGATGTTTGTAGACCTTCAAGAGGAACTCACTATCCTCTTCAATGTATTCACTGTCCAAGATCGCATGTATGGCAAATGCTGATGGCAGAAGTAATTCGCTGATTCCTTGATCAAAAGTGGTTCGCTTGCCTTCAATGAGGATTCGCTAACCTCCAGAATGAGTGGGCAGATCTTGCAGAGCTAACTTCACATTGATGATGAAAACTAAGTGATGAATGCATACACATTAATCTCTATTTATATTTGGCGTGGAGACCAATTCAAGTTGGCTTCACCTTAAGTTTTGAACCAAGACTTAATTACAATTATAGGGCTTACACGTTACCTTATGTCTTGCCCTATTTTGGCATACTAATAATGATTAAGTTATATTGCAAGGGGAGCACACCTATTTAGGGCCACACATTACATGAAGTGATATAGGGTCGGCCCTATAATATGATGAACATGTTTCATGTTGCTTGGCATGTAGGAGATAAGGGGCCCAACCCTATTCAAGTTTTGTGCACATACAGATAGGGCCCAACCCTATTTACACACCTCCTTAATGAAGCAGGGCCCAACCCCCTTTTGGGATTCAGACAACATTGGAATAGGGCCTAGCCCTATTTGTTTTACACATTACATATAAATATAATAGATAGGGCCCTGCCCTATAAGGATTCAGATGATGCCTTAAGGCAATCCAAATCCTATTTATTTTCCTAACCTAGTTACAAAATCAACACTCCCTCTTAACTAGGGAAGAAAATAAATACATAACCAAATTCACATGGACAAACCCATGGTATGAACATTTACAAGGTTTAGGATTAGGGCCCAACCCTAATAGTTCAATCAGTATACAATTCATGATTTGATCACGCAATTACATTACAATGAACCTTTACATGATCTTCTCTAGCAATGCCTACAGAGGAAGAAGCCAACGCTTCACACTTTCCTGGGAACCTGCATATAACACCATTATCTTTCATATAGCATCATTATCTTTCATCATGCACATCCACAGAGGATGAAAGAGACCTTTCCATATGCACACCTGCAATAATTAATACTCAAAGATATATATAACCATATAACATAAATCATGCACTACCGCAGAGGATACATAAACTTCTCCCAGAGAAGGACAATCTGTCACCTTCCACATTGCAGAGGGTGAACTCACCTTGCACTTCGTAGAGGGTGAGAAATAATGACCACCTTGCACTCCACAGAGGGTGGAAAGAACTGCCACCTTGCACTTCACAGAGGGTGGGAAATAACCACCACCTTGCACTTTGCAGAGGGTGGAAAGAACTGCCACCTTGCACTCCACAGAGGGTGGTCCCACCTTGCACTTTGTAGAGGGTGGATGATACACCCAGTGTATCATGGTTAGTATCATCATAAATAAACATTTTGCAATAGACAAGGAATATACATTAGATATATATTATCAATTCCTCTATTAAACCATAATGATTAGAACCCAAGAATGAAATTGAGATATTAAAAGATATCAAGACTCCTTCTAAAACCCTATCTAAAGAATTCATAGACCTGATGATTCATTCTTACTTACGAAGTGGACCCATAGCATCTTAAAAAAAGAGAGATGAAAGGTAGACTTTCATAATTAGTCCGATGGCAAGATCTGAATGACAGAGGGCTTCTCAGGTCATGCATGAAAGATTTCTTCAGAGAGACATAATCTGAAAATATTATCTTCAAGAGTAGACATTAGGTTACCTTAGAGACATGATATAGTAAAACAAATCACCAACCCTTACAAACCCTCAAAACATAGATTCAAACATATAGATAGAAGTCATTTACCTATACTGGGATCCTAATACACATCCATATATATATATATATACTATCACTATTTAGCCATGAATACATTGAATATATAAGTGATAGCAGGTATATGATAGTAGAAATATATAAGGATGACAACAAGTATCAAAATAAGGTAAGTTTCAAATTACCTACAACTTCACTTACCTATCTCCCTTGAAATAAATTGAGATTCATCACCTTTGAAGGTTCTAAGATGCTAAGAGGATGAGGAATCCATTGATGCAGATGAAAGACCTTGACTGTGCATGTAATCATCTGAAAAAAACCCTAGCCGTCACACAGAAGTCCAGGCTGTAAATCTGATCATTGCCCATGCAAACCTTGGCTCTGATACCATGTTAGTTTTCATGATCAGATTATCCACAATAAATAGAAAACTAAAGTTGTATAGTAAAGCATACAAATAGAGGATCACACAACACAAGACTACCCTGGGAAAACCTCCCTCTTGGAGGAAAAACCCAACAACAAATCAGATCTAGATCCTTTTATTAATTGTAGAATACAATGGCAATAAAGATCAAATTACTTATGTGATATAACTGTCAACCTAGAGCAGAATTAGAGTTACAGTTGTAACCCAGCTAGGGCACAATGTAACAACAGAAGATAACAGACTTATCTCTTTCTTATAAAAGAATATCATCAGCATATAGCTTCCATCTCTTTGGAGTTCTTCACTAAAGATTGCAGACCTAATGATGTTTGTAGACCTTCAAGAGGAACTCGCTATCCTCTTCAATCTATTCACTGTCCAAGATCGCATGTATGGCAAATGCTGATGGTAGAAGTAATTCGCTGATTCCTTGATCAGAAGTGGTTCACTTGCCTTCAATGAGGATTCGCTAACCTCCAGAATGAGTGGGCAGATCTTGCAGAGCTAACTTCACATTGATGATGAAAACTGAGTGATGAATGCATACACATTAATCTCTATTTATATTTGGCGTGGAGACCAATTCAAGTCGGCTTCACCTTAAGTTTTGTGCCAAGACTTAATTACAATTATAGGGCTTACATGTTACCTTATGTCTTGCCCTATTTTTGCATACTAATAATGATTAAGTTATATTGCAAGGGGAGTGCACCTATTTAGGGCCACACATTACATGAAGTGATATAGGGTCGGCCCTATAATATGATGAACATGTTTCATGTTGCTTGGCATGTAGGAGATAAGGGGCCCAACCCTATTCAAGTTTTGTGCACATACAGATAGGGCCCAGCCCTATTTACACGCCTCCTTAATGAAGCAGGGCCCAACCCCCTTTTGGGATTCAGATAACATTGGAATAGGGCCCAACCCTATTTGTTTTACACATTACATATAAATACAATAGATAGGGCCCTGCCCTATAAGGATTCAGATGATGCCTTAAGGCAATCCGAATCCTATTTATTTTCCTAACCTAGTTACAAAATCAACAGGAAATACCTTGTTCCTTGCAGATTGTTTGTTTAAAACTTCAGAAACAGAAACCCTATGAAATGCTTTCTTTTTTTCTTTATTTGCTTTTGTTGTGTGTTCATATTTTTCATAGTAATCACGAAATTGAAAATTTGGTCTTGCTGAAGCAATTGAATGTTTGAAAGGTGACATATGAATACAATAGGCTCTAGTTCCACTTATTCCTGTGGTTTTAACTAATGCTTGACCAAGATTACCAACAACAGTTCCTGATGCTGTCCCACTCCCACTGACACTTTCATGTGTAGTTTTCATAGACTTTTGAGGTTTGTGATCTGAACCTGCAAATGATTGATTTGTAGTGTCAGTGGCACTTGATATAGGATTCTCAATAGTATGAGATTGAGTATCTACCTCTAGTGGCGTCTTGCGAGAGATATTTTGTTGTTGCCCTTGTCCAACACCAAGACAACTAGTATCAGTAGTAGTACCCATGCCAACCCCACCAATCACAGTGACACTTGACTTAACAATAATAGGAACACTATCCCCAGATTCCCTACCAGTGGCAGTGGCACTTGATTCACCACCAATGGGAATACCATGATGTGGTGGTGGTTGTGGATTTGAATCTGAAAAAAATGTAGGTGGATCCTGATGCTAATGAGTAGTACCTATCCATGATGAATTTGAAGAATCAAGTCCAATGACTGGTTTATAAGGACCTTTTGATTTTGATCCTAATGGAAGTTGTACCTAAAGTTGATACCAAATGCCCTCTCCTCTGGGACCTAGACCACCACCTTCAAAACCCATTTTTTCCACAAGGTTTGCCCCTTTGCTATATTTTTCTTTCATGGACTCATTGACTCCACCTAATATTTTTGGGACTGTAGTAGTTGTTGGAGGGGGCTCAATGGCAACCTCATTCTCATCATCTTCAGTCCTGTCATGCTCCATATCCCACAATTTTCTAAACTCCGCATCCTCGTCGATGCTCTCAAATTCTGCACTTGTCTTTGGTTCACCGAGATCCTTCCTTATAGTCGAAAAATCATTTATTTTGATTTGAGTCCAATAATTCTCTTTACATTGGTGCAAAATTGATTTGGGAATATATTTATTAGATGGATTAGCAGATTTAAGGTAGAAATTGTAGGACCTCCTATTTTGGATGCCCTGGCCCTCCTCTATTGTCCTCTGTGTGTGCATTTGCAATGCCATAATTTGTGATGAAATTTCTTCTGTTGAAATGTTATTGTCAACTGCAATTTTCTCCATCTCTTTTTTAACCTCATCCCAGGAGTCCATGTTTCTAAGATTTTCTAGCAATGGTTTACTTTCATGTTGACATAATGCTGAAGAGTTCCCATTTTTCTTAATCCTTGCTTGAACTACACTGATTGGATCATATTGCCAAAGACCCTCATCACCAAAGTTAAAAACTATCAAAAAATCATGTGCCATATTGAATTCTTTTCTCTCAAATGTGAACCCTCCACATGAGAAAGGCAAGGAAGGAAATATGCTCTTCTTTTGCTGACCATGGAAGTGCCTATCTATGCTCTCCAATTGCCGTACATACTCTAATGCAAATACCCTCTCTGTCACATGTATTGGAAGTCTGTATGGTTTTACTGCCGATCCGTAAAACCTTAACACAGTGAATTCTTCCATAAAGAACCGGTCAACCAATTCTATTTGACTTTCGAGTTGAATGCAATCTCTACAAGACACAGGCAACCTAGGCATTGGAGTGCTTGTAATTTCATTATACATTGGTGCCAAAAAGAAGTCTAGAAAATGGTTGTAGTTCTTTCTATTATCACGCATCCTTATCTTTGGTGTCCAATCATATATTGGACACTTTGTTCTCTTCCCAGTATTCTCATCAATCTTATAGCTCACAATTTGAAGCTTGTTGGTCTCAAACATTGCATGATACTTGGATAGAAGGAGATAGCACAAGTAGGATGAGAGCCTAAATGTCTTATAGGAACCTTTTTTGATCATTAGTAATTGTTTTTGCATGAATTTTACAATGTGCTCAATAAAATTATATCTTACTGGCTCACATCCACAATGGATATTATAAATCATTTCAAGAAGGCTTGCACCCACTTCCCTATCATTTTCCAATCCTAGGCAAAATGACAGCAAGCAAATAGTATCCCCAACCCATGGAACAAAAATGTTAGAATCATAAGGAGGCTTATGATTCTGATCCAACACAATACTAGTACCACTCTTTATTAGAGCTTTTATAAATGAATCTCTGCGACTTGGATCAAGACTCTCATAATTCCCTACCAACTTTTCAAGGTCAATTTGGACGTTTGAGTTTTGGGCTTCAAATCCTAGGTTCAACAAATGAGCAAATTCTCCCTCGTTTATGGATAGAATTTCCTCTTTTATATTTTTATTGATAATTGCTTTTTATCTTCATCATAATTTTCGACGCAAACCATGACAAAATCAGGGCAAGGGAATACTTCAGGTAACACCATGCTTCCCAATCCAACATCCCATGATGCAATTTTATTTATTTTTTGTTTTAACATTGGGTTGAAAATAGTAAATTTTGCCTTGGATGCATATGTTGCCTTACTAGACAATGTATATCTAATATCTAGGATACGCTTTTCACCATGGATAGCAGGGTCATAAATATCATGGTATTCATCAGTGAAACCTGGTGTTATAACCAGTTCGGTTAGGTACATTTTGTTTTTCACTTGGCTTCTTGTTGAATTACTGCTTCCCATTTTTCCCATCACTATTATTGTTAATAATTCAAAATAATGCTAGATAAAAACCTGAAAATGTTAACCCTCAAATTGGACCACGAGATTACCAAAAGCAAAAAAGACAGGATGTAGGTGTTCTAGATTTTACCCAGAAATTGGAATTTCTATTTCACTAGATTGGCGCAGACAGTCTCTGTTGCAACTTGCATTCCTCAATCTAGTAGTTGTTTCTGAATATCCCTCGATTTGCAGGTTTGTCCATGAAATGAAAGATGATTATGATTTACGAGTCTCTTATTTTGAAAAATCTGAAAAGTAGAAAAGTAAACCTAAAGGGCAAAATATCTAGAATCATGTTGTAATTTTATTAATTACTATTAATAACTATTCAATGCCGAAGGACAAAACATTCATTACTTTAGTATAAATTCCGAGGACATTATGAATCATGTTGTATAAATTTTGAGGAAATTAAATGTAATACATTCAATTCTGGGCGAAGTTCTCCCAAATGTGTTCACTTCCCACATTCGGGCCGAAATCCACCCTAAGTCGTTGATCTTTGCTCATCCAACGGACGAGGGACCCCAAGGTACCTATTGTGACTTCACGGGTTTTTTTTTAAGTCTGTTTAATAATTTTAAACTTCCACCCGAAAAGTGCTTTATAGACTTAATTATATTTAATTAAATTTTAAACGTTTCAATTCCGGGCGAAGTTCTCCCAAATGTGTTCACTTCCCACATTTGGGCCGAAATCCACCCTAAGCCATTGATCTTTGCTCATCCAATGGACGATGGTACCTATTGTCAGTTGTCATGGGTCCCATGACTTTTGCCAGTTTTTGGGCACATCACCATACTCATGTCACTTTTTCGGGCAAAGTTCTCATAAAGTTGTTCACTTCCCACATTCGCCCCGAAATCCACCCTAAGTCGTTGATCTTTATTCATCCAACAATCGATGGTACCTGTTTTCAAATGTAGTGGGTCCAACGACTTATACCATTTTTCTGGCACGTCACCATACTTGGACACGTGTCACTTTTTGGGTTTGAATTTTAAGTCTATTTAATCATTTAAAACCTCCGCCCGAAAAAAAGCTTTATAGACTTAATTATATTTAATTAAATTTAAAATGTCCAATTCCGGGCGAAGTTCTCAGAAAGGTGTTCACTTCCCACATTCAAGCCGAAATCCACCCTAAGCTGTTGATCTTTGTTCATCCAACGGTCGTCGGGTCGATGGTCCTGTTTTCAGATGAAGTGGGTCCTACGACTTTTGCCATTTTGAGGCATGTCACCATACTCATGTCACTTTTCGGGTCTATTTTTAAAGACTATTTAATCATTTTAAAATTCCGCCTGAAAAAGAGATTTATAGTCTATAGACTATAGACTTAATTATATTTAATTAAATTTACAATGTTCAATTCCGGGCAAAGTTCTCACAAATGTGTTCACTACCCACATTTGGGCCGAAATCCACCCTAAGTCGTTGATCTTTGCTCATCCAACGGACGATGATATCTGTTGAGAACTTGAGTGTTGTCAAATGTCGTCGGTCCCATAATAAGAGACATTTAAATTTTAAAGATGTGCAAACTACAATAGTTTGAGATAACTATTAAATATAATGTTAATATTATTTGTAATTAAAGATGTGCAATAGTTTACGATATATAATTTTAAAAAATAGTTTAAAAATATATATATAAGTTCAACATAAATTTAGTGTATTAATTTAAAAAAATGTGCAGTCCTCAACCTGTTAAGGCGAGCAAATTTGGAAAGTACAAATGCCAAGGTGGTGATTAATTGTTGCAGAAGGAGCTGCCTGTGGCATGTCGCACGAACGGAGGAAGGGGAGGATGGGAAGAAATCTTTTTCTTGATCGCATGGCATTAATACCTTATCGTGCACATTCATTACCCAACCTATAAGATAGAGGCAGAATTTATTACCTTTTGATCTGTGTACCAATTTTTGCTTTGAAGTAGAACAAATCTGTAGTTCGTAGAATCGTAGCTTCTGTAAGATATTTTTTGCAGGAAGTGCTTTTGAAATTGCAGGTGATCATGGAGGCCAATTTCACACTTCGAACAAACAAGAAGTTGGTGCCCTTTTTGGGCAAAGTATCTGATAAACGAATGCAAGGATTGTTCAGGTTTAAGGAGGAGAAGTTGTGGGCAGCAGCTCAACTGATACTTGCAGAGGAGGTGACACATATTGGTCACTGGTATCGAACTAACATGGAGGTTTTACTCTCTGATTCTAGTGTGGTCCTATGAATTCGAACTGGAGGTGGAAAAGGTAAAACTCACATTGGTCAAATTGATTGATGGGGATTTTTTGATTAACCTGGATTCAATCTTGGAGTGGGTGGTGCTGGGAGTTGGCATTCGAATTAAGTAAGGGGGCAACCGAGAGGAATTGCTTCCTTTTATTCATGGCCCAGAGGATGAAATCAAATACTAGTGTCGTGAATGAGCCCGAGTGGGGTGGGAAGCGATGAAACTCTTTGTGAAATTAACGAGGATGGATGAAGTCCTGAAGGCTTTGCATGTGGTGGCAAGGATGGAGGTTGGTAGTGAATTGAGAGATAGGGCTGAAGAAGGAAGGGCCATACAGCTACAGGCAAGCTTGGAGGGCGACCCTGACTTCGGGTGCCTAAACTGCATTCCAAAAATGAAAGCTGAAGTAGCAAAAGGGAAAGCCAAAGCATCAACCTTTGAGGAGGGAAGGGACTAGGAGGAGGTGACCCAGGGGGATAGTGAGACCGAGTGAGCAGCCTATCGACAATGAACTAGGTTTTTTATCTGCTTGCTATAAGCTGTGGGTAGTATGGTTTTCTCTCTGTCTCCGTTTATGCATGAATGACTGCAAATTTTGTATCTTGAAACTTTTGAATTAATACAATGAAAAAACCTTTATCGATAAACTTTTGTATCTTGAAACTTTTGAAATTTTGTATTTTGAATGAATATGTAGTATATATTTATAAATTATAATCAACCACAATCAATGTACAAATAATTAATGGAATGAACTAATTTTTTTTTTATAGCATTACATAAAAAAGATCACAGTATTAAATTTATTTCGATTGTTTAACAAATAATTGAAATAACGTAGCTCATATACAAAAAACATTTGAAAGAAATTAATTAATAAAAATGAAATAGAATTATAGAAAGCATTTTTATATCCATAAGACTGTAAGAGGCAAACGAAAACAAATTGGAATTTGAAAAATTATCATTAATATTTATGCTTTTGAAATTTACAATTTTTTCGTTTGAGACTTGAGTCCCCCCAAAACTTAAAAGCCAAAATGAGTGAGCCACTGGCACTGAGCCTGTTAGGGTTCGAGGACATAGGAAAAAAAAACTATAGGGGGGTGGGGCTAGGGCACATGTAGTGGAATTGTTTACAATTTTGCCCTAAGAATCATGCCCTCCTTCCATGTATAATTCTTTAGATAGCATAAGCTGAGAGAATTCTTCAATCCACATGTAGTTTGGAAAGTCATCCAGTAGGAACCATTTCCAGAGGAAGTCCCTTCCAATCCGCGCCCATTTCCTGTGATGCGTCAATTGCTCTGCATTCAAATTTAGGAGAAACGGTTGCCTGACCATTGGCACTATTTGGTCAGGGAGGAGAAGCTTGGATAATTCACTCGCCCAAGGGATCCCCACCCCTACTTCTGCAAGGACAACAAGAGTAATGTCATCTCCAAGGAAGTCTTCCTTAAAAACATTCCTCAACAGCATCAACATATCCACCTTGTCTCCTCCCAGGTCCAGAAGAGACGCTAAGAAGCGGGATGTAATGTTTGTGTTAACACAGTAACTATTTTTGTTTCACAGAAATTCTCTACCCAGCACCATCCGCACAGCCTCATTGGTGAATGACCCAACCTTCTTGCAGACTGATTGGAGGGTTGGGTCTCTAACGGAGCCTAGAAAGGCCCTCTGGTCCTCTATAGAAATGCTTGTCAAGCAGATGGGAGTGTCCATCTTGAGAAAACAGATTAACAAATTAAACAACCTGAGCCTATAAACCTAAAATACCGTGAGCTTTGACGATTTATCTACCAAATGGCAAAGGCTAATTGAAGATTAAAGAAGCAGAGATCGTATATGAATTGTTGAAGCTCTTGATTGTAATAATTACTTCTTTAACCGTATTAACTGCTATAAATTTTTTGAAATCTTTCGTATCTTTGCAAATCTTTCCCATAAATGCACTATTGTGCGAAAATGGAAACAGCTATGAACCAGTACCAAATTGGCAAGTATCACATTGGAAGTCATGGGGACATAGTGGATTGCCTAAGTGAATAGATATATATTAAATGAGCGAAATTATTGATCACGATTCGTGACATTTGATACGTGTTTATTGAATCCAATTCCATTTTGGGCACTTTCTGGTGAGCTATGTTCTCTTCAGAAAATTGGGCCGAAATAAAACTTCGCCATTGATCTACGATCATCGAACGGTTTAAAATCATTGATAAATTTTAGGTATGTGTCATCCTTCATGTGTCAAAGAGGCCACGCTTATTGATACATCATGCAGAGTCTGGACTCAATGTATTATGTGATGTGATGTGCCTACCACTCTATTAATGGCAATGAATTCATGAAATCGCCAATGAATTATATATTGTACCATAAATAACAAAATATTCGCCAAAACAAATTAAATAATTTTCAAGTAGTGGAAAAAAATCGCCAATACATTTAAATAATTTTCAAGCAGTGGATAAAAATCGCCAATACATTTAAATCATTTTTCCTTTGGAGTAAAATTTTTTGCTCATACAACTATATATTTGTTCCTTTTAACAAAAATTATTCGCCTCCCACAATAAATATTTTCCCCATAGAACAAGGTATTATTCGCTAGAAATTTATGGCATTTTCGTACCCTAGAAAAAAAATCGCCAATACAAAATAATTTTTTCCTCATTTTGAAATTTTTTGCCATCAATATGAAAATTTCCCCTCAAAAATAATGTCTGATTCGCCAGGATTTTACACAGATGCTCGGGGGGGGGGGTTTCTTAAAGTTATCCCTGATCATAACCTCCAAGATACTTATCCAATAAATAGTAACTCAGTACTAGTAAAAACTCAGTTAGAGACCCTTGATAAAATTTAAATGTTGTACTAATAAAAATTAAATTTTACTATTGATGGTGAATCCCTCATTCCTTATGGATGGTTTATAAATAATTTAGGAGTGACTAAATGCATAAGTTTTACAAGGTTGATATTATCTTAATACTAACATTGTTCCTTTTGACATCATACTTTATAAATACATCCACATGAATACATAAGTCAACTAAGTACTAAGAACAAGGTCCATGGCCTCCAAACACCATGTAAACTTTTTTATGCTCATGGGTTTAGTAACTGAATCTATAACATTCTCTTGAGTGCCAATATTTTTTAGCTTGATTTGTTCATTAGCAATCATTTCAAGAAAAAAAAGGTACTACACATCCACTTCTTTAGTTTGTGCTTGATACATAAGATTCCTAGCCAAAACAAATTTTACACTCAAGTAGCACAATAAATTTGAATAGTCTTGTAATTGAAACTAATACTTGTACACAACCTTTATAACCAAGCTACGTCCTTAGAGACATGAGTAACAATCATATACTTTTTTGGTAGTGGATAAAGAAACCATGATCATCTATCACATTGCTCCTCTTAATAAAATAAACGCGTACCCACTAGTGAACCTTCAACTACTTAGGTTGTCTGACCAATCTACATCAACAAAATATTATATTTTCAATGCTTAAACCATATTGTCAATATCATAATAAAACAAACAAAAGTCAAAAGTACCAAAATAATATTAACACTTGTATTGGTGAAATTTTGAATTAGGGTTTCACCAATTAAAATAATAAAACTACTAACTAACCAAATTAACCAAACATTGAAAGAGGGGTGAATCCAATAGATTTATCCACAGTCTAAATAGGGAAAAGGGTTGTAATTATGATTAGATTCACTAGTTATTGTAGTTACCCTCTTTCTTAGTTGAAATTGGAAGGTAATTGTGAAATTAGGGTAAAACAATGAATAATTAAAATAACTTGGCAAAAAAAGACTGTTATAGATATCCCACATATCCACAAACTGATATCTAGGCAAAAGAAGATGTTTAAAACCTATTCCCAGAAGTTCAACCTGATTTTTTGGGATCGGGTAGTTCAGATTTGCTCTGGTCCTGTGAATTTTGCTCTATCAAAAGTTGAACTCATTCGTCATCGTCAACTCTATCAGAATCTCTGAGTATAGCTCTTGATCCTATACCCTACACACATGAAAGATGTCGCAGAGAGGAATTTTCCTTAGGTCAAACCTCAATTTAGGAATTAACCTTGAAATTGAAATAGATTGAAATGGAAATTGCAAAAATATGATTTCCTTTTGATGGAAAGGCTACATCTAAAACAAAATGCTTGTAGCTGAAATGTATACCTTGATGAAGTTTTGTTTGGATCCTCATGCAAGTGTCTTAGGATGTCTTGTAGAATGTCTTAATAAAAAGTTGATTATGGATGTCATCTTGAATGCATAAAATTGACTTTACTTTTTCTCCAATGTTGGATGAATGTCTAATTGCTTGCTCACTTGAATTGAATTAGGATGATAATTTTACCTCTTAGAAAAGTTAGGTATTAAATGAGAGGGGTAGACCTCCTTTTATACTTGACTACCCAAAAATTAATTAAATTTTTGGAGTCGGCCGACACAAGATTAAATTTCCTTCTAATCTGAGATGACCATTATGAAGACTAGAAATGGGTCCTAATTGAGAGGCTCATCTATACACAAAGAATAAACTAGGATGGAGATTACTAAAGTTAGAAATTTGTACAGGCATCAACAATGTAGTTGTTACCCTATAGTATATCTGGCCTCCAATCTTCAACATTGCGGGATAGTGGGCTCCACCTTCTGTTTCTTCTTTTGTTTCCCTATGAGGCCTTCTTACTTTGAATTTTCTCGACGCGGGATAGTGGGAGAGATATCTCCCTTCACCTTGTGTTACCCCACAAGATCATCATACACCCATTTTACATGGTGCGGGATAGCGGGATACAATGTTCTCTTTGTTCTTACTTATCCCGTGCGACCATTGCATTTCTCTTTTCCATGTTGCGGGATAGTGAGGGACACCGTTTCCCCTTTGAATTTTTTTGTCCTACACAAGTTTCACTTTTAGCCTTCTTACCCTGGCGGGGTGGCGAGAGATGCCATATCCCTTGCTTCTATATTAACTCGCAGGGAATTTTTTTGTAGATCTTTCTTGTTGTGGGATGGTGGGATGACTAACCTGTCGTGTTATTGGCATTCCCTGTCACAGTTTGTAGTTTTGTAGATATTGTTAACTTATGTGTTATGTGCTTCTCCTTTCCCTTTTTGCAGTAGCCTTTGTTCAATGCAGAGAGTTGACCAGGAGATAGTGATAGCGATAACACAGTGTATTATGCGCATATCGATGCAGCAGAGTGTGACTAACACGGCATATTAGTCAAACTGCAACCATACTTTTTCTCACTCAGCCCAGTTTGTCCAATGCATTTCCAGTTGTGTCTTCCTTTTCCAATTGCAAATCCCAATAGCACACTTCAAGCATTCCTTTTGTATTCCCTTGTGTGACTAACACGGTGTGGCAACTAACACTGCTTGTAACTAAGTGCGACTACTACGATGTGTTATACATTTCTACACCTGCACATTTTTTGGGATAGCAGGAGACATCTCTCCCTTCACCTTGTGTTACCCCACAAGATCATCATACACCCATTTTACATGGTGCAAGATAGCAGGATACATTTTTCTCTTTGTTATTACTTACCCCGTGCGACTATTGCATTTCTCTTCTCCATGTTGCGGGATAGCGGGGGACACAGTTTCCCCTTTGACTTTTTGGTCCCGCACAATTTTCACTTTTAGCCTTCTTACCTTTGCGAGGTGGCGGGAGATGCTACATGCCTTGCTTCTTGTGTAGAGGAAAAAAGCGAGACTAGGTTAATCATGCCCTAATCCTACCTTTTGACACACATTACAGAATACGAAAGAGCCTAGAGATATCGCACAATTGGCTACTTCTTTTGGTGAAAGAGAGAGCCACGGGATATATATTAGGATTTCTATTCCCTTGTTGAAATTGTAAAATCAAGTAATGCAAGTTCAAACCCTAATCCCAAAATGCAAGTATGAACTAATAACAAGATTGCAGAATTGAGACTAAACAATGAACAACAGTAAATGTAAGGATAAAATAAGAATGCAGATATGTACCTGGAGTCGAAATCAGACTGAAAATGTTCGGGACGGGGGCGCGGGTGCCACTGTCCTGAAAACTGCACCGGAAACCACTGTTTTGCACCCTGAAACACTGTCTGGAAACTGTCGGAGAGCTGTCTGTCTGGAGGACCAGGGCACCCAGCGCCTCTGTCCCAGGGACCAGGGTGCCCAGCGCCCCTGTCCTGGTCTTCTGAGCTACAATTTTACACAGGGTTCTGTCTCAGTCTCCTCTTTCCGGATCTGTGTCCTGCGGCGTCGTCCGAATCCCGAAACCTGCAATAATATCTGAAAAGGGGGAAGGGCGGCTATATAGGGTTTTGCCTTAGTCAAACCCCCGCTTTGGTGATTTCCACCCAACCCTCAGGGGAGGAGTACAAGCCAATCTTCAGTCGGTAATCTCCTATTGTTCTTCAATGTCTTCCAAGCCCTAATTGGATGAATGAATGGATTTGATAGATGCTTGATAGAATGATGTTGAGTGTTGTTGAAGTCTTCAAAGATCTGCTCTTTCGCTGCATATCCAGTTCCTGGAAACAAAAATCCGATCCCTTCCAATGAGGAAAGAGAGCTTTTATGTATGAAACCCTAGGTCGTAAATTCGTATTTTGGCCGACCTAGAGATTGAATATCCCGCCAATTTCTTGGGGTTAAGCTTTATTTTATGATTAGATCATGCTCCCAAAATTTCGGGAAAAATGTCCGGGACCATGTTGCACGGGCGCCATGGTCCCGACAACTTTTCACCAAATTTTCAGGGCCGTCGGATATGATGATTTTAGAGAGAATCCCAAAGTTACAGGCGATTTCGAGATGTTTAGACCCCGAAACCAAGCCCCCAAGTTCGAAATAGGACTTAATTAGGGTTTTTGATTAAGTGATGTATTGGAGGAATAAAATGCGAAGGGCACGCTTTAGTGAAAGGACCCAACTTTATGATTTAGAGAATGATGAAATAGGGACCTTAGACCTAATTAATTTGATTAATTAAGTGCTTAAGGAGAAATGCAATGCAGAATGCAAAATGCACTAAGGCGGGTGCTAAACTAGGTGTGAAATTGTACCACCCTAGCGAGTGCGTACAATTTACAATGCTACATTTAGCCCCCACTTTAGCGGTCATATGAGTACTACGTGCATATGCAAGCTAAAGTACAGAAAAGTAAACATCATTTGAAAAAAGGATATATCCATAAGTCGTTGGACGAAGCCCCCAGCGGTATCTGCAGTACACAGTTAGGAACCGCACCCTACAAAACAAACGTTAGATCACAAAATCACCTAATGCTTACTAGGGAAAGTGATGAAATCTGTGAGTAGCTATATGCCCCTCCCTGTTTCGACTTGCTTATTTAGGGAGGTGAAATAGGGTAACATGTTTACTTGCGACAAATTGTGTAATAGAGTGTTGATGAGGGGTGTTCACTAAATAGGCTTCATCAGAGAACTTTTTGGAACATCCCGAGAGTAGGAGAAGGAAAATACGATTCCAACGCAACAAACGGCTCGAAAATCGCATCTCCCAAACCCAAGTTATGATAAAATGAATGATAGGGGAAAAATTAGGGTTTCGAGAAGTAAGAATAGACAAACGAGAGTATATACTTCGAAAGTGACACTTGTATTCGTCACTTTGCCGATTTCAGGATACTATTCAGTGCAGCAGAGCCCACCTAGTCATCATGCCTTCACGACGACCGGAGCGTCCCACGAGGATCGAGATCCTGTGCCAGGCCGTGATCGACGACGAGCCACTGGACAAGGTGAGTTGACTGAATGTTTGACTTTTGATTTCTCGCATGTTTGACTTTTTCATGATCGAATGCGGACCTTGAATGCCGACCGGGGCCCACCTAGGGCACCATGGTCCCTGACAGGGGCGCCATGGTCCCCCCAGGGTGCCATGGTCCCTGACAGGGGCGCCATGGTCCCTGCAGGGCGCCATGGTCCCTGAGAGGGCGCCATGGTCCCTGACAGGGCGCCATGGTCCCTGACAGGGCGCCATGGTCCCCAATCAGGGCCTGGCGAGGGGTTACAAGGCAAGCATTCAATGTTCAACAGTTTGCATTTGCGATTTCGATGATTGAGTACTGATTTTGGTCATGTTTTCGTTTTGCAGGGTCTCCCGTACATGAGAGAGCATACAGCGGGACACATCCTTCGCACTTTGCAAGACCAGATTCCACGGCTGACTCAGTCAGAGAGAGACACCCTATCGATAGTAGGATTGTGGTACATGATTCTTATGCCGGCCATTCGATTTCATCCTGCGATGCTGATGGCACTGATGGAAAGATGGGATCCTAACACCTGTACCTTTCACCTTCCGGTAAGAGAGCTGACAGTCACACTTGAGGATGTGTACCATATACTGCGTCTTCCTATCAGAGGAGCGACAGTCACATATGTGACTGATTGGGTAGCAGAGGATCATCAGAGGGAGCAGATGTACTGCATAGGGAGAGTCATGCCGAGCGAGACGAGAGGTCGTATCATGGTCAGCTGGCTCTTACATCCTACAGGAGAGATACCACTTCTGAGACACCTCATGATAGCCATCATAGCACTAGCCGTCTGCCCTAATGGGCGAGGGACACACATGCATGGGGGCCTCACATGGTGTATCAGAGGGATGGAGAGACATAGGAGAGTTTATGCATGGGGTCGGAGTATGCTTGCACATCTCTATCACGACCTTGAGGAGTATGTATTCGGACAGGGTTGTAGTTTGATGACATGCACACTTCTGCAGGTGTGGATCTTAGAGCACTTCACATGCACCAGGCCCGTCGGCTATCCACTGAGTATAGCGAGCGAGCGACCTAGGGTGTTCGCTTATCCACTGACCAGCGAGTGGAGATTTGGGGATTTGTTGTATTGGAGAGTGACTGTTGACAGACTGACATCTGAGGTGATAGTGTGGAGACCTTACCTACTGATGCACAGATGGGATGGTATGGAGAGACAGTTAGCATGTTTACAGAGGAACCGCCTACTGCGAGGACGATATGCACACATCATAGTCCCCTTCTACTTCGACCGAGTACGAAGGCAGTTCGGACTAGAGCAGTGTGTTCCAGCCGATGTGCCCATCTATACTCGACACTCACGGGTCCTTCCTAGACCTAGAGCAGTAGCGAGACCGACGGTGGATGATATCGAGACGACAGACTTGGAGGGATCAGATCAGGATGTAGTCACTGACTATTCTGCAGAGCCTGGAGCATAGCGTAGATATGTTTCATGGTTCATGAGATCATATCCAGGTCCTATCTTTCCACCAGATCATCCAACAGGCTATCCAGGCCCATGGAGACATGGAGACCGAGACGAGGACGAGGGATCCAGGTCAGAGGAGTCAGATGAGGGAGAGGGTCATGAGGAGACGGGAGATCCTGATCCACCTACAGGCGATCAGCCCGGTGACGAGGAGGAGGATGCAGATAGAGAGGAGGACGAGGAGGATGCAGGTGATGATGCGGATGAGGATGAGGATGATGAGGAGGATGAGGAGGAGGATGATAGAGATGATGAGGAGGAGTCGGATGCAGCTCCCCACCATTCAGGAGACGATACCATAGCTCTGGATCCACCTTTTATTCCCCAACAGGCGGAACAGGAGGCGATACAGAGACCTGTCACCAGTACCGTCCAGCCTACACCCATCATGGATAGAGTATTCGAGCGAGGGGAGCCTAGCGGTTCCCAGTCACAGATGCTACCATATCATGATCCCTACTGGCGCGAGGGAGATCCAGGTATAGTAGGTCTATATTGATTGATTAATGCTTTGATGATATAGAATGGTACTAACAAAGATCTATTCTACTGCCATAGCTAATGTGCAGGACTGGCGTTCCTTGATTCAACAGGCAATGACAGACATCTCCATGATAGCACAGATTCCTAGTTCCTCACAGATTACGTACAGGCCTCAGGGGAACGCGGGTCGGCATGAGGATTTGTTTTTCCCATTCCGATTACAGGTAGATATATGGAGGGAGAGAGAGAGAATCCTATCAGAGGATCTCCGTCAGGCGCGGCAGAGAGAGGGAGTCCTATCGGAGGATCTCCATCAGGCGCGGTAGAGAGAGAGAGTCCTATCAGAAGATCTCCATCAGGCGGGGCAGAGAGAGAGAGTCTTATCAGAGGACCTCCAGCAGGTGCGGTGAGATCTAGTAGCGGCCCAGACCGAGGCTACCACCTATCGTGCAATCCTCATGGATAGGGATCGTAGGAGTTCCTCTCGGAGTCGATCACGATCTGTATCGCGCTACACACCCATGGGTCCACCTCCACGGCCAGATCAGGAGGGAGCATCCAGTCGACACTCTCCAGCCACTAGCCCTAGGGATAGGAGATGATTGTATGATGTAAGAGAGAGATCACATTTTGGATATACAGTGACCTATGTTTGTACACGATCCACACATATATATGTATATATACATGCTTCTCGTTCTGTCTCAAATGTGTTATCTTTAATGCCTAAAACAATGTATATTTTGTTTTGATTAAATCTAATACATTTGGTAAATGTACATGTATGTTCAGAATTTAATTTCTATGTGATTGATTTCTCAATGCTCCATGATTAAATTAATACATGTGTGACTTAACTAAAATATTTAATCAAGTACGACATTGATGATAAGGAAGAAATATGCATTAAGTCTAAGAATCATACAACTAATGTGATTTAACTTTGAACTTAAACACAACATGATACGATTCTACTTAACACATAAAGACATTGTATAATATGCTAGCATAAAAAAAATGTAAATCTTTTACAATTTACATAAATGAATTCAAGACAAACCTATAAAGTAAGAAGACATGCTTGTCAGGAACGAAGCAAAACATCATAACATTTAATTCTATTTTGCTTTTAATTAAGAAACACTAACATATTATCCAATGTTGAAGAAGATAGATAAGAAGTGAAGAATTTAAGCATAATATCTACGCAAGTGCATAGCATTGATAGGTTCTTTAAGAGGCGTACCATCTACATCCGCTATTTTGTAAGCACCTGATCCATAATCCTCAATAACGATATATGGTCCAAGCCAATTAGGACTAAATTTTCCCTTTTCGGCCGACAAGGCATTCACATTGCGCTGATTCTCATAAAGGACTAAATCACCTACTGAGAAGGAATGTTGAATAACCTTGTCATTATAGATTCATTGTAGAGTTTGGTGATATGCTTGAATATGCTCAAGAGCGTTTATACGCTGTTCATCAAGCATCTCAAGCTGTTGAAGTCGTTGTTCTCTATAGGAGTCATCATCTACTATACCTTTAAGAGAAACCCTAAGTGATGGAATTTCTAACTCTAAGGGCATAATAGCGTCAGCACCATAAACAAGATTATAAGGAGTAGTTCCCGTAGCAATTCGTACACTCATTCGGTAGGCCCAAAGAGCGTAGATTAGCTGGTTACTCCAATCCTTACCATGCTTATTTACAGTTTTACGAAGAATTTGCTCAATTATCTTATTGGATGATTCGGCTTGGCCATTTGACTGAGGGTAATACGGTGTAGAAAATCGATGTTTGATATGATACTTCTCAAGGAATTTCTTCACGTCCTTGTTCTTAAACGATGTTCCATTATCTGAGATAATAGTGGAAGGTATACCAAATCGAGAAATAATGTTTTCTAGAAGAAATTGACAAATCACTTCAGCAGTAGTAGAGCGAAGGGGAATAGCCTCTACCCACTTCCTAAAGTAATCTGTTGCAGTTATAATGAAGGTGTGTCCTTGAGATGAAGGAGGAGAGATTTTTCCAATAAGATCCAAACCCCATGCGGAGAAAGGCCAAGAAGCTACTTGAGAACGAAGTTCTTGGGCAGGAGCATGAATCAGATTATTGTGTTGTTGACATTGGTGACATTTCTTAACAAATGAGAAGGAATCCTTCTGCATAGTTTGCCAATAGTATCCCATACGAAGCAACCTATGAACCAGGGATTTGCCCCCAAAATGCCCCCCACAGGCACCCGAATGTGCCTCTTCAAGAGCAACAGGGATTTCTGACTTGTTAAGACAACGAAGAAGAAGACCATCATAACCCCTTCGATAAAGGACATTAGAAAGGATGATATACCTAGCAGACAGCTTGCGGACTCTAGCCCTAGTGTTCCTATTAGCAGAATCAGGGAAGGTACCATCGGTCAAATATCTTACAATATGCGAGAACCATTCATCTGAGTCTACAAAGTCACAACATGTTACCAAGCTAGAATCATCTTCAATAGCTGGAGAAGTAAGATTGTGAATAACGAAGTTAAGATCGACCATAGGGTCCTCTAAAGATACTAACGAAGCCACACATGCCATCGCATCCGCATGTCGGTTATCTTTTCGAGGGACCGGTTCCATGGTATAAGAATCAAAATTTTGTAATAAAGATATAGCAAGGTCTTTATATTGTGATAATTTGTCTTGTTTTGCTTGATATATTCCTGTTACTTGTCTTATAATTAATTGCGAATCTCCATAGATATGTATGTGTTTTATATTAAGAGCTAGGGCTGCTTTTATTCCTGCTATAAGAGCCTCATACTCAGCAATGTTATTGGTACACAGGAAATTTAGACGATATGATAAGGGAATAGGTTTCTTTGTAGGAGAAACCAAAACAACCCCTGCCCCCGATCCCGTACGACACTTAGAGCCATCAAAATATAACTCCCAAGTTTCATCTTTCTCTATAGAAAGAATGAAATCATCAGGAAAGGACTCAGGGTTAGGGAATGAAAAAGGTGAAGGAGCCTCAACTAAGTGATCAATCAATGCTTGTCCTTTAATTGCTCTTTGTGAAACAAATTTAAGGTCAAATTCAGTTAACATCATAACCCACTTAGCGAGACGTCCTGATAAATCAGTTTTAGAGAAAAGATGCTTCAACGGATCAAACTTAACCATGACATGGACTTCTGAATTTAAAAGATAATGTCTCAATTTCTGAGTCCAAACACCACGGCCAAGCATTATCTTTCTATCGCAGAATATCGGGTCTCATAATCGAGTAAGATACGACTTATGTAATAAACCGAACACTCCTTACCATCTTTATCATGTTGTGCTAACAATGCTGCGAGAGCATGAGAAGAAGCAGCTGTATACAGGATAAAGGGTTTAGAAGGTTCAGCAGGTTGAAGAATAGGAGGACTAGCCAAATACACTTTTAAATCTTCAAATGCTTGCTGACAATCCTCATTCCACTAAAAAGTGATATCCTTTTTAAGGAGTTGAGTAAAAGGAAAGGTACGATCCGCAAGCTGAGACACAAACCTACGAATAGCCTGAATCTTTCCTTGTAAGCTTTTAAGTTGAGATACATTTCGAGGAGGTGGCATGTTAACAATAGCATCTATTTTCTTAGTGTCCACCTCAATCCCACGATGCGAAACTATGAACCCTAATAGTTTTCCACTATCCACACCAAAAACACATTTTCGGGGATTCAAACGCATGTGATATTTACGAATTCTCTCGAAGATTTGACGAAGGACTTTAACATGATCCATGCGAAGAAAGGATTTAGCCAAAATATCATCAACGTAATCCTCTAAAATCTTATGCATATAATCATGAAAGATAAGGGTCATCGCTCGTTGATAAGTTGCACCGGCGTTTTTAAGTCCAAAAGGCATCATTATCCAACAAAACGTACCCCAAGGAGTGGTGAAAGCGGTTTTGTATTGATCTTGAGGGTTAATGAAAATTTGATTGTAGCCTGAAAAACCATCCATGAAGGATAAGAGGGCATGTCCTGCCGTAGAATCAACTATCATATCAATGTTTGGAAGAGGGAAATCATCTTTTAAAGAAGCCTTATTTAGATCCCGAAAGTCGGTACACATTCTTATTTTGTTATCTGGTTTAGCCACAGCGACAATGTTTGAAATCCATGGGGAATAGTCAATAGGGCGGATAAATCCAGCCTCCAATAATTTTTCAATCTCAGCTTTAACAAGCAGAGCTATCTTAGGATTCATTTTTTGAATCTTTTGTTTCACGGGCTTAGCATCAGGAACTAAGACAATATTATGAGTAACAATCTTAGGATCTATACCAGGCATGTCAGAGTATGCCCAAGCAAAAATCTCAGGGAATTCATGCAATAGTTCTTTATATTGTTTCTGTTCCTCTTTATCCAAACATTTTCCAATTTTAATTATTTTTTCTTTGTTGCAAGGATCCATCTTAACATCAGTGGTATCACTTATGAGAAGATTACTTTGTTGAGGAGTATCCTTTAACTGAGGGAATTCTTTCACAGTCTTATCATTATCAATCTCTTTTCCAAAATAAGCTTCAGTATTCAAACAATAAGGGAGTCCCCTATTGTGATGATAATGAGGAAGAGTGTCATAGGCTCCCAAGAACTCAGCTAAAGCGTCGTCGGTAGGGAAGATATCTAGAGCACAATCACCCGAAGAATCCTCATCAATATACTCAGGGTGTTGTATTGATAAAGATGTAGAGATGGCATTAACACTAATGCATGGTCTTTTAGAGGCTTTAGTACGTCTGCAGGGATTATAGCCAAGTCCAAAGGCATAATGTTGAAAATTAGTCTCTAGAGGAACTCTAATCCCTTGTTCATTAGCACCACAACCTTTTCCATGATACCCATGCTTAGCAAAAATGTGAAAACCACGACCATAGCGATTAGCCATTTCAGGAAAAGAAGGTGGTTTTTCATAAGATAAAGAATCAAACTCTTCATAGTTATAGATGTGAGAAGAGGAAGTTTGAGAAGCGGCCACAAAATTATTACTCATAGCTTCAGGCAGGGTTGATTGACTTTTAGCTTCTTCTTTCTTTTCAACTTTGTGATTTCCAGCTTCTTCCTTCTTTTCAACTTTAAGTTCTCTAGAAGGAATCTTATATTCACCCACAAAGGTAGGGTTAAAGTCAAGAGATCCCCAATCATCTTCTACAAGAACCTTCTCAGGATCAAAATCCTTTTTATGTGTAGTTTCAAGCCGAGAAGGATCTTCCTTAGGAATTCCAGATTCATCCCAAGGATTTTGATCATCGGAAAGCAAAGACTCATCGATTGGTTTCTTGTTTAAAGAGTCATCACTAGACGAGGATGGCGTAGAAGAATCTCCTTTGGAATTAGATGTTTGTAGACAAGCTTGAAAATTAGTATCACCCATTAAGGTATATGTCTTGTTGTTATAAATGAATTTAACTTGTCTATGCAATGTAGAGGGGACAGCTTGCATGCTGTGAATCCAAGGCCTCCCTAATAACAAATTATATGTTAAATTTCCCATAATAACATGGATAGGAGTAGGCAAAGTAACAGGTCCCACTGTGAGAGGTAAGGTGATGATACCCAATGAAGTCTTAGCCACATTGTCAAAACCACGAATGGAACGAGAGTCAGGCTCTATAAGAGAAGTATCCACATTCATCTTATGTAATAGATTGATGCTACACACATTAAGGCCAGAGCCATTATCTACTAATGTTCGTCTTATAGCAGTGTCTTTCATGACAACCACAATCATCAAGGGATCATATTGTTGTTGGACTTCACTAGTAGGCAACTCATCTTGCGTAAACACAATTTGAGGCTTAGGATTCATCACAGAGTTAACAAAAGATGCTATATTACTAGATGTATTCGGTGGAGGAACATTCAAATCTTTCAAGGCATCTTGTAACATTCCATGATGAGCGGAAGAAGTTTGAATCAAATCCCAAAGGGATATCTTAGCAGGGGTAGTTTTAAGTTGTTCTATGAGATCATATTCCTTACCCATAACTTGCGAAATACGAGGAGCTTGAGGAAGGATTGGTTGAGGATTAGGAAGCGAAACTGGAATAACAGGAGGAGGATTGGGTTGCTTATTATTTCTGGTATGATAAGTATGGGCAACCGCATGATAACTCTCTCTAGTTATTTGCTTAGCATAATTGTAAGGACTTATAGGTTGTCTTCCTTGTACGGTAATGATTGGTTTATTTGGAGTACCAAAGGAATCATGATCATACCTCCCTTGGACAGTAAGGAGAGGAGTCTTAGGAATTTGAAAGGTGGGAGAAGGACAAGCACCTTGGACTTCAAAGAGGGGTTTGTTATATTCATTCAAATTTATCATGTTAACCAACTTAGAGATCTTGTTTTTGTTTATAGGTTTCGACAAAGCCACAAAGTCATCAAAGGCATCATCCAACAAAGCATAATCATATCGGTTAAAAGGTTTATCTTTTGATTCAAAAGGATACATCTCCTCATAGAGGGGATTATTGAAAACAACCATGTTACTAGATTCAGGGGAAGAGTGGATAGGAATGTATCCTTGAGAGGAATCATTCGACTTATCTTTCTCATCACACCTAAATGGCATAGTAACAAGGTTTATGAGTTTTTGGTAAAATGAAGGTTTAGCATCCTTAGGGTTTAAAAACTCATCTAAAGCTTCATCTAATTCATCTTGGCTATACTCATAATAATCATCAAATGCATGAACATTTTGCAAATAGAAATCTGACATTTTGAAAAGATTGCATAAAACACACAATGCAAAGAAACACAAGTTCTCTCTTTTTTTTTTTTTTTTTTTTTTCTTTTTCTCTTTTAATGAAATGAAATGAAAACACACTAAATCTAGATCTAGATCTAACAAATGCAATGCAAGAGGAAGCAATGATAGATTCACGTCGGGTTCACCAAAATGCGTAGAGGAAAAAAGCGAGACTAGGTTAATCATGCCCTAATCCTACCTTTTGACACACATTACGGAATACGAAAGAGCCTAGAGATATCGCACAATTGGCTACTTCTTTTGGTGAAAGAGAGAGCCACGGGATATCTATTAGGATTTCTATTCCCTTGTTGAAATTGTAAAATCAAGTAATGCAAGTTCAAACCCTAATCCCAAAATGCAAGTATGAACTAATAACAAGATTACAGAATTGAGACTAAACAATGAACAGCTGTAAATGTAAGGATAAAATAAGAATGCAGATATGTACCTGGAGTCGAAATCAGACAAAATGTGTAGAGGAAAAAAGCGAGACTAGGTTAATCATGCCCTAATCCTACCTTTTGACACACATTACGGAATACGACTTCTTTTGGTGAAAGAGAGAGCCACGGGATATCTATTAGGATTTCTATTCCCTTGTTGAAATTGTAAAATCAAGTAATGCAAGTTCAAACCCTAATCCCAAAATGCAAGTATGAACTAATAACAAGATTGCAGAATTGAGACTAAACAATGAACAGCTGTAAATGTAAGGATAAAATAAGAATGCAGATATGTACCTGGAGTTGAAATCAGACTGAAAATGTTCGGGACGAGGGCGCGGGCGCCACTGTCCTGAAAACTGCACCGGAAACCACTATTTTGCACCCTGAAACACTGTCTGGAAACTGTCGGAGAGCTGTCTGTCCGGAGGACCAGGGCGCCCAGCGCCTCTGTCCCAGGGACCAGGGCGCCCAGCGCCCCTGTCCTGGTCTTCTGAGCTGCAATTTTACACAGGGTTCTGTCTCAGTCTCCTCTTTCCGGATCTGTGTCCTACGGCGTCATCCGAATCCCGAAACCTGCAATAATATCTGAAAAGGGGGAAGGGCGGCTATATAGGGTTTTGCCTTAGTCAAACCCCCACTTTGGTGATTTCCACCCAACCCTCAGGGGAGGAGTACAAGCCAATCTTCAGTCGGTAATCTCCTATTGTTCTTCAATGTCTTCCAAGCCCTAATTGGATGAATGAATGGATTTGATAGATGCTTGATAGAATGATGTTGAGTGTTGTTGAAGTCTTCAAAGATCTGCTCTTTCGCTGCATATCCAGTTCCTGGAAACAAAAATCCGATCCCTTCCAATGAGGAAAGAGAGCTTTTATGTATGAAACCCTAGGTCGTAAATTCGTATTTTGGCCGACCTAGAGATTGAATATCCCGCCAATTTCTTGGGGTTAAGCTTTATTTTATGATTAGATCATGCTCCCAAAATTTCGGGAAAAATGTCCGGGACCATGTTGCACGGGTGCCATGGTCCCGACAACTTTTCACCAAATTTTCAGGGCCGTCGGATATGATGATTTTAGAGAGAATCCCAAAGTTACAGGTGATTTCGAGATGTTTAGACCCCAAAACCAAGCCCCCAAGTTTGAAATAGGACTTTATTAGGGTTTTTGATTAAGTGATGTATTGGAGGAATAAAATGCGAAGGGCACGCTTTAGTGAAAGGACCCAACTTTATGATGTAGAGAATGATGAAATAGGGACCTTAGACCTAATTAATTTGATTAATTAAGTGCTTAAGGAGAAATGCAAGGCAGAATGCAAAATGCACTAAGGCGGGTGCTAAACTAGGTGTGAAATTGTACCACCCTAGCGAGTGCGTACAATTTACGACGCTACACTTCTATATTACCCCACAGGGATTTTTTTTGTAGATCTTTCTTGTTGCGGGATGGTGGGGCAACTAACCTGTCATGTTATTGACATTCCCTGACACAGTTTGTAGTTTTGTAGATATCAATAACCTACGTATTATGTGCATCTCCAGCCTATGTGTTATGCACTTCTCTTTTCCCTTTTTGCAGTAACCTTTGGTCAATGCAGATAGTTGACCACGAGATAGTGATAGCGATAACATGGTGTGTTATGCACATATCGATGCAACAGAGTGCGACTAATACAACATATTAGTCAAACTGCAACCATACTTTTTCTCACTCAGCCCAGTTTGTCTAGTGCATTTCCAACTTAATGATGCATGTCTTCCTTTGTCCAATTACATGTCCCAATGGCACACTTCAAGCATTCCTTTTGTATCCTCTTGTGTGACTAACACGGTGTGGCGACTAACATTGCTTGTAACTAAGTGTGACTACTTTGATGTGTTATACATTTCTACACCTGCAAATTTTTTGAGTCAGATTTGTTTGCTCAATACCTGTAGAACTTTATGACATGTTTCTTCTTTGACCAAAAACAAAACCTAATAAACTTCCAATGGTCATCTCTACGGTCTTTGACTAAATGCCTTTGTTGACTCCATGCTTGTTCATCCTGCATGAATATACAATGAAATCTGCTCACTTTTACTAGCCTAATACTACACCATATCAGCCAATCTGATCTTTACTCTAGGATATTCATCATTGTTGCATCTTCATCTGCATCTTTCTCTGGGGAATTCATCCTCCTTCATCTTCACCAGTACTGCAACTGTTGACATCCTTGTCATCTTTGCATGCCTTTGCATCTCTAACCAATGGGTGTGAAGCTATCACTCTGGCCATTTTTGTCATGCTACACCTTCTCTCTATACACTAAATGTTGACATCAATGACAATCTAATGCCAACATAAACTATAACATTGAGTGGAGTGTATGCCCCCACATTAAAGCGATTGTGTACGCCTTATCGATAATAATTGCTTTAAGGTAGCATGCATCCAAAATACAAGCTTGTTACCCCAATAAGATGCCCCTCCAAGAAATAAAAAATCAAAGGAATAAGCACATAAGGGATCCACTAACTCTGGGGTCAGTATGTTCTTATGATAAATAATGTATATCAAGAATATTGTATTGAATTGACCTCATTCCCAAAATGTAGTGGAAATACGAACACAATGGAAGAAGAGCACATGAGATAACAAACAAGTGTCTTTTTAAGTCAACATGGGAGAGCAAAAAGAGATCTCAACATTTTGCATCATCCCCAAGTAGAAAACACAAGAGCACATTTACAAATAATACCACATGTACGACATAATATAGATATGACATATGCAAGAATTGATATACAAATAGAATAATATCACACCGGATTCAACCTCTTTATTACCTTGCACCAATGGAGTAACAATGGTCATCCAAATAGAACCTAACACAAAAACATGTCAAGCAGCACATTACGGGGGAAGCACATTATGAACAAGCAAACACACAAAAGAGAATATACAATACGAATGAAGTTAGTCAAGAAAATCATCTACCTCCAAATATTTCTTAACACCATCTAGGGATCTTGGATAAGATGCAAAACGAGCCACTTCGAGCACAAAATATGGAGCTAATACAAGTTCTAAACAAGGACCATCTCTAAGGATGAATCACTTTTTTTGTCACTAGGAGCAAGGGTTAATGCTTTTGAAAAATGTGAAGATAACTCATGACTAATTTCAACAAACTCGGACATATAATTAGAATCATTAGAATCAATATTGTTAGCATTAACAACATTATCATCATCCATATCATCATCTAGATTGATTAAAATAGGATCTTCAACATGAAAAGAAGTTGAACCATCATTTGTTTTGAAGAATTTTTAATTTACATGATTTGAGTTGAAATTCCTCCCTAGGGTTAGGAAAAAGTTGGACAAATGGGAATGAGTAAACATTTGCTGTCTTTGGGGAGGAAATGGTTTGGGAAGCAAGCTCATGAACCTTCGTACAACATCTTTGTCGACATTCTCTCACACAACAATTCCTTTCAGTTTTAATCAAGACTTGTGAAGGTTTATGATCAATGGACATAGGCTTCTTTTCCTCACTTATGGGGGAAGGAACAAAAGAAACCCCAATAGGTTGAGACATACTTGATGTCAAGAACTTTACTTTGTAGTGTGTAGGAGGTAGGATTTAGGCCTATATAGGAGCAATATAAGGAGTAGATGATGAATAATGGTGAACTACTAAGGTCCTAACCGGTACTGAGGGGGGGGGGGTGAATCAGTACACACAAAAACTCACTCTGACACTTTGACAAATCAAAACACATATAACCGGTTGTCTTCACCACTGTACTTAACCATATAAATACCAGTTAAATAGAAATACTTTAGACAACATTTAACAGATCTCAAATATTGATAGCTACATCACCAGTTTAATCATGCATGAGTTGTACCAATAAAAACCACAACCATTAGACAATGCATGCATATCTAACTTAATAAAAAACCACTCAATCATCACATGAAAAACTCACAACCCATAACACATAGATTTTTCACGTGGAAATCCAAATGGGAAAAACCATGGTGGGGATGAATACCCACAAGCTTGTTTGTGAACTCTTTTGAATTCCACTCTGTTAGCAGCCTAGTCTAGTTAAAGACTTTACAATAAAGGTTCTGTTAGGAACTGATCCTGTTAGGGATCACCCGGTTAAGGGATGGCTATATACCATGTTAAAGGTTGAAACCCTATTAAGAGTTACCTCGCTAGAGGATTTAAATAACTCAATGAACTTGAGCCACATGGTTAGAGGATTTACAACAAGGCCTGTTAAAGCTACCTGGTCAAGGGATTTACCTTCTATTTAAATGGTTAGAAGACAACAGGTAAAACTCCGATCTGATAACAACACTCCTTGCTAAGGCAGATCATTTTCAGTTCCTCTCTTCTGCAATCACACTCTGTAGATTCCTCACGTTGGTTTGGCAAGTATCAAATATCCAACATATGGACACAAACACAACTTTTGCCAACCACTACAATAACAAAACTCATTGAACTTATAGACAACAATTAGGTCAGCAACATAAACCATAAACCCTAAACATTTTAGGTTTACAATTACAGGCGGTCCAATATTGACTGTCCAAACACATTATATAGAATGAAACAATTTAAAATAAATCTCAAGTTATTCTGCATCGTCCAATCTTCACCGCATTTGGGAAATAGTAACCCATTATGCACTTTTGACAGACCGGTAAGAAAAATGCACATTCCCAAGGTGGATATTCAATGCATTTGATCTTCACGCACAAGATCCTCAAAGAAATTCTTCATGTGCACACAAGCCAAATGGGAACTGAGACTATCGACCGGTAGTCACACTTAGTGAACCCCGACACTGGTCCACTCCATCCCGGTTGACCATAACTGCTTCCACTCTTCATATTGGTTCACCAACTTGAGCTCTTATTGACATCAATGACAACATACAGTATCACCGCTTCATCATATGCCAACTATCTCCCCCTTTGGCATTGATGGCAATACTTAGTGTACCATTGCTCAGTATCTGCACCATTCTCAATAACATATACTGGTTCAACATAAAACATCACCACCACCACCACCTGGACTGGTCAGTGTGCACTTTTCTCAGTTACTTCTCACACTTGCATATTGTCCTTCAAATATATATCTTCTCCCCCTTTGACAACAATGCCAAAGTGGAGGCACAAGCTTCCGGGATCCACTATGTTGCTCCCCCTATTGAGTAGCATCCTTTAACACATCAGTCATGTAAGATCTAACATAGTAGTACCTGATTGATGTGGAGCACACATCTTTAATTTACTTCATGAAGGGGCAAAACCCCCAATTCACCTCTCAAATAGGTAAATGTAGTCTTTGGTAAGGGCTTAGTGAATATGTCTGCTAGTTGCTCCTTATTGGGAACATGTTCTAATACAAACTCTTTATTCTGAATTGTTTCTCTGAAGAAATGATACTTGAGCTCAATATGCTTTCTCCTAGCATGCAATACCGTATTTTTGGAAATATTGATTGCACTAGTATTATCACAGAAAATACTCACTGGTTCAAATACAGTCACTTTGAGGCCATTCAATGCATGTCTAGACTGTCTAAGTGTAGTTCATAAATGCTTCCACATACTCTACTTCAGCTCTAGACTAGGAAATACAGCTCTGCTTCTTACTCATCCACAAGACTAGTCTTCCACCAAGGAAGAACGCTCCACCGGTTGTGCTCTTCTGGTCGTCCACATTACCTGCCCAATCTGCATCAGTAAACACTTTGAGATCAAAGTCACCATTGTATGGATACCATAACCCATAATCAACTATCCCTTTCAGTTATCTAAGAATCCTCTTTACTGCTACCAAGTGGGATTCTCTTGGACTCTTCTGAAAATGGGCCACTATGCCCACTGCATGAGCAATATCCGGTCTACTGTGCACCATATAGTGCAACTTACCGATGATTGATCGGTACTCCTTCTCATCCACCAACGCTATATCATCCTCCTTTGTTAGTTTGCAATTAGTCACCATCGACGTTCCAACTAGTTTGCTCTCCTCCATGCGAAAGGTCTTGGATACCTCTTTGATATACTTGGACTCAGTAATGAAGATACCCTCTTTCATCTGTTGAATCTATAGACCAATGAAAAAATTTATCTCTCCAATCAGAGACATCTCAAACTCCTTTTTCATCTCATCTGTAAATGCATGACTCATATCATCATCTCCACCAAAGATTATATCATCTACAAATACTTCACATATCAGAATCCAGATTTCAGGTAGATGTTGTTGTCCTCACTTGTTCTCTGAAATCTTATCTTCAAAAGATGAGAGTGTAACCATTTGTACCATGCCCTTGGTGCCTTTTTCAATCCATACAGGGCCTTGTGTAATCTGTACACCATGTCACTATCTTCTGACAAAGCAAACCCATCTGGTTGCTCAATATACACTTCTTCCTCCAGGATTCCATTCAAGAAGGCAGATTTCACATCTATTTGGTATACCTTAAATCCCTTGAATGCTGCAAATGTAAGTGGCATTCTTACACCTTCCAATCTAGCCACTGGGGCAAAGGTTTCTCCATAGTCTTCTCCTTCTTCCTGAGCATATCCCTTGCATACAAGTCTCACCTTGTTCCTTACCACTGTGCCTTCTTCATTCATCTTATTCCTGAAGACCCATTTGGTACCTATGACATTCTTGTGTTATGGTCTGGGTACCAAAGACCATGTTGCATTCTTCTTTATCTGGTCCAACTCCTCTTCCATTGCCTTTATCCAGTCTTCATCGGTAAGTGCCTCTCTAGTGGTCTTAGGCTCAAATTCTGAAATCATGCAATAATTTTCTTTCAGTTTTCTCCTTGTAAGTATTCCTGCATCTTTGTCTCCTATGATTTGCTTTGGATCATGATGCAATTTTACATACCTAGGAATGACCATAGCTGGTTCACCTTGCTTTTCCTCTTCTGTTTATGCTTCATCTTCTTCTTCACCTACTGAAGCTTCTACCGATACAGAAACACTCAGGTCTTTGTAGTGTTTGTCACTTGTTTCTTTCTTAACCAATTCCCAGAAAGCTAAACCCAGTTCATCTTCTATTTGCTTGTTGTCAGTTTCCTCGGGCTTCTTAGGGGATTCATCAACCCTGACATTGATACTCTCAACAATCTTTCGAGTCCTCTTGTTGTAGCACTTGAGAGATTTGCTTTTAGTGGAATATCCAAAAAATATTCCTTCATCACACTTAGCATCAAACTTGCTCAGGTTCTCACTTCTCCTAATATAGAATTTACTCCCAAACACTTTGAAATAACTCACATTGGGAGTTCTCACGTTCCAGTACTCATAAGGGGTGTTGTCTTTACCTTTCTTAATGAGTACTTGGTTCATGGTATAGACTGCAATGCTCACCAGTTCCCTCCAAAATGTGTGAGCGACATTTCCTTGGATTAACATAGTTCTGGCCGCTTCAACTATAGTCATGTTGTTTCTTTCTACTATGTCATTATGTTGTGGTGTCCTTAGGGCAGACAATTTCCTCTTAATCATGTTCTCCTCGCAGTACTTATTGAATTCATCATAAGTGAATTCACCTCCCTGATCGGTTCTTAGGCATTTATCCTTCTACCTCTCTCCTTCTCCACCAATGCTCTAAAGGCTTTGAACTTTCCAAATGCCTCAGACTTGTCTTTCAAGAATGTGACCCACATCATTCTTGAGAAATCATCTGTAAGAATCATGAAGTACCGATCTCCTTGAATGCTTCTAGTTTTCATTGGACCACACAGATCGATATGCACTAGATCAAGCAAGTTCTCTGCTAAAAAGGACTTACCTTTGAATGTTGAGGAAGACATCTTCCCAAGTTGGCATTCTCTACACAAGACATTCTTCGGTTTTTTCAACAAAGGCAATCCTCTTACTGCCTTGATCTTACTAGCCTTTACAATATTATCAAAATTTATATGACAAAGTCTCCTATGCCATATCCAACTGTCATCAAATTTTCCTATCAGGCACTGACTAATCTTGGCATTCAGCTGAAAAAGGCTTCCTCTGGTCTACTTACCGGTGGCAATAAGTTCACCACTCTTTCCAATTATTCTGCAGATTCCACCTTTGAACTCTTGAATGAGTCCTTTGTCATTCAGCTGAGCAACACTCAAAAGGTTGTGCTTAAGGCCTTCCCCCCAATAGACATCATCTGCATTTCTCTTTCCATTTAGTGAGATGGATCCTTTTTTTTTCACCATGCAAGGTGCATCATTGCCAAACCAGACAACACCACCATCATATTCTTCAAGAGACAAAACCTTTCTCTGGTCATCGGTCATGTGGTGAGAACACCCGCTATCAATGATCCACTTGTTAGAGTTGTCAATATGTGAGACAAGGGCTTTCTGGTCAGACAACTCTTCCTTGACAACTACAAACACTATGTCCTCATTCTCTTCATCCTCAGATTCCTCATCGGTAACACCTCCATCCACTGCAACAAGACAATTTCTCCTACCTACTCCTTTATACTTCCTAAACCTCTCTATTTTATCCTTATTGTCATTGTTAGGACAATTAATAGCTATATGTCCTATCTTATTGTAGGAAAAACACTTGAGAGGAAGCTTACCTCTGTATTTTTTGGTGCCTTTTGTAAGTCTCTTGGCAAGAAGAGCTTCAAACTCCATCAAAATCTACTCATCGTCCATATCTTATCTTGACCTGGATTCATAATGGGTACTGACCTCTTTTCCTTTCCTGGTCGGTGTGGAGGAAGCAGACACTCTAAAGGTTGAATCGGTCTTCTGAACACTACCATCATAGCCATTCAATTCATATGCAGTCAACTTTGTAATAATAGAGTCTAAAGATACCTTGGTTTTGTCGATAGACCTTAGCTCCTAAATAGTGGAAACCTTGATTGTATATACCAGTAAAAGTGATCTCAGAACTTTACTGACAATAGTGGCATCATCAATTGCTCCACTAGTTCTCTTGATTTCTCTAACCACTATCTTGATTCTTATGCCATACTGTTGAATGGTCTCTCCTTCAACCATCCTCATATCTTCAAATTTTCCTCTAAGTCTTTCTTCCTAAGCTTTCTTGACATGTTCATCATCATCATAAATAGATTCCAGTTTGTCCCACACATCTTTCGGATTGTCCTTATCTTGTACATCAATTAACTCTACATCGGACAAGCTGCTAATAAGGGCTTCCATGACTTGCCCATTTTCTTGTATCTCTCTTTTTTGAGCATCAGTTAGAGTGCCAGTGGGGATTACATAGGAATTCTCAACATAGCTCCAGTGTTGTGCACCCAAACTCTTGATCTATATATTCATTATATCCTTCCATATTTTAAAGTTATCCCTATTGAACTTAGGACCTTCCCTCTTCATCATTAAAGTAGGATCTTTTTCCTCAAGCAGTTAAGCTTATATCACCGAGGACTTGGATGGGCTCTGATACCAATTGATGAATAATGATGAACTACTAAGGTCCTAACCGGTACTGAGAGGGGGGGTGGATCAATACACACAAAAACTTACTCTGACACTTTGACAAATCAAAACATAGATAACCGGTTGTCTTCACCACTATATTTAACCATAGCAATACCAATTAAATAGAAATACTGCAAACAACATTCAATAGATCTCAAATCTTGATAGCTACTTCACCAGTTTAATCATGCATGAGTTGTACCAATAAAAACAACAACCATTAGACAATGCATGCATATCTAACTTAATCAAAAACCACTCAATCATCACATGAAAAACTCACAACCCATAACACAGATTTTTCACGTGGAAACCCAAATGGGAAAAACCATGGTGGGGATGAATACCCATAGTCTTGTTTGTGAACTCTTTTGAAGTCCACTCTCTTAGGAGTCCGGTTAAAGACTTTACAATAAAGGTTCAGTTAGGAACCGATCCTATTAGGAATCACCCGATTAAGGGATGGCTATATACCATGTTAAATGTTGAAACCCTGTTAAGAGTTACCTCACTAGAAGATTTAAAATACTCAATGAACTTGAGCCACCTGGTTAGAGGATTTACAACAAAGCCTGTTAAAGCTACCCGATCAAGGGATTTACCTTCTGTTGAAATGGTTAGAAGACAACAGGTAAAACTCCGATCTGATAACAACACTCCTTGCTAAGGAAAATCCTTTTCAGTTCCTCTCTTCTACAATCACACTCTAAAAATTCCTCCCTCTGGTTTAGCAAGTATCAAATCTCCAACATGCAGACATAAACACAACTTTTGCCAACCACTACAATAACAAAACTCATTGACCTTATAGACAACAATTAGGCTGGTAGCATAATCCCTAAACCCTAAACATTTTAGGTTTACAATTTCAGACGGTCCAATCTTGACCATCCAAACACATTACATAGAATGAAATGATCTAAAACAGATCTCAAGTCATTTTGCATCGTCCAATCTTCATCACATCTGGAAAACAATAACCCATCACGCACTTTTCACATACCACTAAGAAAAACACACATTACCGAGGTTGACATTCAACGCATTCAATCTTCACGCACAAGATCCTCAAAGAAATCCTTCATGTGCACACAAGACAAATGGGAACTGAGACTATCAACCAGTAGTCACACTTAGTGAACCTCGACACCGGTCCACTCCATCTTGGTTGACCATAACTACTTTCAATCTTCATATCGGTTCACTAGCTTGAGCACTTATTGACATCAATGAAAACATACATTATCAACGCTTCATCAAATGCCAACAGTAGGAAGAATACCAAGTCCATTATGAGGAGGAATATCCATGGTTGTAGGGTCTCTAGGTTTACTCAAGGCCACAAATCATCTCATTTTTTCATTCTTGATCAAATAAGAAAAGGATATCATTCCAAGGCTTAAGAGGCTCAAGTTGATTAGGCCAAAAGTAATCAAGAGTTAAATTTCCACACTTCGCAATGCGTTGGTAAAGGTTATGATTAATTATTATAATAATGCCATTATGAGGGAACCTAAAACATTTATCAATTGTAAAAGGGATAACTTTCACGGAAGATAGCCAAGAATGTCCCAACTTCACATGAAATTGATCTGATGTAGGAATAATAACAAAGAATGTTCCAACTTCACTAGTAATTTGGAATTAAGCTTTCACCAATTAAAATAATAAAACCACAAACTAACTAAATTAACCAAACATTGAAAGAGGGGTGAATCCAATAGATTTAGCCACAATCCAAATAGGGAAAAGGGTTGAAATTAATATTAGATTCATTGGTTATTTTTAGTTACCCTCTTTCTTAGTTGAAATTGGAAGGTAATTGTAAATTTAGGGTAAAACAATGATTAATTGAAATAACTTGGTGAAAACAGACTACTACAGATATCCCATGGAGCCACAAACTGAGATTTGGGCAAAAGAAGAAGTTTAGAACCTACTCCCAAAATTTCTACCTGATTTTTTGGGACTGAATAGTATATATTCTCCCTCATCTACTTAATTCCACTTTGTCAAAAGTTAAACCTGTTCGTCATTGTCAACTCTATTGGAATCCTTGGGTACAACTCCTTAGCCAGTTCTCTGCATAAAGAATGAGTGGAAATATGTTGTGGATGTGGGTTTGCCTTAGGTCAAACCCCGATTTAGGAATTAACCTTGAAATTCAAATAGTAATTGAAATAGAAATTGTAGAAAGATGCTTTCCTTTTGAGGGAAACGATAGATCTGAAACAAAATGCTTGTAATTGAAATGTGTACCTTGATGAAGTTTTGTAATATTATCATATTCCACAATCCATGCTAATGAAATTTAATTGCTTATGGATTTGATCGTGTGACTTCTTTTATCACCAAAATTAGAGATTGGAAAATATCATTTATAAATGAGGTTTTGACCAATACATTAGGCATACTTCTTATATCTAAAATTTTTTTAGGCCAAACATATCTTCTTGTTGTATTTGGAAGACCTAAAAACCCAAATTTTTATATAACATTTCTCAACATCAATCTTTGGAAAATTTGCATAAAAAAAAAATTAAAGAGGCCTTGTGGCCCCTACATAGGCATATGGACATTAAAAACTATAAAAAAAAAACATGCTTTCACTACTAGCAGTCGAGTAGTGATTACGTTGATCATTAGCAACCAAAGCTACAATCTATAAGTTGTTGTCTCTTGTTGTAGCTACAACCACCTAAATTCTATTGCTCAAGTGGTGTTTTGGCCACCTACACTATTGTATAGCCCAACTTGTACCACCAACTCACAACTCAATTGCAACAGTCATTCAATCACCTCACCATCACTTGTTTTTCACCCACATTTAGTGTCATAAAATTATGACCCTAGAAATTTACGACTACATTAGGCTCCTCACGCATGTGAACTCGAATCCACTAGCCTGATCGGAAACCAGAGAGTTCTCAGCTTGCAAAAACAACTTCTTCCTTGGCTTCTGCATCACCCTGGCCGCATTCTTCCCTGCAAAAAGGTGTAGGACAAGAGCTTGGCACCACTATCCCCCCTTGGATAGGGATGTGGCATCCCTGTCCCTGCCCTATTTTAGGGTAGGGCGCTTCCTAGAGCATGCCTTGAGGGTTGTGCCTCGAGCGAGAAACATCCCTGATGTCGGCCTATGGTGAAATTCAAATCCACCAACATGTACTTAAGGGGGCATTCACTCCCTCATTTGCATAAGTTGGATGAGTGGGAAATTCACAAGCGCTCAAGCATTCAAGCATTCAAGCATTGTTTTCCAGCATTGAGCATTCTCAAGTCTCCCTTCAAAGCTAGGTGTTGCATTCAAGTCAAGGATTCAACCATTGAAGAGGAGATTGATTTCAACATTCAATTCCATACAAACACTTCTACCAACATTGCTACTACAACCTCCCTTGAGGTGATTTACAATTCAATCTTTCATTTACATCTACTTGCAATTAATTTTTTCATTACTTGGTTAATTCCAAAACTGGGGTTTGACCTAAAGGCAAACCCCCAATCCCAACCCATTTTCCTCTCTTTTCTATGTGTAGGTTGTAGGTGCGCAGCTGTACTTTTAGATTCGGGCTTCATTTGCAGAGGTGGAAAAACCCTTTTCGTTTCACGGATTTATCAGAGGACCGTGTACATTCCTGCTACGGTCCAAACAACTTTTTGTCAAATTTGCAAGGCGACTTCATCTCGACATTGTACTACTAGATCAATTTCATTCCATATTCCGATCTCAAGTTATAATCAATTCTTTGTCACTTTTGCCCTACGTAAGTCAATCAAATTCCTTTCCATTTAAAAAAAGGAAAAGAGGGATCATCCTAACATTCTCAATTCATTTAGAGTTCAATCTATCATCTTTGTGTGGAGATTGGATCTAGTAAATTATCTCATCCCCTTCTTCCTAATGTAATGGTGAAAAGTGCTTGAAGGATAATCAATAAAGAACTCTCATCTCTCTTTGAGGGAAAGGGTAGTTTCCTTCTTGATCTATCATTAACCATTTTCCCACTATTACATTTTGGTGAACCCAACATCTTGCATGCTTTCCTTGAAACAAAATTACATATTTTTCATTTAGAAGTTTTCAACTTTATGCAAACTCAGTGGTTAAATCATTAAAAACCCTAGTTTTAAAATTTAAAATTGAACTTGTGATTTGTAAAAATTGCTTGTGGTTATCTTAGATCTAAAAAAATGCTTTGTTTGTCAAATTCAATTTCCTCATTGTCTTGTTCAATTTGCAATTAAAATTTACAAAATTAAGAGGTTACTCATTAAAACCCTAATTTTCAAAAATCATTCTGGAACTTGTGCAAAAATTGGATTTCCATTTAATTTTCAGATTTCTGATTGTTCTCAGATATTGTCTTCAATTCTACAATTCAAATTTTCAATTTCCCCCATTTTTCCCAAAATTCAAATTTCAAAATTAAGTGGTTAGGTCATCGGACCCTAATTTTTAAAATTAATTTGGTTTTGTGTGAATTTTAAATGAATTTCATCTACATTCATATTTTTAAACATTTTCCAAGGTGTCCCTATCCATTAGGTTTGACCATTTTCAAAATTACAATTCAATTCTTCGTTTTCTTCAAAACCCTAATAGGGTCCTATTTTCACCTTTGTGCCTTCATTTTGCCCATCTAGAGATCATAAAATTCACCAATTTTTTGGGCTTAGCTTTAAAATCATCGTAATATCCATCCCTGAAATTTTTGAAAAAAGTTGGTCGAACCATGTGCATTGCCACCATGGTCCTCGGCTTTTTTCCCAAAATTTCAGGAGATTGTTATGACTGTATTTAATAGCCTAAATCCGGAAGATTGGCTGATTTTATTGATTTTTAAACCCTCTAGAATCGGAAATACCTTAAAAATTCAACATTTCAACTTTCAGGAAAATTCTAAAAATTAAGAGGTTAATTATACTCTGCCATGATTTTAAAATTAAGTGGTCTTCCCTTGGCCCTAATTTTAAAATTCCAATTTCCTTTCCTTTTTGGAAATTGTGTCATCCTCTTCCCCCAACGAAGTTCAAATTGTGTAAACATTATTTTCTTGAATTTTGCATTACTCAAGTTTGTAAGCTTTGTTTCACAAATCAAAATCCAATTTCCCTCTAGTGCATGAGTTTTACCACTATTAGTCATGCCTATCCTATCCCTGCTAGACGAAGCATTAGAATTAAGGCTTCCCAAGGTTTAATTCTCGAAGAGATGGAGCCTAATTTGGGTGACTTCTTTAATGAGGATCATGCTAATTCTTCCCATCCTAATCATGTGCCTATTGATGAATCTCATGATGAAGAAGAAGCTTTAACTAGGGTTTCTTTAGATCAACTTTCTACATTGGACAATCACTTTGACAGTTTTCAATAATGGATGTTCCAAGAATACCCTAATAGTGAAGCTCTTCCATTAATTGAAGGTCTTAAACGCATGCTTCAAAGTGATAAGAATGGAATTGATATATTGTGTGGCATTGCACATATTATTGATTCTAATGTCATGCCTACAAGAGTTGTGTTGAAATCCTAGGTTATTCACAACGTTCAACACAAGTCAATTCCTCTATTCCTTTGACTAATCCTATGACTAGTATTTCTACTTTCACATCTAGAGTCATGGCTACTTCAACTCAAAATGCCATTCCTACAACCATAGGTCATGGGGGAAATCCCTCTTCTTCATTTACTCCTTCATCATTACCTATGACTTCCACGAGTATTCCTACCATTCCTCAACAAATCAGTGTGACACAAGGGGTCAATTCCTTTAACAACTTTATTCCTCCTTTAAGTCTCCCTTTTCCTACCCAATCATCACCAATGCCTACTTATCATAATGTACCACCACCCTATTCTCAATCCATGCCTTCTTTCAACAACATCACACCACCTTCTCAATGACCTATGTCTAACATCAATTCTTCCACCGAAATGACAATTAACAATCTTTCTCAAACTGTGTCTTCTTTACAACAACAGATTGCTTCTATGAGTCAATCCAAGTTTAGTGTGCCCACCTTTGATGTTGCGAGTCCACTTTCTCTTGATATTGTTAAAGTCGTGCCACCTAAACATGTTGAGATCCCTCAATTGGAACTCTATAATGGAAAATGTGATCCTCTTATGCACGTCAAAACATTTCAAACCTTGTGTATTGATTTTGCTTATGATCAACAATTGTTTACAAGAACACTAAGAGATAAGGCCTTACAATGGTATTTCTCTTTGCCTTCTTATTCTATCACTTCCTTTCAACAATTAGCAAATACTTTCATCCAACAATTTCAAAACAATATTGGTCCAAAAATCACTTTGACTGATTTAATGCATTGTAAACAAGGTGTTAAAAAAAAGTGATTGATTCCATTGGTAGATATAAGCATTTGTGTGCTTAAATTTATTTTCATGTGCCTGATAATTATATTCAAAGAATTTTCATTTCTAATTTGCAAAAATATATCAGGGAAAAGCTTCTTTTGTCTGAGTTTACTTCCTTTCCGTAGTTGTGCGCAACACTCCACAATTATCAACTGGATGTGAGTCAAATGGAGCAATCCACTCCTATGGCTCCGAGTGATAAGGGGGAGAGTTTTCAACAACCGTTTGCAAAGTTCAAACCAACAAAAAGCTTCATCAAGTTCAATGATCCAATCAACAACAACCATGTGAATGCTACAACAGGTGTGCCTTCTATTTCTAAATTTTTCCAAAGAGAAAGACAATTTACTCCTTTGAATGAATCTTTGCATAGTATTATGTCTCAGTTGTTGCATAGAAATTTTATCAAATTTCCTCCAATAAAACAAATTCATCCTTGCAAACTTGCATCTCCTTATTTTGATAACAATTCCTTTTGCCAATTTCATCATCAACCTGGTCATGATACTGAGAAATGTTTTGCATTGAAGAAGAAGGTTCAAGACTTGATTGATAACAATACTATATCCGTGGCAGGTGTGAATGATAAAGGTAATAAGTCAACTCCTCCTCCTAATCAAAATCTTAAGATTTTCACTGATCCCTTGCCATCTCATACCTCTAACATCATTGAGATTGTGCCTAATTCTCTCACTTCTAAAGAATTCATCTATATGGCTCCAAACAAGGTTAATATGGTAGAAACACAAGATATTCCTAAGGATATTGTATTACATTTGACCCTAGTGAGACCATTAGAGCACCCGATGGCCCTTTACACATAGTTGCAAAGGTTAAGGATATCCCTTGTCATGGTGCCCTGATTGACCCCTCTTGCATGGTTAATGTCATAACTGAAGAGTATCTTTTCACTTTATGATTACATAAACCAATATATTATTCCTCTAATTTGGTTGTGAAGTTATTTGATGGCTTCTCTTGTCCTACCATTGGCTCTATCACCCTTCCTATTGAAGTTCATGCTAAATCTGTGGATGTTGACTTTGTTATCATACCTTCTTCTGAGCAATTCTGTGTGAAGTTGGGATATTCTTGCCTATCTTGCATGGAGGCTATTTCTTCTCCAATCCACAAGTGTCTTAAATTTCCTCACAATGGAGAAATAATAACTGTGAACCATAACTTATTTCATCCATCCGAAAGAAGCTTCGGTATTCCTATTGATCTTTTTTGGCCTCAACAATTTTGATCTCTTCCATCAAGGAGCGATGCTCTTTTTCAATCTTATAAAAAATGGAAGAACGATATTATCTTATCCTTAAGTCAACCTAGATCGCCAACACTTGACATTCCTATTATTATTGAACATGAGGTTCTTCCCCTCTTGGATAGAACTAATCTCCCTCCTAAGGAAAATTGCCCACCTACTCCTATGGATGTGACTTTACCTTCTCTTAAGGAGAACAACAATATTCCTCCTAAGGTTAGACCTATACCTCCTCCTCATGATGGATCTGGTCTCCATCCTACACCTAATATTCCTCCTTTCTATGGCATAGTTCCACCTCCTTCCTCTTGTCGAGAGAAGAGGCTTGCTTCTCCTATTGTTCAACCAAAAAGACCTCAACCTAAACCTTCCACTACCAAGGAAAGAAATGTTCCTACTTTTTCAAGTGTTCCTCCTCCTTCTCAGCCTTCCACTAAGACTCAATAAAATCATTGTGCGAGAGAACACTGATGAAGACGTCGGGTTTGAGCTCGTGAAGCTATAACTCAAAATAATCAGTTGCCTCAAACTCCAATAATTGACATGATTCCCTTTTCTCCTAAACAAGATGTTCAACCAACATCTCCAAATCATAAGTTGCATAAAACATGTGATGGTTTTACTCCTATTCATGTTCTTTCTCCTCTTTCTTTAAAATTTGATGAAGAAATGGGTGAAAATGTTATTCATAATGACAATACAACTCCTAATGTTTCTAATACTGAGTATGAGTATGTTGATGTGGACAAACATTTATTGGATGAGTTTTGACAAACCCTAATCCTAGCTCCTAGAATCAAACAAAGTGACTTACAACATGATCATAGTCCTTGTTTGGATCTTGTGATAGCTCCATTTGTTGTGCTTGATGTCCCTTCTCTGACATGTTGCTCGCCTTCCCAAAATAGTGATCAACAAGATCAGGAGGTGGATGTCGTGCTAGATTAGCGATACTAGCACTGTAGATCCTCTCTCTCTCTCTCTCTCTCTCCTTTCTTTCTCTTTTGTGACCATTCTTCTATGTGTATCCCAGTTCTTCTATTGTTCCCTTAATTTCTACTTGGGGAAGATGCAAAGCATTGAGATATTCTCTTGGTCTCTTTCATGTTGACTCAAAAACCATCCTCTCTTCCCTTTCTTCTAAGGTAGTGTCCTTCTCTGGGGAATGAAGATTATTATATTCATATACATACATGATATACATGAGTTGTCATGTAGCATACTAACCTCGAGGAAAGCAACACTACCTCGTGTTTTGTGTTCATTATCCTTGGATTTATACCTTGATTGGGGGTTAAATCCTTGCAATAGCATGTTCCATCCTTCTTTTTTCTCTTAGGTGTATCCTACCTTAAATCAATCACTCCCAATAAGGCACGTGTGATCGCTTTAACGTGGGGGCATACACTTCGCTCATATTTTCCTTCTTGTGATACTTAGAATTACATAGTGAAATTTTATTTTGCTTTGTAATCTTTATATCCTTGCTTTCATGACTCATAGTGAAGGGAACTTTGCTACTTGCAGTCATGGTTCTCCCCTTCTCGATCTTCCCTTTTACTTTATCAATCAAAGTCGTAAGATCCTAAGTCCCCTGGGGGCTTGGCACATCTTTCCTCCTTGACATGATAAAAGTATTTCAATCTTGTTTCCTTGTACTTTACCAATAGTATTGGCATACGCTTATACTCTCGCTAAAGTGGGGGCTAAATGTAGTGTCATAAAATTGTGACCCTAGCAATTTATGACTACATTAGTGTCCACACGCATGTGAACTCGAATCCTCTAGCCTAATTGGAGACCGGATAGTGCTCGGCTTGTGAAAACAACTTCTTCCTTGGCCTCTGCATCACCCCGACCACATTCTGCCCTAGAGAAAGGGGTAGGACAAGGGTATGGTGCCACTATCCCCACTTGGATAGGGGTGTGGCACCCTTTACCTCCTAGGATAGGGGCATGGTGCCCCTATGCCTGCCATATTTTAGGCCAGGACTCTTCCTAGAGAATGCCTTGTGGGTTGTGCCTCGGGCAAGAAACTATTGGCATATGTGCAGAGCTTGATGACATGATGATATTGTATGTTGTCATTGATGTCAATATTATGAAGTATGAATCGGTATATTGAAGTAAGCAAATTGGCAAGAGAACCGGTATAATATTTTGAACCGGTATATGTGAAAAAGTGAAGCGGTATGTTGGAATGAGAATCGATATATGGGAAGTTTTGTATCAGGGTTTCATTTGGCATGACTAACGGTTGGTAGTCTCAACTTTAGGGTTTTCGGTTGACGTATTCCAATCCTATGTGATACAACTGATGACATCTTGTGATGGGTTAACATTGTAATGAAGATTAGATCATGTTGCCATGTCAGCCTTGTGTGCGTGAAGGATTCCCTTGAGGATCTTGCATGGAGATTGATCTATCTACCTCGGGAATGTGCAAAGTCTTTACAAATGGTGGAGAGTGTGTGATGAGTTATCAACTTCCTGAAGCAGCAAAGAATGAACGTTGGAGAACGTCTTGAGATCTGTTCAAGACTATTGTATTCAATGTAGTATGATTAATGGTCATTATTGAACCGATTGAATTGTTAAACCTAAATGTTTAGGGTTTAGGGTTTATGCTACCGACCTATCTATCTCCTCTAAGGTTGATGATGTTTTTCACTTTGAATTTTGTGGCAAATGTTATGTGTGTATCCAAGTGAAGAGATACTTGATTCTTGTCAGATCGGAGAAGTGTGTTGATACCTGTAGAGAGTGATTGCAAAAGCAAAGGAGCTAAAGTGGATATGCCTTGGCATTAAGTGTTGTTATCAGATCAGTGTATTACCTGTTGACTTATAACCATTTCAGTAGTTGGAAAATCCCTTAACCGGGTAGCTTTAACAGGATTTTGCATAAATCCTTTAACAAGGTGACTCAATTCAATGATTTCTTCAAATCCTTTTGCGAGGTAACCTTTAACAGGGTTCTAACCTTTAACCAGGTATTTAGCCATCCCTTAAGTAGGTGATCCCTAGAAGGATCGGTTCCTAGCAAAACCTATTGTAAAAGTCTTTAACCAGACTAGGCTCCTGACAGAGCGGACTTCAAAAGAGTTCAAAGAATAGCTTGTGGGTATTCATCCCCATCGTGGTTTTTCTCAGTTGGGTTTCCATGTGAAAAAAATCTGTGTGTCATGTGTGATGCTTTTCATGTGATGCTTTAATATTTTCTGTCAAGTGGTAAATCATGTTGGACTGGCCATCATTATATTTCTGATGATATATTACTTGTTTATGCATACGGGTGAAGTGGAAATGAGATATTAGATTGTGTGGAGATCTAAGTGTTTACCGTTTTATGTCTTTCATACTCTCACTATGTTTTACCAGTAGTGCCCTGATTCAGACCGGTGTTACTATTTACTAGCTAAGTGCAGTCTTTGCAGTCAAACTGGTTTAGGGAAATTTTTTGCCTGTACTGATTCACCCCCCCCCTCTCAGTACCAGTTTGGTACTAACTATTCATTATTATTCATCAATTGGTATCAGAGCATCTTCCAGGTCCTCTGTGCTGTAAGCTTAACCGCTTGAGGAAAAGATCCTACTCTAATGATGAAGAGGGAAGGTCCAAAGTTCAATAGAGATAACTTTAAGATATGGAAGGATAGAATGAAGATCTACATCAGAAGCATGGGTGATCAACACTTGAGCTATGTTGAGAATTCTTATGTTATTCCTACTGGTACTCTCACCAATGATCAAAAAAGAGAGATTCAAGAGAATGGGCAAGTCATGGAAGCCCTAATCAGCAGTCTATCTGACATTGAGTTTATTGATGTTCAGGATAAAGATAATCCCAAAGAAGTATGGGATGCTCTAGAGAATATCTATGGCGGTGATGAGCATGTGAAACAAGCTAAGGAAGAGAGCCTTAGGGGAAAGTTTGAAGAGATGCAGATGGTTGAAGGAGAGACCATTCAATAATATGAAATAAGAATCAAAACTCTTGTTGGAGACATCAAGAGTGTAGGAGTTAAAATAGATGATTCCATTGTTATTAGGAAAGTCTTGAGATCCTTATTACCAGTCTATGCAATAAGGGTTGCTGCTATTCATGAGTTGAGGTCTATAGACAAGACAAAGGTATCCCTAGACTCCATCATTGCTAAGTTGACCGCATGTGAGCTAAATAATTATGATGGAAGTATTCAAAAGACTGAATCAACCTTTAGAGCATCTGTTGCACCATATAGAAATGGAAAAGAAGCTAGTACCAGTTGTGAACCAAGACAAAGCAGAGAAATGGATGATGAGGAGATCCTGATGGAATTTGAAGCTCTTCTTACCAAGAGACTTCCTAAGGGAACTGGTAAATACAGAGGTAAGCTCCCTTTGAAATGCTTTTCTTGCAATAGGATAGGACACATTTTTGTAAACTGTCCTAATGGTGACAATAAGGACAAACCGGAGAAGTTCAAGAAGTTCAAAGAAGGAAATAGGAGAAACTATTTTGTAGCAGTTGATGAAGGTGTTACTGATGAGGAATCAGAAGATGAAGAAAGTGAAGACTTTGTGATTGTAGCAGTTAAAGAAGATGTGTCTGACAAGAAGGCTCTTGTCTCTTGCTTTGATATTTCCAATGAGTGGATTATTGACAGTGGTTGTTCTCACCACATGATTGGTGACCGGAGTAAGTTTCTATCTCTAGAAGAGTATGATGGTGGTGTGGTCAGATTTGGTAATGATGCACCACGTATGGTAAAAGGCAGAGGGTCCATCTCTCTAAATGGAAAAAGCAGTGTTGATAATGTGTATTGGGTAGAAGGTCTCGGGCATAACCTTTTGAGTGTTGCCCAGCTGATTGATAATGGACTCACTCTAGAATTCAAAGATGGAGTGTACAAAATAAAAGGAAAGAGTGGTGAACTCATGGCGACTAGTATGCAGACCAGAGGTAACTTATTTCAGCTGAATGCAAATATCAGTACATGTCTAATGGCTAAGTTTGATGATAGCTAGATATGGCATAGGAGACTCTGCCATGTAAACTTTGATAATATTGTGAAGGCCAGTAAGATCAAGGTAGTTAGAGGATTGCCTGTACTAAGAAAATCGAAGAATCCTTTGTGCAGAGAGTGTCAACTAGGGAAAATGTCTTCCTCAACCTTCAAAGGTAAATCTTTCACTGCAAACAATTTACTTGATCTTGTGCATACTGATTTGTGTGGTCCTATGAAAACTAGGAGTGTGCAGGGAGATAGGTACTTTATGATTCTCACTAATGCCTGCTCAAGAATGATGTGGGTCACATTCTTGAAAGATAAGTCTGAAGCTTTTGGAAAGTTCAAAGCTTTCAGAGCACTAGTCGAAAAGGAAAGTGGTAAGAGGATTAAGTGCCTAAGAATTGATCAAGCAGGAGAATTCACTTCCGGTGAATTCGACAAGTACTATGAAGAGAACGACATCAAGAGGCAATTGTTTGCTCCCTGGACTCCATAGTAGAATGGCCTCGCAGAGAGGAACAACCAGACTATAGTTGAAGTAGCCAGAATTATGTTGATTCAAGGGAAGGTTGCTCACACCTTCTAGAGAGAAGCGGTGAGCACTGCAGTCTACACTATGAACCGGGTACTCATCAAGAAAGGTAAGGATAAGGCACCTTATGATTATTAGACCGGTAAGACTCTTGTAGTAAGATACTTTAGAGTGTTTGGTAGCAAATGTTATATCAAGAGGAGTGAATATCAGAGCAAGTTTGATGCAAAATGTGATGAGGGAATATTCCTAAGATATTCCACCAAGAGTAAAGCTCTCAAGTGTTTCAATAATAGGACTCAGAGAATTGTTGAAAGTATTAATGTCAGAATTGATGAAACCTCTGAGAAACCTGAGGAAACCGGCAGTGAGCGAGTGGTAGATGAACCAATTGCAAAATAGCCTAGTACTAGTAACAGTGATTCTACACCGGTAGATGTTGATGCTGATGAAGATGAGGATGAAGAAGAAAATAAAGAGGAAATGGCTAAGATCATTCCTAGGTATGTAAAGCTGAATCATGATCCAAAGAAGATCATAAGAGATAAGGATGCAGGAATCTTACAAGAATAAAGGACAGAGAAAATTTTTGCATGAATTTTGAATTTGAGCCTAAAACTTTTAAAGAGGCACATAAAGATGAAGACTGGATCAAGGCAATGGAAGAGGAACTTGACCAGATAGAAACAAATGGTACATGGTCTTAGGTACCCATACCTAAGTATAAAAATGTCATTGGCACCAAATGGGTTTTTTAGAAATAAGCTGAATGAAGATGGCACAGTGGTAAGAAACAAAGCCAGACTAGTGTGTAAGGGATATGCTCAAGAAGAAGGAGAAGACTATGGAGAAACCTTTGCTCCAGTAGCTAGATTGGAAGGAGTTCGTATGCTTCTTGCATATGCAACCTTCAAGGGATTCAAAGTATATCAAATGGATGTAAAATCTGCATTTCTGAATAGAATACTTGAAGAGGAGGTGTATATAGAGCAACCAGATGGGTTTTCCCTATCAGAAGACAGTGACATGGTGTGTAGGCTACATAAAGCCTTGTATGGATTGAAGCAGGCACATAGAGCATGGTATGAATGCTTACACTCCCATCTTGTGAAGATTGGATTTGAAAGAACAAGTGAAGATAGAAAAATCTATTTGAAGTCAAAAGGAGATCAGAGTCTGATCTGTGAAGTATTTGTTGATGACATAATTTTTGGTGGAGATGACAAGATGAGTCATGATTTTGCAGATGAGATGAAGAAGGAATTTGAGATGTCACTTATAGGGGAGATTAAGTTCTGCATTGGACTATAGATTCAATAAATAAAAGATGTTATCTTTATCACTCAGTCCAAGTATGTCAAAGAGGTGTTGAAGACCTTTGGCATGGAAGACAACAAACCGGTTGGTACATCGATGGCGACTGGTTGTAAATTATCAAAAGAGGATGAATCAAAGTTGGTGAATGAGAAGGAATATCGATCAATGATTGGTAAGCTACACTATGTACTATATATTAGACCGGACATTGCACATGTAGTAGGCATTACCGCATGGTTCCAAAAAAGTCCAAGAGAATCCCACTTGGTGGTAGTCAAGCGGATTCTTAGATATCTGAAGGGAACTATTGACTATGGATTATGGTATCCATACAGTAATGATTTCAACCTAAAAGTGTTTATAGATGCTAATTGGGCTGGCAATGTGGATGAGCGAAAGAGCACAACCGGTGGTGCAGTCTTTCTTGGTGGTAGACTGGTCTCATGGATGAGTAAGAAGAAGAGTTGTATCTCTCAGTCTACAGCAAAAGTGGAATATGTTGCAGCATTTATGAACTGCACCCAGACAATTTGGATGAAGCATGTATTAAGTGGTTTCAAAGTTCATGTATCTGAATCAGTGAGTATATTTTGTGACAACACAAGTGCAATCAATATTTCCAAGAATCCGGTTTTACATGCTAGAACCAAGCACTTTGAGCTCAAGTATCGTTTCTTGAGGGAGAAGGTTCACAACAAAGAATTTGTATTGGAACATGTTTCCAGTAAGGAGCAGTTAGCAAACATATTCACCAGGCCTCTACCGAAGGCTACATTTACCTATTTAAGAGGTGAATTAGGGGTGCTACCCCTTTAAGAGGTGAACTAAAGGTGTGTGCTCCACATCAGTCAGGTATTACATTGATAAATATTTTTCAGGATTGGTGTGTTGAAAGATGCTACTCCTTAGGGGGAGCAGCATAGTGGAACATAGCTGTTTGTACCTCCACTTTAGCATTGTTGTCAAAGGGGGAGAAGATGTGAAGTGGAGAAGATATATGCAGTATTGGGGAGAAGATGTGAAGCAGAGAGATATCTTTATATATTTCCATCAATGCCAAAGGGGGAGATTGTTGGCATATGTGCAGAGCTTGATGACATGATGATATTGTATGTTGTCATTGATGTCAATATGCTGAAGTATGAACTGATATATTGAAGTAAGCAAACTGGCAAGAGAACTGGTATGATATTGTGAACCGGTATATGTGAAAAAGTGAAGCGGTATGTTGGCATCAAAACTAGTATATGGGATGTTTTGTATCAGGGTTTCATTTGGCATGACTACCGGTTGGTAGTCTCAACTTCAGGGTTTCCAGTTAATGCATTCCAAGCCTGTGTGATACAATCGATGACATCTTGTGATGGGTTAGCATTGTAATGAAGATTAGATCATGTTGCCACGTCAGCCTTATGTGCATGAAGGATTCCCTTGAGGATCTTGCATGGAGATTGATCCTATCTACCTCGAGAATGTGCGAAGTCTCTACAAATAGTGGAGAGCGCGTGATGAGTTATCAACTTCCTGAAGCGGCAAAGAATAAACATTAGAGAACATCTTGAGATCTGTTTGAGACTGTTGTATTCAATGCAGTATGATTAATGGTCAGGATTGAACCGATTGAATTGTTAAACCTAAATGTTTAGGGTTTAGGGTTTATGCTTCCAACCTATCTGTCTCCTATAAGGTCGATGATGTTTTTCACTTTGAAGTTGTTGGCAAATTTTATGTGTGTATCCAAGTGAAGAGATACTTGATTCTTGCCAGACCGGAGAAGTGTGTTGATACTTGTAGAGTATGATTGCAAAAGCAAAGGATCTAAAGTGAATCTTCCTTGGCATTAGTGCTATTATCAGATCAGTGTATTACCTATTGACTTCTAACCATTTCAGTAGTTGGAAAATCCCTTAACCAGGTAGCTTTAACAGGATTTTGTGTAAATCCTTTAACAAGGTGACTCAATTCAATGAGTTCTTCAAATCCTCTTGTTAGGTAACCTTTAACAGGGTTCTAACCTTTAACTGGGTATTTAGCCATCCCTTAACTAGGTGATCCCTAGCAGGATCGGTTCCTAGTAGAACCTATTGTAAAAGTCTTTAACCGAACTAGGTTCCTGACAGAGCAGACTTCAAAAGAGTTCAAAGAATAGCTTGTGGGTGTTCATCCCCATCGTGGTTTTTCCCAGTTGGTTTTCCATGTGGAAAATATATGTGTGTCATGTGTGATGCTTTAATATTTTATGTCAAGTGGTAAAGCATGTTGGAACAACAATCATTATATTTTTGATGATATATTACTTGTTCATGCATACGGGTGAAGTGGAAATGAGATATTAGATTGTATGGAGATCTAAGTGTTTACCAGTTTATGTCTTTCATACTCTCATTGTGTTTTACCGGTAGTGCCTTGATTCAAACCGGTGTTACTATTTACCAGCTAAGTGCAATCTTTGCAGTCAAACTGATTCACCCCCCCTCTCAATACCGATTTGGTACTAACTATTCATCATTATTCATTAGAAACCTCCCTAATGTCGGCTCGTGATAAACTTCAAATCCACCAACATGTATTTACGGGGGCATTTTCTCTCTCATTTGCATAAGTTGGATGAGTGGGAAATTCACAAGCGATCAAGTATTCAAGAGCATTCAAGCACTCTTTTCTAGCATTGAGTATTCTCAAGTCTCCCTTCAAAGCTAGGTGTTGCATTCAAGTCAAGGATTCAACCATTGAATAGGAGATTGATTTCAACATTCAATTCCATACAATCATTTCTACCAACATTGCTACTACAACTCCCTTGAGGTGATTTACAATTCAGTCTTTCATTTACATCTACTTGCAAGTACTTTCTTTCATTACTTGGTTAATTCCAAAACTAGGGTTTGCCCTAAAGGAAAACCTCCAATCCCAACCCATTTTCCTCTCTTTTACATGTGTAGGTTGCAGGTGTGCAATTGTACTTTCGGATTCGGGCTTCATTTGTAGAGGCAGAAAAACCCTTTTCATTTCGCGGATTTTTTGGAGGACCGTGTACATTCCCGTTACAGTCCAGACAACTTTTCGTCAAATTTGCAGGGCGACTTTGTCTCGACATTTTATTGCCAGATCCAGGTGCACAACTTCATCCCATATTCCAATCTCAAGTTATAATCGATTCTTTGTCACTTTTGCACTACATAAGTCAATCAAATTCCTTTCCATTTCAAACAAGGAAAAGGGGGATCATCCTAACATTCTCAATTCATTCAGAATTCAATCTATCATCTTTGTGTGGAGATTGAATCTAGTGAATTATCGCATCCCCTTCTTTCTAATGTAATGGGGAAAAGTGCTTGAAGGATAATAAATAGTGAAAATCTCATCTCCCTTTGAGGGAAAGGGTAGTTTCCTTCTTGATCTATCATTCACCATTTTCCCACCATTAAACAACACATAACTCATCCATTGTTGTTACAATTGACACCACCCTCTAGTCACCCAAGCAACACCTTTCAATCACCAAATCCTTCAACCCCTCTCTAATGTAGTTTTTATATTTATAGTGAAAGTTAAAATAGTTTTGTCTTAGCCATATTCAGGTACCTTTTTTACCATTTTTTATTTATTTACTAAAAAACATTGTGCTCTTCATTGTGGTCTATTCATTTTTTGATTTGGAGCTTCAATTTTATAGAAATTTAAAGTTTTCTTATATACTTTGTTGTATATTTCTCATTTTAAGAGTTTCTAAGAACCATACCTTGTGGAAACAAATTGCGTTTTCAATTCCATTTTAGAGCACATTTTTATGCACCATACACTAGACCTCTATATTTACTCTCATATTGTTTTTTTATGAATTTACGTTAGTGTTCACATGGGCTAAAATAATATTGTGTGAATGAATGAGGTAAAGTGAGTTGTAATAATTGTATATGGTGAAAATGGATAACAATAATAACAATATTGAAAGGCTAAATGAATTCAACCACCAAATCCTAGCCTAACAATCAACAAAGATCCACCATAACATATGAAGATTACCTAAGACAATGCAAATCAAATGAAATCACAAAGATTATACCATTACATGTCCAATAGGGTTTTGATCTCCATTCTTCCTATCTCCATTGATCTTGCTTGATATATTTGCTCTCAGATTTTATGTGCACAAGAGCTCAACAAAGAACGGAATGTGGTTGCAAATAGGATCATAGTATAGTCAAGTCCTTAAGATCAGTGATTAGGATGCATAGAATGATTAGGGTTTGATAATGAAGGAAACATCTCCTTATATAGAAGACACTATATGAAATGGAGGGATAAGATTGAGAGGTGTAAAAGGAGGTCGGCTATGATTAGAGGGTAGGTAAAAGAAATAATAAAATAATGAGAGGGGTAGGTAGTGTATGAATTAAGAGATGAATGACATGTGTCATGTGTAGAAAAAGCTAATGAATTAATTAAATAAATAAAGATTTATTTAATTAATAGAAGAAGTGGGATCAATTAAATAAATAAGATATTTATTTAATTCAGGAAGAGGATAATTTAAATAAATAAATGTATTTATTTAAATGAGAAATAAGGCTAGAAGAGGATAAATGAATTAATTAAATAAATAAAGATTTATTTAATTAATAGAAGAATTAAGCTTAGATAATTAAATAAATAAAATATTTATTTAATTAGACATGACAATTTTAGGTGTCTACAATAATAAATCATATATTTATTATGTGTATTAGGGCAAAAACACAAACATGTGTCACGCTTTTGGACAATTAAATAGCTTCTAGCATAATAGTTTCAATTAGAAGGTTTTAGGCGAAAGGGTTTCACCTTAAGCTATGTAGCATATACGTAGCATCATTTTTTTGTGAAAACCATTTCGTCCAAAACCATAAAATCTAAATTTTCCTTTGAAAAACTTGGAACATAATTGAATCTACATGTAAGGTTTTGGACAAAAGAGTTTCACCTAAAACAATTTTGAGGGAAACCATTTCACCCAAAACAATTTCGAGTGAAACCATTTCACTTGAAACTATCTATGTAGCTGCCAATGTGGCGACATTTATCTAACAAGAAGAAGTTTCTTGAAAATATGAAAATACCCTTTTATAGTGCTCAAAATCTAGAATCCCAAAATATATTTTTTTATATTTTGATCAGTTTTAATATTTTTTTAATATTGCAGGTGGTTTTTTCTAATCAAACATGAGGCTTATTAAAAACATATTCAAAAAACTTAAAAAATGTATGATGCACTAGAGGAATGAATCTTCTCCAAAAGGGCTTTTTAATGATAAAAAAAATTGAATTTTTTTAATGTTATATGAAAACCATCAAATTATAATAGGTTTGACTTTAAAATTTTACTAAAAAGAAAATATACATCAAAAATTAAACTTTTTGTTTCCATGCATTGGATATTGAATTAATGCATTTGCAAAAAAAATAAAGGAAAAATAAAATGGTTTTCTCTTCTTCTTTTTTGCGACATCAACTTAACCTCATTTTTTCTAAAATTTTCAGCAATTCAAAATCTACTATTAAATTTACAAAAAAAAATCAAAAGATTTTTGAAAAAAATAAAAAATTATAAACATAATCTTCACCAAGATTCCTTCATTTCATTAATTTACATTGTTTTCAAATTCAAAATATAAAGGTCACTTTTATGCAGTCAAAGTCGACAAATTTTTGTTGTGTTGGTTATTTCCTTGAAAAAAGTGTGAGACAATAGGTTTGTACTTTTACTCATTAGAAATATTAAAACATTAGTCATAGATCCCATTTATTAAATCATTAGTCATAGATCCCATTTATTGAATCATTAGTCATAGACCTCATTTATTAGCTTTGTATAATATGTTGGTTACTTGGCTATTTTTTTGTATTAGGAGTGGTCAAAACAACTCATGAATTTAGGAGATGTTTAGAGGTTTCCTATCATATAACATATGGAAATCTTATATATCTTGTGTGTGTGTGTGTGTGTGTGTGTGTGTGTGTGTGTGTGTGTGTGTGTGTGTGAGAGAGAGAGAGAGAGAGAGAGAGAGAGAGAGAGAGAGAGAGAGGTATTATTCTATGCATAAAATTTTATGTGGCTTCTAAAATCTTTGCTCATTTTTTCCACATGGTATCAAAGCAAAGTTAAGTGTCCAAATATCTCATTTACTATCAATTCAATAAAATTGCAATTTCTCTCAATACTAAATGAAAAATTAAAAAAATAAAAATATTCTAGAAATCACATACAAAGGAGAACAAAACCCAAAAATCATTTGAATATATTTTAAAGAAATATCTTTGATAATCTTACAGTGTGACAATAAGACAAAATGTAGCATCAATTTCTAATTGTTTTATTGGATTTTTATTTAAATGGGCATGGACATGGACATCTCTTTGTCAAAAGGCATAAGTGTTTGAAGTAGAACAAATCCATGGTTGTAGAGAGACATCTTGGTGCCAAATTAGAGTTTCAATAAAAAATACCATTGCTAAGGCACAAATAAAATTTCATCTATTGTATATTGTAAACAAACCAAATTATTTTAAAAAAAAAATTATATGGCTCTTTATTGGCTTCAATTCTAAACATATTAAAATGCATTGTTTCTTCAAAAATGTCTTGCATTGACGAGGAAGTTATCCATTATTTTAATGATGATTAATTATTTGAGAAGTAATTTCATGGTAATGGTAGCCTCACTTAGAATGATTTTCTCAATGAAGGCATCTGCAAATGAAAGGTGTGTAGAGTGGTATGAGGAATATTGAAGGAGGTCATGCAATAATCTTATTTTATTTGGTTTAGGTTCTAAAGTTTGTTTATAGATTGGAAGTTAAAATTGTTATTATAATTAATTTTTGTTTTAGTGGCTCATTAGTTCTTATAGAGGTTTTTTTGTGTCGTAGTATAAAAGTTAAGTAAAATATTGTATATTATTGAATTCAAATTTCAATTATATAGGATCCAATTTTTGAGATGTTAATTGTTGTGTCATAAAGTATGTCTATCAAAATTAAATTAAAAAATGTGTCAAAAAAAGTTTCAATTGTGAATGGATGCATTATTGTCTGTACTTATTGTCCAACTTGGGAGGAGGGAGCCTTATAAAATTGAGCTTCAAAATCAAAATTTCTAAGTAGATAACCTATTGGAGGTTTGAGGACATTCAACAACGTCTTGTTAGTTACAAGCGATGGAGTTTTTGCTAATTTGACTAAAGTCAAGGGTAACTTCCAATGGCAATGACAATGGAAATTTCCTATGCTATTAAAGATCAAGTGGATACAATCAACAACAATGGATACAATGAGAACATTGTAAACATTTCCCTACTAAATTTTAAAAATAGGAGAATATAGAAATCATCAATATTGTAATTTTTTTTTAAAGAAAAGCAACTAAATAGAGATCATTTGATTGCTAGAATTTTTGGAAATGTGATCAATCAGTGATAAGTTCACTAGAAGTGAAAGTGGGATAGGTTCTCATATGTATGTGATTGTGTACATCAAGATCTAGATAACAATATGAAGACCTAAAAGTATGCATAGGATTACGATTCTATTTGCAGTTCATGTGATGTACTTTCTCCCAATGTTTGCACTAAGGGGGAGCGTTAGGAATTCATGTTAGTGTTCACATAGGTTAATATAATATTATGTGATCGAATGAAGTAAAGTGAGTTGTAATAAAAATTACCTATTTATTATGGGCATTAATGATATAACTCATTAGTTATAGATATAATTTGTTAGGTTTCCTAGTATATTTTTTGTTTGTATAAGATATCGGTTATGTGAATATTTGTTTGTATTTCAATTTGTGAAAATAACTCATAATTTTAAGAGTTGTTATATATGCTTCCTATAATATAGGATATGAAAATATTATCTACATGTATATGTATCGAATGAAAAAATAAGATAATAGAAGCACATTTTTTCCATGCATAGAATTTTACATAGATTCTAAAAACTCTACTAACTTTTCTCACATGCTTGAGATATATTTTTAATAATTTGGTCACTTTAGACCATGTAAAACTCTATATATTTGATATTTTCATTGTACAACACTCTAATCATAAAGTGTCATATAATCTAATTTTTGGAAGGTCATTTTAGCGACTAATAATAGGGGGTGTAATGGTGGTGTTTCTCCTCCACACACTTTATTTATCTTCATTCTAAGTTTTGTACATCATGGATCATATTTTAGTTCCTCTTCTTACATAATATAAATATTTTGGCTGGAAAACTAAAATTCTTATTGTCTTAAGAAGAAAACAAATGTAGAGAATAACTATAAATATATAGATGGATCCTAATTGTCGAAAATCCAAGTATGATAAAGCTTATGATACATTGTGTTTGTGTACATCTCTTAATCTAACATTTCATAATGAATCCATAAATAACAACAAGATTTTGTCCAAATTTCCTAATTTATCTATGGCCCAATATTCCATGAGAGGTCATCAATTAGAGAATGAGCTCATTAATTTAAGATCAAACAACATTGACACTATCTAAGACTTTTTCACTAAATTGAAACCACCAATATTATAGCTAAAATAGAGTGGAATTGAAAATAAACATGATAAATTATTCCTCAATACTCTCACTAAAGTTGGTTCTAACTATTTAAACCTTTTTCTACCTTTTTGCCACAAAGAGTGCTCTAGGAACTTAGTTAACTATGTCATCTATAGATAATTTGGTATCTCTCACCAAGGAAAAGGATAATTTCATCTAGACAAGTGCTCTCAAATCCTCTAATTCCCTAATTGCCAACAAGACACAAAAGAATAGAAAGGATCAAGAAATAAGCATATAAAATAGAAAATAACCATAAAAAGAAGAAAAGGATAAAAAACTTACTACCTCAAAAATATCCAATGAGACCTATTCTTCAAAAGGCAACAAGCCTAAGAAATAAAAGGTCAAGTGCGCCTATTCGAAATAGATTTCTTATGATAAACATGAGTGTTTGATAAAATGGATAGATCACCTAACACATATTATAGAAAAGAATTAGCATCGATGTTCGTAATACAATAAAATAAAATTCACACAAGGAGTCTATAAAGGAAAAAGATAACATCAAGGGGACAAAAAGAAAGAGGCCCTCATTGTTGGCAATGGGCGAGCATCCCTCGCGGGGATTCACGACTTGGTTTAACAGCCTCTTGTGCATTTTATAAGTCTAGTGGTTGTATCAGGCATTAACAGGTCGATCTTTTGGTACAATGACAACCCTAGCTTGTAACAAGTGGTATCAGAGCTTGGTAATAGGTTCGAATCACGTAAGTTGCGGTGAGTGACACTGGGAGGGGATTGTTGGCAGTGGTCCAGCATCCCTTGCAGGGATTTGTGACATGGTTTAATAGCCTCCTATGGATTCTATAAGTATAGCAGTTGTATCGGGCATTGACAGGTCAATCGTTTGGTGCAACGGCAACCTTGGCTTGTAACACTCATAATAGTTGCTTCTCCACCATCTACTTGGATTCTTGATTCAAGTATTTTCACACCACATGACTTCATCTTGGGATGAGTTCAAATCTTTCTAGTCTTGTTCTATGCCAATAATTTTTATGAATGACGATATTCCTAGAAGGTATTTTGTGTTGGGAAAAATGGTGTCTCAACCTTGCATTTATGCGAGGTTACTATTTATAGTAAGTTTTTATTTGAGCATGAAATGGTGCGAAACTCTCCCTGAAGCTTCTGGTTGGCTAGATAAGCATTCTGGTAAAGTTGCATCGCAAGGTCACAGCTAGTTTTGAAGATATTAAAGTTTTCATCTTGGAGGGGTGCAATAAAATGTTTAAACTTAATTTTGGGGACTTTAGAGGCTCCGAAATGCCCTGAAAAGTTGCCATAACCAGTGAAGCAGGTTACGAGGTGATAAAGCACTTCGCGAGCTTTCCGGCGCTTCAAACGGTTCGTCAATCGGACACCCGGTTCTCAAGTTATGGCCTCCGGAAGTTTGTACTCCTGAAATAGGAAAAATAATTTGTATCGAATACATAAATGAGCTGTAAAAGGGAGCGACACGTGTTGATGTGTGCTTTAACATGTCATAGGGCATCTAGAAGGGAGATAAGGTCGGCTACACCTTATTGGGTGGTTTTAGCGCATGGTTTTGTAATACCGTTTGACGGTTTCTTGTATTGTATCTCCTATTTATGAGGTGTGTGAGATAGAGGTTGTGTGTAAGAGTCTTATGGCTATTGAGTTGCCTCTGAATCTCTGATTAGTGGTACTCCTGTGAAGAGCTTGCTCTGCAAGTATTTTGTAATCTGTTTTTGATTGCTGAATAAAATATTGAGCTACTTTTGGAGGGTGGGGTTTTTCTCCCGAAAGGGTTTTCCCCACGTAAATCATTGTGTTGTGGTATGATTGCTATTATATCTATTTCTATTTTCTGTAACTGTTGTAATGATCTGAAAAAGTTTTGCATTACCCTCCTCTCAAGGTTAGTGTAGGAAGTTGTTTCCGCTACTTAACTTCCTTACAAGTGGTATCAGAGCCTGATCACCTTTGGTTTCAATTGTGGGCAGTTGGGTTTTTTGAACTAATCCAGATTTGAGTGGGAGCTTGTGCAGAAGACACTTTTTGATCTTGTTGCAAGAATATTCAGATGGCGAGTTCGTCAGGGAGAATAGAGGTGGAGAAATTTAATGGAAGTAATTTTGAGATGTGGAAGCTGAAGATGGAAGATTTGCTAATAGATCGAGATCTTTGGGATGCTGTTGATGCGAATGTCCAAAGGCCCTCAGATCCTACTGCGGCAGCTCAGTATGATGTTATGGACCGAAAAGCCAAGGGTCTAATCAGACTGTGCCTGGCAGACTCTGTTCTAATCAATGTCCATGAAGAGAACTCTGCAAAGAAGCTATGGACTAAGCTTGGTGAGATGTATCAAGTGAAATCTTTATTAAATCAAATTTTCTTAAGAAAGAAATTGTATTCCTTGAAGATGGAAGAGGGTGGACGAATTGCAGACCACCTAGAAGCATTCAATATGATTGTGGCTCAATTAGTATCCGTCGGTGTTAAGATGGACGAGGAGGAGAAATGTCAGATCTTGCTTTGTTCTTTGCCTGATTCGTGGGATTCTCTTGTTATGGCTATCGGTAGTACTTCTGTTGTTTTGAAATTTGAAGACGTGGTGGATGCCCTACTCGGTGAAGAGATGCGAAGGAAGGTATCCATCAGTTCAAAGGAAGCCCTAACCGTTCGTGGAAGACCTAAGGAGAAAGGTAAGAAGAATGAGAAGCGCGGCAAGTCCAAATCCAAAGGGAGATCGAAATCTCCTGGAAAGTCCAAAGTCATTTGCTGGAATTGCGGTAAACCGGGTCACATCCGTAAGGACTGCAAAGAAGAAAAGAAGAAGAAAAAGAAAAAGTTCGATTCTGATTCTGAGTCCGACAAGGAAGATGGCGATGCATTTATTGCGGCTTTGGCGACTCATGCAGGTAATGATGCCTGGCTAATTGACTCAGGTGCATCTTTTCATATGACTTCCAATAGAGATTAGTTTTCTGAATATGAAGGATTTAATGGAGGTAAGGTGTACTTGGGTGATGATTCACCTCTAGACATTGTTGGTCGAGGTAAGGTTAGAATCAGGTTTTCTGATGGTAGAATAAAAGGGATTAATGGTGTGCTGCATATCCCTGGATTAAAACGAAGCCTGTTATCTGTGAGCAAACTGATAGATGCGGGTGTGCAGGTAGTCTTTTCTGAAACAGGATGTAAGATGATTAAGGGTGCTATGGTAGTTGCTAGAGGTGTCAGGTTTGGCACTTTGTATAAGCTTGAAGCATACACTGTTGAGTGTAATAGCACTTCTGTAAAAAGCAAATCTGTGGATACTTCACTGGAAGATTTGAAGGTTTCACCTTCAGCAGATGGAAATGGCTTTTGGGTACCTAAGGGTGCTCTTTCGTCTGAAGCAAAGTTACCTGCAGAGAAGACTATGTTATGGCACCAGAGACTTGGCCACATTGGAGAAAAGGGTCTAAGGACCTTGAAAAATAAAAACCTTGTTGAAGGTTTGAATGACTGTAACCTTGACTTTGATTTCTGTGAGCATTGCATTTATGGAAAACAAAATTGCGTTCAGTTTTACTCGAGTTCTCATAAAACTTGTGGTGTTTTGGATCTTATCCATTCTGATGTGTTTGGTCCAGTAGATGTCTCTTCGATTGGAAAATCCACATATTATGTTTCATTTATTGATGATTTTAGTAGAAGGACATGGGTTTATTTTCTAAAGAGTAAATCTGAAGTTTTTAGTCGTTTTAAAGAATTTAAAGCAATGGTTGAGTTGCAGACTGGAAAGAAAATAAAATGTTTGAGAACTGATAATGGCGGTGAGTTTTGCTCTAATGATTTTGATAGATTCTGTAAAGACTGTGGAATTAACAGGCAGAAGACAACTCTGTATTCTCCACAGTAGAATGGAGTTGCAGAAAGAATGAACAGGACACTGATGGAAAAGGCTAGGAGTATGTTGAGTGGTGCTGGTCTTGAACAAAAGTTTTGGGCTGAAGCTGTTGCCACTGCTTGCTACCTGATTAACAGGTCTCCTACATCAGCTCTTGTTGATAAAATGCCTATGGAAGCATGGTCAGGTCACAAGCCTTCATTGAGACATCTTAGAGTTTTTGGTTGCGACGCATATGCACATGTGCCAAAGGAGAAGCAAACAAAGTTGGAGAACAAGGTTGTGAAATGTATCTTCATCAGGTATAGTTATGGTGTGAAAGGATACAAGCTTTGGGACCCTGTTGCACAAAAGGTAATTCACAGTAGAAGTGTTATTTTTAGAGAAATTAAGTCTCCTTCTGTTACATTGCAGCCAGAACAGACTAAAAAAGAAGATGTGATTCAACTTCCTTCTACACCTGAAAGAGTTGAATCAAGACCCCTAGATAGGCAAGAATTTGAGGAGAGCTCGTCTAGCTCTGAATCTTCAGAAGAGGAGGAAGAACCTCCAACTCAGCTTGTTCGAAGGTCTACAAGACATAGACAACCACCTGAAAGGTATTCACCTGATGATTGGAGATGTATTTTTGCTCTGAATACTAGTGTGGATGAACCGAAATCTGTAGAAGAGGCATTAGGTATGAATGATGCAGAATCTTGGAAGATTGCTATGGAGGAAGAAATGGCAGCTTTGAAAAAGAATGATACATGGGATCTTGTACCCTTGCCTGAAGGACGAAAACCTGTTGGTTGTAAATGGGTGTTCAAGAAAAAGATTGGTTCAGATGGAAGCATTGAGAAGTATAAAGCAAGGTTGGTTGCAAAAGGCTACTCTCAGGTTGAGGGTGTTGATTACGGTGAGATATTTTCTCCTGTTGCAAAAATGACGTCCATTAGATTTTTGCTTTCTATTGCTACTGCTTATGATTTAGAGGTTGAGCAAATGGATGTGAAAACTGCTTTCCTTCATGGTGATTTGGAGGAAGATATTTATATGACACAGCCGGAGCACTATGTGGTGAAAGGCAAAAGTAATTTGGTCTGTAAATTGAAGAAATCTTTGTATGGCCTCAAACAAAGTCCTAGGATGTGGTACCAGAAATTTGATACATATGTGTTGAGTTTGGGATTTGAACGTTCTAAATCAGATCACTGTGTTTATTATAAATCTTATGGTGATCATTTCTTATTCATTGCATTGTATGTTGACGATATGTTATTCATTGGTAAAGGGAAAGGTATGATTTTAGAACAGAAGTCTCAGCTCGCTGCTAAATTTGAAATGAAAGATCTTGGTGCAGCAAAGCACATTCTTGGGATGGAAATTAGAAGAGATAGGGCGAACAGAAAGCTATGGCTAGGCCAGAGTAAGTATGTGAATTCAGTGTTACAGAGGTTCAACATGCAGAATTGTAGACCATTGAGTGTTCCTTTTACAGTTGGAACGAAACTATCTGTTTCAGATTGTCCTACATCCCCATTGGAGATGGAAGACATGAGCAGAGTGCCTTACCAGAGTGCAGTTGGAAGCTTGATGTATGCTATGGTCTATACTAGACCAGATATTGCCCAAGCAGTGGGAGTACTTTCTAGATATATGTCTAATCCTGGTAGAGTTCATTGGGATGCAGTCAAAAGAGTCTTCAGATATTTGAAGGGTACTTCAGAGTATTCTTTGTGTTATCATGGTAATTCAGTTGGAGACATGACTTCCCTTGATATCCATGGTTATGTAGATTCAGATTGGGCAGGTGATATTGATAGCAGAAGATCCACCAGTGCTTATGTGTTTACTTTGTTTGGTGGTGCAATTAGTTGGATGAGTAAGCGACAAGCTGTGGTTGCTTTATCCACTACTAAAGCAGAGTATATGGCAGCTACTCATGCTTGTAAAGAGGCCATTTGGCTTAAGAGACTGTGTTCGGATATTGGAATAAAACAAGGTACAGTGACAGTTTACTGTGACAGTCAGAGTGCAATTAGCCTAGCTAAGAACCCGACATTTCATGCCCGGACCAAACATATTGATGTTCAGTATCATTTTGTTAGAGATATGGTTGAAGATGGTAGGGTGAAGCTGGTTAAGGTGGACACTTTGATGAATGTTGCAGATGCTTTAACTAAGGCTGTGAGCACAGAGAAGTTCAGATGGTGTTCAGAGTCTAAGGGCCTTATGGCCCCTAGCAATTGATTCATTGTGTTGACATTCCCTTCTGCTCATGCAAGGTGTTCGACAAGTGGGAGATTTGTTGGGAAAAATGGTGTCTCAACCTTCCATTTATGCAAGGTTACTATTTATAGTAAGTTTTTATTTGAGCACGAAATGGTACGAAACTCTCCCTGAAGCTTCTGGTTGGCTAGATAAGCATTCCGGTAAAGTTGCGTCGCAAGGTCACAGCTAGTTTTGAAGATATTAAAGTTTTCATCTTGGAGGGGTGCAATAAAATGTTTAAACTTAATTTTGGGGACTTTAGAGGCTCCAAAATGCCCTGAAAAGTTGCCGTAACTAGTGAAGCAGGTTACGAGGTGATAAAGCACTTCGCGAGCTTTCCGGCGCTTCAAACGGTTCGTCAATCGGACACCCGGTTCTCAAGTTATGGCCTCCAGAAGTTTGTACTCCTGAAATAGGAAAAATAATTTGTATCGAATACATAAATGAGTTGTAAAAGGGAGCGACATGTGTTGATGTGTGCTTTAACATGTCATAGGGCATCTAGAAGGGAGATAAGGTCGGCTACACCTTATTGGGTGGTTTTAGCCCATGGTTTTGTAATACCGTTTGACGGTTTCTTGTATTGTATCTCCTATTTATGAGGTGTGTGAGATAGAGGTTGTGTGTAAGAGTCTTATGGCTATTGAGTTGCCTCTGAATCTCTGATTAGTGGTACTCCTGCGAAGAGCTTGCTCTGCAAGTATTTTGTAATCTGTTTTTGATTGCTGAATAAAATATTGAGTTGCTTTTGGAGGGTGGGGTTTTTCTCCCGAAAGGGTTTTCCCCACGTAAATCATTGTGTTGTGGTATGATTGCTATTATATCTATTTCTATTTTCTGTAACTGTTGTAATGATCTGAAAAATTTTTGCATTACCCTCCTCTCAAGGTTAGTGTAGGAAGTTGTTTCCGCTACTTAACTTCCTTACATTTTGATGTGTGGGATGACACATTTTAAGATGTTTTTGTGTGCCCCCTATTAGTTAACATATTATGCTTCTTTGATTTTTATTCAATTAAACTCCATGCCCTCACGAAGTCATAATTGTAAACTAACAAATTGGGAAAACACAGTTGTTCTTTTCCCTCTGAATTTTATAACAGGTACAACTCCCTTATATAATGTTCAATGAGTTATTCAATATAAATTTATGCCCACTTTTAACCAGAAAGCATTAAGGTAATACATTCATTCATAAACATGCAATAAACATAACATACGTAAATATTTCTGTTGAACATGAAAACACAGTTTCACAAATTTCAAACTTCACATAAACAAGGAATTGGCAAATCAGTATTGCTGATAATGTTCTTTCTCAGATAAATCATTCACATAAACAAATATAATTCAGTGATAATTAAACCCACAAAGAGGAAAATTCTCAAGATTGAACACATAGATTCAAGTCTTTCAGCCAATATCTGTTTCTTCATTCATTCAAAGATAAATAATGATTCAACATGATTATCCTTCTAAAAGAAACATACAACAAAAAGTAATAAACCCAAAACCTCCTGGATATCTCCAAAAATCCAAACCCCTCTTCAGTTCAAAACATCCCTTAAATAACAACAAATTGTTTCTTTTACCCTTACGGAGTAATTTTCTGTGGTAAACAATTACCAATAGAAATAGTTGAAAACATAACTATAAAATAACAAAAAAGTCTTTTGAGCGAGATAAAAGAGGATGCATCCTCAAAAATGAAAACAAATCCTAACTAGGCATTGGGGATCTTTGAGTTGCGCCATCCTCGGCATTCACAATCATCGTTGTCTTCCATTCCTTGTACGCCACGATGAACTCATGTAAAGATGGAACACTGGGAATTTTAACAGATGTCATCCTTTGTTTCCATGTCTCTACCTCTAGCCGGATCTTCTTGATTTCATCAACGTAGTTAGGTAACTGATCTGCATAAATGTATAATACAACTTCAACTCTGGCAACCTTTGTGAAATCAGTTGTTGTGGGTGCTGCATTCTTCTTAACTTCATTCATGGCATCACAGAAAAGTTTTACGACCACATTCATGCTCTTTTCTACTTGACCATTGCCCCAGATATAAGTGGTATGAATATGTCTTAATTCAGTTGCCAAATTCTGACATATTCCCTTTAATTCTTTCTCCCACTTGCTAAATTCCACACATCCTGTCTTGAGTGTTGCATTCCTCCAATCAATATTGCACTTGCCAGTGAACAAGAGTGATTCATCAAATGTTTTAATTGATTTTTCAGTCAGAAACATAGCCACTCCATACTTTTGAATTTCATAAATCTGTAAAGAGGCAAACGTCCATTTGGTTTCTTCACTCTCCCACATTTTAACCTATGATTGAATGTCTGCTATTAATAGTGAGGTTTCATCAAACACTTTTCTAGATTCTTGAATAAATTTGCAACCGTCATTAATGACTCCATTCACCCAATCATCAAAACCAGTTGCGATGGCCTTTCCCCTTTGGATCTGACTCAATAATTTTTGACTCGCAGGTGATGTGGGATCAAAAGATTAGGAAGCTTGAGCTAACGGCTCAAGAGAAGAAGATACACCACTGATTGCATCAATGTAATCTGCTAGCACTCTGATCGTCTATTTCAGCTCCTTCTTATCCTTCCCGTCCTTTTGCGATCGAGTTAGCATGCATTTTGTAGAAACTTCAAAGTGATGGTTATTGTAGTGTCATGAAATTGTGACACTTGCAATTTCGACTGCATTTGGGTCTTCACGATGGCGGCGCAATGTTGAACCTGAATGTAGACCCCGAAACCTGTTTACGACATCAAAAACTGCATCTTTCTTCACCTTGGCTTGATCCTCCTTGCACCCTGCTGCCCCGGGAGGTGGGACCATGGCACCCAGCACCCTGGTCCCTGGCCCTATTTTGGGCCTAGTCTCTTGTTGGGCATCGGGTCTTCAAGTTTGCAATTTGGAAAATAATGCTCCTAGGTCGGCCTAAGGTCAGAAAAATCAGTCTCCTAACCCTAATTGACAAGTATATAAACTACATTTCCTCTCCCAAAAAGGGTAGGAAAAACATATATGGGCAAGAGGCGGAAGCGATAGGCAAACATTCAAACATTCAAGCATTCAAGCATTCCTTCAAGCAATTGAGCATTCTAAGTCTCCATTCAAGGCTAGGTGTTGCATTCAAGACAAGGATTCAACCATTGAAGAGGAGATCACCTACAACATACAACATACAACATCATTACACCTTTGCATGTAAGAATACAAACATTCTTACAACAAGAGACGAACAGATCCCTCTTCATTTCGCGGATTTCTTGGAGGACCGTGTGCACTCCGGGCGCCATCGTCCCGTCAACTTTCGCTCAAACTTGCAGGACAACATCGTCTCGATATTTTACTGCTAATTTCAGGTCCGTAGCTTCATCCCGTGTCCCTATCTCCATCTACAAGCGAATCTTTCTTACTTTTACACACACTCCTAGTTCAATCCTTCTATCAACATTCTTTACAAAAGAGGGTATCCTTGATGTCTCAACCCTTGAAACTCATTTAGAATTCAATCTTGCATTGTGTGGGATTGGATCTTGTGAGTTTCAACCCCTCTTTTGAATGTAAAGTCTCTCCTAAGTGAAAACCGTCAATCCTAGTGACCTCCTTTCTCTCTCCTTGGAGTGGGGGAACACCTAGGGTTGGATTTTCCACTTTACATTTTGGTGAACTCGACATGAACATCCTAATTCTGATTATTCATGGTTAGATCTGAAAAAAAATTTGCTTCCTTAATTACATTTCCATGTTTGATCTTTTGCAAATTTTAGAGGTTAATTGCATAAAAACCCTAAATTTTCTTTTTAGTAATTGAGCTTGTGAAATGTTTAATTATTAATGCTTGTTTCAGATCTACCCTTCTATTGCAAATTGTCAAATCATATTTGTGCTTTAATTCTAAAAATTAAGTGGTTAAGTGTCAAAACCCTAATTTTTAAAACCCTCTTGATTCAACCTTTGACTGATGATTTCACTGATCAAAACACCTCCAAATCGGCTGTAACTTTGGATTCCGCAACAAAATCACAATATCTCTCATCCCTGAAAATTTTGAAAAAAGTTGCAAGGACCGTGTGCACCCCGAGCGCCATCGTCCCTGACATTTTTTCTAAAATTTCGGGAGCTAGATCTTACTGTATTTTTCTGCTAGAATCCAGAATCTTGGCTGATTTCATCAATTCTAACACTTTCAAAATTAAAGTCAAAGTTGGTCTAGTGATTGCTTGGATAAAGGCTTATAATCATTCAAAAATTGTTGAAATTGAAATTTTGTGTTAAAATTGTATTTCTTATTGTCCTAAATCTGAAAAGTGTGTTGGCATTCATTCGAAGTTTCAGTGCTTTATTCAAATTTTTTGCAATTTGTGACTTTTGAAATTAAGTGTTTAATTGCAACAACTTTGATTTCTGCTTTCAAAATTGAATTTTGCATGAAATTGAGTCAACTTTTAAATTTCAAAGCTTGCATTGCTTTTAGGATTCCCTCTAAAATCATAAAATTCAAAATTTCAGTTTCCCTCTCTTTTTCAAGATTCAAATTTTGCATTTTTCAACAATCTTGGTAGGGTTCAATTTTTTAGATTGCAACTTTAATTTGGCCTATCTACAGATCATAAAATCACTCAATTTTTTCAGATTAGCTTTAAAATCATCATAACTTTCATCCCTGAAAATTTCAAAAAAAGTTGCGAGGACCGTGTGCACTCCGTTCGCCACGGTCCCCGACATTTTTTCTGAAACTTTGGGAGATTGTCATGATTGCATTTAACAGCTTAAATCTAGGAGATTGGCTGATTTTATTGAAATTTGCTACCTCTAAATTCGAAAATAAATTCAAAATTCAAGATTTCAATTTTCAAGATAACGATTAAAATTAAGTGCTACCCCCTTGGCCCTAATTTTCAATTGTGCCTACCTTTCTTGGAAGTTGTGTTTCCCTCTTCTTTCAAAAAATTCAAATTGGATAATCATTATCTCATTGTTCAATTTCGCCAACTTTATTTTCAAAATTCAAAATCTTCTCTCTCTCTCTCTCTAGTGCATGAGTTTTACAACAATAAGCCCTACTTACACTATTCCCGTTAGACGAAGCCTTAGAATTAAGTCTTTCCAAGGTTTAATTACCGAGGAGATGGAACCTAATTTGAATGGCCTTTTTAACGAGGACATGGGTAATTCCTCTAATCCTCTTAATGATGAAGAAGCTCTCCATGAGGTTTCTGTAGAACAACTTTCGAAATTGGATAACCAATTTGATGATTTTCAGCAATGGATGTCTCAAGAATACCTCGATAGTCAAGCTCTTTCATTAATTGAGGGTCTAAAACATATGGTTCAAAATGATAAGAATGGAATTGATATTTTGCATAGTATTGCACACATTGTGGATTCGAATGTGATGCCTATGAAGAGTTGTGCCGAAACTTTAGGTTATACACAACCTCCTACTCAAGTCAATCATTCTACCCCTTTGACAACTTCTATTGCTAGTATACCTACTTTTACATCAAACATAATGAATACTTCAATACAAAACATTCCACCTATGATCACCAGTCATGGGGGCAATCCTTCTTCTTCAATCAACCCTCTCCCTTCATTCAATCCGACTTCCTCATTCATTTCTTCAATGAGTGTCCCTATTACATCTCCACAAATGAACATGACGCAAGGGGGCAATTCATTTAACCATTCCATTCCTCCTTGTAGTGTTCCTTCTTTCCAATCATCTCCTATGACTAACCATCATAGTGTCCCACCACCTTACTCTCAATCAATACCTTCTTTCAATAACATAATACCTCCATCACAATCTAACATGTCTACTATGAACTCTTCGACTGAAGTGACCATTAACAATCTTGCACAAACTGTCTCTTCTTTACAGCAACAAATTGCCTCTATGAATCAATCTAAGTTTAGTGTGCCCACATTTGATGTTGCGAGTCCACTTTCTCTTGACATTGTTCAAGCTATCCCCCCTAAGCATGTTGAAATCCCGCAGTTGAAGCTTTATAATGGTAAAGGTGATCCTCTAACACATGTTAAGACCTTTCAAACAATATGTACCGATTTTGCTCACGACCAAAGGTTGCTTGCAAAACTGTTTAGTAGAACATTAAGAGATAAGGCTTTACAATGGTATTGCTCATTGCCTTCTTATTCTATTACTTCTTTCCAACAACTTGCAAATGCTTTTATTCAACAATTTTAAAACAATATAGGTCCTAAAGTTACTTTGATTGATTTAATGCATTGTAAACAAGGTGTTAAAGAAAAAGTGACTAATTTCATTGGTAGATATAAGCATTTATGTGCTCAAATTTCTTTTCTAGTACCTGACAATGATATTCAAAGAATCTTTATTTCTAATTTACAAAAAGATATTAGAGAAAAACTTCTGTTTTCTGAGTTTACTTCTTTCCAACAGTTGTGTGCAACTCTTCACAATTATCAACTGACTGTGAGTCAAATGGAACAAGCAAATCCTATGGCTCCGAGTGATAAGGGTGATAGTAGTCAACAACCATTTGGGAAGTTTAAACCGAACAGAGAGTTCATTAAGTTCAATGAAAACATCACCAACAACAATGTGAATGCAGCATCAGGTGTGCCTCCTATTTCTAAGTTTTTCAAGAAAGAAAGAAAGTTTACTCCTTTGAATGAATCATTGCATAGTATTATGAATAAGTTATTGGAACAAAATGTTCTTATTCTCCCTCCTATAAAGCAAATAGATCCTGCAAATATTAATTCACCCTATTTTGATAACAAATCTTTTTGTCAATTTCATCGTCAACCTGGGCATGATACTGAAAAATGTTTTGCTTTAAAGGGTAAAATTCAAGATTTGATTGATAATAATACTATCTTTGTTTCAGGTGTGAATGATAAAGGCAACACATCTGTAGCTCCTCCTAACCAAAATCTTAAGATTTTTACTGATCCATTACCTTCTCATACCTCTAATGTGATTGAGACTAATGATTCCTCTTTCTCACCTGATGGTCTTGTGTCTATGACTCCGAATGTGATTAACTTTGTGGAGCAGCAGAAAATCCCTAAAGAACCTTCCATCACATTTGATTCCAGTGAAACTATCAGGGCACCTAATGGTCCTTTATATATAGTTGCAAAAGTCAAGAATACACTTTGTCGTGGAGTGCTTATTGATCCTTCTTGTATGGTTAATGTCATTACTGAAGAATTTCTTTTTACTTTGCAATTGAATCAAGTAATCTATGACAAAACAAATGTGGTTGTGAAACTATTTGATGCATTTTCTTCTCCTGCAATTGGTTCTATTACATTACCTATTGAGGTCCATAACAAATCCCTTAATGTGAGCTTTGCTATTATTCCATCATCCGAACAATTTCGTGTGAACCTAGGCTATCCTTGGCTATCTTCCATGAAAGCTATTGCTTCTCCTATTCACAAGTGTTTGAAATTTCCCCATAATGGTGAAGTTGTTACTGTCAATCATAGTCTCTTTAAACCAGCTGAAAGAACTTCTAGTGTTCCTATTGATTATTTTTGGCCTAAACAATTTCAATCTCTTCCACCGCGAAGTGATCATCTTTTCAAATCTTATCAAAAGTGGAAAAAAGATATGATCCTATCTCTAAGTGAACCTAGAACACCCAAACTTGATATTCCTATCATTCTTGAGAAGGAAGTTCTTCCTTTGAAAGATAAAACTAATGTCTTTCCTCAAGAAGATTCCCAACCCATCCCTATGGATGTGACTATGTCTATGACTAATAAACTTTCTAAAGGTAGACCTATACCTCCTCGTCATGATGGACTTGGTCTCCTTCCTAAACCAAATATTCCTCCTTTATATGGAGCAGTTCCTCCTCCTTCCTCTTATAGAGAGAAGAGACCTTCCTCTTCTCCTATTGTCCAACCTAAGAGACCACAACCTAAACACCCAAGTGATAAGGATGAGAACATTCCTCCTCCTCAATCTTCTCAACTTCCTACTAAGACTAGACGAAATCGTTCTGCGCGTGAATGCCGATGAAAGTGTCATCTTAGAGCTCGTGCAGCTGTTTCCCAAACTTTGCAATCCCCAAAAACACCTTCAGCTAGTATTATTCCATTTTCTCCTCAGCCGAAAATTGAGCCAAAATCTCCTAAACATAAGATGCATGATGGTTTTGATCCTGTGCAAGTTAAAGATCCTATTTTTATAAATCTTGATGATGATATAGATGAAAATGTTATTCATGATGAAAATGTTACTCCTCTTTCTTCTGATAGTGAATATGAATATGTTGATATTGATAACCATTTATCTAACGAATTTTCTAGAGCACTTATCCTAGCTCCTAGACAAGAACAACGTGGCTTGGAACATGAACATAGCCCTTGTTTGGATCTTGTGATAGCTCCATCTGTTGTGTTGGATGTTCCTCCTCTAGCATGTTTCCTGCCTTCCCAAAATATTGATCAGCAAGATCAGGGGGTGGATGACGTGCTAGACTAGTTCATTAGCATAGCAAACTCTCTCCTCCTCTCTTGATCTCTTTTGTTACTTCTTCTATGTGTTATTCTCATTCTTCTATTTTGTTGTCCTTAGTGTTGTCTACTTGAGGACGATGCAAAGCATTGAGATCTCTTTTGGTCTCTCTCATGTTGACTCAATAGACACATGTGCTCCCTTCTTCTAGGTGACCTTCCTTGATTGGGGAATGAAGAACAATTATGTATACATACATATGATATACATGACTTATCATACAGCATATTGACCCCAAGGAAAGCGAAGTCACCTTGTGCTTTGTGTTTTGTGTCTATTATCCTTGGGTTTATCTCACACTTGGGGGCTAAATCTTTGTGATAACATGCTCCTTTCCCTTCTCATTTCTTATGTGTATCACTACCTTAAAGCAATCACCCCCGATGAGGCGTGTGCGATCGCTTTAATGTAGGGGGCATACACTCCATTCATATCTCTTCAAGATACTTGAAAATTTCTTGGCGAACTTAGCTTTGCCTCGAAAAATTTTGGTATTTTTCTTGCATGACTCATAGTGAGGGAACCTTACTACTAATAGTCATGGTTCTCCCTCGTGATCTTCCCTTTTACTTTGTCAATCGAAGTCGTAAGATCCTTAGTCCACTGGGGGCTTGGTGTATCTTGCCTCCTTGATGTGGTGAAAGTCTTTCAATGTTGTTTCCTTGTACTTTACCGGAAGTATGGGCGTACGCTTATACTCCCGCTAAAGTGGGGGCTAAATGTAGTGTCGTGAAATTGCAACACTTGCAATTTTGACTGCATTTGGGTCTTCATGATGGCAACACAACGATGAACTTGAATGGAGACCCCAAAACCTATTTACGACATCAAAAACTGCATCTTTCTGCACCTTGGCTTGATCCTCCTTGCACCTTGCTGTCCCGGGAGGTGGGACCATGGCGCCCAGCACCCTGGTCCTTCAGGACCATGGCACCCAGCGCCCTGGTCCCTCAGGACCATGGCGTCCAGTGCCCTGGTCCCTGGCCCTATTTTGGGCCCGGTCTCTTGTTGGGCATTGGGTCTTCAAGTTTGCAATTTGGAAAATAATGCTCCTAGGTCGGCCTAAGGTCGGAAAAATCAGTCTCCTAACCCTAATTGACAAGTATATAAACTACATTTCCCCTCCCAAATAGGGGAGGAAAAACATATATGGGCAAGAGGTGGAAGCGATAGGCAAACATTCAAACATTCAAGCATTCAAGCATTCCTTCAAGCAATTGAGCATTCTAAGTCTCTATTCAAGGCTAGGTGTTGCATTCAAGAAAAGGATTCAACCATTGAAGAGGAGATCACCTACAACATACAACATAGAACATCATTACACCTTCGCATGTAAGAATACAAACATTCTTACAACAAGAGACGAACAGATCCCTCTTCGTTTCGCGGATTTCTCGGAGGACCGTGTGCACTCCGGGCGCCATCGTCCCATCAACTTTCGCTCAAACTTGTAGGAAAGCATTGTCTCAACATTTTACTGCTAATTTTAGGTCCGTAGCTTCATCCTGTGTCCCTATCTCCGTCTACAAGCGAATCTTTCTTACTTTTACATACACTCCTAGTTCAATCCTTCTATCTACATTCTTTACAAAAGAGGGTATCCTTGATGTCTCAACCCTTGAAACTCATTTAGAATTCAATCTTGCATTGTGTGGGATTGGATCTTGTGAGTTTCAACCCCTCTTTTGAATGTAAAGTCTCTCCTAAGTGAAAACCGTCAATCCTAGTGACCTCCTTTCTCTCTCCTTGGAGTGGGGGAACACCTAGGGTTCGATTTTCCACTTTACAGTTATTTGTATCCCTGTCAGCAACTCCAAGCTCTACTTTCTCCACGTGGTAACTATTGGTAGAAAGCTCAGATGCTTCTCCATCAACCTTTGGCTTTGCAACCTCCACCATCCATTTACCTATTTTATCATCAATCCCTAACCTTGTCATTGTCTTTGCCCTTTTTGGTTGAGGTGTTTTCGTCACATACTTACTCACAACATCATCGATTGGCAAAGTAATAGGAACAATATTTTTCCTTTTGTTCATAGAAGACACCAGCCATTGTGGAGAACTAACAACATAATCCTTTAGGATTAAAGACTTCTCCTAAGTCTGTTCTTTAAAACCAAGAGAAGTGTCAAGGTTTTCAGCAAAATATAGTTCAATATTATCCTCAAAGTGATCCATCTTTAACAAGTTACGTTCTTCTGGTAATTTATCCTTCTCACCTTATTTGCTCGGGTCTAGTGTTCTGCAACCTGTAGTTTGCTCCTACCAGTTTTGGCCCTTGATCTAGTCACATGAACAGAAATAGGTGATCTGATAGCCTCTTTAGCTGTAGAGGTGGGTTTCTTATAATGAGAAAATTTCTTGGTTTTTGTTTCTATTCCTGCAAGAAAATATTTTTAGAAATGTTAGCATCAGGCACCCTAAAAACAACTTGCTTAATCATTTGTGATTTTGAACTCTGAGCATCCAATCATCTTATTCTAGAAAGGCAACGTATGGTTCTTTGAATCACGGTTATTTCCCTGAAATTGATGCCATCCCTTTCATACTCAAACCAACTTATCTCATCTAAAGGCTTTGATTTGATTCTATCAAATTCAAGATCAAGGACGTCTTCGTCATGATCTGTAACCCCCTCAACATTCACCTCCAGCTTCCAATCAATAATTTGTTGGATCCTCAATCTACTATAGTCTCTTAATCAGACTTCAAACTCATCTTTACATTCCTCCCAAAAATCTTCCAAATGGGCAGAAGGAGCATAACATTTTCCTAATTTAAAGGTTTGAACAACAAATAGTTTATTATCAAAACTATTCCTAGCTTGATAGAAACCAAAATTAAAATTCTTTAAATCAACTCCAACACTTGCTGCATCTGCAAATAACTTGCAATAAAAAGAACCTAATTCAAGGGGAAAGAGGGCTTCATGATCACTTAAATCTGCATACTTTTTAATCACATGGGCCAATTGCCTACAAAGCTCTGCTAGCACAAAACAATCAAAAGCATACCAAGGAAATTTTATGGGTGCCTCCTCAAAACCACCCACTCGAAGGTAAGTGAAGTGGGGATATTGAATATAATAGCTCTTGTATACTCTGATTAATTGTTGAGCCTCTTCAGAAATCCTTCTTTCCAGATTTCGTGTCAATTCTGCAAACATTCTTTTAGAAAAAACATCATGAACTAGCCTATAGTTTTCCAAAGCCTTTTCACTCTGAAAATAGGGATAGAATTCAAAAACCCAAATTCCTTCAAACACTGGGGCTAGAGGTACTCCTTGCCTTTCTTTTGTGCATGCCAGATAATATATAAGATATGAAAACATGTATAAATCCCTATCCCCGATCTGTGCTTGTTTCAATTGATCCTGGAGCTCTTCTGCAACAAATTCTCCCCAATCAATGTAGCAGGTTCCGTCTAAGATGACTTGGATGAAATGATATATCCATTCTGTGAATAGATAAGAATCAACCGCTCCCTTAACCTTATGCAAGAAAACTATCAAATCCCTAATGTAGGGTTTCACATAATCTCTATTCAAGGATTTCGGTAAGTGAGAACCACCTCTCTAAGGTTTAATCAACCAGCTTCTAGCAATAACATTTCTATGCTTGTCTTCCTTCTCATGAAATCTTGTAATAGAGAGAGAAGGGGTAAATTCAGAGTATGCATCCCTCTCAGGAATTCTCAAAACTGAGACGATTGTTTCTCTGTTCACTATTAACAAGACCTGACCATCATCTTTCCTTATACACTGGTGTCTAATATCAAACCTATTGATGCATTCCCTCACCAATTCTAGACAAGTGACCTCTAAAGGAAAGGCTACCGCTTCCACCAAACCACTATTTGTTATCTCAGTCATGAATGATTTTGGCATTTCACTTTTTAACCTCTCTAAGAGGTCACCCATGTCAAAATCTCTTGGGGTAGTGTCACTGAATTCAGGATGCACACATTCTAGACTAGAATAATTTCTGAATAAATGAAATGAAAACTTCACTTTCACTAACTCAGCCATTAAAATACAATTCCTCAACCAGGAAAACAAAACTAGAAGTAAAAGCCAACAGGAAAACGGAAGAACTGAACTCACCTTGTATCAACAAATTCCTGAAATCCCTATGCTTGTATAAAAAATTTACCTCTCATCACCTCCAACGCCTTATCAAAAAACTAACTAAGTTGTTGGTAAAATCATCGCTTGTAATGGTGCCATATATCAAATTTAAATTCATTGAGAAACAAATCTTCTTCACACGTGTCAGATATTTTGATATGACAAGCATTAAATGAAGTCTCTTAACTTTCATCACCTCACTCATTCCACTCATTGCAATTATTTTTACGCGTGTCATTAACTTAACTTTCCATGATTACAAACATCCAATCATGTGCCTTGGGAAAATCGGCGCCAGCTATTATCTTTGAAAGAAGAGCTCTGGGCGTACAAAATGAATCATAACATTCCCTAATTGAACCCTGTGAACCCATTGAACAAAAAGGTTCAAGTCAGTTCACACATGTTCAAGCATGTTTATGTATTTATTTATCAAGAAAGACTCCCAACTATATTGAAAAGAAAGGAGACATAACCGACTTGAACGAAAACAAAAAGTACAAGGCAGTTCATGCTAGTTCAACTAGGTTCACACAAGTTCAATAAGGTACACATTTTACAAACTACCGACCTTACATTTAAAGACTGGGATACAAATTACCATAGAACTAACCTACCCAAAATGAACCTTGATCATGACATGAACTAGAACACAAAAATTGAAAGATGACAGCAAAACCTAGGATATAGGCAAATTGTTTCCAACACCCCCATTATTAACTAATCTCCTATCATTTTTTTAAATCACTCACACAAGTTCAAGAAAGTAGGTTGAATTCACTCCCAATTCAATGTTTATTAATGAGATGAATAATGGATCCATTGTTGTAGTGCAAAGAGCATATAATCATTCTCATATTTATCTATTTTCTCAATTCATTCCTAATCCTCTTTCAATTGTTTTTTTTCATTCATTAATATGAAGTTATGGCATGTGTGGTTTGCTCATCTTAACTACACTAGTTGCAACATCTCAACTATCAAAGCATGGTTATAGAGTTACCCTCTATTCACTTTTTTTATGGTGTGTTCTAGGTTGCATACTTATCCTAAAGAAAAGTTAGAAAATACAAAAACACGGTTCAAATCTTTGTAGATACTAGAGTAGGTTCATAGTGATTTAGATTATCCATTCCACAACATTCCTTCAACAAGGCTAGTCATATTTTGATACTTATCAATAAATTTTCTAGGGACCTAGTGTACTTTCTCAAGAAAAATCTCAAAGGCTTTGACCACTTTTACAATCTCAAATATTTTGGAAATAAAAAATCAAGGAAATTCATTAGGGTTTTGGACAAATACAATAAGACATACATCAACCATCATTGTATTTTTGCACTATATACAAAGGATTGATTTGTGACAGTTTCGTATTGTCCTCAACAAAATAGTGTAATAAAATATAATAATGGTTATTTTAAGGAAAAGGTGAACCATATGGTACACTCCAAATCTCATGTACCTTATTATTGGGAAAGGGCCATGAATTGTACTAGTTATATCTAGAATTGCATTTCTCATCAAGCCTTAAAGGGAGTCACTCTTGAAGATTGAAGTGGTTAGAAACCAATATTTAAATGCTTGAAAGTTGTTGATTCTTTGGCATGGGCCCACATTCGTATACGAAAATGTAAGGTCATGGTTCCACAAAGGGTGACTTGCGTATTTATAGGTTATCTATATGGCATTAAGGGTTATCAATTGCTCCATCTTGTTGTAGATGAATTATTTATTGAGAGTAGTGTTCACTTTAAGGAAGTTTCTTAGAGTTCCAATTTTACCACTTCACCTCCTATATTCACATTGTATTCACTTCAAGTAGATTCCTAATGGTGAAGAGTCTTTTTCCTTCACTTCAAATTTTGAGAGTGATGATGAGAATTCATCTCCTTCCTCTCCATATCATCATTCAAAGGTTGATGATTCTCTAACTTTAGGTCCAATTTGAGCTTGACAAGAAATAGCACTATAAAATGCAAGTAATTTGTTTGAGGATCCATCAAACACCAAGAGAGTATGTTCATAGTTTCAAGAGCTTCCACGTGTTTTCATAACCACTACTTGGAACAAAATATTTTGGGAAGCATTTGGAATTCTTGAGTGAGATGATATTATGTAGAAGCATAGAATTCATTATTAACTGCTTAGGATCTTGTCTTTATTTTTAAACACAGAAGATTTGTTCAATGCAAGTGGATCAATCGAATAAAAATTTTAGTATATGGGTTAGTAGAGAAGAAAAAGCTAGTTGAAAATATTTTTTTCTCTGTCATTAATGTTGAAAGCTCTTTAATATTTCCACGTGCAAGGATGAATCTCATTCAACTCACACTCTATCACTACAACACATCATTGGGAGGTTCACTTAATGAATGTGAAGAGTACATTTCTTCATGAGACCTTGAGGAGGATATAGTTGTGTATTGATCAATTTATTCCCATTATTCATCTATTCTAGTTATTTTTATTAATTAAAAAAAATCATTATTATTTAACTAGTCAACTTTATGGCTCCAATTTCTAGTTTATTTCCTAAGGTAATTAATTTAATTAATTCACCTATTCAACATTATGTTGGCAATTGACACTCTATTGGTTGGTTTCACTATGTTGTCATTGATGGCAACATGATTTTGTGTTTCAGCTTCATGTTTTGATTCTATGGTGTACCGAAAGACACTTAACAGATTCTACACCGGCATTGGCACCGATAGGACAAAGGATTTATTTGGTCACCGACAATGCAGGCCGACATGGTATAATAAAGGTTACTGGTATTGGAGGCTGACATATCTTGGATCTAGCATCGACAAAATGTTTTTAATGTTTATACATTTATGTTATCTGGTCGACATGTAATCTAATATTGTATATATCTTTATAAGCCGACATAAGGCATAAATTTGTATAGGGTATATAGGGTAGTTTGATTAGATCATTTTGATATAGAGATATAGACATGAGATATGAGATTATGATGATGTGAATGTAATATGATGCAAAATTTATCAGATAGATTATGTATGTGAGGAATTTATCGTAAGGGTTATTCCGGTAAAGAGGTTTAGGGTTTCAACCGGAACAGACAGAGCTTAAACTGGAACTATATTCTAGAATAGAAGATGCTATCTTAGAAATTCACACTTCTCTAGATTGTTGTATGAAATTTTATGTAGTCAGTGAGGCTCCTATTGTGATTGAGCAGTGTGCTCTAGGATATAAGCCTTCCTACAAGTGTAGGCCCCTCATATTTTGTAATATCTCTTCATATGGCCAGTGGATTAATATTGTGGGTCACAAATCCCACCGTGTTTTTTCCTCTTTGAGGTTTTCCACGTATAAATATGTGTGTTATGATTCTCATTTATGTGTTTGGCTTATTAGTTGCCTTACTTCTTTCTATTCTATATGTACTGGTATACTGGTTGGTGTATGCATGTTTTAATAAGGCTAAAATCTACTATTCTGGTATAACATTGATTCACCCACCCCCTCTCTATGTTATTGGTTTCCAACAATTGGTATCAGAGCCTTGTGCCTTGGAGGAAGTTTAACAGGTTGAGGAAGATCCTGAAACCAGAATCCATGAATATGGCTTTGGAGAAGTAGCTTGAGATGGAACTTGAAGATTATGATGTTGAAAGGTTGAAGAACTTAAAGCTACAAGATGAGTTGAATTCTGCTAAGGAATTCATTCTTGTCCTATAAGAGAAGCTATCATATGTTCAAGCTAGAAGGAATGAACTTTCTCAAAATCAGGATGATGAAGAGAAAAATGGACTGAAGGAGCAATGTCATAAATTGAGTCAGGAGAACATGGGTATGAAGAATGAAATGCAAGTTATAACTATGAGGATGTCTAAGGAGATTGAGGACAGAAAGAAAAAGGAAGAAAATCTTGTTATATCCCTGAGAACAAGTTCAAAGAATGTGGTAGGTTGGTTCATGAAAATGATATGTTGAGAACTGATTTGGTACAATCCCAGAGTAATGAGCAAGATATTGAGAGACAAATGATAATACTAAGAGAATATTTGACTACTACAAGTGAGTATAAAGAAAAATTCAAGATCAACTCAGCACAACTTGATGAGTTATTGAACAGACAAAGGCAGATTGGATATTCTAGTGGACTTGGATTTGAGCAAGGACAGAGTTCTGGTATTGCTAATGAAGATAAAAACCATAAGGCACCGGTAAGACAATTCAATGTTTATAAATTCAATGGTAGATGTTTTGTTTGAAATAGATTTTGTCACATGGCTAGGCAATGTAGAAACAGAGCAAATCAAAACCCTGATTCTTCTCCTAATAAATGTTCTAAATGCAATAAGTTTGGTCATAAGACAGAAGATTGCAGAATGAATGTTAAGTTCTATTCTTGTGGAAAATTTAGATATATGGCTAATCAGTGCAGGTCAAGAAATTTCACCAGTTTTAGCAAAGCAATTCAAAACAACAATGTTACATGTTATGCATGTAATGAAGTTGTACATATTACTAAGTTCTATAGAAGCATAAATTAATCCGTTACTAATGGAGGACCAAATGAGAAAGGAAAAGAGAAGGTTAGTAAAATCCGGCAAGATCATACTTAGAGATGGGTTAGGAAGACTGAAGAACAATCATCAAATGGGAATGTCCTAGTTACTTATTCGGTAGAAGAGGTTGCTCCTGCATCGGCAGGAAGCTCATCCGATAACTAAGGCAGATGGCTTAGGGGTAGGAAAAATTCATGAAGATGGTGCACATGCCCCGGGAAGAGGTTCTGGAAGATGTTCCAGATATTGGAGAGGATTATCCGGCATGGATATGTTCTGAGAAAGATCCGGTATCTTTCACCAGCGGTCATTTATGTCAATGGAAGATTAGGGTTTTTCTCGAAGAATAAAATGTCGAAGACACTTCATTGTTAATCACCCTATACTCAGAGCAATTTCAGAGAGATTCAAAGCGACTAAGTGTGATCAGAGGCTATTCAAAGGCAATCAAATTTTTTCTTGAGCAATTTCACTGGTGTCTAGAAGAAATTGTTGAAGGTTTTCACCGAGAGCATTCAAAAGTTATTTTCCTTTAAACATGGAAGCGAGATCATGTTCTATTCCTATTTTTATTGCAAACCCAACTATCGTGGAGGTCAAGGACCGCCCTAGGCCAATTTTTAAATGGTATCCACATGTGGCTACCCTGGAAGACTCAGTTGGAGCGTTTTCTTGCATTTTGGAGGGAGTTGTGTATGTAGAGGATATTAGGGCATATATTCACTGTCATATTGAGGACTTGGGAGCTTAAGAAAATAAGGGAATGTATATGAGTGAGCTAATGGGAGAATCTAGAAAGATGAAACCAACATATAAACATATTAAAGAACTAGGGTTTAAAGATATTCTGGATATTTCAGAGTTTGAGGATGAGATAATCAAATATGTACTGAGCAGAGTACATGGAGAATTCATATGGCCGAACAGACCTTAAAAAATCACCAAGGAAGTCATCCAGGCAATTACTGGTTTGCCATCGGTAGGGAAACATCCAGATAAGAAAGTTTCAAATGAGTTCGTGAGGAAGATCACAGATGCTACATTTGACAAAAGATCCATGAAAGTGAGCACTATCACCGACACAGACATCAAATTTGGTAGCATGATTATCGGATATAAGGTAACTCAGTCAAACCGACTGAATTTTGTTTCCAGTTCATGCATTTTGGCTACATACAAAATGATGAGAGATAATGTAAAGTTAGATATATGTGGTTGGATGCTTGATGAGTTGTTAATCAGCTTAGGGAAGATTAAGGGTGAGAAGAAGGGCACTTTCCGGCATGGGAACTTGTTAGTTTCCCTAATGTTATATTTTTTGAATGATTCACCCAGTTCTAGTAAGAGGCAATGGGATTTTGACATTCCGGTAGGAAGACAATTGAAGCAGTCAATTGTTGCATTAGGAAGCCAGAGAGATGATAAGATATGGGGGTATTTTAAGGCATTTCAAAAATCTATGAGGTCTAGGGTAAGGGTACCTGAGCATATAGTAGAAAAATACTCTATTGACATATGCTTCATGGTAAAGAAGGATGAAACTATCATGGAAGCAATTAAGCCCCGAAAGATTTGGATTGAGGAAATGGGCTATGAGGTAGATGCAAAGATTCTTGATGCCTATGCAAAAATGTTAATTGATACACCAATAGATGAGGCAGAGAATCCCTATGGTACAACACAACAGAAAACTCAAGAGGTTGAAACAAAGTTCAACAGGAAGAAAAGAGACAAACAAGAAGGAAAAGCAAGTAAATTTGTGTTGAAGGTCTCAAAGGACATCAAGGTACTAATTGATGTTGTCCCAGAGAAAGGTAGAAAGAGAAAGGATCTGAAAATTCATATTGAACCTGTTACTATAGAATTTGAATCAGAGGATGACACGCTGTTAGCATTTAAGAGGGTTGTTAGGAAGAAACCGGAGGAAACAAAGGTGGAAGCAAAGAAGCAACCGGTTAGGAAGGTCACAATCAAGATACCGGCACAAAAGCAAGCACCTAAAGATACACATGCAACTACATCCGGTACTGCCAAAAGGAAGAAGAAGAGTGACATTGACTTAGCACTTGAAACTGGTAATGTAACCATCATACCACCTAAAACTTGTGTAGAAATTGTAGATGAAATCACTAAAGATGGCATGTTGAAGAATGTTAAATTTTATTATGAAAACTTAGAGGATAATGAACAAAGAGAGGTAGAAGAAGCAATCCTATTATACTTGGATATGTATAAGAAAGCCTTAATAGAGATAGAAAATCAAATACTGGCTGAGCTATATAACATGTTAGATGCTAGAAGATTACCAACTATGGAAGAAGATAAACACATTAAAATTCAAGAACTATTATCTATATGTGCTACTATAGCTCCAGATGAAATAGATAAGACAATTGAGGTGGTAGACAAAAAAGTCTTCAATAGAAAACATAGGATAACTAGTCTAATGCTAGGGAGAGTGAATGAAATAATACAGGAAACTCAAAAACCATGGGTCAAAGTTTTGGGAGAAAATAGAGGATTTTTTACTTCACCAGAAACCAAGACAGACACTGTAGACACCTCGGTTGAAGGAAGGACGGGCGACATTCTAAAAAATAATCTACATATTACCCGGGGCCCCCAAATAAAGGAAAGGGGATTATGGGCACTTCACCATCAGTTTTGAAAAATATTAAGATAGTGGAAATTGAGCCATCGGTAAATACAGATGTACAGAGAAATACTAAGATACTAATTAATACTGAGAATGAACAAGCTAAAATTGTATAGGATACTAATATTGAGGACAATTGTCCTCTGGATACAAATGTAGAGGTTGAAGATAATGTTCCTACAGAGGAACCGACAGTTACCTAGACTGCACCAAGTAGAGAAGCCACTGGTGCAAGTGAAGAGGTTATAAAGGATAAAACATCAAAGGAGAAAACAAGGGAATCCAATAGGGAACCAGTTGTTGGCCCATCATTATTGTCAATTGACACTTCTCAGGTAGAAAAGAAAACCATCACAGAGATGAATCCCACTAAACTGATGATGATGGCTGCTCAAAAACTGATCAAGGAGGGATCCATAGACAAGGGGATTATAGATCAATCAATCACTGTTCTACACAAATTGGTCCTGGAATGTAAGATTAAAAATGAAGCGAGCCCTTCCAGAAAGCTTAAGGTAATCACTGACCACATATGACTTTCAATCCTTACAATAAATCTCAAACCAACAAGCACTAGAAAGATTTACTCAGGCTAAGAGAGACGCTTTTGATCAAGTAATTGAATAGAGAAGAAAAAGATTGAGGAGAAGCTAATCCTAATAGAAAATTATTTGAAACAATGTACAAATATATAGGGTATGTTGCAATAATGAAATACTTACAACAAATGTAGATAAAAAGATAGAGGAGATTCAAGAGAAAATTACAAGTATTGCTAACTCTTTTGATGGATTAATTTCATTGACAACATCAATTGATGGTCAAATTTTGATCTTGGAGAATCAACTTTCTTCTCTTGAGACAGAAAGAGACAAAATAATTTGAAGAGCCAGAAGTCTGAGAGGCTTGGTGAGTCCACAATTGGATTCACTATGTGTACATAATAAAGAATACATGGATATGGTGGGAAATCCCACACCGACAGAGGTAAATGAGAAAGAATCTTTTGCTCATTTATTGAGTGGACTTGTATCTATTTTCGGTACATTCAAAACATGTTGGGATACTTATGTCGAGTTACTGGAGAAGGCTTATCCAGAAATTTTGAAATTGGTCAAGCTCTGGTAAGACATTTTTTGGGATATTCAGTGTACATTTCTTATTCTTTGACATTTTTTTTTTAATGGCATTAATGTCAAAGGGGAGTAGTATAGATGTGAAAAAGAGTAAAAGAGATGCATACATTATGGAGAGTTATGTATTTTTCAAGTTTTTGGAGATATGCAGTATTTTGCATATTCAGCTAAGGGGGAGCAGGGCAAGATGAAACCGGCAGATGAAACCTTGACCATTTTTCACATGAGTGTTGCCATCAATGCCAAAAGGGGAGATTGTTAAAAATTGACACTCTATTGGTTGGTTTCACTTTATTGTCATTGATGGCAACATGATTTTGTGTTTCAGCTTCTTGTTTTGATTCTATGGTGTATCGACAGACACTTCACAGATTCTACACCAGCACCGGCACCAACAGGACAGAGGATTTCTTTAGTCACCGGTAATGTAGGCCGACATGGTATAATAAAGGTTATTGGTATTGGAGGTCAACATATCTTGGATCTGGCATAGGAAATTTGTTTTAATGTTTATACATTTATGTTATCTGGCCGACATGTAATCTAATATTGTATATATCTTTGTAATCCAACATAAGGCATAAATTTGTATTGGGTATATAGGATAGTTTGATTAGATCATTTTGATATAGAGATATAGACATGAGATAGGATATTATGATGATGTGAATGTAATATGATGCAAAATATATCAGAGAGATTATGTATGTGAGGAATTTATTGTAAGGGTTATTCTAGTAAGGAGGTTTAGGGTTTCAACCGGAACAGACAGAGCTTAAACTGGAACTGTATTCTGGCATAGAATATGCTATCTTAGTAGTTCACATTTCTATGGATTGTTGTCTTGAATTTTTTATGTAGTCAATGAGGCTCCTAATGTGATTAAGCAGTGTGCTCTAGGCTGTAAGCCTTCCTGCAAGTGCAGGGCCCTCATATTTTGTAATATCTCTTCATATGGCCAGTGGATTGGTATTGTGGGTCACAAATCCCACCATTTTTTTTCCTCTTTGAGGTTTTCCACGTATAAATCTATGTGTTATGATTCCCATTTATGTGTTTCGCTTATTGGTTGCCTTACTTATTTCTATTCTATATGTACCTGTATACCAGTTGGTGTATGCATGTTTTAATAACGCTAAAATCTACTATTCCAGTATAACACTGATTCACCCCCCCTCTCAGTATTATTGGTTTCTAACACATTACCTCTAAGACCTTCATTTATTTAATTAAATCGATACCCTTGTTTATTTAATTAAAACTTCATTACCCCTTTCCTCCAATTGTGGATTACTATTAATTCAAATATCATTTTTTCTCTCATCCACTTGCACACTCCTAACTTTCCCACCTGCATTCTAATCATAATCTTAATCTCCACCTAACCCACTCCACTAATCATTTGCACACACTTAACCCTCAAGTGAAATTCAACTCCTCCCATCACATCAAACACATTGGCTTGTCCCCTCAAGTACCCCAAAATAAATTTTGAATTCATTTATTTCTCTCGTTAATCGTCCACCATACATCTTGATCAATAAATCTCAACCATCCATCCTTTTCATCCCAAATCATATCTATCAAAATCCTTACCCATTTTTTTTTTGTTTCTTCTTCCTCTTCCTCATCATCACATAATCTCTCTTTCATCTCTCACAAAAAATCCTCTCTCTTCTTTTCCATTTGAGTGTCGTTATGTTTCCGAAATTTTGAGTGAGCACACATCTAACCAAATATCATAGTCAAATCTACAAAACAAGGGGTTTGGCATACTTTGTTTATGCTCTTTCTTACCTCTTATAACCTATCTTTATTGTTGCTTTAATTTGTGTCTTTGAGTGTTTCTACTAGTGTAGTGTCCCTCCTTGATTCACCTTGTCTTTTGAATGCCAAAGGATTAAAAAGGATCTAGCTTTATCTACTTTATGATGATTTAATTGTATCGTTTTAAGTACTAACCCTATTCCAAGATTGTAATGTATGATGTTTTCTTATGACTCTATTTCTATAATACTGATGATGTTAGATATTTTATATGGACATATGCTATTTGATTATTCATGTGACTGATGATACATTTTGGATCACTTGACGGATTGATTTACATTGGATGGATTATATGCACTTGATATTCATATGTCATTATATGATTTATGATGTTGAGATGATCCTAAACCTATTTCATGATTATGGTTTCATGCTATACTTTGGTTTTATCTTGTGTGACTGTCTTCATGAGTAGAGACGATGTCCTATCACTCATAGCGAGCATGATATGGCATTGTGACTCTCTATCACTTATCTATTTATCATGATGTATGTATGTTGTATATGTATCTTATTTTGTAGTTGCAGGATTGCAGGTACTAGACACCGACTCCACCTGGCACCACAAGTCTGAGCATGTCATATCCCAATGGCAAGTTGTCAAAGATGACATAGTTTCCCAAACACACTCTAGGCTTAAGATGTATACCTTGCCAGTTTATCATGATGTCAGTTGATCGGTCGGCGTCTTGTATTGTTGCTTGATCCCTTTTGATGGTCGATTGAGGTATTGTGCATATTGTGGTATGGTTTATTCATGTCGACTTGTAATTATTATATGATTAGATTATTCATTTAATTAATCAAGTGGCATTGACTATTTATTTGATATTTATTTAAGTGTTTAATCAATATAATTTAATCGATTTATTTGTCGATTATTTAGTTGATATTTATTTATTATTTAATTTAATTTATTTGATTTATTGTTGTTTATTTGATATTAATCTATTTATGATTAGCCTTTATTTATTGATTTTTATCGAATTATTATTTATTGAGATTTTATGTCTTTTATTTTATTTATTGGGTTTTATTATTATTATTATTATTTATTTACAAATATTAATTGTGGAAACCAATTTATGATTATTGAGAATTATTATTTGTAAAGTGGATAAATAATATTACAGATACTAAATAGGTAATTGAGAGGTGTTAATTAAATTTCTTTATTAAATATTTTCTTACACCTTTGGTTAAATTTGTTTTTTATTTATCCCACCTACCCTTTTATTTGATTGGATGTTTGGGTCAGGTAGGTAGGGAATATATTTTATTTGCATATATTTCTCAAACTATAGGAAGGTAGGTATATGGTATGGTTTTTCAATTATTCTGATTGGTTGATGGTTTACAAGGTTTTTGAGTTTAATATTTGATTAAATATAGTTTCCTGTGCATTCACAGGGGTTGGAAAAATTGGGAATTTATGAGGATTTGATTTTGGAGATTACTTTTGGCTTTGGATTGGTTTGGATTGAAGGCTTGGATTGGAATTTGGCCTTCTACTTCAGAGTTATCTTCCTCTCTTCATTTTTTATGCAGGAGCATCCCCGGTCTATGAGCAATCTTGCATCAACCACAAATATTTCCTTTCAGTTTAGTTCTTCTTTAGTTCAGTGTGCAGTTTTTTGTGTTCCTATCGGTAGTTGCTTGCTTTTCATTTCAGATCCTATTTTCGGTTTCCAGGCTGGTTCATGTGCTTAATTCTATATTTTTCAGTCCATTTGGATTCTTTCCGACTAGTTATCACTTCTGGTTTGACTGTTTCTAGGTTTCGGGATAGTTCTTGAGCTTACTGGTTGGTTTTCCTTCATTTCCAGAGTGGTTTCTTGGTGTATGGATCTATTTGGGGTCTTGTTTGATGTTCTTTGGCAAGTGGTCGACCTTCCTGTTTATCCACACTTCTTGTTTATTATTTTCCAGAGGAATTTCTTTCATTCTTAGGACCGACCTAGTTACACGTTTCATTTTTCTTGCATTGGTAAATGTAATCTTTTGTGGTCGACCCAGATATGTTTTGAAGGGTATATATAGGATATTATGTAATCATTTGTAAGACAGTAGAGATCAGAATAAGGATTTAGATTCATGATTAGTGATTTGGTTGACTCTAAGAGTTCCAGATGTATTGTATCTGGCATGTAGCTTGCATGTAACTGGTTGACTACAAGATGTTCTATGATGACTGTATAATGATAACTGGTTGGTTGTCAGAGGGTCTAAGACAATAATATGATCTATTTTTGTAATATTTATATGTTTTATTTTTGTTGTTGTTGTGTTACTATTGTTGCATAAGCCGGTCATTTCTCTTTTGAGGATTCATTGGTTATGGTTGCATCAGTTTTCCAAGTTGGTTGTTCTTGCCGACACTCAGCATTTTCTTTTGATAATAATGCCTGCAAGTGTTTCTGAAGTATTGATTGGGGGAAATAAATTATATTTGAAATGGTTTTCATTATCGAAAATCAAATTAAAAAGGGTTTAAATTAATCTACTTTTGATTTGGGGAAATTTGATTATTGCTTGTTGGGTGTGGGAAATGGCTTCTTGTGATCATCCTGAAGCTTTGAATATTGATATATGGCTTTGTTTCATTATTGTAAGCATGAATTTTCCTTTGTATTATTATTTGCAGACCTCTTTTTGTACGTAATATTCCTTTGGATGAGTTTGAGGAAGAGGTTGTCCCTGTGACCCTTCCTCTATGTTGTATCCATCATTTGGAGTCTTGTTTTTGGTTGAATGTCACCTCTTGTATTATGTAAAACCTTAATAAATGTTATTTCTACATTTTCATGTGTTTTGGAATTGATCCTTAGCCTTTTTGTGAGCTCGGGGTCCAAACTAGGTATTTTCACCAAGTTGTTAAGTTATTTTTGTTTGTTGCCTCATTTGCGCCAAAAGATTGATCATATGCACCTTTAAACTGATCATATGCACCATTTTATTGGTCATATGTGCCACTTCAGTGATTATATGCGCCAGACTGAGTTTTGAATGTGCCAGTATGTGGGGATTTGTAGTTTTTGATGTTTTCGTCAATTGGGTTTTTGTAGGTTGATTTTGGGGTCCTTCCAGAGGCTGAGTATAATTTTTTTAGCTTCTTAGAGTTGTTTATTATTTCATTTTTATGTTATATATGATTATTTATGCTTCATTGTATGGGATTGTACCTTACCGTTGTGGTGTTTTGTATGTATTGCATTGCTCCCGCAAGAGGATGTTTGCCTTGTTGTTGATGGTTATTTTATGACTCCAATCGGATGTATAGTGCCTCACTGTAGAGGATTTTGTATTAATTTGGATTCATCTATGACTTCATGAGGTTTCTTGGCTCTTTTTTAGCTTTATTTGTTGAAGTCTCTTTTCCTGTGTATGGCTATATGTGCTTGTTATGTTCACATTATTCTCAGAATTTTGTGGCTATTCTTATATCATTTGTGAGCCTTCATGATGTTCTTATGATGCCCTCTTGATGTATGTTTACCCTATGGTTATGGTCCATGGTTGGGAGAGTGGGATCTTGCAAGTGTAGGACTAAGGTCATGAGCAATAAACTTCTAAGATGTTCCTTGTTAGGATGCTTAGGTCTAGACCTATGGAACCATATGAAGAGTTTATGGTTTAATGGAAAGTGATAACAATAATAATAATTGATTAGTGGTTTTGGGTAATTAGGAATTCACATAACAAGATAAGAATATGTTGTTCTATGCCCCAACTAGACGGAACCAACGAGGTGGTTTTGGGATCCTAGATTGGGAAGATCATTGGAGTGGTAAACCGATCTCCATTGTTTGCCTCCAAGGTGGAGACGAATTTCACATGAGGTCAGCATGTGATGACACTTGTCCCTACATGAGTTCATTAGCCATATGCCTTGATTATTGGTTGCCTCTAGAGGTTTTCATTGGTTTTCTTAGCCTTGAGATGTGCTTACATTCTTATGTTGGAGTCCTGCAAAGTTTTCTTCATCCTTGGTTGTTAGGTGTCAGCTTAGGTCTAGAGTATGGGTTGGAACCTTTTTCATCTCCTGGTTCATTTTTTGTTCCACATGGTTGGGTGTTTGATGTCTTCTACCATTGGGATTCTCTTCATTGCATGTTAGTGTACTTGGATGTGGATTATATGATTCCTTTTTGTGAGAATTTGCCAAGATCTAGAGGCAATGGAAAGCACAAATAAGAGAGAACAAAACGTGACAAGAATAAATTGTATTCCTATCAATGATGCAGAATATTGATCAATTGGATCATTAAGATTATTACATACAAAGTAAGATAAGCCTACTTATAAAGACAAGGCTAAGAGACAAGAGAGCACACAATAATGACATGTGGCTCAATGAGATGCAAGGGTAGGTAGGGGTAGGTAGCATAAATGGTGAAATATTCCACATGAGGTGGATCACGCACTGAATGTGGAATTATCACTCCACAATAAGTGGATATGATAGAGTAATAACAAGATCACACCATAAAAGGTGGAAATTCTCCTACATACACACTCCCAATGTATGCACATCTCCCTAAGTGTCTCATATGCAAACTACAATGTTATGCATGTACCTAAGTAAACTTAAGTAAAATGTAATTATATCCAAGATGAATAAATAATTACATGAACACCCCCCCTTAAGTGCAACCTAGGGGAATGCACTTAAGTCTACAATGCACTTAAGCAATGCAAGATGGGTCTCGGCTACATGGCCATGTTAGGTACCCATGTACAAATGCAAATACAAACTCCCATAAAGTGGGGAAAGAGAGAAAACCCAAATGAGAAAAACCCTCCCCCAAAAGAGAGATTAAAAATATATACAAGAGAACTCTCATAGAAGTATGTGAAGGACAAAACCCCAAATTGACTTTTCACCCGATATAGGCAAATTTATAGTCAAAATTCATAAAAACAGCCACCCGGACTCATCGGCGAGTTCGGATTTGGTCTAGGATGCCTCTATAAGATGCTACTCCTCATATCTACCTCTTGATCTCCTTCAAAATCTCTCCAAAGGCTATGCAAAGGTTCTCCAACCGCTCTGATACCATGTGAGAATTTACCAAGATCTAGAGGCAATGTAGAGCATAAATAAGAGAGAACAAAATGTGACAAGAATAAACTGTATTCCTATCAATGATGCAAAATATTGATCAACTGGATCATCAAGATTTTTACATACACAGTAGGATAAGCCTTCTTATAAAGACAAGGCTAAGAGACAAGAGAGAACACAATGATGACATGTGGCTCAATGAGATGCAAGGGTATGTAGGGGTAGGTAGGAGAAATGGTGAAATATTCTACATGAGGTGGATCACCCACAGAAGGTGTAATTATCACTCCACAATAAGTGGATATTGTAGACACCTAAAATTGTCATGTCTAATTAAATAAATATATTTATTTATTTGATTACTTGAGCCAAATTCTTCTATTAATTAAATAAATCTTTATTTATTTAATTAATTCATTTATCCTCTTCTAGCCTTATTTCTCATTTAAATAAATATTTATTTATTTAAATTATCTTTTTCCAAATTAAATAAATACTCTTATTTATTTAATTATCCCACTTCCTCTATTAATTAATTAAATATTTATTTATTTAATTAATTCATTAGTATTTTCTACCCATGACACATGTCATTCATCTCTTAATTCATACACTACCTACCTTCTCATTATTTTCTTATTTTCTTTACCTACCCTCTAATCATAGCCGACCATTTATCTTTTACACCTCTTAATCTTATCCCTCCATTTCTTATAGTGTCTTCTATATAAGGAGATGCTTCCTTCATTATCAACCTATGCATCCTAACTGATCAATTGACTACACTACAGTTTTGAACTTTCATATGCGATCCTACTTGCAACCACATTTCTGTTCTTTATTGAGCTCTTGTGCACATAAAATCTGAGAGTAAATATATCAAGCAAGATCAATGGAGATTCAAACCCTATTGGACATGTGATGGTATAATCTTTGTGATTTCATTTGATTTGCATTGTCTTAGGTAATCTTCATATGTTAAGGTGGATCTTTGTTGATTGTTAGGCTAGGGTTTTATGGTTTAATTCATTTAGTCTTTCAATATTGTTGTTATCCATTTTCACCATATACAGATATGATAGAGTAATAACAAGATCACAACATAAAAGGTGGAAATTATCCTACATACACACTCCCAATGTATGCACATCTCCCTAAGTGTCTCATATGAAAACTACAATGTCATGCATGTACCTAAGTAAACTTAAGTAAAGTGTAATTATACCCAAGATGAATAAATAATTACACCAACACCCCCCCTTAAGTGAAACTTAGGGGAATGCACTTAAGTCTACAATACACCTAAGCAATGCAAGATGGGTCTCGGCTACATGGCCATGTTAGGTACCCAAGTACAAATGCAAATGCAATCTCCCATAAAATGGGGAAAGAGAGAAAACCCCAATGGGAAAAAACCTTCCCCCAAAAGAGAGATGAAAACTATATACAAGAGAACTCTCATAGAATTATGTGAAGGACAAAACCCCAAATTGACTTTTCACCCGATATAGGCAAAGTTATAGTCAAAATTCATGGAAACGGTCGGACTCAATGATGAGATAGGATCTGGTCTAGGTAGCCTCTATAAGATGTTGCTCCTCATATCTACCTCTTGACCTCCTTCACAATCTCTCCAAAGGCTATACAAAGGTGCTCCAACCGCTCTAATACCATGTGAGAATTTTCCAAGATCTAGAGGCAATGGAAAGCACAAATAAGAGAGAACAAAATGTGACAAGAATAAATTGTATTCCTATCAATGATGCAAAATATTGATCAACTGGATCATTAAGATTATTACATACAAAGTAGGATAAGCCTTCTTATAAAGACAAGGCTAAGAGACAAGAGAGCACACAATTATGACATGTGGCTCAATGAGATGCAAGGGTAGGTAGGGGTAGGTAGGATAAATGGTGAAATATTCCACATGAGGTGGATCACCCACTGAAGGTGGAATTATCACTCCACAATAAGTGGATATGATAGAGTAATAACAATATCACACCATAAAAGGTTGAAATTCTCCCACATACACACTCCTAATGTATGCACATCTCCCTAAGTGTCTCATATGCAAACTACAATGTTATGCATGTACCTAAGTAAACCTAAGTAAAATGTAATTATATCCAATATTAATAAATAATTACACCAACACTTTTTATGCAGATGGTTTTATGAAGTTGGATTCAATGTATTTGAGAACATATTGTATCATGATGATGTAAGTTTAAAGAAGATTATGTACTTGTATCATGTATTCTCTTGTAGTAAGATCTGATGGTATAGACTATGATCTTGTAATGAAAAAGGATGATGTAAGCATTATGTGTATCATATTAATAATGAATGTTATGGTTAGATGATGGAAACCCCATTTTGTGCATAAATTAATGGTTAGAATAAGTGTGTTCTTGTGGTAAATGCTTTGATGTGGTGGTCTTGCAACATTATTCCTTGATGGGGAAAGAGAGTAGTGTTTGTTGTAATGTTCATTTATAGGCATGTGTGAAGTGATCCTGAATGAAAGTAATATGATTCTTAAGGGAATGACTTGATATTAATTGAGAAGGATGCTTGTATATATAGAATCATGATGTATAATGAGTTTACTAACTGGGGAATAGATGTGTTTTATATTGAAGAATATACTCTAGAGTTGTGGGGAAACTCCTATTTGGAATGAGAATAGTTATTACGTAAAATCAAAATTGTATATGAATGGATTATTGAATTCTTCATTGTGTGGTTATGCTTGGAATTGAATTATATATAATGGATTATAAGTCAATGTATTATGATGATTGGTATAAGTAAAAGAGGTCATGTATTCTTGTGTTGTGTATCATTATCTATGTGTGAAACAAAAATGTAATAGGATTTGGTGTAGTGGATTAGAAGCATTACTCATTGAGAATTCCTTGATGTGTTGAACATTCATTATGTGATAAGGAATTATGTTTTCTATGTTAGGAAATGAAGAATTAGTAATCATGAATTTATATTGCTTTGGAATAATGTAATGGAAATAGTTGTATGTAATCTAAAGGATTCACGTTGGAAATAATGTTAATTATTGTTATAGTCATTGTTAAGTAAATGGTTTGGCCTTACTCCTTAGAACGTGTAGTAAATATTAAGGGATAATCTATTCTTATTAAAGGAAAATAATTAAATGAACTATGTTGTATTATCATGAAAGAAAGTGTGGAAATAGGGGAGTTTGGATTAATGTATTAATATGAACCCTAAAGGGTATGTTATTTGATACAACAATGCACATGTGTTAATGATTATCATAGTTTAATGTGAGAAATGATTAGACGAATTAAGGTTCTATGTGCTTATGGTGTTTCAAGTGAATATGTGGGTGTTAAGTAAAGTGTCAAGTGGTGACATTGAGATACCCTAGGGAAAGGTTGTATTGTATAAGACTCATGGAAAAATGTTAATGATTATATGGTTATTCCGCCTGTGTAGTATGATGCCACGATTATGTTCATAAGAGTATATTGGTAGTATAGTAGGATTGAATGAACTAGAAGAATGGACAATTATTTGTAAATAATGATATGATAGATGTTATTTCCGCTTGTGCTTTGTGTTGTAATGGATTTGGTTATGTTTTAGGTCATTTATCCAATCATGTTATGTGTGGATTTGCTCAAATAAGTATTAATAGAAGTTTTTTTAAAAAAAATTCGCTATTTGTTAGTGGATATTGATTTATTTATCTAGTGTATTTTGGTGGGCATTACAACTAGTTATTTGCACTCCTTCTGAACTCACATTTTGTTACACATTCTTTTGGCACACCTGATGGGACCCACGTCACGGGTCTCTTTTAATTATTGTTGTTGTTTTTACTCTTCCCATTTTGCAATTTATGAATTAGTGGATCTTTACTCACTTCAACGGATTTGCTCCTAAATTGGCAGATTCATTTATTAAAACTCAGAAACGACAATTTTATCGACCAACAAATTTTCTCTGTGAATGGGTAGAAGTGCTTTGCAAATTAGTGAATCCACCCCTATGAAATAGTGGATCTGCCCCTGTGAAATAGCCAAATAGTGGATCTGTCTCTATGAAATAGCGAATTTGAATGTTATTGGCAGATCCGCTATGTGAAATAGTGGATTCTCATTTTATTGGTGAATCCACTCTATGAAATAGTGAATTCGCATGTTATCCGTGGATCTGCTCTATGAAATAGAAGATTTGTATCATTGGCAGATCCACTCTATGTAATAGTGGATTTACACTGTGTGCTAGTGGATTTGCATTTCAATACATTTCTAGAAAGCCTTTTTTATACTAACTACTAGCTGTTGCTCATCATCTCTTTGCTAGCATTTTTTTGTTGCTTCCTCCGCCTGTCAAAGACCCCTCAAAACCTACTAACTCTTTATTTTCACAGAACCAAAACACGAAAAAGAGGGGATAAAGATCAAACTACTGACACATTTGTTGTAGGTCCACAGTCAAAGATGATCTTTTTATGAATAATCTAGGATCACTTGAATTTATTAAAGGAAAGAATAGTTATCTTTCATCTATAGTTATCTTTCATCTATGGTGTTCTTTCACATATTTATTTTCCTGAGTTAGTGTGTGTGTATCCTCTCCCATTGCCTTCGTGGATCTTGGGTGTAAAAGACACATACATGAGCTCCTTTTATTTTGATAGGAGGCATGTTTGGGGATTTCATCACCCTAAAGGATGATCTCAACCACGCATACTAGAAAGGTATATAAAGCGATGAGAACTAAATTTGTATCCAAATCCATCTCACGTCATATTTAGAGAAATCCTAAAGCTTGGGTGATACCAGGATAGGGGTGCAGGGCTGGTCTAAAGGGCTTAACTGACCTTCCTAGCCTGCACTTATGATGAAGTGGTGTTCATGGATTGTGCCTCACGTGCCTTGCATATATCGAGGATGCCCCTAATTACCTATACAAGCCTAGATAGAAGCTTCAACCACTGCTACATTGGTGTAGGAGACGTGGATCATACCCCAAATTTACTCAAGATGTACTTGTAGACACATAAAATTGACTAAATTAATATCTAATTAATTATGTCTTTATCACATGATTAATTTAATTAATCATATTAACCTACCATCACCTTCTAATTAATTAAATTATATTTAATTAATATCCCCTTTTCACTTCTTCCAAAGAGTGATTTATTTCAATAAATCAATCTCACCTTTATGGAATATTCTATTTTTAGCCCTAATCCTAATAAGCTAAATTAATCTATGATTAATTAGGCTAATTTAGTGATTCTTACAAACCTATCATCTAATCCCCTCATTATCCTAATTAATCCAAAGCCTAACCAATGTTAGTATTTATTCAAATTAAAAATACTACACATCTACCCAAACCCACATGTGACTCACAAGTCACTTCACATGTCCGCATCACCTTTGACAAAGGGGTTCTCACACATGTGTGAGGATTATCTTCCCCATAGAACCACCCTACTCTTTCCCCTTTTGGCTCATGTGTCATAAACTCTTTTCCTAGTTCGTACACCTTTCCACAAGCGTTTCCACTTGTCACCTCTTGGACTTCCCAAGATTTTCTCACACATGTGTGAGCACACTTACCCTTGCACCCACTTCTCCTTGTGACACTTGTCACAAGGCTAAGCCTTCAAACTTGGGACCACATTCCCTTTCAATCTAAGCCCTTGATCACCCTTTTAATCTTGACCGTTGATTTCCAAGCCTCCAACTCTATAAATTGAAGCCCTTATCTCATATCAAGGATCCACTTTTTGATACATCCTCATGCTAGCCTTTGATTTACTTTTTATGCATCCTCATATCCACTTTTTGATACATCCTCATGCTAGCTTTTGATCCACTTCTTATGCATCCTCATGCTGGCTTTTTATCCACTTCTTATGCATCCTCATGCTGGCTTTTTATCCACTTATCATAGCACAATCATAATTCCCATTTTGATCTATCATATCTACATCCATCATCCATGTCGTTATGGTAGTTGAGAGAATTACATACTTAACCCCACTCAATATCTCACTCTTCATTTGACAACCTCAAAGAAATGTGGTTCATGAAGACGAGGAGGACAAGGAAGATCGAAATGGCGTAGGGAGCATCATGAGTGAAGTCTTTCTTTATGTTCATGTTTCTCATTTATGTTTTTTCATACTTTCTTGATATCATGCTTGAAATGGTTTTGGTTTGTTTATATATTGGCTAACTTTGCTAACCATTTTATGCTGATACATTTTGGTGAACCCGACGTGAATCGATCTTAATGACGTGTGTATTTTAAGTTTTTTTGAGTCTAATCTTTCAAATTGAAGGGGTTTTAGTAAAAGATCTTAGAGGTTGAACTTTACAAATAGCCCTGAATCACAAAAATAATCCCATGGTTGCATTCAAATCAGCCAAGAGATGAAATTTTGATATATAGTTCATTATATTTTTCTAATTTACTACTTATAAGTGGTAGGAAGTATATACAACGAATAAATATCTTGTAGTTATTTTTATTTTTATATATATTTGTTGATTAAAAAAAAATTATTAGCAAACAAAATTGTGCATACACAGTCGACTGTGTAATAGATAATCTGTGGCTATGACACATAGTCCACAGTTGTGTAAAACACGACCTGTGGTTGTAAACATAGTCCACGGTGACTGTGTTACACATAGCCCATGGTTGTGATACACAGTCCACGGTTGTGTATAACATAGCTCGTGGTTGTGAACACAGTCCACGATGACTATGTTACACAGAGCCCGTGGCACTGTGACACACAATCCACATGGACTATGTGTTTAACAATTAATTTTCCTTTTATTTATTTTAAAATTTTATTTATAAATTTTGATTTATAAAATATAATTTTATATATTAAAATTTTATTTATAAATTTTGATTTATAAAATATAATTTTATATATTAAAATTTCATTAATAAATTTTGATTTATAAAATATAATTTTATATATTAAAATTTCATTAATAAATTTTGATTTATAAAATATAATTTTATATTTTAAAATTTTATTAATAAATTTTACTTTATCAAATATGATATTTTTATATTTTAAAATTTTATTGATAAAATTTTGATTTATAAAGTTGGATTTTATAAAGGGGCAAAGAGTGATTTATGAAAAAAAGAATTAGGCATTGTTGTTTTCAAATTCGTTCTTTCATGTATGCCTTCTAAATCTATTTTCTTGTGCTTGCAAGACATCAAGGAGCGTTTTTCTAATACATTGCTTGCAGGCTTTGGAAGACTTTCAAATTTGTAATCTTCTTGTTTTTGTTAACATGTTTTAATGGTGCAAATTGACCAATCCTAGGATAGGCAATTTTTATTTTGTGCAACAAATGGTTTAAAATGAATAATCACACTTTGCTATCTTGGTTAAAACAAACATTCACATTATCTCATTTTGCAATCTTGGCTAAAATAAATAATTTCACTTTGTCATTTTACTACAATCTTCCGTAAAAAGAACAAACACATTTTGTGATGATGGCATAAAAAGAATCTCCATGCATGCTTGACAACTACGAATTCATATTTTGCATTGAAGGAATTAAAAGAACAAGTGTCTTTTGTGACTGGCGCACTTGTGCAAATTTGTAGAGTGGTCCCAATTCTAACACACATTATCCTCTCCCTTGGCTCTCGTGGTCTTAGGTGCAAGAGAAAAGTGTTAGTAACACTCTAGATTTTCTATTTTTATAAGAGGTCTGCCAAGGGACACATCACCCTTGGAATGACCTTGAGCAGTAAATCCTTCGAGCCGCTATAGAAATCAGGTGAGAGCTAAAGTTGTAGCCTTAGGTGTATATGTTCCTACAGTGTAACTTGTTGAAAGGACATATGGGCCCTATCTAAAGACATCAAACATTACTAGACACCTCTTATTTTAGAAGCCCAACCATTTTATTGATTGAGGGTATTTGTGAAAAGTCTAGTGCAAGAGCATAGAAGTTTTTGCTCCCAAGATACTCACCATGCATATTTCCTTGAGTAGAAATAGGGATTTTTGAAAAGCTACTTGTAGCTTGATGAAAGTGGAGTCTCCCCCATCATAGGAACCACCTATATGTTATTCTCATGCAAGACTTATTATATCACATCCTTACATACTATGGAGGGATACATAAGGTATGTAGTGCCAAAGTCGAAGAAATATCAAGTTGTGGGCTGAAAATATCGCAACAAGCCATTTCCTTAGGGATAAAAAGTGTTTGAGTTGTCTTTGTCTTGTTTCATACTAGTGAAAATTTGGTTTAACTTTAGGCCTATGAACATACATGCATTATCAGGGTCAAAAAATTTATGAATGGATTGATTTAGACCCACACCTTTTGTGCCATTTTTGAAAAGGCAAAAATATGTGCTTGTGTGCTTGACGTGTTTTCTTGTCAAAGGAATCAAACATTTGAAACAATTTACACCCCAACAACTGATCAAAACAAATCACAACAAATTTCACAAATGCATCATATTATCAAACATATCAAGAAGTCTATTCACTGCAAATTCCAAATAAAGAAACCTAGTCAAAAAGTGATCTTAAAGAAGAGAATATTTCTCTACATAAACCGCAAACTCTTGTTGAAACGTAGAACATTCCTTCACCGTTTTCATGATTATCTACATGGTCATGGACATGAGTTTGATGAAGAATCTTTGAAAACTCATGCCTTTCAACAAAGATCTACTTTGTCCCAAGATATCAATAGAAGCGGTCCAATCAACTTGTCATATTTACCTCAACAAGAAATCACCTATTGAGTCATTTCTCCATCTAAGGTAGCCATTCATCACTCACACATATTCTACATTTTCTCAAGTCATTAGACATCAATCATTGAAATTCATAGTCACCTCATAACAACTCTAATGTTTTCACTCTCAATCAAAACATCAAATTCCATGCAAATCTCAACACAAAGAGGTCTTGTCCTTAGATCTTTTGAATATTGAAAATCACAAACAACAAAAACTCTCTAGTGTGTCTCTACATCTAGGATCAATCATCCTAAGTGGCATTACTAAGCATCGTAGATAGGTTAAAACTAGCTTTCGAGTGCATCCTCTCATAGCTAGGTAGCTTGTGCTTTGTAAACATAAACCTTGCTACACCTCATCTCACAATCGCTAAGCATCATTGATAGGTTAAAAATAGCTTTCAAGTGCATCCTCTCATAGCTAGGTAGCTTGTGGTTTGTAAACACAAACCTTGCTACACCTCATCTCACAATCGTTAAGCATCATAGATAGGTTAAAACTAGTTTTTGATTGCATCCTCTCATACCTAGCTAGCCTGTAGTTTGTAAACACAAAACTTGCTACACCTCATCTCACAATTATTGAAAACCAAACAAGCAATCATAAAAAGGACTTTGTTGATAGCCAACTTTTAGTGTCAGAGATCACTCATCCATAAACATTTCAACTCATCATCACCTTCATAAAATCTTGGAACTATAAGAGGAGATCGCCCATCTACTTTTTCATTCATCTCATTCTCAAAACACAAACTTCAACATGGCTACAATTAGATCTCAGAGTTAGAGACGCAAGAAACCACAAATAATTCATGAATTGGATAATGAAGAAGATCTCAAACCCTTTCTTCATGGAGAATTTAAAGGGGTATAAGACCCAAATACTCCCACACAAGAGGAAATTGAACAAGCCACATAGGACCCCAGATTTAACAGAATCTTTGATGATGTTCTCAAGGGTAACACTAATGCCCATTTATTAATACTTGCTCAAGAGGGTGCAAAACTCCCTTCAAACTTCAACATATCACAACTTCAGGAAGCACCAGAACAAGCCCAAAACATTCATCAACAAGATAGTTCTCAAAAAGAAAGAAGATCAAGGAATACTTACTATAACAATGATGACCAATATCAACAAAGGAACCACACATATGCTCCACCTCCTCCCATGGAAATGGATGCCTTAAGACAACAAGTACAAGACCTCGCCCAACAAGTAAATTTAGGAAGGTCACAAAAGAGATATGCTCTTGAAGATATAGGTCCCTATCCATTTAATAGGAGCATTGTCATGCCTCCCTTTCCACGCAATTTTGGGACGCCAAAATTTGACAAACCAATGGGACATTAGGATCTGAAAGACTAAGAAAACATCACAGTGGACACAAATAAGGGATCAACAAACACAAATCACACCATCTTTAAAGACCCATTTGTAAAACATGATAAGGTACAGGAATCAACCTTAGGAACACAAAACAATATTGCCAACTATACAAAGGTCGCATACGACTATACCATCAATACTATCAATGCAGGAGATGCAATAGTTTTTACAATCACTGGTAACCCAAGAGACAAAAATGATGGTATCACAGAAGATGATAAGCATATAGACCCAATTTTGTGGAGAGATGACTATTATAACCATGTATGCATGATGTTAGAAGCACCATGGTATGATGAAGATAAGAATCTTTATCTTATAGACTAGGGTCAAGAAGAACCACCACATTTGGATTGGTTTGAAACTAATAAAGTTATAGAAGAGTTCTTGGGTATCAGAGATGGATCCCTATATGTTGATTACAAAGCATGTTTCATAATAGACCTTGACAACACCACATACTTTGGAGAAGCAAGCTCCTCTACTTCACAAGACCCTGATAAGATTGAAAACATTGGTAAAAGAAAATTAAAAGATCTTCTTATTGCACAAGAAAGTTTTGCATCGTTGGTTGGAAAGACAAAATAAGTAAACACAAAAGAAGCTGAATTTGTGCATAACGTACACTTGGTTGAGTTATATGCTGATATACCAAGGATGGATCCAGAGTTAGTGTTACATCACACACCATTGTTACTAGGAATCAAGTCATACAAACATAAACTCAAGAAGACGAATCCACATATTTCTTTAAAAGAAGAGTTACATAAGTTGTGGGATGTGGAATTTATAAAGCCCATTGATTATGGTTAGATTATATTGCATTCGCATTTCATTTTCTTAAAAGCAATGCATTACATTTAGATTCTTTTCAAGCGCATTGCATTTATAATCTTCATAGCATATAGTCTATGCATTAGCATATAGCTGATGCAAGGAGATTTTCTTAGTTAATTACTCATCTGCACACTCGAGAGAAGTGAAGGTTGTCTCATTTCTTAGATACTTGTACATGATTTTTTTGAAAGTCTTAGGTCATTCATCTTCAACGTCACCTTGTGATTGAGATTTATCTATGGTTGGGTAGAAGTTTTACTATCGATCCTTGTTACCCAAAATCTATCGATATATCTTACACATTAATCATTTGCTCTAATTCATTGTAGATACCTAGTTGATCATATGGCTAGGGAAAATTTCAAAATTCTACTTCAGGGCCGCTGTAATTTTCATACCCATGTAGGTTTTATTACTTACAAGGCAATGCAAGAATATAAAAGAAAAAAAGCTATGCCTAACTACATATCAAAATATCAAGGTAAAAGAGAAAAGATGTATAACTGAAATATCATGCAAGAAAGTGCAATAAAATCTTGGCTATGGGAACATGTGGGTAACTCCATTAGGGCTATGGACGCCTCCTAGAAATGGAGTAATATTCAATAAATTATAGTGAATAACCTCATTGGAGATATAGACGTCTGACTGGCAGTGAGGCTCTATGTAGGATGCTTTTGAACTCAGAATAACTTACGTAGCTAGTCATATAGGATTCTAAGGGTCTTTAATGGTTACAAGGGTCAGAATAAATTCAATTGCACACACATAGGCAAAAGAAGATCAAAATTATTGAGAATCGATTGGGAAGTTTTTTGCATCTCCATTCACAAAGCCTAGTCACTCAGTGTGTTAAGGTGGGTTGTCTGAAGGTTCTTGAAGACGGATTGAACTCCTATCTCTAAAATGTTTTAAAACTTCAAAATGATCAGTGTATTACAAAGTAATAACCTCAGACAATCATCCTTTCTCAAATAGGGGCATGCATCTTTCATCTTTAATATTGCATAGTAGAATTTCATGTCAAAAATTATATTGTCTCTAAGTGCATGTTTGTTGATCATCCCATCATAACAGGTTTATATACTGGGGGAAACCTTTTTAACCTAATTATGGGAGTGGATTCTAAATATTGGTGATTTGTTGAGTTACTCATTTGAAAATGTCATGAAATAATCCAAAAACATCCCTAAAATCTCAAAAAAACCAAAAACATTCGAAAAATTTCCTAGAGTACATAAACAAAAAACATTCGTAAAACCTTAAAAATATCAAAACATTTTTTAAATGTCCTAAAACAATCCCAAAAACATTTTTAAAAACTCAACAAAATATCAAAAACATTGGGAAAATTTGTACATAACTAGAAAATCCAAAAACATAAAAAAAAACCAATCAAAAACATTGCAATAAACTGTTTCTAGCTCACACAAACATTCGATTAGATGCGAAAACAAACTGAGCCTACAAATCAAATACTCAAACAAGACGAACTATCAATTAGTCCACAAATGGTCAACTGCCTAGGCTAAACATCAAACAACTGTCTTAACAAGGATGCATCCTTCCTTGAAACAAGACATGATGACACATCTTTTGGCAAGAATATTCTTTGGTTGTTCAACTTTTGATAGTGCTTTTATCTTTTACTGATTTATATCATGTTCCTATGCTACTCTAGGATGTCCACAAGTGGTTAGAGTAGCCAGGATGGTTCATGTTATTTTTTTCTTTGTTTTCTATTTGTGGACTGTTCCAATGAAGTTCTAGGGAAAATACTAATGGTGTCTATGTGGGAAGTACACTAAGCTACAACATCCTATGCAAAAATACAAAGTCATGGATCACTATGGCTTATTGACTACAGCATATACCTCAACCATCAATATGTGAAATAGAATGGAGGGGAATATTCCTTGTCTATAATAGGTGTAACTCTCAACATTGGTTTCCAATATCTCGATCAAGATCAGAAAATATCCTACCATTGCATTTCATCCATCCATCAATCCATATTGCTGCATATCAGTCATACATAGCTAACAACCTCTCACCCTCCCTATCCAGGTCATCATCACTGAATACCCTGCATCATGTTCCATCTACTTGATCAAGTTGTGTAGCCCCCTATCATCTAAGTCATCCTATACGCAAGCACAAGTTGTTGAGTCTTCCTTTCAAACCCAACTGTCAATTGGTCAACCAATCAAACACAATCCAAACAAACAATTACATCAATTGTCTTAGTCTCATCAGGTAATTTGACTCGGATACCTTGACTTCATTGGGCAATTCAATCAAATGTCTAAGTCTCAATAGGTCACTTTAACTCAATTACCCAAACTTTATCTTCTTCGAGTGACCAATTGACATCAATTGTCATGGATTGACTAAAAATAGGGCAATTCAACTAATTGCTCTGGATTGCACCAACACTATCTTGATTAATTGCACAACATCAATCAAAAGCATCGCAACATTGTATTTGCATAGTATCTCTCGCATGAGCTAAGGGTACACACTATCTTATCATTCTCCTTTTTTTGCTCACCATTCACTTTCATCCTATCCTCGTCTCCCCCTACATGAGATGATGAGCTAACCCACTATTTTGAATATGGATATTCCCATCAAACTGATCTTTCCCATCAATATGAGCTTTTCCTCATCCATCTAAGCTTACCTAGACTCACGCATAATCCAAAAACCTATCCACAATGTGTTAACCAAATCCAAGCAGAGATATTCTTGAATAACATCTCTCCTGGTCAACTTATTATATTTCATATCATCAATCTATCTTATCATCAATGCCCATTGGAATGAATCCTTCCCATGACTGGCAGCCTATCCAAATCCATCTTCTACTCTTGGCAAGAGATTTTTGTTGACCAAATGATTCATTTGCTTGAATGATATTTTCACTTTGATTTTATTTTTTGTCCTAGGCCTATACCTATTCATGTCTTCCTTGATCTTCCTATATCTTGTTACGTCTGGGTTGGTGTACATTGGAGCATAGTTTTTGTGGTATGGCATGTTTGCGGTTTCTCTTGTACAATCCAGCAAGACTCACATTTACCCATCACGGGTGTTTGTGAACTTGTGTACATTGAGATAACTTATTGTTTGCAAATCTAGTCCATGCATTAGATATTCATTACATTTTGATTCCTATAATCAGTAATGTCGATAATCCTTTGCAAAATCAAACCTAGGATTTCTCTCTACATAATGCATAACAACAATCCCATCCTTTTCATCATCCTTCCATTCACCCATCATATCCTCTTTCATTCCATCCACCCTTTTCACCAAGAGGCTTCAATTTATTCACTCCCCCCCCCCTTTTTCTCTTTCATCCTATAGTCCTATCCATTTCAAGAGCACACCCGTGTTCTTAACCTGCATGTCCTCTAAAGGGGGAATACCATGGCTTCCTCATAATCCTTCCTCAACCCACTAGGGACTAGGGCATCATGCTACTAGTCCCTATCCTTTTTTATCCACTAAATTTTATTCTTCTTTGATATAACATCACTTCATCATGCTATATCAAAAAGGGGCAAATGTAGACACATAAAATTGACTAAATTAATATTTAATTAATTATGTCTTTATCGCATCATTAATTTAATTAAACGTATTAACCATCCATTACCTTCTAATTAATTAAATTATATTTAATTAATATCCCCTTTTCAATTCTTCCAAATATTAATTTATTTCAATAAATCAAATTCACCTGTATGGAATATTCCATTTATATCCCTAATCCTAATTAGCTAAATTAATCCATGATTAATTAAGCTAATTTAGTGATTCTTACAAAACTATCATCTAATCCCATCATTATCCTAATTAATCCAAAGCCTAACCAATGTTAACATTTATTCAAATTAAAAATACTACACATCTACCCAAACCAACATGTGACTCACAAGTCACTTAACATGTCCACATCACCTTTGACCAAGGAGTTCTCACACATGTGTGAGGATTCTCTTCCCCATAGAGCCACCCTACTCTTTCCCCTTTTGGCCCATGTGTCATAAACCCTTTTCCTATTCCCTACACCTTTCCATAAGTGTTTTCACTTGTCACCTCTTGGACTTGCCAATATTTGCTCACACATGTGTGAGAACACTTACCCTTGCACCCACTTCTCCTTGTGACACTTGTCACAATGCTAAGCCTTCAAACCTGGGATCACATTCCCTTTCAATCTAATCCCTTGATCACCCTTTTAATCTTGACCGTCGATTTCCAAGCCTCCAACTCTATAAATTGAAGCCCTTATCTCATATCAAGGATCCACTTTTTGATACATCCTCATGATAGCCTTTTATCCTCTTTTTATGCATCCTTAGATCCACTTTTTGATACATCCTCTATTAGGTCCCGGAGACAACGAAGGGGGGCGGGGGGGGGGGGTGGGTGGTGAATCAGTTGTCTAATAAATTCAAACCAAAAACAACTTAACCAGCTTAATGCTTAATACCGGTAAACCAGTTAAGTATGTCGGTAGAAAGTTTTAACAGTTAATTGCTATACCGGTAAAGATTAATGCATGAAACATAAACACAAAGTCATTCATAACACATGACACCAATATTTGTACGTGGAAACCCTGTAAGGGGAAAAACCACAGTGGGAAACCTTACCCACAATCAGATGATACTACTGCAGATAGTAAGTGTACATAAATGGGATCTGCACATGCAGAAAGCCCAATAGCCTAGAGCTCACTACTCAATCACAAAATGGGAGTCACACTAACTACAGTTGGATGGTTAAATCCAATAAGAATGTACTGCACAAAATAGCATCTTCGTATGCTGAATTCAATACCGGTGTAATGTTGATATGCTTTCACAAAAACCTAACTTCACCTTCAAATGATGTCTGCATGTATTGCACTGCTTAATCTTGCATATACCTTCACATAATTATTTTTCCGCATTCCACACTTGATCTTACAAATAAGATCTTACCTTTATACCATAACCTAAGACCAATTTTAGTAGGTCGGCTCTACAAGATATTACAGTAAAAACATTTTAGAAATAATATAATATCCAATGCAATAACTGATTGAACATGTCGGCTTAATGCATTTACAACAATAATTAATCATCTCCATAGCGTGCCATGTTGATCTGGAAAAGATAAACCTTCCGGTGTAACCCTAGGTAACCCTAGACCTATTTGTCGGTAAAAGAAAATATGCAATATGAATATACCAATGATTAATTCATTAAGATAAGATGTCTACACGATGTCTTCAATATTACCAAGTGTCTTCCATATCATTTCAAGTGTCGGTGATCATTATATCTTGTCGGTGAACCATATACCAGTAATTGTGCAATAGTTACTTGCTTGTCGGTGAGTGATGTTGGATCTCCAAAGTGCTAGTGTTTTAGTAGGTGTTGACATCAATGACAAAACTATACCAAAATACCAACAATCTCCCCCTTTGGCATTGATGGCAACACAAGATGGAAAAACCATCAAAGTGCCAAAATAGAAATGCCAAAAACCAACAATCTCCAAAAGGATCATAACCAGAATATAGAGAGTAATAGTCTCTCCTAAACATCAATCTCTCCCCCTGGGAGCAACATGTGTTATCCAAAGTTTCATACCAATCTCTCCAAAAGATAATGTGTTTTTCCATATATCTCTCCCCCTTTGACATCAATTGCCAAAGTTATAATAAAGCCAAGTTCATATACAAAATACCAATCAATTCAGTATACCAACTACTCCCCCTGAGAAGTAGCTTCCTCATCAAAGACCGGAGTAAAAGATTTGTCTTTTAATTATGTCAGTTGATGACAATCATCAACTGTCTAAGTCTCTACCGGTGGTGGTATGACTCCAAGTTGATCTCTGAGATATTCAAAAGTCTCCTTAGGCAAAGGTTTTGTGAAAATATATGCAAGTTGTTCTTTAATGTTCACATAAACTAGTTTTATCTCCTTTTCTTCAACTTTTTCCCTTAGAAAAATCAGTTTGATAGAAACATGTTTTGTTTTAGAATGTAGTACTGGATTCTTAGATATATCAATTGCTGCAGTGTTATCACAATATATGGTAATAGGTTCCTTGCATTTTACCTTTATGTCTTTCAACATTTGCTTAAGCCATAGTACCTATGTACAGTTAGTTACTGCTACAACATATTCTGATTCTGCTGTTGATAAAGATGTACAACTCTGTTTCTTACTAAACCAAAAAACCAGTTTGTTTCCAAGAAAGAATGCTCCGTCGGTGGTGCTTTTTCTATCATCCACATCTCCTGCCCAATTTGCATCTGTGTATGCACATAATTCAAATTTTTCATCTCTAGGATACCATAATCCAAGATTTATAGTGCCTTGTAAGTACCGGAAAATCCTTTTTACTATTGATTCATGATTTTCTCTAGGATTACTTTGAAATCTAGAAACTGTTGGCATTATGTGAACCGGTATGAGGACATAATGACATTGTATGTTGTCATTGATCTCAATATGTTGAAGAGGTGAGAACCGGCATAACACTGTGAACTGGCATTTGTGTCAAAGTCAAGCGGTGTGCTTGTTCAAGGTGAACTGACATATGGTTATGGGAACCGGCACATGGAAGCATTGTATGACTACCAGTTGGTAGTCTCAACTTTAGGGTTTCTAGTTGAAGTGCTTCAAGCCTGTGTGGCTCAACCGGTGACATTGTGTGATGAGTTAGCATTGTAACGAAGAACAGATCATGTTGCCATGTCAGCCTTGTGCGCGTGAAGGATCTTGCATGAAGGAGATTGTTCCTATCTACCTCGAGAATGTGTGAAGTCTGTAAAATGATGATAATGTGTGATGGGTTATCAGCCCCCATGAAATCGGTGAAAATGGACGATGGAGAATGTCTTGAGATTAGATCAAGACTGTTGCAATTAATGGAGTGTTCTCAACAGTCAAGATTGAACCATTTGAATTCCTTAACCTAGCAGGTTTAGGTTTTAGGGTTTATGCTACTGACCTATCTGTTTTCCTATAAGGTCGATGTTGTGTCTCTTTATGAGGTTGTTGGCAAAAGTTGTGTGTGTATCCAAGAGAAGGGATACGTGATTCTTGCCAAACCAAAAGGAGAGAAGTGATACCTACAGAGTGTGAGTGCAGAAGGTGAAGAGGAGCTTAAGTGGATCTACAATGGCATTGAGTGCTATTACTAGATCATTGTAATACCTATTGATCTCTAACCACCTCAACAGTTGGAAAAACCCTTAACAGGGTAGCCTTAACCGGCTTGCTGAAAATCCTTTAACAGGGTAATTCAAAGCTATTGAGTTTGAAATCCTTTAGCTATTGAGTTCTTGAAATCCTTTAACAAGGTAACCTTTAACAGGGTTTAACCCTTAACTGGGTATTGTAGCCATCCCTTAACCGGGTGATCTCTAACAGGATTAGTTCCTAGCAGAACCTATTGTAATGTCTCTAACCGGACAAGGCTCCTAAAAGAGTAGACTTCTAAAGAGTTCAAAAACAACTTGTGGGTATTCATCCCCACCGTGGTTTTTCCTAGTTGGGTTTCCACGTGAAAAATATGTGTGTCATGTGTGATACTTTTATCTTGTGATGCTTTCCTATTGTCTGTCAAGCATATGATGGTTCTGTGTTTTATGCCATTCAATAAAACATGATGAACTAGTTGTTATTGTGATCTGATGATAGATTACCTATTTATGCATAAGGGTGAAAGGGTAGTGTAGTCTTGAGTTGAGTGAAAAGCTAAGTGAGTAACTGGTTAATGCTTATCTTAGTCATTCTTAGCTTTACCAGTTGCACTCTGTTTCAAACCGATGTCACTGTTTGTCAATCATTTGAAATGTCTGTTGTCAAACCGGTTTAGGACTATATTTTTGTCTGTATTGATTCACCCCCCCCCCTCTCAGTACCGGGTTAGTACTATTCATTCATCATTGAGTTATCAGAAACAATACATACTGCATTCATAATATCAGGTCTAGTTTGTGTCAAATACAGTAAACCTCCTATCATAGATTTGTATCTAGTTGGATTAACAGGTGTAGATTCATCCCTTTGAGATAATTTGTCATTTGTAGTCATAGGTGTGCTTACCGGTTTAGAGTTCTCCATCCCAAATTTCTTTAGTGACCCTTTCAAGTATTTGGATTGATTCAAGAATATACCTTTATCAGTCTGTGAAATCTACAATCCTAAAAAAAAATTTATTTCTCCAATCATAGACATTTCAAATTCTTGCTGCATTTTAGTAGAAAATTCCTTACATAAACCATCTTCTCCTCCAAAGATTATATCATCAACGAATACTTCTATAATCAAGATGTCATCATTAGTTATTTTGTAAGATAAATTGTTGTTCACATTTCCTTTAGTAAAACCAATCTTTAAAAGATACTTATCCAATCTTGCATACCAAGCTCTTGGAGCTTGTTTTAATCCATACAGAGATTTCCTTAACCTACAAACCATATCATTGTCATCTGTCAAAGAAAATCCATCAGGTTGTTCAATGTATACTTCCTCTTCAAGATCTCCATTCAGAAATGCACATTTAATATCCATTTGATAAACTTTGTAGTTCTTGTGTGCTGCAAAAGTCAAGAATAATCTGACTGCCTCAATTCTAGCTATCGGTGCAAAGGTTTCATTGTAATCAACTCCTTCTTTCTAAGAATATCCCTTACATACTAGTCTTGCTTTATTTCTGACAATCTTACCATCTTCATTAAGTTTGTTTCTGAATACCCATTTGGTTCCAATTACATTTTTATCTTTAGGTCGGGGAACTAATGTCCAAGTGTTTTTTTTCTCAATTTGTTCTAATTCTTCTTCCATAGCTTTAATCCAAAATTTATCCTCACATGCCTCATTAATAGATGATGGTTCTATTTGAGAGATAAGACATACCTCTTCATTTGCCAATCTTCCTCTTGTCATAACTCCTTTAAATTTATTTCCAATTATCTAATCTTCAGAATGATTCAATCTTACATACCAGGGTGTCTTTGTTTGTTGTTGTTCTTCAATTATTGTGGAATCCTCAGATGGTACCGGGGTAACTGGATCTTCATTCTGTATCGGTGGATTTGGTGTAGGTTCATTTGTCACAATTTTTGTTGCCAGTTCAAAGTCTATATACCTTGAAGTTCCTCTGAATTGTTCATCAATTTTTACATTTGTACTCTCAACAATTTTCTGCAATCTCTTGTTAAAACATCTATATGCCTTTCTCTTAGATGAATAACCAAGAAATATTCCTTCGTCACTTCTAGGATCAAATTTGTCAATATACTCATCTCTTCTAATATAACATTTGCTTCCAAAAATTCTAAAATATTTAAGAGTAGGAGTATTACCAAACCATAGTTCATGAGGGGTCTTACCGGTTTCACCTTTGATGTGAACTTTGTTGAATTTATAGACCATTGTGTTGATTGCTTCTCTGCAATACACATTTGGTAAATTTTCTTCTGATAACATACTTCTTATTGCATCCAAGATAGTTATGTTTTTCCTTTCAACAACTCCATTCGGTTGTGGTGTCTGAGGTGCTGATAGTTGTCTTCTAATTTCATTCACTTCACAGAATGTATTAAAGTCCTTAGATGAGAATTCTCCTCCTTGATCTGATCTTAAGCATTTGATTTTCTTACTGGTTTCTTTTTCAACCATTACTTTGAATAGTTTGAACTTTCCAAGTGCTTCTGATTTTTCTCTGAGAAAAGTAACCCAACACATTCTAGAATAGTCATCAATGATTAGCATGAAATATCTATCACCTTGTAAGCTTTTAGTTCTAGCTAGACCACATAAATCAGTGTGAATCAAATCAAAAGCATTATTGAATTTTTCTGGACTACTTTTGAAACTAGCTCTAACTTGTTTTCCAAATTGACATTCCTTACATATTGTATTCTGAGGTTTGACAATTTTAGGTAGATCTCTAACTTCCTTAGTAGTACTAATCTTTACCATGCAATCAAAGTTTACATGATAGAGTCTCTTATGCCATAACAAACTTTCATCTATATGTGCAATCAAGCATGTCTTTTCACTGTTATTCAAATGAAAGATATTACCTCTAGTCTGATTACCGGTTGCAATTTCAAAGCCAGTTCTATTCATGATTTTGCATTTTCCATTTTTAAATTGTAACTGAAATTCTTTCTCAACTAATTGACCAACACTTAAAAGATTATGCTTTATTCTTTCAACATAGTAAACATTTTTAGTATTATGCTTACCATCAAGAGATATTGTACCCTTACCTTTGATTGAATAGGCTTTGTCATCTCCAAATCTTACTAAACCTCCATTGTATTCTTGAAAGTTCAAGAATTTACCTTTGTCTCTTGTCATATGATGTGAGCATCCTGAGTCAATGATCCATTCATCCTTTACTTCAACTTTAGTTGCTAGGGCTTGTTCTACCGGTTGAACAGTAGGTGTCAGTTGATCTTCTGTTATAGCAACAAAAACCCATCCATTGTCTGTCGGATCCTCATCAGAATCATCAGTCACACCTTCATCAGCAATGTAACAAGATTTGTCTTTGTTCTTCTTAAATTTGTATCTCTGATATTCAGGATTAGGCTTGTATGTCCTTCTAGCTTCTTCTCTTAGTCTAGCATGTCTATCAGGGCATCTCAAAGCCATATGACCAATCTTATTGTAGTTAAAACATTTAAAGGGTGCTTTACCTTCATACTTACTTCCAATTGGACCTTTAGGCATTTTCCTTGCAAATAGTGCTTCAAGTTCTTCAAGTTCTTCATTTTCTTTCCTGCTTTCTTCAAGTTTTCTTGCATAAAAGGCTTTCCAATCAGATTTGTCAAATGATGGAGCAGATGATGTTGATGCTTTAAAGGCTAAATGTGTCTTTATAGTAGCAACAGGACCAAATTCTTCAATTTCAAAAGCTGAAAGTTTTCCAATCAATGTATCCCTAGTTACTAATGTATTAGGCATTGTTCTCAACTCATTTATAGCAGTAACCTTCATTTTATATGCCGGTGGTAATTCTCTTAAAAATTTTGAAACAATTTCATCCTCACTTAAGGTTCCTCCACAGCATTTAATACCCAAAACAATTTCATTTACTCTTTCCATAAAAGCATAAATCCTTTCATCTTCTTCCATTTTTAGATGTTCATACCTGACCCGGAAGCTTTCAAGTTTTGCAATTTTCACTATGGAATCTCCTTCATTCAGTGTTTCCAAATGATCCCAAATAGCTTTAGCAATAGACCTATCTGATAATCCCATGATTTGTTGATCTCATAATGCGCTCAAAAGTGCTTCTCTTGCTTTGCAATCATTTTCCTCATCTTTAGCCAAGGTAGTTGGACTGGGCTGACCAAGTACAACAATAATATAACCTTTCTTTGTAACTTCCCAAATATCTTTACCAATGCAATTTAGATGTGTCTCCATTTTGATCTTCCATATGCCATAGTTGGTTCCATCAAGTTTAGGATTGTCCTTCCTGAAATAATTAGTAGACATTGGATCTCCTCAAGTTGTTAAACTTCTGCAAAAGAGGACTAAGCTCTGATACCAATTGTTAGGTCCCAAAGACAACTAAGAGGGGGGGTGAATCATATGTCTAATAAATTCAAACCAAAAACAACTTAACCAACTTAATGCTTAATACCGGTAAACCAGTTAAGTATGTCAGTAGATAGTTTTAACAGTTAATTGCTATACCGGTAAAGATTAATGCATGAAACATAAACACAAAGTCATTCATAACACATGACACCAATATTTGTACGTGCAAACCCTATAAGGGGAAAAACCATGGTGGGAAACCTTACCCACAATCAGATGATACTACTGTAGATAGTAAGTGTACATAAATGGGATTTGCACATGCAGAAAGGCCAACAGCCTAGAGCTCACTACTCAATCACAAAATGGGAGTCACATTGACTACACTTGGATGGTTAAATCCAATAAGAATGTACTACACAAAATAGCATCTTCATATGTTGAATTCAGTACCAGTGTAATGCTGATATGCTTTCACAAAAACCTAACTTCACCTTCAAATGATGTCTGCATGTATTGCACTGCTTAATCTCGCATATACCTTCACATAATTCTTTTTCCACATTCCACACTTGATCTTACAAATAAGATCTTACCTTTATACCATAACCTAAGACCAATTTTGGTAGGTCGGCTCTACAAGATATTACAAGAAAAATAGTATACAAATAATATAATATCCGATGCAATAACCAATTGAACATGTCGGCTTAATGCATTTACAACAATAATTAATCATCTCCATAGCATGCCATGCTGATCTGGAAAAGATAAACCTGTCGGTGTAACCCTAGGTAACCCTGGACCTATTTGCCGGTAAAAGAAAATATGCAAATATGAATATACCAATGATTAATTCATTAAGATAAGATGTCCACACGATGTCTTCGATATTACCAAGTGTCTTCCATATCATTTCAAGTGTCGGTGATCATTATATCCTGTCGGTGAACCATATACCAGTAACTGTGCAATAGTTACTTGCTTGCCGGTGAGTGTTGTTGGATCTCCAAAGTGCTAGTGTTTTAGTAGGTGTTGACATCAATGACAAAACTATACCAAAATACCAACATCCTCATGCTTGCCTTTCATCCACTTTTTATGCATCCTCATGCTAGATTTTATCCACTTATCATAGCACAATCATAATGCTCATTTTGATCTATCATATCTACATCCATTATCCATGTTGTTATGATAATTGAGAGCATTCCACACTTAACCCCGCCCAATCTCCCACTCTTCATTTGACAACCTCAAGGGAATGTGGTTCGTGAAGACGAGGAGGACAAGGAAGACCAAAATGGCGTAGGGAGCATCATGAGTGAAGTCTTTCTTTATGTTCATGTTTCTCATTTATGCTTTTTCATACTTTCTTGATATCATGCTTGAAATGGTTTTGGTTTGTTTATATATTGGCTAACTTTACTAACTATTTTATGCTAATATAGTACTTATTTGGGTTGAGATAGAAATATCTTAGTTGGGCTTATCTAGCCTCCTTAAGAGAGAGAGGAGAAATATCTTTATAGGCCTGGAGCTCTAGATATTTGCCCTCTATGGTATTAGCACTTGTGCTATAAGCCCACTATAGCAAGTATTCCTACTTGTCTAGCATAGGCATGTGAGCATTTCTAGTGTGTCTTCTATTATATATCCATTATTTATCCTTTGTCAGTCCAACTTAAGTCACATTTTTATCTTCTTCTCTACTAACTTTAGTCATTTTGTCGTCTCGATCAATCTAGTCTATCATTTTCATCCTGTAGCGGATCTATGTTCTAGTTCGATGGGTTCACCCTTCCTAGTCTATCCATCCATATTTTAGTGCATGCACCCTCTAGTGTAGCAAATACGTGTTTCCTAGTCTATCCATCTTTCAGTGGATCCGCTCTATCATCTGACGGATTCGCTTTCCCCAATTAGTCCATCCTTTAGTGGATTCGCTATCTAGTCAAGCGGATTTTCCTTCCATAGTCATCTCCATACAGATTCATCCTCCACATCTATTTAGGGTCCCTACATCCCAAAATCCACCATCACACATCCCCTACTTGATAAATCCATTTTGGGCCCTTATATCCCAAAATCTCATCCTCTCATGCAACCATCCCATATCGCTATCACCCATCATAAACATCCCACTCCTTTAATTCCCAATCAGGATCAACAAAGGCACATACCATTGAAGAACACAAATGGACACTGAGAGGGGGGTGAATCGGTGTATTTTAAAACTTTTAACTATGTGTGCAAGTACTGAAGCTGCAAATTAATTAAGCACATACATACACACACAAATCAAACCACAACACCGAATATACGAGGAAAACCCAATGTGGGAAAAAAACTCAGTGAGAATAGCTACTGGAGTATACTACTCCAATCCAGGCTCATGGTAAATAACAACTTACAAAGTCTAGGGCACCAACCCAAGGAGCACCAACCCTTTATTTTATGAGCACATACTCAAATGAGTACCTACCCCTGCTCTAAGCACCCACTCAAAGATTTACAATGGTTATCAAAATTTTACAATGCAATGATGAAACCTTGTTACAAATGAGTTTTGTAACACTTCTAAATTCCTCCTATTTTGAGAATGAATATCTTTGTCTGCTAAGATTCTTCTTCTATTTCTTCTTCTTCCTTTGTCTGGTTGGCTTCTTCTCTCTGTTACAGCTTCACTTTCTATAATACTTTGTTCTTGCACTATTATTGCTTTCTCTACTTCTGTAGATTTCTCTATTTACTCTTGGCAGCAACAACACTCTATTCAACACTCTCTCTTGGTAGCAACACCACACTAGATATTTTTCTCTATAACTATACAGTCAACTCATTGAGATATTTCTATTTCCACCTCTATCTCTATCTCACCAGCCACACCTACCAACGTCAAATCTCATCACATCTACTACTGGATACATTTGACTCTATAAACATTAGATTTTTCTTCTACTGTAGACTTGAATATTTTATTCAAGTCGGTTGTCTTGGAGATCTACACCTCTGGAGATTTTATTCTTTGTCCTGAATTTGATCTCATATTTGTCGCCTGTATTAAATGCATCCAAGCTTTCTTCTGATCATTCTATGTACTTAGATTACTAAGTTTAGTAATCTATCTTTTCCCAAAATGATCTGGAATCCTTCCTTGATCCATACAACTTGCTTGCAACTCGATTGCCATTAATGTGTTTTCCATCCTTTTTCAACCTAACCAAACAAGATCAACAACTACCATACTAAACTCCATCGTCACCAACTTCTGCACATCAAATATTCTCATTGACAACCAAGGAGCCATATGTCTCCATTTCCTTCATCATATTACTCGATCAAGGTCAATCAGCTACAATGTAAAACCCTTGTGCCTATAGACATACATAGGTGTTGTCAACAATCTTCACAATCAACGTCCAATTCACCTGGTCAACCTTGGTCAATCACCACATGGGCAATTGTGCATATTGGGTTGCCATTGTATCGAATAAAACACTTCTACTAGTCATGATGACCTTAAACTTTGTCGTTTCGGGATAGCGAGATGTGCACCATCTATCCTTTTAACATTCCCTGCATCATTGTTCACACACCTATTTTGCCTATGCATACTGGTAGGATGCATCATCTTTCTGCCTCTACTCACACCGTGAGGTCCTCTTTCCCTCCTTCTATAGGCATCAGGATAGCAAGATCCTTCTCTCGCTTCACTGACTTATCCCACACAACCATCGTCTCGTCTTACTTAGCACTACAGGATAGCGGGATACATATCTTGCTCCTTCTTGTGTTTCCCCGCATGATCATCACTTGCATTTACCCCGCACGGACACCATGCACACACTTTGCATGGTGCAGGATACCAGGGGACACATTTCCCTTTGACTTTTCTTGTCCCACATGGTCAGCCAAGGCTCAACAAATATGTTGCAGGATAGCGGGGGGTCTTCAACCCCTATGAAACTTTTATCACGCACAACTAGTGCATCATTCTTTTCAAAGTTGAGAGGAGTTGTGGATGTCCTTTTCTTTGTTCAAGTGTTATCCTACATGGTCTCTTCCCTGCATTGAAACATATCGTGGGACCCATAGATACATGTGAACCAAACAATTGCTACCATGTGGAAACCACGGCTTATAAACCACAACTCAGGACTTAGTGATTGCTACAATGAGTCTGGTCGAAACCCCTATAGCATAACACATGTTATGCGCAATTGCACAACATAACCTGCATGTTATGCGCGACTGCTACCTACTTCTTTGCAACCTCTTGACATCCCTTGACATCATGACTGCTACCTTCTATTATGCAACCATTTGACATCCCTTGACATCAATGATAATAATGCCAACAATCTTCCCCTTTGGCATTGATGTCAACACACTTGCAGACCACTCTCTGACCATTTCTCCCCCTTTCACAATAATGGAAAAGGGTAAAACAACCAACTATCAACTGTGCATGGTCTCCCCCTTTTATTGATAATAGAAATGAATGGAACTTCCAATTTCGATCATGATGCACCTGCAATACATTAGAGATTTCCTTTACGACTTCTTGAATTATGTCCTTTCTGCATGTTGGACTTCCTTTGCATCCTATGAGCTAGATGAACCATTATTACATTATAAAAAACAGTGCCAATGAGCTTACTATTCAAGGTTGAAAGTCTAGAATAGTATGCTTCCCCTAAACCACAGACTATACCAAAAACACTTAAATGTTGCAGGCGGGTGAAAGAGCACCCAATTTTTTTCTCAGATATTCAAAGTTGTCCTTAGCGAAGGGTTTAGTAAAGATATCTTCTATTTTCTCACCAGTGCATACATATTCAACTTTTACTTCCTTCTCTCCAACTTTTTCCCTAAGAAAATGATATTTGATTTCAATGTGTTTTTTCCTAGAATGCATGATAGGGTTCTTTGATATATTGATTGCACTTGAGTAGTCACACATTATAATAATTAGATTTGAAAACACTACATGAATGTCCTTGAGAGTCTGCTTCATCCATAGGACTTGAGAACAACATGTAGTAGCTGCAATGTACTTGGCTTCAACAATTGACAATGAAGTGGACTCTTGTTTCTTGCTATGCCATGACACCAACCTGTCTCCTAGGGGAAGTGGACTCTTGTTTCTTTCTATGCCATGACACCAACCTGTCTCCTAGGAAGAAATCTCTAGCACTGGTGCTCTTCTTGTCATCTACACATCCTTCCCAATCAGCATCAGTATAGGCTTGTAGAGTGAAATCGCCTTTCCTTGGGTACCATAAGCCATAATTAAGTATGCCCTGTAGATACTTGAATATTCTTCTCACTGCATTAACATGAGATTGCTTAGGGGTAGCTTGAAACCTTGCCACCATACACACTTCTTGAACTATATCAAGCCTTGAGGCTATTAGATACAATAGGCTTCCAATCATGGATCTATACAAGGTCTGATCTACACTTGGTGACACATCATCTTTTCTTAACATATATCCTATCACCATGGGGGTACTAACCAGTTTGTTGTCCTCCATCTAAAACTTCTTCGTCATATCCTTAGCATACTTGGTTTGATAAATGAAGATTCCCTTATCCTATTGTGATATTTTCAAACCAAGAAAGTATGATAACTCTCCAAGCATGGACATTTCAAACTCTGACTGCATCTGATCGGCAAACCCTTTGCATAGAATATATTTATTACCTCCAAAGATGATGTCATCTACTTATACCACAACTATGATCATGTGGTCTCCATCCACCTTAATGTATAAGTTACTGTTAGCATTTCCCTTTTTGAATCCTTGCTGATGTAACTATTTATCAAACCTGGAATACTATGCTCTAGGTGCCTACTTTAGACCAGATAATGCTTTCTTCAATTTGCAAATAAATTTCTCATCTGCATGCAGCTGAAACCCTTTAGGTTGCTCAATGTATACTTCTTCTTCAAGATTGCCATTTAAGAATTCACATTTGACATCCATCTTATATACTTTGTATCCTTTATAGGCTGAGAATGCTAAGAACATTTTGCTTCCTTCAAGCCTTTCTACTGGTGCAAATGTCTCCTCAAAGCATATCCCCTCAACTTGAGCATATACCTTGCACACAAGTCTTGTTTTATTCCTTACTAATTCTCCTTCTTCATTCATCTTTTTCTTGTACACCCATTTAGTTCCTATGACATTCTTGTCAGCAGTTCTAGGCACCAATTCCCATGTTTTGTTCTTTTTTAATTTGTTGTAGCTCTTCTTCCATAGCCTTTATCCACTTCTCACTCTTGTTGGCCTCATAATATGTCTTGGGCTCCAACTCGGTAATAAGGCAGAAGTTTACTTGCTCATTATTCCTTGCTTTCCTTCTAGTTTGTACACCATCATTATTGTTGCCAATAATTTGATCCTCAGGGTGATTCTTTTGCACATATTTGTTTGGGGCCTTTCTTGGTGCTTCTTCTTCATGCTCACTTTTAGATTTCTCTTCATCTTCAACATATGGTACTTAAGTCTGAGTTACTGATTTTTTCTTTCTTTTGTGCATATCCTCATCAATTTTCATAACATGTACACTCTCAACTACCCTTTTTATTCTTTTATTGAAACATTTATAGGCCTTGTTGTGAGTAGAGTATCCTAAAAAGATACCTTCATCACATCTTGATTCAAAGCTACCCAATCCATCTTCATCTCTTTTGATGAAGCATTTGCTTCCAAACACCTTGAAATACTTAACTGAAGGTCTCCTATCATGACATAGTTCATAGGGTGTCTGTTGGCATTGCATGAAGATTGCATTGATGAAGTATAGTGTTGTCATTGAGGTCAATAGCAACTGGTAATGAAGTTGAATTGCAACCGGTAGTAAAGTAGTGTAGGCAACCGATATTGGTATTATTATTGAAGTAGAGTGATCAACCGGTAACCCTAACCAGTTGATATGTAGAACCCTAACCGATGGCGCTTGGAGAATTGGTTGTGATGATCTATGACCAAATGGTGATCGGAGATGAAGATGTCATGTAAGCATGATGCACGTGATAAGTTTCAAAGTGGATTTGGTGCATGGAGATAACTGTTTATCTTGGGAATGAGCAAAAGCATAGCATGTAGTGAAAAGCATGTGATGAGCTACAGGATCCAATGTGCGGTGATCTAGGAGAGGTTGAAGTTGTCTAGAACAATGTGTAGTTGATTGCTACGTAATCCAACGGTTATGATTGAACCGATATGTTTGTAATCTCTATGAAATTTATAGGTTTTGTTATGTGTTATCGACCTATTATACTTGTATTTAAGGTCGATGAGTTATTTGTAATTGTGTTGGCAATTTGGTTAATTGTGGTAGTGTGATTATTGTCGAACCAGAAGGAGTGTCTGCAGAATGTTGTGAAGGCAGATAGGAGCAGAAAAGGATCTAATTAAGCAAGGTAGTGTTATTTCCATATTAGCAAAGAACTTGTTGTTCTCTAACCATTACAACAGTTAAATCCCTTAATCAGGTAAGCTTTACGAAGCTTGGTGTTATTTAAATCCTCTAACTAGGTGATCCATTATCTTGGACTTGAAATCCTCCACTGAGGTTACCTTTAATAGGGTATTACCTTTAACAGGGTATTGTAGTCAATCCCTTAATCGGGTGGTCCTTAACCAGAACTGTTCTTAACAGGACATTATTGTATAAGATTCTAACAAGGCTTGGTTCCTAATAGGGCGAACTTCAGAAGAGTTCAAAATACTTGTGGGTATTCATCCCCACTATGGTTTTTCTCATTTGGGTTTTCATGTGAAAAATCATTGTGTCAAGTGGTGAATGATTTTGTGGATGTATTTTGATATGGCTGATATGATTAACTGGTAAATCCACTTAGATATGTTTAGATGACTGGAAGTGATCTAAATTGAGTTATTACTGATGTTAGTAAAGTGGTTTAATGTTTTGGTTAAATGGTATTTAAGTTTTAGATCTATTACATTGTATCATTGATGTTTTGGTCAACCGGTAAAGTTTGACAGTGTAGTTGCAGTTTTTGATACAGTGACTAAACCAGATAGTTTTGCAAGTTGTTTCTAAGTTGGAATTAAGTTTGGTGAAATTTTAGTATATTTTCTATCTACTGATTCACCCCCCCCCCCTCAGTAGTTGACCAGATCCATATAGTTTTATCATATTATCAATTGGTATCAGAGCATTTCAGGTCCTCTTCTGTTTGAGCCTAATAGCTTGAGGAAAAGATCTAGGAAAACATGATGAAGAAAGAAGGTCTGAAATTCAATACGAAAAACAATAGAATCTGGAGTGATAGGATGAAGATCTATATCAAGAGCTTAGGAAGTCAATATTGGGAACATGTTGTTACTAAATATAACTTGCCTAGTGGGATTCTGTCAGATGATCAAAAGAAGGAGCAACAGGAGAGAAATCAAGCATTGGAGGCCATTATCAGTTCCCTGTCTAATTCTGAGTATGTTGATGTCCATGGATTAGAGACTGCTTATGAAGTATGGAAGAAATTGGAAGATATCTATAGCCGTGATGAGCATATTAAGATTCCCAAAGAAGAGAGCCTAAGAGGTAAATTTGATGATATGCGGATGGCTGAAGGAGAAAACATTCAACAGTATGGTCAGAGGATCAAGGAGATTTTCAGAGAGATCAAAAGTGCTAGACGTACAGTGGAGGATACCACAGTGGTTAGCAAGGTGTTGAGAACCCTTGTACCGGTCTATTCTATCCTAGTTGAAACCATTTAGGAACTCAAGTCTATTGATAAAACAAAGGTAACTCTTGATTCTATCATTGGTAAATTAACTGCATTTGAATTAAATAATTTTTATGGAAGTGTTCAAAGATCGGAATCTGCATTTAAAGCCTCAGTTTCAAACCCACCTGTAAGGAAAAGCAAAGAAGTGAGCTACAATCATGAGTCCAGATCCAATAGAGAGGTAGATGATTAAGATAGTCTGATTGAGCTTGAAGCATTGTTGGCCAAGCGGTTACCCAAAGGTACTGGTAAGTACAAAGGTAAACTACCTTTGAAATGTTTTGCATGTAACCAGATTGGACATATTGTTGCTAACTGTCCAAATGGAGATAATGAGAAAAAATGAGGGAAGTATAAGAAGTATAAAAGCAAAGGTAAAAGAGATTGTCTCATTGCAGTAGATGGAGGAATTATAGATGAAGAATCTGAAGAAGATGCAAATGAGGACATTGTCTTTGTTTCTATTAAAGAAGAGACATCAAATTAGAAGGCATTGGTCACTCGCACGGATAGTTTTGATGACTGGATTTTAGACAGTGGTTGTTCAACCCACATGACCGGTGACCGGAGTAAGTTTTTTACTTTGAGAGGGTTTAATGGAGGTGTTGTGAGATTTGGGAATGACTCATCCTGCATCATGAAAGGAAATGGATCCATCTCTCTTAATGATAAAAGTGGTGCAGATGATGTCTACTGGGTTGAATGACTAAAACACAATCTTTTGAGTGTTGCTCAATTCAATGACAAAGGTTACCCACTGGAATTCAAGAATGAAGTCTGGAAGATTTATGGAAGAAAAGGTGAACTGATTGCAACCAGAAAACAGACTAGAGGTAACTTGTTTCATTGAAGCTCTAACGTCAACAATTGTTTAATTGAAAAAGTAGAAGATAGTTGGCTTTGGCATCGAAGATTATGTCATGTAAATTTTGATAACATTGTAAAAGTCAGTAAGTCCAAATCAGTAGGAGGTTTGCCACACTTAGGCAAACCGATGAATGCTTTGTGCAAGGAATGTCAGTTAGGGAAAATGACATCCTCAACCTTCAAGAGCAAATCTTTCTCAGCAGAACATTTGCTAGATTTGGTTCATACCGACCTTTTGTTGGTATTACAGTAAGAAAGATTGTTGATATTCAATAAGAATATTGAGAAGGTTGTTGAAGATTATTGATATAACTAAAGAAGGATGACAATTATCTTTATAACATTATTTTGTCATTGATGTCAATAAATAGATTATTTGATTCAGTATGATGTTGCCATATCTTAAGAAGATTGATTAGAAGAGAATTAAGATGTCGGTAAAAGACACAGAAAGAATGTGATGAATAAAGGGAGGAATAAGTTATTCAATGGGCAACTATTACCGAGTTAGACAATGATGAGATCATGATGTTTAGATTGTTTTGATGTCCTACATGTGTTGTTGATTGTAAGGTTAATAGTATACTATGCAACCAAGCAATGAACCTAGTCGGTAAATCCTAAGTAACCTAGTCGGTAAACCCTAAGGTTATCGATATCGGTTAATGAAGGCGAAATGTCTACCAAGTAAAGTTTAGTATTTATCGAGTTGCAATTGAGTTATCACAGTGTGCATGGGATGGATAAAAGAATTATTTAATGAAGGACAATGATTAGCTGGAGATATATAAATGATTGGTATGCCATGTAGGAAGTTTGTTAAGGATCTATGGCAAAGGAAAATCGGCAGGAAGATCTACAGCGTAGATTGAACCGCAATAACCTTATGCAAGTTCCAAGATAGGAATGCAAGTCCCGAGGTAAGGTAAAACATTTTTCAAATCGAAAGGATACATTGAACCTAGTCAATTTTGAAGATCTGATGGCTAAGATTGATCATGGGAAATGTGATCAGAGAGATTTAGCGGTTAGCAATTGTTTATAAATAAGGAATTGTTAATAAACAAGGTATGCGGGCAAGTGTATGCACAGGGTTGCTACATAGTGATTACTGAACACAAAAGCTTGAAGACCTGTTTGAATAACAAAGTAGAGAGCCCAGTAGAGGGACAAGATAAGTCCTATGACTAGATTATTTTGAGCAAATAAGAATCTGCTTTAGCATTTTAGATGTGAAGTTGCAGATAGATTTTATTACTGTTATTTTGTAAGTGACAGAAAATCTCTTAACCGAGTGGACTTAACAGTCTTATATGTAAACCCTCTAGCAAGGTAAAATTCTAAGTGAGTGTTTGAAATCCTTTAACAAGGTCACTTCTAACAAAGTGAAGATCCTAACAGATCTAAGGGAAATCCCTTAACCAGGTCACATCTAGCAATGTGTTTGTAATCTTTAACAGGATTTGTTTTTAACCGAGCATACTCTAGAAGAGTATATTTCTTAGTGGGTCCAAAATCCCACAGTGGTTTTTCCCTATTTGGTGTTCCACGTTAAATCTGGTGTTATGAGTGTTATTATGATTGTGTGTTCATAAGTTTGCATGTTTAACAGTTTTTGGTTAAGTTGTTGAAGTATAAGTTACCGAGGTTGAATCTGTTGATTTTATGGAAGTTTAAGTTTGTATGATTCACCCCCCCCCCCCTCTCATCTTGTTAGTTATTGGCATCTGTACTTTACATTAAGTATCAGAAGTAACAATTGGTATCAGAGTTAAGGACTCCAGAAGAAAAAGTTTAAAGGTACTTGAGGCAAAGATCCGAAGATGTATAAAAGGGATGCACCGAAGCTGAACAAGTCAAGTTTCTCCACATGGCAGAAAAGGATGAAGCTACATTTATCAAGAATTGGAGAATATGCAACATATTATCTAGAGAATGATTACATTGCACTGAGCACCAACCCTATGACCTTGGAAGAGATTAAAGCAAAGCAAGAACATATTCAAGCTATGATTGAAATAACATTAGCATTGACTGACTCAGAGTTTAATGATCTAGAAGGCTGCAATGATGCAAAAGCAATGTGGACTAAGCTCACATCTGTATATGGAGGTGATGAATATGTTCAAAGAGAAAAAGTAGATAGTCTAAGAGGACAACTTGAATCCATGAGGATGAATGAAGGTGAGAACATAACACAATACAGTACAAGACTAAAGGAGATTGTCAATCAAATTTAAGGAGCAAGTGGAACTATTGAAGAAAAGGATATAACAAGTAAGTTGTTGAGAACCCTTCTACCAGCTTTTACTATTCAAGTCTCTCCAATCAATGAATTGAGATATGTACCTAACATGCCAGTTTCTTTGGATGTTACTATTGGTAAGCTACATGCATTTGAGTTAAGTAATTTTGATAACAGTGGGTCTTCGGTAAATAAAGTAGAATCTGCATTCAGTTCTTTTCATATTGGTGAATCTGACGATTACAATGATAGAATGAGTAAGTAATCTGAAGGGGATCATAGTGGAGCAAGTGAAAGATTTTACAAGAACATGGAAAAAGTTCACAAACTGTATGAGGAAATCAAGAAGCAAGAAGAATTTGAAGCATTATTAGCTAGAAGGTTAATGAGAGGAAAAGGTGAGTATAAAGGAAAGCTACCTTTAAAATGTTTCAATTGTGATAAAATAGGACATATGGCTTTTAACTGCCCTGACAAAGAATCTAGTGAAAAGACAGAATACCGAGATAATAGGCAGAAAGATAACCAATACAGAGGACACCGAGACTTCAAAAGGAGAGATAGAAAGACATGTCTAGTAGCAGATGAGGAATCCAATGATGACGAATCTGATGAAACTGATATTGAGGAAGTTGTTTATGTGGCTATTAAAGATGGATCTAATGACGAAAGGTATGAATAAAAATCCCTAATATCTCACATAAATAATAATGATTCTTGGATCATAGACAGTGGATGCTCACATCATATGATAGGTGATAAACACAAGTTTGTTAAATTAGAAGACTATGATGGAGGCTATGTAAGATTTGGTAATGATGCACCATGTCCGGTAAAAGGTAAAGGATCTATAACACTTCTTGAGAATGCTAAATGTGATGATGTATACTGGGTTGAAGGTTTAAAATACAATTTGGTGAGTGTAGCACAGCTAAACAATACAGGATACCGAATAGAATTTCAGAAAGGAATTGTCAAATTTCATGACAAACATGGAAAGTTAGCTACTACCGGGACACAAACAAAAGGTAATACATTTCATCTTGACTCAACTCAGAACAAGTGTCTTTATGCAAAGATAGATGATACCTGGTTATGGCATAAAAGGTTTTGTCATGTAAATTTTGATAATCTGATCAAAATAAGAAAGAATTACAGAGTAAGAGGTCTACCAAGTCTTGAAAAACCTGAGAATGCTATGTGCTAAGGATGCCAGATGGGTAAGATGAAAAGATCGAGCTTTACAAGTAAATCCTACACTTCTAAAGGAATTTTAGATCTAGTACACAATGATCTTTGTGGTCCTATGAAAGTTCAAAGTTATTATGGTGATAAATATTTCATATTATTTGTGGATGATTTCTCAAGGATGATGTCAGTTATATTTTTAAAAGAAAAATTACAAGCTTTTCAAATGTTCAAATGGTACAAGGCAAGAGTTGAAAATGAAACAGGAAGACAACTGAAATGTCTTAGATCTGATAGAGGAGGAGAATTCACTTCTGATGAATTTAACTTATATTGCAATAATCATAGTATAAAGAGGCAAGTATTTGCACCGAGAACACCTCAGCAAAATGGGATAGCCGAGAGAAGGAATAGATCAATTGTGGATTGTGCAAGAACCCTGATGATAGAAAAGAGGGTACCTCAAACATTTTGGAGAGAAGCAATCAGCACTGCAGTTTACACCCTGAACTAAGTTCAACTGAAGAAAGGAACTATGAAGACACCATATGAGATCTGGTATGACAAGAAACCTAATGTAAGTTACTTTAAAATCTTTGGAAGTAAATGCTATGTTCACAAAGATGACAGAAATGGAAATTTTGATTAGAAAAGAGAAGAAGGAACATTTCTTGGTTATTCTTCTAGAAGTAAAGCATTTAAATGTCTGATCAAATCATCTAACAAAATAGCAGAAAGTGCAAATGTGAAAATTGATGAATTTGCATAAAGAAATGATGAAGGAAATTCCAAAGAACCAGAAGATTATGAAGAATTTGTTTATGTTCAACCCAGAAGTCCTACCGAGAAAATTGTTGAAGAAAATGAAGATAATGTCTAGTTACTGAGTGATGAAGAAGATCATACAGAAGCTACCAAGCCTATATTATCCAAATATGTCAGAAGACATCATGCATCAAGTCAGATTATAGGAGATAAAGATGATTCAGTGATGACAAGAAACAAACTGAGACAGAACTCATGTCTGATTTCTGAATTTGAACCGAGAATAGTGAAAGAGGAATTTAACTGTGAAGATTGGGTAAATGCTATGATAGAAGAAATTGATCAAATCAAACAGAATGACACATGGACACTAATCCCAAGACCAAAGGACAAAAATGTAATCGGTACTAAGTGGATTTTTCAGAAACAAGCTAAATGAAAAAGGTGAGGTCATTCGCAACAAAGCAAGACTAGTTTGCAAAGGTTATGCTCAAGAAGAAGGAATAGATTATGGTCAGACTTTTGCACCTGTGGCTAGACTTGAGGGAGTAAGAACATTGTTGGCATATGTTGCTTTCAAAAATTTCAAGGTATATCAAATGGATGTCAAATCTGCATTTTTGAATGGTATACTAGAAGAAGAAGTTTTCATTGAACAACCTGAAGGATTTATTGAAGACTAGAGTAAAGATCAGGTATGCAAACTGAACAAAGCCTTATATGGTCTGAAACAAGCACCTAGAGCATGGTATGAAAGATTGCACTCTTATCTGATCAAGATTGGTTTTATAAGGACAAGTGAAAATAGTAATATGTACATGAAGAATGATGAAAACGGAATACTAATCTCAACCATATTTGTTGATGATATTATATTTTATGAAAATGACTCTCTATGCAAGAACTTTGGAAATGAAATGAGAAAAGAATTTGAGATGTCATTAATTGGTGAGATATAGTATTTAATAGATTTACAAATACTGCAAATGAAAGATGAGATTTTCATTACTCAATCCAAATACATAAAGGAAATCTTGAAGAAATTTGGAATGGGGGATTCAAAACCAGTAAGTACTCCTATGACTACCAACTGTAAATTATCAAAGAATGATGAATTTGCATCTGTTGATGAGACACTTTACCGATCTATGATTGGAAAATTGTAATATGTTGTGCATAGTAGACCGGATATAGCACATGTAGTAGGTATTGTAGCAAGATTCTCTACAAATCCCAAGGAAACTCATATGACAGCAATCAAGAGAATTTTTAGATACCTAAGAGCCACTGAAGATTATGGCTTAGTATATGAAAAGAGAAATAATTTTGATTTAAAATTTTATACTGATGATGATTGGGCAGGCAACATAGATGACAAGAAAAGCACAAGTGTGATAGTTCTGATACTTAATGTTAAGTACAGATGCCAAGCTAATAAGATGAGAGGGGGGGTGAATCATACAAACTTAATCTTCCAGAAAAACAATAGATTCAACCTTGGTAAAATATACTTCAGTAATATAACCAAAACTGCTAAACATGCAAACTCAAAAGTATATAAACATCATAAAACTCATAACACTGGATTTAACGTGGAAACCCAAATAGGGAAAAACCACTGTGGGATTTCAGACCCACTAAGAAATAAACTCTTCTAGACTATGCTCGGTTAAAAGAAAATCCTATTAAAGACTACAAACACATTGCTAAATGTGACCCAGTTAAGGGATTTCCCTCAGATCTGTTAGGATCTTCACCTTGTTAGAAGTGACCTTGTCAAAGGATTTCAAACACTCAATCAGAATGTCACCTTGCTAGAGGGTTTTAGAAATAAGACTGTTAAGTCCACTCAGTTAAGAGATTTTCTGTCACTTTACAAAATAACAGTAATAAAAATCTATCTGCAACTTCACATCTAAAATGCTAAAGTAGATTCTTATTTGCTCAATACAATCTAGTCATAGGACTTATCTTGTCCATCTTCTGGGCTCTATACTCTATTATTCAAATATGTCTTCAAGCTTCTATGCTCGGTAATCACTATATAGCATCCCTGTGCATACACTTGCCCGCATACATTGTTTATCAACAGTTCATTATTTATAAGCAATTTGCCAACCGCTTAATCTCCTTGATCACATTTCCCATGATCAATCATAGCCATCAGATCTTCAAACTTGACTAGGTTCAATGTATCCTTCAATCTGAAAATGTTTTACCCCACCTTGGAACTTGCATACATTTCTTGGAACTTGTGCTAGGGTATTGCTGTTCAATCTGAGCTGTAGATCTTCCTGCTGATTTTCCTTTGCCATAGATTCTTTAACAAACTTCATTCACGACATACCAATCATTTAATCATAACCAACTCATCGGCTTCCTTCATTAAATAATGCTTCTATTCATTCAATGCATTTTGTTATTACTCGGTTGCAACTGGGTAAATACTAAACTTCACTCGGTAGACATTTTGCCTTCATTAACTGATAGCAATAACCTTAGGGTTTATCGATTAGGTTCCTTAGGGTTTACTGACTAGGTTCTTTGCTCGGTAACATAGTATAGTATCAACCTTACAATCAACAACATATGTAGGATATCAAAACAATCAAAACATCATGATCTCATCATTGTCTAACTCGGTAATAGTTGCCCATTGAATAACTTATTCTTCCCCTTATTCATCACATTCTTTTTGTGTCTTTTACCGACATCTTTATGCTCATCAAATCATACTTCTTAAGATATGGCAACATCATACTGAATTGGTAAATCAATTTCTTGACATCAATGACAAAATAATAATATTAAGACAGTAAACATCCTTAATTAGTTATATCCATAATCATCAACAACCTTCTCAATATCCTTATTGAAATGCCAACAATCTCCCTTTGTATGTTATAATGCCAACAATCTCCCCCTTTGGCATTGATAGCAAAACCAATTGATTTGACCTAATTGATTCGGATTGTTGTTCTGAAATGCTGAAATGCTCTCTCCCTATCATCAGTCTTCTCCCCTTTTCTTCAGTCTTCTCCCTCTTTGACAACAATTCCAAAAAGTAAAGAACTAAAACATAATTTCTTCCTGTATGAAGTGATTTCTTGTTGTTATGTGTCAACTTAGTCTCAGTCAGAGCAATTTGTCTTCAATTCCTGTTTCCTGTTATTGTTTCCTGCACACCTTTAGAAAACATCCTAAAGTGTGTAAATCAGCATAAACTCCTAAAAGATATTCTGTAGAGTCATCGAATTGATGCTTTCACCGAAATCGGTTAGTGAATGGAAGATAGGGGTAGGACCTCTAACTTGCTTCTGAGATACTCAAAAGTGTCCCTTGGCAGTGGCTTGGTGAAGATACCTGCCATTTGTTCCTTTGTGCTAACATACTCCAACACCACTTTCTTCTCTTGAGCTTCTTCTCTAAGATAATGATATCTGATAGAGATGTGCTTTGTCTTAGAGTGCATAACATGATTCTTTGAAATGTTAATGGCACTAGTATTGTCACATAATATAGTTACTGGCTCGATAACTTGCTCATTTATACCTTCCAACAGTTGTTTGATCCATGCTATATTGGTACAATTCAATGTTGCAGCAATGTATTCAGCTTCTGTTGTTGACTGTGAAACACATCCTTGTTTCTTGCTAAGCCAACTCACTAGTCTTTCTCCTAAAAAGAAAGCTCCTCCACTTGTGCTTTTCCTGTCATCAATGTTGTCTGCCCAATCAGCATCAGTATAAACTTTTAAATCAAAAACATTTTCTTTCTGATATGCTAAGCCATAATCTTCAGTGCCTTTCAAGTATCTGAAAATTCTCTTGATTGTTGTCATATGTGTTTCCTTGCGATCTGCAAAGAATCTTGCAACTATACCTACTACATGTGTTATAGCTAGCCTGCTATGAACAACATATTATAGCTTTCCAATCATGGATCGGTAAAGTGTCTCATCAACTAATGCAGATTCATCATTCTTTGATAATTTACAGTCATTAGTCATAGGAGTACTTACTGGTTTTGAATCCTCCATTCCAAATTTCTTCAAGATTTCCTTTATGTATTTGGATTGAGTAATGAAAATCTCATCTTTCATTTGTAGTATTTGTAAACCTATAAAATACTTTATCTCACCAATTAATGACATCTCAAATTCTTTGCTCATTTCATTTCCAAAGTTCTTGCATAGAGAGTCATTTCCACAAAATATAATATCATCAACAAATATGGTTGAGATCAGTATTCTGTTTTCATCATTCTTCATGTACATATTGTTGTTTTCACTTGTTCTTATAAAACCAATCTTGATCAGATAAGAGTGCAATCTTTCATACCATGCTCTAGGTGCTTGTTTCAAACCATATAAAGCTTTTTTCAATTTACATACCTGATCATTATTCTTGTCTTCAACAAATCCTTTAGGTTGTTCAATAAAAACTTGTTCCTCTAATATATCATTCAGAAATGTAGCTTTTACATCCATTTGATATACCTTGAAATTCTTGTAAGCACCATATGCCAACAATGTTCTTACTCCTTCAAGTCTTGCCATAGGTGCAAAAGTCTCACCATAATCAATTCCCTCTTCTTGGGCATAACCTTTGCAAACTAGTCTTGCTTTATTTCTAATGACCTCACCTTTTTCATTCAGCTTGTTTCTGAAAATCCACTTTGTACCAATTACATTTTTGTCCTTCGATCTTGGGACCAATGTCCATGTGTAATTCTTCTTGATTTGATCAATCTCTTCTATCATAGCATTTATCCAATCTTCTCTGTTAAATGCCTCTTTCACTATCCTCGTTTCAAATTCAGATATCAGACATGTGTCTTGTCTCAGTTTGTTCCTTGTCATCACTGGATCATTCTTATCTCCTATAATCTGACTTGATACATGATGTTTTCTGACATACTTGGCTAATACAATCTTGGTAGGCTCTGTATGATCTTCTTCATCACTCGGTAACTGAATATTCTCTTCATTTCCTTTAACAGTTTTCTCGATAAGACTTGTCGATTGAACATAGACAAATTCATCATAATCTTCTGGTTCCTTGGAATTTCCTTCATCATTTCTTTCTGCAAATTCATCAATTTTCACTTTTGCACTTTCTTCTATTTTGTTAGATGATTTGATCAAACATTTAAATGCTTTGCTTCTAGAAGAATAACCTAGAAATGTTCCTTCTTCACTTTTCTGATCAAACTTTCCATTTCTATCATCTTTTTGAACATAGCATCTACTTCCAAAGATTTTAAAATAACTTACATTAGGTTTCTTGTCATACCAGATCTCATATGGTGTCTTCAAACTTCCTTTCTTCAGTTGTACTCAGTTCAGGGTGTAAGTTGATGTGCTTATTGCTTCTCTCCAAAATGTTTGTGACACTTTCTTTTCAATCATCAAGGTTCTGGCACAATCTACAATAGTTCTATTTCTTCTCTCAACAATTCCATTTTGTTGTGGAGTTCTTGGTGCAAAGACTTGTCTTTTTATACCATGATCATTACAGAATAAGTTGAACTCATCAAATGTGAACTCTCCTCCTCTGTTTGATCTAAGACATTACAATTGTCTTCCTGTTTCATTTTCAACTCTTGCCTTGTACCATTTAAACATTTGAAAACCTTTTGATTTTTCTTTTAAAAACATAACTGACATCATCCTTGAGTAATCATCCACAAATAATATGAAATATTTATCACCATATTAAATTTGAACTTTCATAGGACCACAAAGATCAGTGTGCACAAGATCTAAAATTCCCTTAGAAGTGTAGGACTTACTTGTAAAGCTTGATCTTGTCATTTTACCCATCTGGCATCCTCGGCACATAGCATTCTCAGGTTTTTCCAAACTCGGTAGACCTCTTACTCGATGCTTCTTGCTTATTTTGATCAGATTATCAAAATTTAAATGACAAAACCTTTTATGCCATAACCAGGTATCATCTATCTTTGCATACAAACACTTGTTCTGAGTTGACTCAAGGTGAAATATGTTACCTTTTTTTTGTGTCCTGATAGCAGCTAACTTTCCATGATTGTCATGAACTTTAACAATTCCTTTCAGAAATTATATTCGGTAACCTATGTTGTTTAGTTGTGCTACACTCAACAAATTGTATTTCAAACCTTCAACCCAATAAACATCATTGTATTTTGCATTGTCAAGAAGTGTTATAGATCCTTTACCTTTTACCGGACATGGTGCATCATTACCAAATCTTACATAGCCTCCATCATAATCTTCTAATGTAACAAATTTGTGTTTATCACCTGTCATGTGATGTGAGAATCCACTATCTATGATCCAAGAATCATTAGTATTTATGTGAGATATTAGGGCTTTTTCTTCATACCTTTCTTCATCCATCTTTGATAGCCACATAAACTACTTCCTCTGTATTAGTTTCATCTGATTTATCATCATTGGAATCCTCATTAGCTATTAGGCATGACTTTCTATCTCTTCTCCTAAAATCTGAGTGTCCTCTATAATGATTATCTTTCTGTCTGTCATCTCGGTAATCTCTCTTTTTAGTAGATTCTTTATCAGGACAGTTAGAAGCCATATGTCCTATCTTATCACAATTGAAACATTTCAAAGGTAGTTTTCCTTTATACTTACCTTTGCCTCTTGGTAACCTTCTGGCTAATAGTTCTTCAAACTCTTCTTGCTTTCTGATTTCCTCATACAGTTTGTGCACTTTTTCCATGTTCTTGCAAAATCTTTCACTTGCTCCATTGTGATCCCCTTCAGTGTACTTACTCATTCTATCATTGTAATCATCAAATTCACCAATATGAAAAGAACTAAATGTAGATTCAACTTTATTTACCGAGGACCCACTATTATCAAAATTACTTAACTCAAATGCATGTAGCTTACCAATAGTAGCATCCAAAGAAACTGGCATATTGGGTACAGACCTCAATTCATTGATTGCAGAGACTCGGATTGCATAAGCCGGTAGAAGAGTTCTTAACAACTTACTTGTTATATCCTTTTCTTCAATAGTTCCACCTACTCCTTTGATTTGATTGACAATCTCCTTTAGTCTTGTATTGTACTGGGTTATGTTCTCACCTCCATTCATCCTCATAGATTCAAGTTGTCCTCTTAGACTATCCACTTTTTCTCTTTGAACATGTTCATCACCGCCATACACAGATATGAGTTTGTCCCACATTGCCTTTGCATCATTGCAACCTTCTAGATCATTAAACTCTGAGTCGGTCAATGCAGATGGTATTTCAATCATTGCTTGGATATGTTCTTGCTTTGCCTTTATCTCTTCCATTGTCAATGGATAGGTCCTCGGTGTAATGAAATCATTCTCCAGATAATATACAGCATATTCGAGAACTCCTGATAGGTACAGCTTCATCCTTTTCTGCCATGTAGAGAAACTTGACTTGTTCAGCTTCGGTGCGTCCCTCTTATACATCTTTAGATCTTTTCCTCAAGTGCCTTTAAACTTTTTCTTCCGGAGTCCAAAGCTCTGATACCAATTGATAGTTCTAATACTTAATGTTAAGTATAGATGCCAAGCTAATAAGATGAGATGGGGGGTGAATCATACAAACTTAATCTTCCAGAAAAACAACAGATTCAACCTCAGTAACATATACTTCAGTAATATAACCAAAACTGCTAAACATGCAAACTTAAAAGCATATAGACATCATAAAACTCATAACATCGGATTTAACATGGAAACCCAAATAGGGAAAAACCACTATGGGATTTCAGACCCACTAAGAAATATACTCTTCTAGAGTATGCTCGGTTAAAAGCAAATCATGTTAAAGATTACAAACACATTGCTAAATGTGACCCGGTTAAGGAATTTCCCTCAAATCTGTTAGGATCTTCACCTTGTTAGAAGTGACCTTGTCAAAGGATTTCAAACACTCAATCAGAATGTTGCCTTGCTAGAGGGTTTTACAAATAAGACTGTTAAGTCCACTCAGTTAAGAGATTTTGTGTCACTTTACAAAATAACAGTAATAAAAATCTATCTGCAACTTCACATCTAAAATGCTAAAGCAAATTCTTATTTGCTCAATACAATCTAGTCATAGGACTTATCTTGTCCATCTGTTGTGCTCTATACTCTGTTATTCAAACATGTCTTCAAGCTTTTGTGCTCGGTAATCACTATGTAGCATCCCTGTGCATACACTTGCCCGCATACATTGTTTATCAATAGTTCATTATTTATAAGCAATTTGCCAACCACTTAATCTCCTTGATCACATTTCCCATGATCAATCATAGCCATCAGATCTTCAAACTTGACTAGGTTCAAGGTATCCTTCGATCTGAAAATGTTTTACCCCGCCTTGGAACTTGCATACATTTCTTGGAACTTGTGCTAGGGTATTGCGGTTCAATCAGAGCTGTAGATCTTCCTGTCGATTTTCCTTTGCCATAGATTCTTTAACAAACTTCATTCACGGCATACCAATCATTTAATCATAACCAGCTCATCAGCTTCCTTCATTAAATAATGCTTTTATTCATTCAATGCATTCTGTTATTACTCGGTTGCAACTGGGTAAATACTAAACTTCACTCGGTAGACATTCTGCCTTCATTAACCAATAGCGATAACCTTAGGGTTTATCGACTAGGTTCCTTAGGGTTTACAGACTAGGTTCTTTGCTCAGTAACATAGTATAGTATCAGCCTTACAATCAACAACATAAGTAGGATATCAAAACAATCAAAACATCATGATCTCATCATTGTCTAACTCAGTAATAGTTGCCCATTGAATAACTTATTCTTCCCCTTATTCATCACATTCTTTCTGTGTCTTTTACCAACATCTTTATACTCATCAAATCATAATTCTTAAGATATGGCAACATCATACTGAATTGGTAAATCAATTTCTTGACATCAATGACAAAATAATGATATTAAGATAGTAAACATCCTTAATCAGTTATATCCATAATCATCAACAACCTTCTCAATATCCTTATTGAAATGCCAACAATCTCCCTTTGTTTGTTATAATGCCAACAAACTGGTGGATCTTTCTTTTTGGGAGAAAGACTAGTAAGTTGGCTTAGCAAGAAACAAGGATGTATTTCTCAATCTACAGCAGAAACTGAATATGTTGTTGCAGCATTGAATTTTACCAATATAGTATGGATAAAACAACTGTTGGAAGGTATAAATGAGAAAGTTACCGAGCCAGTAACTATATTTTGTGATAATACTAGTACCATTAACATTTCAAAGAATCCAGTGATGCACTCTAAGACAAAGCATATATCTATAAAGTATCATTATCTCAGAGAAGAAGTTCAAGAGAAGAAAGTTGTGCTAGAATATATCAGTTCAAAGGAGCAATTAGCACACATCTTCACAAAGCCACTGCCAAGGGACACTTTTGAGTATCTCAGAAGCAAGTTAGGGGTCCTACCCCTATCTTCTACTCACTGACCGAGCTCGGTGAAAGCATCAATTCGATGAATCTACAGAATATTATGTGTGGATTGATGTCGATTTATGCACTTTAGGAGGTCACCTAAAGGTGTGCAGGAAAAAATGAATAGAGACAAGTTGATCTGACTGAGACTGAGATGTTACACAGCAAGGCAAATCACTTCACAAAGGAAGAAATCATGATTTAGTTCTTTTACTTTTTGGCATTGTTGTCAAAGGGGGAGAAAACTAAATGGTTCACTGCATGATAAAGCCCTGAATGATGGAAATAACAGAAGACTAATGACAGGGGAGTAGATTGCAAAAATGGAGAAGACTAAATGCAAGTCAACAGCTCAGAAGCCTAATGAAAAATGGAGAAGACTTTAGAAGACAACGGATCAACGATAACAAGAGAAGTCTAACACCAATCTGAATCCGAATCAATTTGAATATCTTGTTGGTATTACCATTTAATTGTTAGTTTTTCCATCAATACCAAAAGGGGAGATTGTTGGCATTATAGTAAGAAAGATTGTTGATATTCAATAAGGATATTGAGAAGGTTGTTGAAGATTATTGATATAACTGAAGAAGGATGATAACTATCTTTATAACATTATTTTGTCATTGATGTCAAGAAATTTATTATTTGATTTAGTATGATGTTGCCATATCTTAAGAAGATTGATTAGAAGAGAATTAAGATGTCGGTAAAAGACACAGAAAGAATGTGATGAATAAAGGGAGGAATAAGTTATTCAATGGTCAACTATTACCGAGTTAGACAATCAAGAGATCATGTTGTTTAGATTGTTTTGATATCCTACATATGTTGTTGATTGTAAGGTTAATACTATACTATGCAACCAAGCAATGAACCTTGTCGGTAAACCCTAAGGAACCTAGTCGGTAAACCCTAAGGTTATTGATATCGGTTAATGAAGGCGAAATGTCTACCGAGTAAAGTTTAGTAGTTACCGAATTGCAACCGAGTTATGACAGTGCGCATGGGATGGATAAAATCATTATTTAATGAAGGACAATGATTAGTTGGAGATGTATAAATGATTGGTATGCCTTGTATGAAGTTTGTTAAGGATATATGGCAAAGGAAAATCGTCAAGAAAATCTACAACGCAGATTGAACCGCAATAACCTTATGCAAGTTCCAAGATAGGAATGCAAGTCCCGAGGTAAGGTTAAACATTTTCAGATTGAAAGGATACATTGAACCTAGTCAAGTTTGAAGATCTGATGGCTAAGATTGATCATGGGAAATGTGATCAAGGAGATTTAGCGGTTAGCAATTGTTTATAAATAAGGAATTGTTAATAAAAAAGGTATGCAGGCAAGTGTATGCACAGGGATGCTACATAGTGATTACCGAGCACAGAAGCTTGAAGACCTGTTTGAATAACAGAGTAGAGAGCCAAGTAGAGGGACAAGATAAGTCCTATGACTAGATTGTTTTGAGCAAATAAGAATCTACTTTAGCATTTTAGATGTGAAGTTGCAGATAGATTTTATTACTGTTATTTTGTAAGTGACAGAAAATCTCTTATCCGAGTGGACTTAACAGTCTTATATGTAAACCCTCTAGCAAGGTAAAATTCTAAGTGAGTGTTTGAAATCCTTTAACAAGGTCACTTCTAACAAAGTGAAGATCCTAACAGATCTGAGGGAAATCCCTTAACCGGGTCACATCTAGCAATGTGTTTGTAATCTTTAACAAGATTTACTTTTAACTGAGCATACTCTAGAAGAGTATATTTCTTAGTGGATCCAAAATCCCACAGTAGTTTTTCTCTATTTGGGTTTCCATGTTAAATCTGGTGTTATGAGTGTTATTATGATTTTGTGTTCATAAGTTTGCATGTTTAACAGTTTTTGGTTAAGTTGCTAAAGTATAAGATACCGAGGTTGAATCTGTTGATTTTATGGAAGTTTAAGTTTGTATGATTCACCCCCCCCCCTCTCATCTTGTTAGCTATTGGCATTTGTACTTTACATTAAGTATCAAAACTAACAATTGGTATCAGAGCTAAGGACTCTAGAAGAAAAATTTTAAAAGTACTTGAGGCAAAGATCCGAAGATGTATAAAAGGGATGCACCGAAGCTGAACAAGTCAAGTTTCTCCACATGGTAGAAAAGGATGAAGCTACATTTATCAGGAATTAGAGAATATGCAACATATTATCTAAAGAATGATTATATTGCACCGAGCACCAACCCTATGACCTTGGAAGAGATTAAAGCAAAGCAAGAACATATTCAAGCTATGATTGAAATAACATCAGCATTGACCGACTTAGAGTTTAATGATCTAGAAGGTTGCAATGATGCAAAACCAATGTGGACTAAGCTCACCTCTGTATATGGAGGTGATGAACATGTTCAAAGAGCAAAAGTAGATAGTCTAAGAGGACAACTTGAATCCATGAGGATGAATGAAGGTGAGAACATAACCCAATACAGTACAAGACTAAAGGAGATTGTCAATCAAATTAAAGGAGCAGGTGGAACTATTGAAGAAAAGGATATAACAAGTAAGTTGTTGAGAACCCTTCTACCAGCTTATGCTATTTGAGTCTCTGCAATCAATGAATTGAGATATGTACCTAACATGCCAGTTTCTTTGGATGCTACTATTGGTAAGCTGCATGCATTTGAGTTAAGTAATTTTGATAACAGTGGGTCTTTGGTAAATAAAGTAGAATTTGCATTCAGTTCTTTTCATATTGGTGAATCTGATGATTACAATGATAGAATGAGTAAGTACTCTGAAGGGGATCACAGTGGAGCAAGTGAAAGATTTTGCAAGAACATGGAAAAAGTGCACAAACTGTATGAGGAAATCAAGAAGCAAGAAGAATTTGAAGCATTATTAGCTAGAAGGTTACCAAGAGGAAAAGGTAAGTATAAAGGAAAGCTACCTTTAAAATGTTTCAATTGTGATAAGATAGGACATATGGCTTATAACTGCCTTGACAAAGAATCTGGTGAAAAGAGAGAATACCGAGATAACAGGCAGAAAGATAACCAATATAAAGGACACTGAGACTTCAGAAGGAGAGATAGAAAGACATGTCTAGTAGCAGATGACGAATCCAATGATGATGAATCTGATGAAACTAATACTGAGGAAGTTTTTTATGTGGCTATTAAAGATGGATCTGATGATGAAAGGTATGAAGAAAAATCCTTAATATCTCACATAAATAATAATGATTCTTGGATCATAGATAGTGGATGCTCACATCATATGACAGGTGATGAACACAAGTTTGTTAAATTAGAAGATTATGATGGAGGCTATGTAAGATTTGGTAATGATGCACCATGTCCGGTAAAAGGTAAAGGATCTATAACACTTCTTGACAATGCTAAATGTGATGACAGTGCGCATGGGATGGATAAAAGCATTATTTAATGAAGGACAGTGATTAGCTGGAGATGTATAAATGATTGGTATGTTGTGTATGAAGTTTGTTAAGGATCTATGGCAAAGGAAAATCGGCAGGAAGATCTACAGTGCAGATTGAACCGCAATAACCTTATGCAAGTTCCAAGATAGGAATGCAAGTCCTGAGGTAAGGTAAAATGTTTTTTAGATCGGAAGGATACATTGAACCTAGTCAAGTTTGAAGATCTGATGGCTAAGATTGATCATGGGAAATGTGATCAAGGAGATTTAGCGGTTAACAATTGTTTATAAATAAGGAATTGTTAATAAACAAGGTGTGCAGGCAAGTGTATGCACAGGGATGTTACATAGTGATTACCGAGCACAGAAGCTTGAAGACCTATTTGAATAACAGAGTAGAGAGCCTAGCAGAGGGACAAGATAAGTCCTATGACTAGATTGTTTTGAGCAAATAAGAATCTGCTTTAGCATTTTAGATGTGAAGTTGCAGATAGATTTTATTACTGTTATTTCGTAAGTGACAGAAAATCTCTTAACCGAGTGGACTTAACAGTCTTATATGTAAACCCTCTAGCAAGGTAACATTCTATGTGAGTGTTTGAATTCCTTTAACAAGGTCACTTCTAACAAAGTGAAGATCCTAACAGATCTGAGGGAAATCCCTTAACCAGGTCACATCTAGCAATGTGTTTTTAATCTTTAACAGGATTTGCTTTTAACCGAGCATACTCTAGAAGAGTATATTTCTTAGTGGGTTCGAAATCCCACAGTGGTTTTTCCCTATTTGGGTTTCCACGTTAAATCTAGTGTTATGAGTGTTATTATGATTTTGTGTTCATAAGTTTCAATGTTTAACATTTTTTGGTTAAGTTGCTGAAGTATAAGTTATCGAGGTTGAATCTATTGATTTTATGGAAGTTTAAGTTTGTATGATTCACCCCCCCCCCCCTCTCATCTTGTTAGCTATTGGCATCTGTACTTTACATTAAGTATCAGAACTAACACCTTTGTGAACCAATGATGACTAGGAGTATTCAAGGTGATTGGTATTTCATGATATTTACCAATGATTACTAAAGGATAATGTGGGTCACATTCTTGAAAGACAAGACATAATCATTTAGCAAATTTAAGGCGTTCAGAGACTTAGTTGAAAATAAAAGTAGAAAGAAGATAAAGTGCTTAAGAACTGATCAAGGTGGTGAATTTACTCTAGAGGATTTCACTAGATACTATAAAGACAATGGAATTAAGAGGCACTTTTTTGCACATAGGACACCACAACAAAACGGTATTGTAGAAAGGAACAAATGGTCAATTGTTGAAGCTGTTAGGACTATGCTAATTCAAGGAGGTGTAGCTAAGACATTCTAGAGAGAAGCTTTCAGCACAATTGTTTACATAATGAACCAGATACCGGTTAAAAGATGTAAGGACAAAACTTCCTATGAGTACTGGTATGGTAGATCACCTAATGTTTGTTACTTTAAAAATTTTGGTAGTAGATATTTTATCCAAAGAGGTGATTATGTTGGTAATTTTGATGCCAAGAGTAATAAAGGCATATTTCTTGGTTACTCCACCAAGAGAAAATCTTACAAGTGTTACAACAACCGGACTAAGAAGATCATTGAAAATGTAAATGTCTGAGTTGATGAGTTTCCTGAGAAATCAGGAGAAACCAGTGAGGAGAAGGAGGAAGAAGAAACTTACACACTATTTTTGGAAGCATAACCGGTGAAGCCAGAAGTTGAAGAACAGATCAGAGAAACCGCAGCTCAACTAGAACAGGAAGGTTGAGCAAAAGAAGAAGAAAGTGAAGAAGAAGAAGAACTTGAAAAAAAAGGATCATGTTATTCCAAGGTATGTTAGACTCAATCATAGCCCTAATTAGATTATTGGAGACAAGAATGCAGGTGTTCTAAAAAAGAACAAGACTTAGAGAGAAATCTTGTATGATATCCACCATTGAGCCTAGAACTACAAAAGAAGCATTTGCAGATGAAGACTGGATCAAGGCGATGGAAGAACTTGACCAGATAAAGAAGAACAATACTTGGTCATGATGATATGATGAATCAATAATGATCCAGTCAACTACTGAGAGAGGGGGGTGAATCAATAGATAGAAGAAAAACTAAACTTTCACCAAACTTAATTCCAACTCATAAACAACTTCTTAGACTAGTCGGTTTAGACTCTGTATCTAAATCTGTAATTGCACTATCAAGTTTATCGGATGACTAGAATACCAATATAACAATGTAACAAATCTAAAACTCACATACCATTTAACCAAAACATCAAACCACTTTACTAACATTATTAATAGCACATTTTAGATCACTTATGGTCATCTAAACATATCTAAGTGGCTTTACCAGTTAAACATATAACCACAAAATCATTCACCACTTGACACAATGAATTTTGATGTGGAAACACAAATGGGAAAACCACGATGGGGATGAATACCCACAAGTATTTTGAACTCTTCTGAAGTTTTCCCAATTAGGAGCCAAGCCTTGTTAGAAGCTTTACAAAAATGTCCTGTTAGGAACAGATCTGGTTAAGGACCACCCGATTAAGGGATTGACTACAATACCCTGTTAAAGGCAATACCCTATTAGGAGTAACCTCGATAGAGGATTTCAAATCAAATCTAATGGATCACCAAGTTAGAGGATTTAGAAAGCACCAATCCTATTAAAGCTTACCCGGTGAAGGGATTTAACTATTGTAATATAGAACAACAGGGTCTTGTTGATCTGAAAATAGCACTCCTTTGCTTGATCAGATCCGTTTATGCTCCTATTTGACTTTACAAAATTATGGAGATACTCCTTCTGGTTCGCCAACAATCATACTACCACACATAATCAAAATTACCAACACTATTACAAAACAACTCATCGACCTTATAAGAAATACAATAGGTCGGTAACACATCACAAAGCCTAAGATCTCATAGAGATTACAAACATGTCGGTTCAAATATGATCATTGGATTACATAGCAATCAACAGCACATTGTTCAAGATAACTTCAACCGCTCCTGGATCACCGCATATTGGACCTTGTAACTCATCACGTGTTATTCACTTTACGCTAAGCATTTATTCATTCCCAAGATAAAATAGTTATCTCTACGCACCAAAACCACTTTGAAACTCATCACGTGCATCATACATACGTGGCATAATCATCTTTGATCACCATTTGATCATAGATCAACACAACCGATTTACCAAGCTTCATCAGTTAGGGTTACCGGTTGATCACTCTACTTCAATAGTAATACCAGTTTCCTTCACTGTTGTAATACTGGTTGCATTACTACATCACTACTAGTTGTAATAAAACTCCATTATCGGTTGCTATTGACATCAATGACAACACTTATACTTCATTAATACAATCTGCACGCAATGCCAACAATTTCCCCCTTTGGCATTGATGGCAATAAAAATATCAATACCCTTTGATTGTGATGATTGAGAGTAATGCACATACACAGGTATAGGAATACTTGTTTACATTTTTCCATGTACTCTCCTTCAATTGTGTCACCATGTCTTCAGCTGGTAACTGGCTACAGTTCTTCTCCCCCTTTCACAGCAATGCCAAAGCGAATACCAATAACAACTAGTAAAAATTTCATGCTTCACTGATCTGCAACTAGTTGCTCCCCCTATGGAGTAGCTCCACTCTACACCAATCCTTCTTTAAGATTTGCAATAAGCTCCAGGACTAATGTTTTCCACATCATCTTAATTGACCTCATGTAGGGGTACAACCTCTAGCTGACCTCTAAGATACTCAAAAGTAGCCTTAGGCAAAGGTTTAGTAAAGATATCTACAAGTTGTTCCTTAGTAGATACATGCTCCAGTGATGCATCTTTACTCTACAATTTCTCTGTTAAGAAATGATACTTCAACTCAATATGCTTGGTTCTAGCATGCAACATTAGGTTCTTTGAAATGTTTATTGCACTAGTGTTATCACAGAAATCCTTACTAGTTTTGTAATCTCCAACTTAAAACCTTCCAAGATGTGTTTCATCTAGATTGCCTGAGTGCAATTCATATATGTTGCAACATATTTAGTTTCAACAGTTGATTGTGATATACAACTCTGCTTCTTGTTGCTCCAAGATACCAGCCTTCGTCCAAGAAATAAAGCTCCTCCGGTTGTACTCTTCATGTCATCAACATATCCTGCCCAGTTTGCATCTGTATAGACTTTCAAATCAAAGTCTCCATCATATGGATACCATAATCCATAATCAATAGTGCCTTTCAGATATATGAATATTCTTTTAGTTGCTACCATGTGTGTCTCCTTTGGGCTTTTCTGAAATCTGGTAACTAATCCAACTGCATGAGCAATATTTGGTTTGTTGTGAACATAATGTAGTTTTCCTATCATACACATGTACTCCTTTTCATCCATTGATGTAGAATCATCCTCCTTAGATAGTTTGCAGCCTATAACCATTGGTGTTCCAATTGGTTTAGAGTCTCCCATTCCAAATGTCTTCAATACCTCTTTCACATATTTGGACTATGTGATAAAAATACCATTCTTCATCTGTTGAATTTTCAAACCTATGAAGAATTTTATCTCTCCTACCAGAGACATCTCAAATTCACTTTTCATCTCATTTGCAAAGTCATCACACATGTCATTGTTGCCTCCAAAAATAATATCATCCACAAATACCTCACTAACCAGTATCATATCTCCTTCAGTCTTGAGATATATATTGTTGTCTTCACTGGTTCTTTGAAAACCTATCTTCACCAAGTGAGAATTTAATCTTTCATACCATGCTCTTGGTGCTTGCTTTAGACCATAGAGTGCCTTGTGTAGTTTGCACACCATATCCTTTGCTTCAATCAAAGAATAACCATCTAGTTGTTTAATGTAGACTTCCTCTTCCAATATCCCATTTAGAAATGTTGACTTCACATCCATCTGATATACTTTGAATCCTCGATATGTTGAAAATGCAAGTAGAGTCCTAACACCTTCCAATCTAGCAACTGGTGCAAATGTCTCACCATAGTCATCTCCTTCTTCTTGTGCATAACCTTTGCATACCAGTCTGGCTTTATTTCTGACTATTACTCCATCTTCATTCAATTTATTTATGAATACCCATTTAGTACCTATTACATTTTTGTTCATCGATCTGGGTACTAGGGTCCATGTATTGTTCTTCTCAATCTGGTCAAGCTCTTCTTCCATAGCCTTGACCTAGTGATCATCTCTAAAATCTTCCTTTGTTGTTATGGGCTCAATGGTGGAAATCATACAAGAATTCTCTCTTATTCTTCTTTTGGTTAACACACCAGCATATTTATCTCCAATAATCTAATCAGGATTATGATTGAGTCTAACATACCTTGGAATAGCATGATCATGGTCTTCAGGTTCTTCTTCTTCACTTTCTTCATCTTCTGCAGAATCTACCTGTTCAAGATGAACTGGTGCTACAGTATTCATTTCACCAACTTTTGGTTTCACCGGTTCTGGTTCCAAAACCATAATGTAAGGTTCATCTTCCTCCTTCTCCTTACTGATTTCTCTAGAATCTTCAGGAAACTCATCCACTCAAACATTAGCACTTTCAATGGTCTTCTTTGTTCAGTTGTTGTAACATTTGTAGGGTTTTCTCTTGGTGGAGTAACCAAGAAATGTGCCTTCGTCACTCTTAGCATCAAACTTACCAACATAGTCACCTCTCTTGATAAAACACCTGCTACCAAAAATATTAAAATAACTAACACTAGGTGATCTACCATACCTGTATTCATAAGGAGTTTTATCCTTGCCTCTTTTAACTAGTATCTGATTCATAGTGTAGACAGTTGTGCTGACAGCTTCTCTCCAGAATGTCTTAGCAACACCTCCTTGTATTAGCATAGTCCTAGCAGCTTCAATAATTGACCGTTTGTTCCTCTCTACAATATCATTCGATTGTGGTGTCCTAGGTGCAGAAAGTTGCCTCTTAATCACATTATCTTCACAGTGTCTAGTGAATTCCTTTGAAGTAAATTCACCACCTTGATCAACTATTAAGCATTTAAGATTTCTTCCAATTTCATTTTTCAACTAAGGCTCTAAATTCCTTAAACTTGCTAAAGGTGTTTGTTTTCTCCTTCAAGAATGTGACCCACATCATTCTTGAGCAATCATTAGTAAAGATCATAAAATATCGATCACCTTGAATACTCCTAGTCCTTATTGGTCCACAGAGGTCTATATGAACCAAATCTAGCAAATGTTCTACTGAGAAATATTTGCTCTTTAAATTTGAGGATGTCATCTTCCCTAACTGACATTCCTTACACAGAGCATTCACTAGATTTTCCAACTGAGGCAAACCTCTTACTGATTTGGACTTACTAACTTTTACAATGTTATCAAAATTTACATAAAAAAATCTTCGATGCCAAAGCCAAATATCTTATACTTTTTCAATTAAGAAGCTATTGAGTTTAGATTTAATGAAACAAGTTAGCTTTTTTCTTCTTTCCGGTTGCAATCAGTTCACCTTTTCTTCCATAGATTTTGCACATCCCATTCTTGAATTCTAGTGGATAACCTATGTCATTGAGTTGTGCAGCACTCAAAAGATTGTGTTTCAATCCTTCAACCCTGTAGACATCATTTGCACTACTCTTTCCATTCAAAGAGATGGTTCCCTTTCCTTTTACCATGCACGGTGAGTCATTTCCAAATCTCACAACACCTCCATCAAATTCCTTCAAAGTAAGAAACTTACTCCAGTCACCAGTCATGTGGTTTGAAAAACCACTATCTATAATCCAATCATGAAAACTATCCATGCGAGAGACTAATGCCTTTTGATTTGATGTCTCTTCTTTAATGGCAACATTGACAATGTCCTCATTTACATCTTCTTTAGACTCCTCATCTGTGATTCCTCCATCCACTGCAATGAGGCAATCTCTTTTACCATTGCCTTTGTACTTATTATACTTCTCGCTTTTTTGCTCATTGTCTCCATTTGGACAATTAGCTGCAATATGTCCAATTCGGTTACATGTAAAGCACTTCAAAGGTAATTTACCTATGTACTTACCAGTACCTTTGGGTAATTGCTTGGCCAACAATGCTTCAATCTCAATCAGACTGTGTTCATCATCAACTTCTCTGTTGGATCTAGACTCATGACTGTAACTATCTTCTCTACTTTTCCTTACCGGTGGGTTAGAAACTGAAGCTCTAAATGCAGATTCTGATTTCTGAATACTTCCATCATAACCATTTAATTCAAATGTAGTTAATTTACCAATGATGGAGTCAAGAGTTACCTTTGATTTATCAATAGACTTGAGTTCCTAAATGGTTACAACTCAGATAGCGTAGACCGGTAGAAGGGTTCTCAACACCTTGCTAACCACTGTGGTATCCTCCACTGTACCACTAGCACCTTTGATCTCACCGACTACCTCCTTGATCCTCTGACCATACTGTTGAATGTTCTCACCTTTAGCCATCTGCATATCATCAAATTAACCTCTCAGATTCTCCTCTTTGGCAGCCTTCACATGCTCATCACCGCTATAGATATCCTTAAGTTTCTTCCACACTTGAAAATCAGTCTCCAATCCGTGGACATCAACATACTTTGAATTGGACAAGGAACTAATAATAGCCTCCAATGCTTGATTATTCTCTTGTTGCTCCTTCTTTTGATCATTTGATAAAATCCCACTAGGCAAGTTATATTTAGTAACAACATGTTCCCAGTATTGACTTCCTAAGCTTTTGATATAGATCTTCATCCTATCACTCCAAATTCTATAGTTTTCCCTATTGAACTTCAGACCTTATTTCTTTATCATGTTCTTTTAGATCTTTACCTCAAGTTGTTAGGCTTAAACACAAGAGGACCTGAAATGATTTGATACCAATTGATGATATGATGAATCAATAATGATCTGGTCAACTAGTGAGAGGGGGGTGAATCAGTGGATAGAAGACAAACAAAACTTTCACCAAACTTAATTCCAACTCATAAACAACTTCTTAGACTGACCGGTTTAGACTCTGTATCTAAAACTGCAACTGCACTATCAAGTTTACTGGTTGACTAGAATACCAATATAACAGTGTAACAAATCTGAAACTCCCATACCATTTAACCAAAACATCAAACCACTTTACTAACATTAGTAATAGCACATCTCAGATCACTCCCAGTCATCTAAACATATCTAAGTGTCTTTACCAGTTAAACATATAACCACAAAATGTTCACCGCTTGACACAATGATTTTTGACGTGGAAACCCAAATTGGAAAAACCACGATGGAGATGAATACCCACAAGTATTCTGAACATTTCTAAAGTTCACCTTGTTAGGAGCCAAGCCTTGTTAGAAGCTTTACAAAAATGTCTTGTTAGGAATAGATCCGATGAAGGACCACCCAGTTAAGGGGATTGACTACAATACCCTGTTAAAGGCAATGCCCTGTTAGGAGTAACCTCGATAGAGGATTTCAGGTCCAAGCTAATGGATCACCTGGTTAGAGGATTTAGAAATTACCAAGCCTGTTAAAGCTTACCCGGTTAAGGGATTTAACTATTGTAATTATTAGAGAACAATAGGGTCTTGTTGATCTGGTAATAGCACTACTCTGCTTCATCAGATCCTTTTATGCTCCTATCTTCCTTCACAACATTCTCCAGATACTCCTTCTGGTTCGGCAACAATCATACTACCACACATAACCGAAATTGCCAACACTATTACAAACCAACTCATCGACCTTATAAGCAATACAATAGGTCAGTAACACATCACAAAACCTAAGATCTTATAGAGATTACAAACATATCGGTTCAAACATGATCATTAGATTACATAGCAATCAGCTACACATTGTTCAAGACAACTTCAACCACTCCTGGATCACCGCACATTGGATCTTGTAACTCATCACGCATTATTCACTTCATGTTAATCATTTGTTCATTCCCAAGATAAAACAATTATCTCTACGTGCCAAAACCACTTTGTAACTCATCACGTGCATCATGCATATGTGGCATAATCATCTCCAATCACCATTCGATCATAGATCAACACAACCAATTCACCAAGCTCCATCGGTTAGGGTTACCGATTGATCACTCATGCTTCAATAGTAATATCGGTTTCCTTCACTACTCTACTACCGGTTGCATTACTGCATCACTACCAGTTGCAATACAACTCCATTACCATTTTCTATTGACATCAATGACAACACTTATACTTCATTAATGCAATCTTCATGCAATGCCAACAGGTCATTGGTACCCAAACTGGAGAACAAGAATGTAATAGGTACAAAATGGGTATTCAGAAATAAACTGAATGAAGATGGAGTAATGGTCAGAAATAAAGCTAGACTAGTATGCAAAGGATATGCACAAGAAGAAGGTAAAGACTATGGTGAGATATGTGCACCAGTTGCAAGATTGGAAGGAGTAAGGACTCTACTTTCATTTGCAGCATACAGAGGATTAAAAGTATATCAGATGGATTTGAATTCAGCATTTCTAAATGGAATATTTGAAGAGGAAGTCTACATTGAACAGCCTGATGGTTATACTTTAACTGTAGAAAAGGAGATGGTGTGAAAATTACATAAGGCATTATATGGATTGAAGCAAGTACCAAGAGCATGGTATGAAAGATTGCACTCACTTGGAGAAGATAGGTTTTCAAAGAACCAGTGAAGACAGTAACATATATCTCAAGTCGGAAGGAGATAAGATACTGGTAAGTGAGGTATTTGTGGATGATATCATTTTTGGAGGAAATGATGATATGTGTCATGATTTTGCTAATGAAATGAAGAATGAGTTTGAGATGTCACTGGTAGGTGAGATAAAAATTTGCATAGGTTTGCAAATCCAACAAATGAAGGAAGGTATTTTCATCACACAGTCCAAATATGGGAAAGAAGTATTGAAGACTTTTGGAATGGGAGACTGTAAACCAGTTGGAACACCAATGGTTACAGGCTGTAAATTGTCTAAGGAAGATGATTTTGCATCAGTTGATGAAAAAGGGTACAGTCCATGATAGGTAAACTACATTATTTTGTCCACAGCAGACCGAACATTGCTCATGCAGTAGGATTTATCGTCAAATTTTAGAAAAGCCCAAAGGAGACACACATGGTAGCAACTGAACGAATTTTTAGGTATCTAAAACGCACAATTGATTATGGATTATGGTATCCATATGTAGGAGACTTTGATTTAAAAGTCTATATAGATGCAGACTGGGCAAGCAATGTTGATGATAGGAAGAGTACAACCGGAGGAGCAATCTTTCTTGGAGGAAGACTACTATCTTGGAGCAGCAAGAAAAAAAATTGTATCTCTCAATCTACAACAAAAGCTGAAAATGTTGTTGCATATATGAATTGTACCCAAGCAATCTGGATGAAACACATTTTGAAAGGTTTTAAGTTGAAGCTATTAGAACCGGTAAGGATTTTATGTGATAACACCAGTGCGATAAACATTTCTAAGAACTCGGTGTTGCCTTCTAGGACAAAGCATATTGAGTTGAAGTATCATTTCTTGAGAGAGAAAGTGCAAAGTAAATATGTGTCAGTGGAGCATGTATCTACTAAGGAACAACTAGCGGATATCTTTACTAAACCTCTACCTAAGGCTACATTTGAGTATCTTAGAGTTAAGTTAGGGGTTGTACCCCTACATGAAGTCAATTAAGAAGATGTGGAAAACATTAGTCTCAAAGCTTATTTAAAATCTTGAAGATGTATTGGTGTAGAGTGGAGCTACTCCACAGGGGCAACAGCTAGTTGCAGATTGGTGAAGCATGGAATGGTTAACCTTCACTTTGGCATTGTTGTCAAAGGGGGAGAATAATTGTATATGATTGATAGCCAGTTACCAGCTAAAGAGATGAAGATACAGTTGAAGGAGAGTATATGGGAAAATGTAAACTAGGATTCCTATACCTGTGCATGTTCTTTACTCTCAATCATCACAATCAAAGGGTATTGATATTTGTATTGCCATCAATGCCAAAGGGGGAGATTGTTGGCATTGCATGAAGATTGCATTGATGAAGTATAGTGTTATCATTGATGTCAATAGAAACCGGTAGTAAAGTAGTGTATGTTAAATTTATGGATCAGAATTAATATCTATCTTGTTCTATGTATTACTGATTAAAATATAAATCTGACTATAATCATTTGTATGGCAGGTGAGAGGAGCATTTGTTATTTTCTATGTCCTATCTCAAGAATGGCACTCACTATAAGTATATAAAAATGGGGCACGGTCAAGCAATGCCTTGATCGGTCATGACCGATCAAGACATTACTTGATCGTGCCTTTTTGTTTATACTAACAAATGCATGTTATCGCAAATGCCAATTGGTGTGGAGTAGGATTATAACCAAAGTCCATCATTGTTTACCCAACACTAATAGTTGATAGTATATCTGTGACTGTCAACTCTAACAGACGATAGTTATTAGTGTGTTAGCCTTGACAATCGATAACTATCGGTGTAGACTAACACACTGATAACTATCGGTGACTAATATACTGCCACCTAATATATCATATGCATCCCAATATAATAATATGCAACCCGGTATATATATATATATTAATCGGTGTTTATCAATATTATTGTTAATCGATATACATTTAATCAATTTAATAATAATAATAATAAATAACATAATGATATATATATAATTAAATTTTGAAGGCCTTAAGGCCAATTTAACATTTAATTTTATCTGACTGAAGCTATAAATCATCAACACTCCCTCTTAGGTAGGGAGGATAAAAGGTATTGGGAGCAATATTCATAAATCGTATGATGCTTATCTTGGGACCATAGTTTCAAGATGTGAATTGCCTCTGTTGGTGATTCTATTCACAAACTCTTGGGTGGATTGCCTTTGTCGATGATTCTATCCATAAGCTCTTGTATGGATTGCCTCAGTCAGTGATTCTATCCACAAGCTCTTGTGTGGATTGCCTCAGTCGGCAATTCTATCCATGAGTTCTCACATGGATTGCCTCAGTCGACGATTCTATCCATGAGCTCTTGTGTGGATTCCTCAATCGGTGATTCTATCCATGAGCTCTCACGTGGATTGCCTCAGTCGGTGATTCTATCCATGAGCTCTCACGTGGATTGCCTCAATCGGCGATTCTATCCATGAGCTCTTGTGTGGATTGCCTCAGTCGGCGATTCTATCCATGAGCTCTCACATGGATTGCCTCAGGCAACGATTCTATCCATGAGCTCTTGTGTGGATTGCCTCAGTCGGCGATTCTATCCACAAGCTCTTACATGGATTTCCTTAGTCGGTGATTCTATCCACAATCTTGAGTTATTGTAAGATTGTCACCTTCCAATAACCTCAAAAATACAAGTGGAAATCATTTGGAAGTCATCACTTCCTTATGATTTACACAGGGCCCATAAAATAATTAATATTTATAATTTTTACCTCAGAAGTGCTTAATCTTTATTAGTAAGCTCCCTCTCAATCACAAGGTATCTTGAGTTTATTTTAGAGAACATATTTTTGTGAACATACATCTAAATTTCTGACTTCGGCAAGGGAGGCTTGTACTTTAAGTTTGAGAGGACAAGTTCTTGCAATGTGGCCATATTCGTCACATATGAAACATTGTACTTTAGAGGAGTCTCTAGGCTTCTTGAATGATCAATTACCATATGTCTTTTTGTCCTTTTTCCTTTTCAAACTAGAGACTAGAACTTGAACATCTTCATCAATGGGTTTCATGATTCCTCTTGATATTAGGTTACACTCTTCTTGAATGCAGTCAGCTTTTAGTCTGTCAAATTTTGGAACTTTGGACCAAGCACTAACTCCTTGTCTAAAGTTTTCCCATGAGATAGGCAGCCCATTTAGAGTTATCATAGTTAGCTCCTTATTATCATAAATGTGACCAATTGATGAGAGTTGGTTCCTTAATTCTATTATCCTCATAAAATATGAAGGATAGTTTCTTCTTTACTCATTTTAATATTAGAAAGTTGATTTTTAAATGTGAGGATTCTGCTCATGTTGTTAATCTCAAACATTTCTTTTAAGGCTTTGAACATGTCATATGCAGAATCTAACCTTGTAATGATAGGTAGTAGTTGACTCTTTACTCCATCTACTAATAACTCCATTGCTTTAATATTGTTCTTTTCCTACTGACTCTGTTCATCTTTTCCATCAGGTTTAGAAGGATTCTCTATTATTGTTTTTAACTCATTCTTCCTTAGTACCAAAATCATTCATAGTTTCCATGAATCATAGTTTGAGAATCATAGTTTGAGGCACCTTCAAGTCTATCTTCGAATCTGATTCCATTCGTCATTTTAAAATACAAACTTTCAAGGAGATATCAATCTGATCTTAATCGGATCTTCCTTCAGGCGGTTAGGCTTTATAGAAGGAAACTTGGCTCTGATACCATGTTAAATTTATGGATCAGAATTAATATCTATCTTGTTCTATGTATTACTGATTAAAATATAAATCTGACTATAATCATTTGTATGGCAGGTGAGAGGAGCATTTATTATTTTCTATGTCCTATCTCAAGAATGCCACTCACTACAATTATATAAAAATGGGGCATGATCAAACAATGCCTTGATCAGTCATGACCGATCAAGACGTTACTTGATCATGCATTTTTTTTATACTAACAAATGCATGTTATCGTAAATGCCAATCGGTGTGGAGTAGGATTATAACCGAAGTCCATCGTTGTTTACCCAACGCTAACAGCCAATAGTATATCGGTGACTGTCAACGCTAATAGTCGATAGTTATCGATGTGTTAGCCTTGACAACCGATAACTATCAGTGTATACTAACACACCGATAACTATTGGTGACTAATATACTGCCACCCGATATATCATATGTATCCCAATATAATAATATGCAGCCCGAAATAATATGCAACCCAGTATATATATATTAATCGGTGTTTATCAATATTATTGTTAATCGATATACATTTAATCAATTTAATAATAATAATAATAAATAAAATGTTGAAGGCCTTAAGGCCAATTTAACATTTAATTTTATCTTACTGAAGCTATAAATCATCAACAATGTAGACAACCGGTATTGGTATTATTATTGAAGCAAAGTGATCAATCGGTAACCCTAACCAGTTGATATGCAGAACCCTAACCGATGGAGCTTGGAGAATTGGTTGTGATGATCTATGACCAAATGGTGATCAAAGATGAACATTCCATGTAAATATGATGCACGTGATGAGTTTCAAAGTGGATTTGGCTTGTGAAGATAACCGTTTATCTTGGGAATGAGAAAATGCATAGCATTAAGTGAAAAACGCGTAATGAGTTATAGGATCTAATGTGCGGTGATCCAAGAGTGGTTGAAGTTGTCTAGAACAATGTGTATTTGATTGATATGTAATCCAATGATTGTGATTGAACTGATATGTTTGTAATCTATATGAGATTTGTAGATTTTGTGATGTGTTATCGACCTATTGTTCTTGTATTTAAGGTTGATGAGTTATTTGTAATTGTGTTGGCAATTTTGTTAAGTGTGGTAGTGTGATTGATGCCGAACCAAAACGAGTGTTTGCAGAATGTTGTGAAGGCAAATAGGAGCAAAAAAGGATCTAATTAAGCAAGGTATTTCTATTTCCAGATTAGTAAAGAATTTGTTGTTCTCTAACCATTACAATGGTTAAATCCCTTAGCCGAGTAAGCTTTAACAAGCTTGGTGTTGTTTAAATCCTCTAACCAGGTGATCCATTAGCTTGGATTTTAAATCCTCCACCGAGGTTACCTTTAACAGGGTATTATCTTTAACAGGGTATTGTAGTCAATCCCTTAACCGAGTGGTCCTTAACCAAATATGTTCTTAATAGGACATTGTTGTATAAGCTTCTAACAAGGCTTGGCTCCTAACAGGGTGAACTTCAGAAGAGTTCAAAATACTTGTGGGTATTCATCCCCACCATGGTTTTTCCCATTTGGGTTTCCATGTGAAAAAACATTATGTCGAGTGGTGAATGATTTGTGGATGTGTTTTGATATGGTTGATATAGTTAACTGGTAAAGACACTTAGATATGTTTAGATGACCAGAAGTGATCTTAAATAAGCTATTGATGATGTTAGTAAAGTGGTTTAATTTTTTGGTTAAATGGTATTCAAGTTTCAGATATGTTACATTGTATCATTGATGTTTTGGTCAATCGGTAAAGTTTGACAGTGTAGTTGCAGTTTTTGATACAGTGACTAAACCAGTTAGTTTTGCAAGTTGTTTTTGAGTTGGAATTAATTTTGGTGAAATTTTAGTATATTTTCTATCTACTGATCCACCCCCTTCCCCTCTTAGTAGTTGACCGGATCCGTATAGTTTCATCATATTATCAATGTCATATTGTTGTTTACTCTTAGTTGTACTTTTTTTAAGGTGTATACAATTGTGTGGGTTGCTTCTTTCCAATAGACATCAGACAAATTAGCTTCATTTAACATTGCCCTTGTCATATCTTTGACCGTTCTATTCTTCCTTTCTACAACATCATTTTGTTGTGGTATCCCAGTGGCTGAATATTGTCTTCTTATTCCATTCCTCTCACAATAGTCTTCAAACTCATTTGATGTAAACTCACATCCACGGTCTGACCTCAAACATTTCATCTTGTAACCACTTTCCTTCTCAACCATTTTCTTGAAGACTTTGAATCTCTCAAAATCTTGTGACTTGTTTTGAAGAAAAGTGACCCACGTCATCCTTGAAAAATCATCTATAAGAAGCATAAAATATTTTTCTCCATTTAGTGCTATTGTCCTGGTTGGCCCACATAAGTCAATATGAACAAGTTCTAGTGGCCTTGTAGTGGTGTATTCTTTTGTCTTAAAGCTGACCTTTGTTTGCTTACCTCTTTGACACTCATCATAGAAGGTACAATTTGGCTTAATAATTTGAGGAATGTGTCTTACATACCCTTTCTTGCTTACCTTAACAAGATTATCAAAACTGATGTGACCTAGTCTTCTATACCATAACCAACTCTCATCAAATTTTCCCATCATGCATTGAGACTCAAAATATTCCTTCAAGTTGTATACATTATCATCTGTTCTTTTACCTTCTGCAACTAATTTACCATTACTCTCTTTTTTGATTTCACGGCCTTTGGAATCAAATGTAAACTTATATCCTTTGTCACACATTTGACTCACACTCAGAAGATTATGTTTTAGACCTTCCACATAATAAACATCATGTTATTTTAGTTTGCCATCAATATTGAGAGTACCTTTGCCTTTTATTTTGATGGATTAATTGTCTCCAAACCTCACTGGGCCTCCATTCCAATCTTCAAGCTTTATAAACTTTTTCTTATCACCATTCATGTGGTTGGAACAACCACTATCTACTACCAATAGATTATTTCTTTATGCATGTAGGGCAATTTCAACAATCAAACTTGACGCGGCCTTGTCTTTCTCTTTTTCCACCCAAACTTGTTTTGACTCTATCTTGCTTTTTATTGTAGTTTCCTTATCTAGATTGACTCTTGGTTCCAAGGTTGATACAACCTTCTTTTTCTTAGCAGTCCTTAGCTTACAGTGTTTTGCAATATGGCCCAAATTTTGACAGTGGTAGCATTTAACATTTACATTGAATGATACATTTGAAAAACTATTGTAGGACTAAGACACATTTCTCCTTCATCTATAACTCTTGTGACCATACCCACTACAATGATAACAAATAACATTCATATCCCTAAGAGCATTAAATTGATTTTTACTTTCAAAACTTCATGTAGACCTATGCATAAGCTTATAATTTGCAATTCTATGACCATAAGTGTTACATTTATAGCAGTATTTATGGAATTGAGGTACATACCAATCATTGTTGAAGTTTTTTCTCAATGGTCTACTTGGAGAAACATAGTTCGGTCTTCTTGAACTTTTCCTTCTTATATCCTTGACTTTTGTGAAGCATCCATTATCAACATTGTCTCTTGTTTTAGGATCAACATGTTGGTTCATTGACTGATTCTTTGTAGCAGCAACATATGTCTTCTTCTCATTGGGCATGTTGATTGTGAATGTTTGTTTGAATTCACTTTCACTTCAAGAGGTGAAGTGTATCTCCTTTCCTGATGAATCTTTACTGATATAACATTGTCCATTCTCAAAACAAACACCATTAATGTCCTTAGTGTGCTTCTACTTACTTGACATTTTGTCGAATGCTTCGGTGTTGCCATCATACTTAATCCTCATGTTGAGTTCATTTTTGTTATTTTCTAATTCTCTTCTTAAAATTACTATATCTTCTTCCAATTTTTCATACTCCTTATCCTTCCTTTCTAAATCTGATTTTTTTCCTTCATACATCCTTTTTGCTTCTTCCAATTGGATTCTAAAATTAGAAATTGTTGTCTTTGACTCCTCAAGTGATTTGTTTATTAGATCTTGTTCTTTAAAAGAAGCATGTTTGTATTTTTTATATTTCTTTCTAACTTTTCTAAGTTCCTCTAGTGCACTTACAAGTTCACCTTCAAAGTCTACTTCAGCTTCAATTTCATATTCGTCGTCATCAACAAAATGTTCATCAAATAACTCTCCTTGTGACATGAAGAGATTGACTTATCTTTCACCTTCACTATAGCAATCTTTAGAGACACTTTCTCCATTAGAGGCATCATCTTCAAATGTGTAAAGACTTCTCTCTCTCCTAAACTTCTTCTTCTTGGCTTATAAGAATTCTTCATCTTTTCCTTTCCAAAGCCTTCATGTTTTTCTTTTCATCTTCATCATTTTCTCCATAAGGGAACTTAGATGCAAAGTGTCCAATCTTACCACAATTGAAACATTTGAAAGGTAGCTTACCTTTGTACTTTCATGAACCTCTTTTGAGATTCCTTACAATTTTTTCTACAGAAGCATTAGAGTCACTTTCATCCTCGTTTGTAGCTTCTTCTTTTCTTTTTTTGTAGCTTCTTTAATGGTAGACACTTTGGTGTCATACTTTGGATTGAGAGATCTGAGTACCTTTTTAACTATAACTTCATCTTTGACTTCTTCTCTGAGTCTTCTTATAGAAATCACATTTTCATCCGCTCTTTGCAAATAGTTAGCTATTTTCTCCTCATCCTTCATTTTCAAGTTTTCAAATTGAGCTCTCAGATTTTGTAGTTTGGCTTCTTTCACTTTGGTATCCCCTTCATATATACTTTTCAATTAGTCCCATGTTGCTTTTGCTGACGTTTAGTGCATGACTTTCACAAACTTTGTATCACAAAGGCCACTTAAAATAGCATTCTTAGCTTTTGCATTGTTCTTGTATTCCCATTTAGCATCAAGATCAGTAGGAGGAACTTAAGGAATAGTGTAGCCATTCTTCACTGACATCTAGACATCAAAGCCTAAATAGGACAAGTAAGTTTCTAGCCATCAAAGCTTTAGAGGAGGATTCATTTCTAGCCATTGTGTTCACAAAACAAGATCTACCCAAGCTAGAGGGAGCTTTACAATAAGGGAAACTATGGCTCTGATACCAATTGAAGAACACAAATGGACACTGAGAGGGGAGTGAATCGATGTATTTTAAAACTTTTAACTGTGTGCAAGTGTTGAAGATGCAAATTAATTAATAACATACATACACACACAAATCAAACCACAACATGGAATACATAAGGAAAACCTAATGTGGGAAAAAACCTAAGTGAGAATAGTTGATGGAGTCTACTTCTCCAATCCAACCTCACAGTAAGTAATAGCTTACAAAGTTTAAGGCACTGGTCTAAGGAGAACCAACCCCTCAAAATTTTAGGGCAAAAACTCAAGGAGAACCAACCCCTGATTTTATGAGCACCTACTCAAAGCAGTACCTACCCCTGCTCTGAGCACCCACTTAGAGATTTACAATGATTATCAAAATTTTACAATGCAATGATGAAACCTTGTTACAAATGAGTTTCGTAACACTTACAAATTTATCTTATCTTGAGAATGAATATCTTTGTCTATTGAGATTCTTCTTTTGTTTCTTCTTCCTTTGTCTGGTTGTCTTCTTCTCTCTGTTGCAGCTTCACTTTCTAGAATACTTTGTTCTTTCTTTCTCCACTTCTGTAGATTTCTCTATTTTCTTTTGGCAGCAACAACACTCTATTTAGCACTCTCTCTTGACCACAACACCACACTTGATATTTTTTTCTACAACTATACAGTTGAATCGTTGAGATATTTATATTTCCACCTCTATCTCTATCTAACCAACCACCCCTACCAACACCAAATCTCATCACATCTACTGCTGGATACATTCGACTCTATACACATCAAATTTTTCTTCTACTGTAGACTTGAATATTTTATTCAAGTCAGTTGTCTTGGAGATATGCACCTACAGAGATTTTATTCTATGTCCTAAATTTGATCTCATATTTGCTTCCTATAGTAAATGCATCCAATCTTTCTTCTAATCATTCTCTGTACATAGATTACTAAATTTAGTAATCTTTCTCTGCCCAAAATAATATAGAATCCTTCCTCGATCCATACAACCTGCCTACAACTCGATCGATATTAATGTGTTTTCCATCCTCTGTCGACCTACCCGAACAAGATCGACAACTACCATACTAAACTCCATCATCACCAACTTCTGCACATAAGATATTCTCATTGACAACCAAAGAGCCATAATCCATTTCCTTAGTCATATCTCAGTCAAGGTCGATCAGCTTCCACGTAAAACCCTTGTGCCTATCAGCATATACAGGTGTTGTCAACAATCTTCACAATTGACATCCAAGTCACCTGGTCAGCCCTAGTCAATCGCGATGTGTACAATCATGCATATCGGGCTGCCACCATGTCGACTAAAACACGTCTACTGGTCATGATGACCTTAAAATTTGTCATTTCGGGATGGAGGGATGTGCGCCATCTATCCTTTAACCTGCCCTGCATCATTGTTCACACACCTATTTTTCCTATGCGGGCTGGCAGGATGCATCATCTTTCTGCCTCTACTCACACCGCGAGGTCCTCTTTCCCTCCTTCTGCAGGCAGTGGGATAGCGGGATCCTTCTCTCGCTTCACTGACTTGTCTCGCACGACCATCATCTCATCTTACTTAGCAGTGCAGGATAGTGGGATACATATCTCGCTCCTTCTTGTGTTGCCCTGCATGATCATCGCTTCTCACATTTTGATGACGTGGGATAGCAAGAAGCTCAAATCTTGGCATTGTCCTTTTAACTCCACATGGTCACCTTTCACATGTCCATCACGTTGCGGGATGGCAGGAAGCATCTCTTGCTTCTACTTGTGTTACCCCGCAAGAACTTTAGTCTCAACTCAAAAAAGTCATGGGATAGCTAGAAGTCGCTATGCCCTGCTTGGAGTTACCTCATACGAACACCATGCACACACTTTGCATGGTGCGAGATAGCGGGGGACACATTTCCCTTTGAATTTCCTTGTCCTGCATAGTCAGCCAAGGCACAACAAATATGTCATGGGATAGCAGGGGGTCTTGGACCCCTATGAAACTTTTATCCCGCACGACTAGTGCATCATTCTTTTCAATGTTGCAGGGAGCTTCAAACGGCCTTTTCTTCGTTCAAGTGTTATCCTGCGCAGTCTCTTCCATGCATTCGAACATACCACGGAACCCACAGATACACAAGAACCAAACAATTGTTGCTACATGGAAATCATGGCTTATAAACCACAACTTGGGACTCATTGACAGTTGCAATGAGTCTAGTCGAAAGCCCTGTAGCATAACACAACATGTTATGTGCAATTACACAACATAACTTGCATGTTATATGCAATTTCACAACATAACCTATATAATGTGTGACTGCTACCTGCTTCTCTACAACCTCTTGGCATCCCTTAAATCATGAATTCTACCTTCTATTCTGCAATCATTTGACATCCCTTTACATCAATGACAATAATGCCAACAACCCATACATCCTATATAACATCCTAAATCCATCACTCCATCAATATTATCTCCACATCGTACATATTCTCACACTCATCCCAATAAAACTAGCAACAATTTTGATGTCAAATCACAAATGCATTAAGCTAAACATCCACAAAAATGTAAAGATCACCATGTCCCCTCAAAGTGACATGCTCCCACAAAGAAAAATTTGCTCCAAAAACACAATAAATCCCAAAAGCCACAAAGGCCCACTAAAGCAAAAGCAAAAACAATGTGGATACCAAAGCAAAAAGCATCAATGCATCCAAAATAAAAAAATTCAATACCATCCAAATTTGCTAATTTAAGATCATAAACATTCCTCCCCTCCATTTCCTAAATCCATTTTGGGTCCCTATGTCCCAAAAATACCTATCATAACTCCTCCACCATATCCATATCCTCCATCCATTTCTTCTCCATTCATTCCACACCCCTCACAATGTGTGCCAATGTTGGTCCTGACAACATCCCCCCATCACTCTCACTTTCCATCATTCTATCTAAACACTTTCCAACGCCATATCCATTATCCCACATATATCCCCCATCAAAACCATCTTATCCATGTCTTTCAATAATACACTCATCCTAATAAGGTTGTACCAACATTCAATGATTGCTACACATGGGCTCTTATTACCTTGATATGGAACCTGATGGTTGAGTCCTTAGTCCATCTCCTTATCTACCATCTTTGAAATCCATTTATCCACATCCATCTCCATCCATAAATTGCTCCCAAAAATTATAAAATTCCAAAAAAGAAAAAGAAAAAGAATATTAAAAAAAAAGTAAAGAGAAAAAAATATGTCCAATGGTGAAAACTTGGCAAACAGGCACCTTGGACAAGTACCATGATGAAATTATAGTAAACAAGCATCATGTGTAATCCCTCCATCCTTTTTCTCTCCACACTTGGGGGGAGATCTTCTGGCTATCCATCCATCTCTTCCTCCATTTATCCTATCTATCATACCCATCATACCCTATCCATTTCACTTCATCCTCCTTTGGATCTTGATAAAAAGAAAAGGCCACAATGTATACATGATTTGGACACCTCTTGGCATCCAATTCCCCATCATCATTTTTTATCTATTTCGCCTCCTATCCAACTATCCTTCCTCCCATCCATATAATCCTTCCACATACCCTCATAGTCTTTATCCACTCATCATCATATCTTCCATCCACATCCTTCATCCTCTTGTCACCCTATCATCCACCTTAACATATCCCTCCTATTGCCTCATCATGAATGACACATCCTAAGTTGGGACATCTTATTTGCCTTGTGAAGTAGTCTTTGGATCCCCTTTTACACCCACTATAAATCCACTAATCCCTTTATCCATCAATCCTTATCTTCTAACTCCTCCATCCCTTCATCCATAATTTGTTCCTCTCCCAATCCTCATCTACCTTCATCCCTTCATCCCTCATCCTTTCATCTCGTATCCACATCCATAATGCTTTCATCTCCCAATCCTTATCCTCATACCCTTCATCTTTCAATCGCTATCTTCATATCATTATCACCTCTTACATCCCTTGTCATTGGTATCTTTCTCTAGGCTACCTTCATCCAATCCAATGTCATCCATCCAATCTTCTCCTCGCAATCCACTATCACATGTTGTTGGTGTAAATAAATATTCATTATGGATATTATTACACTTTACTTAAGTTAACTTGGGATAATGCATCCCTTCGTACTTTGGATTTGAGACACTTAGGGAAGTTTGCACATAGGGATATAGCTTGTAGGAGAAATTCCACCTTTTGTGGTCTTATTTTGTTGTTACACTCCACATTCAGTAGGTCATCCACCTCTTGTGGAATATTATATTATTTCTCCTACCTACCCCTAGTATTTCTTACCTACCCTTGTTTCTCATTGAGCCACATGTCATGATTGTGTGCTTGTATATCCATATGGTCTTGCCTATATAAGCAGGCCCATATTCATTGTATTGGTTAATCCAGTTGATCATTTGCATATTGATGAGAATACAGTTTGTTCTTGTCATTCTTTTGTCTCTCTTTTATACTTTTCATTGTGCCCTTGATCTTGGCAAAATCTAACATGGTATCAGAGTCATTGGGGCTTTAATTGATTGGTTTTTGAAGACATCTTGGAAGGCTTCTATTTTCGGATCTGAGGGACAGCACTCTTTGGAGGCATCTTAGAGCATTTTTGACCTCACCATTGCATCTGGGAGGTCATTTTCATAAAAATCAAGTATAAACTTGACCTATTTTGGCGAAAATCAAATTTTGGGTGTTGGAGGAATTTTTTGCCCAATTCGAGCGGTACGGTACAGAATTTTTGGATCTCAAAAAAAAAATTGTGGGTCTGTAACTTCTGCCCTGTCAGCAGCACACAGTCAATGCCCAGTCAGTAGCATATAGTCAATCGCTCAGTCAGCATCGAGTCAGCGCCTAGTTAGCATTTTTTGAAAAAAAATTAGACCCCTCTCCGTTGAGCAGTTTGGATTTTTGGGTCAACTTTGGAGGCTCATAACTTGCTCTATTTTTCTCCTTTTTCAAGTGCAATTTTTTTTTATTTGGGCTAATTTTTTGTGCTCTTCACAATGGTGTGGTTATTTTCTGATGTTGGTGCACATATTTTTTGGAATTTTGGGATTCTCTCAGTTGTACTTGTCCAATCTTCAATTTTGCAACTTCAAAGGCTTCGTTTGAGCTCATCCGACCTCCTTTTCAGGTGTCATTTTTTTTGTTGAGAAAAATGGTGTCTCAACCTTGCATTTATGCGAGGTTACTATTTATAGTAAGTTTTCATTTGAGCACAAAATGGTGCGAAACTCTCCCTGAAGCTTCTGGTTGGCTAGATAAGCATTCCGGTAAAGTTTCGTCACAAGGTCACAGCTAGTTTTGAAGATATTAAAGTTTTCGTCTTCGAGGGGTGCAATAAAATATTTAAACTTAATTTTGGGGACTTTAGAGGCTTCAAAACGCCCTAAAAAGTGGCCATAACCGGCGAAGCGGGTTATGAGGTGATAGAGCACTTCGCGAGCTTTCCGGCGCTTCAAACGGTTCGTCAATCGGACACCCGGTTCTCAAGTTATGGCCTCCGGAAGTTTGTACTCCTGAAATAGGAAAAATAATTTGTATCGGATACATAAATGAGCTGTAAAAGGGAGCAACACGTGTTGATGTGTGCTTTAACATGTCATAGGGAATCTAGAAGGGAGATAAGGTCGGCTACACCTTATTGGGTGGTTTTAGCCCATGGTTTTGTAATACCGTTTGATGGTTTCTTGTATTGTATCTCCTATTTATGAGGTGTGTGAGATAGAGGTTGTGTGAAAGAGTCCTATGGCTATTGAGTTGCCTCTGAATCTCTGATTAGTGATACTCCTGTGAAGAGCTTGCTCTGCAAGTATTTTGTAATCTGTTTTTGATTGCTGAATAAAATATTGAGCTGCTTTTGGAGGGTGCGGTTTTTCTCCCGAAAGGGTTTTCCCCACGTAAATCATTGTGTTGTGGTATGAATGCTATTATATCTATTTTTATTTTTTGTAACTGTTGTAATGATCTGAAAAAGTTTTGCATTACCCTCCTCTCAAGGTTAGTGTAGGAAGTTGTTTCCGCTACTTAACTTCCTTACAAGTGGTATCAGAGCTTGATCACCTTTGGTTTCAATTGTGGGCAGTTGGGTTTTTTGAACTAATCTAGATTTGAGTGGGAGCTTGTGCAGAAGACACTTTTTGATCTTGTTGCAGGAATATTCAGATGGCGAGTTCGTCAGGGAGAATAGAGGTGGAGAAATTTAATGGAAGTAATTTTGAGATGTGGAAGTTGAAGATGGAAGATCTGCTAATAGATCGAGATCTTTGGGATGCTGTTGATGCGAATGTCCAAAGACCCTCAGATCCTACTGCAGCAGCTCAGTATGATGTTATGGACCGAAAAGCCAAGGCTCTAATCAGACTATGCCTAGCAGACTCTGTTCTAATCAATGTCCATGAAGAAAACTCTGCAAAGAAGCTATGGACTAAGCTTGGTGAGATGTATCAAGTGAAATCTTTATTAAATCAAATTTTCTTAAGAAAGAAATTGTATTCCTTGAAGATGGAAGAGGGTGGATGAATTGCAGACCACCTAGAAGCATTCAATATGATTGTGGCTCAATTAGTATCCGTCGGTGTTAAGATGGATGAGGAGGAGAAATGTCAGATCTTGCTTTGTTCTTTGCCTGATTCGTGGGATTCTCTTGTTATGGCTATCGGTAGTACTTCTGTTGTTTTGAAATCTGAAGACGTGGTGGGTGCCCTACTCGGTGAAGAGATGCGAAGGAAGGTATCCATCAGTTCAAAGGAAGCCCTAACCGTTCGTGGAAGACCTAAGGAGAAAGGCAAGAAGAATGAGAAGCGTGGCAAGTCCAAATCCAAAGGGAGATCGAAATCTCCTGGAAAGTCCAAAGTCATTTGCTGGAATTGCGGTAAACCGGGTCACATCCGTAAGGACTGCAAAGAAGAAAAGAAGAAGAAAAAGAAAAAGTTCAATTCTGATTCTGAGTCCGACAAGGAAGATGGTGATGCATTTATTGCGGCTTTGGCGACTCATGCAGGTAATGATGCCTGGCTAATTGACTCAGGTGCATCTTTTCATATGACTTCCAATAGAGATTGGTTTTCTGAATATGAAGGATTTAATGGAGGTAAGGTGTACTTGGGTGATGATTCACATCTAGACATTGTTGGTCGAGGTAAAGTTAGAATTAGGTTTTCTGATGGTAGAATAAAAAGGATTAATGGTGTGCTGCATATCCCTGGATTAAAACGAAACCTGTTATCTGTGAGCAAACTAATAGATGCAGGTGTGCAGGTAGTCTTTTCTGAAACAGGATGTAAGATGATTAAGGGTGCTATGGTAGTTGCTAGAGGTGTCAGGTTTGGCACTTTGTATAAGCTTGAAGCATACACTGTTGAGTGTAATAGCACTTCTGTAAAAAGTAAATCTGTGGATACTTCATTGGAAGATTTGAAGGTTTCACCTTCAGTAGATGGTAATGGTTTTTGGGTACCTAAGGGTGCTCTTTCGTCTGAAGCAAAGTTACCTGCAGAAAAGACTATGTTATGGCACCAAAGACTTGGCCACATTGGAGAAAAGGGTCTAAGGACCTTGAAAAATAAAAATCTTGTTGAAGGTTTGAATGATTGTAATCTTGACTTTGATTTCTGTGAGCATTGCATTTATGGAAAATAAAACCGCGTTCAGTTTTACTCGAGTTCTCATAAAACTTGTGGTGTTTTGGACCTTATCCATTTTGATGTGTTTGGTCTAGTAGATGTCACTTCGATTGGAAAATCCACATATTATGTTTCATTTATTGATGATTTTAGTAGAAGGACATGGGTATATTTTCTAAAGAGTAAATCTGAAGTTTTTAGTCGTTTTAAAGAATTTAAAGCAATGGTTGAGTTGCAGACTGGAAAGAAAATAAAATGTTTGAGAACTGATAATGGCGGTGAGTTTTGCTCTAATGATTTTGATAGATTCTGTAAAGACTTTGGAATTAACAGGCAGAAGACAACTCCGTATTCTCCACAGCAGAATGGAGTTGCAGAAAGAATGAACAGGACACTGATGGAGAAGGCTAGGAGTATGTTGAGTGGTGCTGGTCTCGAACAAAAGTTTTGGGCTGAAGCTGTTGCCACTGCTTGCTACCTGATTAACAGGTCTCCTACATCAGCTCTTGTTGATAAAACGCCTATGGAAGCATGGTCAGGTCACAAGCCTTCATTGAGACATCTTAGAGTTTTTGGTTGCGAGGCATATGCACATGTGCCAAAGGAGAAGCGAACAAAGTTGGAGAACAAGGCTGTGAAATGTATCTTCATCGGGTATAGTTATGGTGTGAAAGGATACAAGCTTTGGGACCCTGTTGCACAAAAGGTAATTCACAGTAGAAGTGTTATTTTTAGAGAAATTAAGTCTCCTTCTGTTACATTGCAGCCAGAATAGACTAAAAAAGAAGATGTGATTCAACTTCCTTCTACACCTGAAAGAGTTGAATCGAGACCCTTAGATAGGCAGGAATTTGAGGAGAGCTCGTCTAGCTCTGAATCTTCAGAAGAGGAGGAAGAACCTCCAACTCAGCTTGTTCGAAGGTCTACAAGACATAGACAACCACCTGAAAGGTATTCACCTGATGATTGGAGATGTATTTTTGCTCTGAATACTAGTGTGGATGAACCGAAATCTGTAGAAGAGGCATTAGGTATGAATGATGCAGAATCCTGGAAGATTGCTATGGAGGAAGAAATGGCAGCTTTGAAAAAGAATGATACATGGGATCTTGTACCATTGCCTGAAGGACGAAAACCTGTTGGTTGTAAATGGGTGTTCAAGAAAAAGATTGGTTCAGATGGAAGCATTGAGAAGTATAAAGCAAGGTTAGTTGCAAAAGGCTACTCTCAGGTTGAGGGTGTTGATTACGGTGAAATATTTTCTCCTGTTGCAAAAATGACGTCTATTAGATTTTTGCTTTCTATTGCTACTGCTTATGATTTAGAGGTTGAGCAAATGGATGTGAAAACTGCTTTCCTTCATGGTGATTTGGAGGAAGATATTTATATGACACAGCCAGAGCACTATGTGGTGAAAGCCAAAAGAAATTTGGTCTGTAAATTGAAGAAATCTTTGTATGGCCTCAAACAAATTCCTAGGATGTGGTACCAGAAATTTGATACATATGTGTTGAGTTTGGGATTTGAACGTTCTAAATCAGATCACTATGTTTATTATAAATCTTATGGTGATCATTTCTTATTCATTGCATTGTATGTTGATGATATGTTATTCATTGGTAAAGGGAAAGGTATGATTTCAGAACTGAAGTCTCAGCTCGCTGCTAAATTTGAAATGAAAGATCTTGGTGCAGAAAAGCACATTCTTGGGATGGAAATTAGAAGAGATAGGGTGAACAGAAAGCTATGGCTAGGCCAGAATAAGTATGTGAATTCAGTGTTACAGAGGTTCAACATGCAGAATTGTAGACCATTGAGTGTTCCTTTTATAGTTGGAATGAAACTATCTATTTCAGATTGTCCTACATCCCCATTTGAGATGGAAGACATGAGCAGAGTGCCTTACCAGAGTGCGGTTGGAAGCTTGATGTATGCTATGGTCTGTACTAGACTAGACATTGCCCAAGCAGTGGGAGTACTTTCTAGATATATGTCTAATCCTGGTAGAGTTCATTGGGATGCAGTCAAAAGAGTCTTCAGATATTTGAAGGGCACTTCAGAGTATTCTTTGTGTTATCATGGTAATTCAGTTGGAGACATGACTTCCCTTGATATCCATGGTTATGTGGATTCAGATTGGATAGGTGATATTGATAGCAGAAGATCCACCAGTGCTTATGTGTTTACTTTGTTTGGTGGTGCAATTAGTTGGATGAGTAAGCGACGGGCTGTGGTTGCTTTATCCACTACTGAAGCAGAGTATATGGCAGCTACTCATGCTTGTAAAGAGGCCATTTGGCTTAAGAGACTGTGTTCAGATATTGGAATAAAACAAGGTACAGTGACAGTTTACTGTGACAGTCAGAGTGCAATTAGCCTAGCTAAGAACCCGACATTTCATGCCCGGACCAAACATATTGATATTCAGTATCATTTTGTTAGAGATATGGTCGAAGATGGTAGGGTGAAGCTGGTTAAGGTGGAAACTTTGATGAATGTTGCAGATGCTTTGACTAAGGCTGTGAGCACAGAGAAGTTCAGATGGTGTTCAGAGTCTATGGGTCTTATGGCCCCTAGCAATTGATTCTTTGTGTTGACATTCCATTCGGCTCTTGCAAGGTGTTCGACAAGTGGGAGATTTGTTGAGAAAAATGGTGTCTCAACCTTGCATTTATGCGAGGTTACTATTTATAGTAAGTTTTCATTTGAGCACGAAATGGTGCGAAACTCTCCCTGAAGCTTCTGGTTGGCTAGATAAGCATTCCGGTAAAGTTTCGTCGCAAGTTCACAGCTAGTTTTGAAGATATTAAAGTTTTCGTCTTGGAGGGGTGCAATAAAATATTTAAACTTAATTTTGGGGACTTTAGAGGCTTTGAAACGCCCTAAAAAGTGGCCATAACCGGTGAAGCGGGTTACGAGGTGATAGAGCACTTCGCGAGCTTTCCTGCGCTTCAAACGGTTCGTCAATCGGACACCCGGTTCTCAAGTTATGGCCTCCGGAAGTTTGTACTCCTGAAATAGGAAAAATAATTTGTATCGGATACATAAATGAGCTGTAAAAGGGAGCAACACGTGTTGATGTGTGCTTTAACATGTCATAGGGCATCTAGAAGGGAGATAAGGTCGGCTACATCTTATTGGGTGGTTTTAGCCCATGGTTTTGTAATACCGTTTGATGGTTTCTTGTATTGTATCTCCTATTTATGAGGTGTGTGAGATAGAGGTTGTGTGAAAGAGTCCTATGGCTATTGAGTTGCCTCTGAATCTCTGATTAGTGATACTCCTGTGAAGAGCTTGCTCTGCAAGTATTTTGTAATCTGTTTTTGATTGTTGAATAAAATATTGAGCTACTTTTGGAGGGTGGGGTTTTTCTCCCGAAAGGGTTTTCCCCACGTAAATCATTGTGTTGTGGTATGAATGCTATTATATCTATTTTTATTTTCTGTAACTGTTGTAATGATCTGAAAAAGTTTTGCATTACCCTCCTCTCAAGGTTAGTGTAGGAAGTTGTTTCCGCTACTTAACTTCCTTACATTTTTCAAGTGCATATTTTTTTGTCTACTTTTATAATCTATGATCAAATTTCAGATATTTTGAGTGTAAATTTTACTTTCAGATATTGGTCTTATTTGGCCTATTTGGTACTTGTAAATTGCTTGGATCTTAGTTTAGATCTCTTGCATTATTAGTTTGAGTCTCTTTTGGCCTTATTGAGGCAGTTGTAAAGTTGAAATCAGAATTCCAATTTGCCATTTTTTGCAAGTGGCCCATTGTACATGCACTAAGTATAAAGTGCCAAATCATCATTTTTTTTTTATTTTTTTTTTTTTGGGGGGGGGGGGGGTGGGGGGTTCTTTGATTGAGTGAAGTTGGGGGGGGTGTCTTGTGTGATTGTGCCTATCTTTCCTTCTGCTCTTTCATTTTTGTTGCAATGAGTCCTCATAAATTTTCACTTTAACTCCACATAATTATGCATCATGGAAAATTAAAGTATGGAGCAAATTAATGGAAAAAGGCCTCACACATTACATAAATGGAACTATAGCAACACCACCTGATCCTAAGGCTGATCCTACTATTCAGTTAGAATGGCTCACTAAGAATTGCATGGCTCTTGGAACTTTGTGTAACTATGTATCAAATAACCTCATTTTTCACATTGAGAAGTGTACTACAATCAAAGAGGCTTGGGATATGTTTCAAAAATTGTATGGTCAAGTTGATGAAATCAAAGGTTACAAGATTGATAATGAGCTCACCAAATGAGCTAAGAGCAAAGCTTAAGGATTGTGGAATTGACAAAAAGGATGCTCAGTTGATATTCAACTTGTTGGACAAGCTTGCACTAGAATATGCAGCATTTGTATCTAGCTTCCAAACTCGTCGTTTGACAGTGGGGAGTTTCTGCATTATGTCTTCATTTGATGCTTTCACAAAAATGTTGATATTGGAACAATCTAAGTTGTTGAATATGGGGCTTCTCAAGTCTTCAAAGTCCAAGGCTTTGGTGGCTAATCAAGGGAGTCAAGGGAGTCAAGGCAAAGATTCCAACAAGAAGAAGAAGCAATCTAAGTCAAATCCACAGCAGGAAAAAGGACAATCATCCTCTCCATCACAAGGCGATTTTTCATCCTCTTTCAAAAAGGGGACTCCACCTAAGAAGGATAAACCAACTTGTGAATATTGCAAGAAGTATGGTCATGATGAGCATCGATGCCACACCAAGCAAGTTGATGAGTTGACAAATCTTCTTAAGAAAAACAACATCAACTTGTCATCTACCTGCACAAAGAAGGATTCATCTCCTTCCTCTTCCTCACAGTCTAAGGGAAAACGGCAAGCATTTGTGGCTACAATAGGTTCTTCATAGCAATGGATACTTGACTCGGATGCCTCTTATCACATGGGTTCTACAAAGGAGTAGTTTTCTTCATTGGAGCCATCTAAGGTACCGCACATTTACATAGGTGATGATACACAAGTAGAGGTTGAAGAGAAAGGTTCAGTTGACATGGATGATGGAACATTTGAGAATGTTCTTTATGATCCTAACTTGTCTACCAACCTTCTCTCTATCTACCAAATCACTCATTATGGGAATGGGAAAAAGGTTGAGTTTACACCTGATTCAGTTGTGGTAGAGGAACTAGATGATGATGCATTGGTAGCAGTGGGACAAGTCAATGACAACTCAAGGCTTTATTCATTCTCCCACTTTGTGCCAAGTTCTCCTTCTAGGGCCTTGCTTACTCATTCAAATTCAGAAAGTAAGCTATGGCATGAGCGGTTTGCTCATCTCAACTACCGCTATCTTCAATAGCTCAGCACTAAAGACATGGTCACAGGTCTACCTCGAATCATTTTTTCAGAGGGTGTATGTTCAGGTTGTTCCATGGAAAAGAATCTCAAGGAGAAGTTTGATAAGGGGAAAGATTGGAGAGCTTTGGAAGCTCTTCAACTTGTTCACAGCGATGTAGCAAGTCCATTTCTAGTACCTTCATTTAGCAAGGCCCAATATGTCCTCACCTTCATTGATGACTACTCCCGCTTCACTTGGGTCTACTTTCTTATTCATAAGAGTGAAGTATTTGACAAATTTTAGGACTTCAAGACTCGTGTGGAGAAGCAATCCGAGAAAGTGGTCAAGATTCTTCATACAGATAATGGAAGGGAATATATAAACAAAAGACTTGAGGATTTTTGTACATTTGAGGGGATTGATCTTCAGCATTTTGTTGCATACACTCCATAGCAAGACGGAGTTGCAAAACCCAAGAATAGAACTCTCAAAGAAATGGCTAGTTGTATGATACATGCATGTTCTCTTGATCCTGTGTTTTGGGCAAAGGCTATCAGTTGTGCCAAACACATCTAGAATCGGGTTCCTCACAAAGCTTTGCAAGGTATTACTCCTTTTGAGGCTTGGGCTGGTAGGAAACCAATTGTGAGACATTTTAGAGTCTTTGGGTGTCCAGCATGGGCTTGCATACCTCCGCAGAAATGCAAGGCATTGGAACCTCAGAGTCGGCCTTGCATATTTGTTGGATATCCTAAGGGTGTTAAGGTATATAGATTGATGGTAACTGAGACACATGAGGTGTTTATTGAGAGGAGTGTTCACTTTGAGGAAAGCTCTCCTAGCTTAGCCTCTCTACCTCCTCCACCTTCCTCCATTATGGATAGTGATGCATGTGATTCAGATGATGAGACTCCTTCAACTCTGACTCGTAGGGTTACACCTCAGCAGGGTCCACATGCAGTTGAGGAGCCTTGTTCTCCACCTCAACCTAGACTTCGTTGGGCTCGACAGACACTTGAGTCTGTGGGTTCTCTTGTTGGAGATCCTTCAGATACATGGAGGACTCTATCATAGCATCCAGACCTTCCACATGCATTCATTGCTACCACTTCTGACCCACAGACATTTTAGGAAGCATCAGTGGTTCCTGAGTGGTACCAAGCTATGGAGGAAGAGTATAGTTCCTTGTTGAGGAACAACACATGGGATTTAGTCCATCTCCCTAAGGGGACAAAGATGGTTCGATGTAAGTGGATCTATCGAACCAAGTTTGCAGCAGATGGTAGTGTGGATAAGTATAAGGCTTGGCTTGTTGCGAAAGGTTTCTCTCAGGTTCGAGGTGTTGACTATACTGAGACCTTTGCACCCGTAGCCAAGATGAACTCCATTCGCTTGACACTTGCTATTGTTGCAGCTCATGGTTGGGTTGTACATTAGATGGATGTGAAGAGTTATTTTTCTTCATGGTGATCTTGATGAGGAGATTTATATGTGGCAGCCACAAGGTTTCATTTTAGGATACTTCCTTGGTTTGCAGACTAAGGAAATCTCTCTATGGTCTCAAGCAGGCCCCCAGGGCTTGGTACGCCAAGATGGATTCTTTTCTTCTCTCAGCAGGGTTCACCAGGTGTCATTTCGATCTGAATGTCTACATTTGTCGACAGGATGACTCTCACTTGATACTTGTGCTCTATGTTGATGATTTGATCATTATAGGGAGCACCACATCCATCATTAGCAAGGTCAAATATGCTTTGCATGACAGATTTGCTATGACTGACTTGGGTCTTTTGCACTACTTTCTCGGGATAGAGATTTCATAGTCACCTTCTGAGATTACACTATCGCAGCCCAAGTATGCTCTTGATCTACTTGCACACTTTCATATTGTTGATTGTAAGCCTGCACTAACTCCCTTTCTTTTAGGAGTCAAGCTTGAGGCTCAGTGTTCTTGTCCACCAGTTGATGTCACATTGTATTGTCAGCTTGTGGGTAGTCCCATTTACTTGACTCACACACACCCCGATATTTCATTTGCAGTTGGCACAGTTTCCCGCTTCATGCAGGAACCACATGAGCTTCATTGGAAAGCTACCAAACACATCCTTCATTACATCCAGGGTACACATCACTATGGGATTCACTATGCAGCAAGCACAGGAATTCGCTTGGTTGGTTACACAGACTTCGATTGGGTTGGCGATCTTGATGATCATAAGTCTACTTCAGGTTATAGTTTCCACCTTGGTTAGGGCCCCATTTGTTGGCAGAGCAAGAAGCAGCATGCTATTTCTCTCTCTTCGACTGAGGCTAAGTATCGAGGAGTTGTTAACGCAGCGACTGAGACCATTTGGTTTCAGCACATTCTCACAAATTTTGGGTTCACCACTCCACGACCGATAGTTCTACATTGTGACAATTAGAGTGTTATTGATATGTCGAAGAACCCAGTCCAACACTAGTGGACCAAACACATCGAGATCCATATGCACTATATCTGAGAACTGATTCAGGAGCAGGTCATTGATTTGCAGTATTGTCCTACAATGGAGCAGGTTGCTGACATCTTTACCAAACCTTTCACCGAGAGTAAGTTCTAGCAATTGCGAGCTCTCTTGGGGATGCGAGATGTCTCATTAAGGGGGTCAGTTGACTTCTCCTTCCTCTTATGGGGGGGGACTTTTTCCTCTTTGAGGTTTTGTCCTTCTTCTTTGAGAGTCTTTTGTACATTCATCTCTCTTTTGGGGGGGAGTTTTTTCCCACTGGGTTTTCTCCCTTTCTCCATTTGTGAGAGATTGCATTGCATAGTTTTGCTTGCATTTGCATTTTTTAAATGGGTACCTATCATGGCCTCGTAGCTAGGACCCATCTTGCATTGTTGACTTGAGTCTTCATTCCCCTAAGTTGCACTTAAGGGGGGTTGTTGGTGTAAATAAATATTCATTATGGACTTTACTTAAGTTAACTTAGGATAATACATCTCTTCGTAGTTTGGATTTGAGACACTTAGGGAAGTGTGCACATAGGGATATAGCTTGTAGGAGAAATCCCACCTTTTGTGGTCTTTTTTTTCTATTACACTCCACATTTAGTGGGTCATCCACCTCTTGTGCAATATTATATTATTTCTCCTACCTACCCCTAGTATTTCTTACCTACCCTTGTTTCTCATTGAGCCACATGTCATGATTGTGTGCTCATATATTCATATGGCCTTGCCTGTATAAGTAGGCCCATATTCATTTTATTGCTTAATCCAGTTGACCATTTGCATGATGAGAATGCAATTTGTTCTTGTCATTCTTTTGTCTCTCTTTTATACTTTTCATTGTGCCCTTGATCTTGGCAAAATCTCACACATGCAAATCCTATTCATCCCCTCTAACTATCCAACATCAAACACCAATCAAAGTATCCAATCACATCCATGGACTTGTTCCCAACCTTGCTAAAAGCCTTGATCGCAATCCAATCATCATCATCGGGATGCATCCTTCCCAATCCTTGTATTATTTCAGGATTTATCATTCCCATATCAACAACACCCCATCAACCATCAATCCGTCATGGATTTTTAACTTAACTGGGGCAACATCATATATGTCTTTGGTTCGTCATCCATCATCCACAATCCCAATCTGTTGTATATCTTGTAAATAGTGTCTTGTACATATTATCAGTCATGTGTCTTCACCTAGGACCATTTGTATATATGTGTCCTTAGGTCTCCCCCCTTGGTTTCATTTGGTTGTGTGTCATCGAGACTATGCCCCTATCTAGTTGGTGCTTCAACAATCATCTTTTGGTGTCCCTAGAGTTTCAATTATCTCACTTGTCTCTTGTCATAGGAATCTTAGTTTAATATCAATTAGCAGTCTTTGCAGGATGTATCCTTCCTCAAATCGGACCAATCAATCCCATCCACCAATCCTCCGTATGGAAAAATGTACTTGAGATACTTGTTATTTCTTTGGTGCTTTTGGATATTTTTTAATCTTTATCTAGAGCTTCCTACTTCTACCTCCTTATGATCACCACAATCCTTTACACCATGGTGTGCTATGAATAGTGAAACTAGGGGCATGGTCTTGTTTTTTTGCTTGTATTTGTTTTTTTGGTGTGTCTCATCTTGGTCCCTCATGCGGTCTCGATTATTGGATGTTACACTGGGGCATATCTTTTGTTTGTGGTTTTTCTACCATCATTTCCCTCAAAGTTCTATGTGCCTTTGTGAGATGTTATACTAACATTTTTGTTTGTTGAGTCAGTCTTATGCATTAGTTGTGAAATCACCTAGGTTCCTCATATCCTAGTGCCTCATGGACAGTGCTAAATTTTTTATCCCTAAATTTAGAATGGGACTAAAATTTGGATAACCCCTACAAAATTAGTCCTCTTCGTAGTCCCAATTCTCTAAGAGTACATTTTTTGACGAATATTCTAGTCGTCCCCGGAGTTTATCCAAGTCGTCTCCTTGAAATTCATGAGAGTTCGTAGTCATTTTCGGTCATTTTTTATGTCATTTGTTTAAGCTTGGAGTCTTTGTTTTGTTTTGATTTTATTTTTAGTTTCTAAAGGACATACAAAATCAAACCTTAGACCCAAAATTGCAAGTCTTATTAGTGTAAACAATGCTCATATGTAGGATTAGGTCGTATACCCGATACTACAAGTGTTCTTATTTTTACACATGTACATATGCATATCGGGGTATGAAACCCGATATACAAATGCATATTGGATTTCATATCTCGATATACATATATGTCCTTATTTCACGCGTATGGCATTAATGGAACTATGTGTCAAGTTTATAAATATTTTCATTGTCTTTTTATTTGATCATTTTGTTTTTCTTCCTTTGTGCTCTTAATCCTACATGTGAAACGATTAAGGTGAAGGATTCTCCACAATTCTCACACCATTTCATCTTCAAATCGGGCATTTATTCATTGTTCTTTTTACTCTACTAGTTTTATTTTGTGACACCATTTAGGGTTTCCATTTCTAACTTTGCTTTTGTTTTGCTTGCATCACAATGTATTGTGTGAGTGAGGATTTTTCCTTGTCCAACACCATACATTAGTATTGAGTGGGACAAAACTCCCATCCCCTAATCTACATTCTCTTTAAATTACAAACTTTCCTGCCTTACAGGCTTGTAAGGGTTTTGAAACTCAAATTACAAGACCGTAGCCCTTCCTTGAAATGCAAACCACAAGTAATACATGAAGTTCGGGCCACAAGACCCGAACTACATACATAAAGTTTGGACCATGAGATCCAAACTACACGTAGTTCGAGTCTCGTGGCCTGAACTACATGTATTAATGTCTTTCCAAAACACAACTTATACAACTTGTAGTTCGAATTTCACAACCCAAGCTACAACTTTATAAAAATATGTTTTCCTCAATTTTAACTAAAAGTCTAAACTAGTAATTCAAGTTTCAATGTGCAAATTACAACTTTTAATTTGAGGCTTGAAATCGGAACTACAAGCTTTGAGTATTTTTACTCCATGAGAAATTGTTCACTTGCAATTCAGTTTTTAAATCTCCAACTACAAGCCATGTTAATTGTTCAAATATGCAATCTATGGTTTGAATTCGGAACTACAACTTTTAGTGTTCTTCCCAAGTTTTTGTATGTTTGCACACACAATGAAAAGGGGGATTTTTTCTCTCCAACTACACATGCAGACCAAATTGGAGATTTTCTCGGACTCTCAATTCATTTGCAGTATTCCTTTGTAGCTTCAACTCCATCATGATCGAGCCATCCCCAAGCAAGATTGGGATGAAGTACACCATGAAAAGTCTCTAATGATGTACTTAGAAAGAACAGTCACCTCGAATGTGTCTAACATCAAGGACACAAAGGTGGCCATGTGAACATTGCAGAATTTGTAGAAAGGGTTGAAGTAGAATCACCTTCTCCAAAGATGAAAAGGGTCATCAAAAGTGGCATCCACAAGGTTGCATATTTTCCTGTATTGGCACATGATCCTAAGTTTGTACTTGCAACAGAAACTCTTTTCATGCAGTTAACTAATGTGTTTGAGATTCAGATGGAAATGTAGCCATTCAAATCACTAAGGAGTTATTTGACAAGATTTTCATGTGCCCTAATATTGAAACTTATGCAGACTTGAAAATGGACAAGGCCATAGAACATTATGAGAAAAACACAGAGGAGTGTAAGAGGGTAATAAACACAGAGTGGTTGAAAGAGCCTGGAGAAACTTACACCAAATGTCCCAAGTCATTGCATAGAAGTGACTTCAAGCAAGAGATCAATGATCTTATCACTCTTCTAAGCATGGTTAAAGGTTTGTCGGATTCCAGAATCTTTCAAGAATGGATGTACATGTACATTCTAACCATATTGAAAAGAAAACCTAAAATATATTGGGGAAAAGAAATTAGTGATTCTATCTGTGAGCAAATCTCCAGAGTTCATACTAATTTGAAATTTCACATGACATCCTACTTGGTCTATGCAACTGCCTCAATGAAGCATTTCCCAAGTCTATCTACATATGGTGATCAAACATAGGTGCCAATGTATACGTATTTCTCTCAAGTTACCATGAAGAAAAGTAAACATCATTTCAGGAGGGTTAATGATTGTCAAATGAGGCCTACCAAGAAGTCAACAAGTAGTGCTACGTGTTCTTACAATTTCCTACTTTCACATACATCTGAGTTGGTTGTTATGATGATCATTCTTACATTCTCCCAAGGTACCCCAGTGACAATATTATCCTCATGGAGTTATGCACGAAAATCATATATGTTCATGCCCAATAGTCAGATGCCCATAAAGCAGGGTTCAAGTTTCTACTCTTTATTGGAAAGTACACCATAAACACTTCTTTCAAGGCCAAGAACATGGAAACTGAAATTCAATGGGTTACAATGAAGAAGTTCAAACACAGAGAGCACTTTAATTACAAGGGGATGAAGGAAAGGTTAAAGAGAGCCTATCATCATGTACACAGGGTAGAGGATATTTGGGCCAAAAGTAGAAGAGAAGAGGACATAAGAAGACTTGATTATGGCCAACTCACACTAGACCAATTGAGGGCTTTCAATCTGGCTAATATTCCTAATGATATGGAAGACAAAGGTGATATTCTATATCCTTCCTATGTGACAAATCAAGTTGTTGATTCACCAGTTCCTCTAATCCAATGGTCCAAGAAAGAATTAGAATCAATCAGATAAATATTTCAGCATATTCTTGCAAGCACAAATATTTGATTGCAAGGAAAAGGAATAAAACCTAAACCCTTCAAGACTGGTTTTGAGAAGGAAGATCTCCAAGGTCCAGTTGGAAAGACTTCTAAGTTGAGAACGAATAGGGAGGACCCCAATGCTACCAAGAAAAATCCCATAATCAAGCTCACTATTGGAAAGGATAAAGATAAAGGTAATGGTGTATTCTCTTCACCAAGGGTTTCAAAGAAAATTCAAGACAAACCTCAGAGGAAGGAAAAGGAGAAATAAAAGGAACATGATGAAGAAATTAATGTTGAGGCCAAACTTGAAGAAGCACCAAAGCAAGAACAATGTCTACAATCAAAGCGGAACTTTTATGAATTTTATGTTGCAATGGAAGGGATAACAACACCAGAAGATCTTTCCACAATCACTACTTATGATGTCACTATTGCACCTCCCTTGGTAATAGCAACAAGTTCTTTCTCAACTCCTATAGTTTCTAATGTGCCTAGTTTACCATAAATTCTTGTGCTAACAATTCCTTCCACTGCTACAAGTGAATCCATGCTAGATACTCCTCATGAAAGTATCAAGAATGTTTTTGGTACTCTGTCATCTTATCCAAATTTGTCAAATTTTTCCACATCCATGCAGAACATTTTCGACTTGGATAGAGTCATTAATGATTCTACAAAGAAAGTTACTACCCTTCCTACAGTTCAAGTCAGGGCTCCAGCTATTGTTACTTTTATTAGTCAACATTAGGATACGTCCCAACAGGTGATTACTTCTAGTCTACCTCCTTGGTTAGATTCTTCAACATCAAAGAGGAAGAAACAAGCTATTTCTCTTAATGAGTTTGATTTTAGTCAACTACTCACCAAGCCTAAAACAACCAAAAAAGCTAGAGCCTTTTATGGGATCAAAGTGGGCCAAAATAAGATGAAATATGCAGAAATGGTGGAACCTCCTCCTGATAAGACCCAAGATGAAGTTCAACCGGAAGACTACATAGTGAAAAGGATTGATCTAGGAAGGAAAAGTCATTATGGTGCAAAGGATGATGGATAGTATTCTATAGACATTTTGGTGCAAAGATATGACAAGCTAACATAAACCAAAGATCATTACAAGTATCATGCAGAAAAGTTGTCTGAAATATTGATCAAGATCACCAAATCATCTGAAGTTGTGATGCATGTTGAGGCAGTAGTTTATGATGAATCAATGAAGAAGTTTGAGCATGTATGTGCACGAGGAAGAGTTGTTGGTGAATGGATTGACAGGATACTTTCTCAAGGTACTCACCTTTTGAGCTCTTCCACCAAGATAGTTGACAATTTGAACAACATGAAATCAAAATTGGATCAAACATGGGACACAATTTCACAAGAACTTCAAGTTTTGGAGAAGGACTATGATGCATGGTTAAAGCTTGGATATTTTGAATCAAAAATTTTGATAGAAGATGGTGTCTTCCTACAAGAGAAATGTACATTGAACAATGTGAGGCCTTGGAGTATAAAATGGACACTATAAATTTTGATCAAAGATTTGCAGAAGGCACAAAAAAGAGTGTGTGGACATGTTGGATATTGTTGAGAAGTTTTCTGGAATGATGTGTTGTCATTGATGTCAACATATTCCTCTGTGTATTCCAGTGTTGCAGTCTGATTAAATGAGTTGGTTTGGCCAGTGTGTTGCAGATGAGTTGTTGTGGATTAAAGGGTTTTGAGATAAGTATCTCTAGTTGATTCAGCTAAAGTTTTAGAGATCCGTATGGTGATTTGATCAAGTTATGAGAACTGGTATTTTGATTGGTTTTTCTTTTGTTCAGTGTTGATCAGTGTTCTAGATTTTTCTCTGTATTGCAATATCTTGGTTTACGGATTTGGTAGAGTATTTGGGACGTTCTGGTATACCCTCAATTCAGATGGTTCATGATTTGGAGGTCCGCAAGTGAATCTTTCAGTTTGACAGTTAGTATAGTTGGTGTTCTTGAGGTTTGGTATAATAATGATGAAGATTCTAGTAAGTGGTGATCTTATGGTTGTTGCTATGGTAATTCATGATGATTGTGGATGTTTCTAGATTGTGTCATATATGTGTTGATGGTCCGTATTGATCGTTGTGTGCGTTATTGATGAATTCCTCAGTATGTTTATGTATGTGGTGTTCTTGGTTGACCAGATGATTGTAGTGTGCTCCGGATGTTCGAGGCATAATTCTTGGAGGTGTTGTGTGTTTGAGGTGTTGATTTAGGTCCATACTATGTCTTAGATGACATTGTTTTGGTATGCATGTAATGTTGTAGCATTTGTGGTAATTTGTGATGAGTGTTGAACCAGCCTTGAAATATAGGTTGATGATTTGTATAAATATATGTAATAGTCATATGAGAGATATATCTATGTGGTATTTGCGAGTGTATCTAAATTTGTGTGATGGGATAAGTGTGTGTACAATTTTTTTTATCTTTGGAAGTGTGAATAAGTGTGGCAGAGCATATCAAACCGTGTGCTTAACCAGAATAGTAACTAGGCATGAGGAGATGTTATTTTATCAGTTCATGATCTTCTGGATGTAATCTGAATGTTTTTGTAAGATAGTGAGTCTTCCTCAGGGTTGTAGCCCTTCTTGTTATGTGATTTGAGTAATGAGCTCTAGGCAGTGTGCCTGAATGCATGTGCATTCCCCATTGTAATATTTCATTTACTCCTAACAAGGTCTCATCTCATTATGGGTAGGTTCCCACCATGGTTTTTCCCATAACCAAGCTTTCCACGTCAAAAATATTGGTGTTATACGTTTTATTGATGTAGTGTTGATTTATGCTTTCATTGATCAATTATCAGATCTGAAATTGTGTTTGAGTTGTGTAGAGTTTGTGAGCAAACTGATTCACCCCTCCCCCCCCTCCTCTCAATTTGTTGTCTTTTTGCCAATAGGACAAAGGCATTGTGATCGCAAACAAGATCTCAAACTTTTCATGTAAGTTTTTTGATGATGATAATAAACTACTCCCAACACGGAGGTTTCACTTAGTGAACCTAGGTTATAGCACGTGCTTTCATGGCATACTAAATAATCCCCCTATTTTAAAAAAATATTGCCCTAAAATCCTCTTTTGTCACCCTATCCCAATACACAGTTTGAATTAAAAACCCTCCTATTTTGACAATATATTATATTTTTTCATAACCCAAATTTAAAAAAAAAACCTATTTTCACCAAATAGGCAATATATTGAGCTTATTTTTTGAGATATTAAACCCCCCAATATGAATGCACATGATATAATATTGCCTAGCCAGTGAAGCCCCTATGACTCCCAATTGATACTATCATCAAGAATTCAGTCTACTCATCAATATAAAAACTGGTGAAAAGGAGTTCACTTTAGATTCCATTAACAAGCTGATAGATTTTCAAGCCATTCTGGATGACCTAAGAACAATCTTGAAGAAACACAAAAAAGGGTACACAAGCATTGAAGATGCAATCATCAGAATTTGTACCATTTCCAACTATACTCAAGGACTTGATGATTCAAAAATTCAAAGTGCACTTAAGAGATTTGATGAATTCTTTAAGAATGAATAAGATGTGTCCCTAGACACTTAGATCATTTTTGTGCTCTTAGATATGTACATTGTAGGTTTTTTTCACATGTTACATGAAACTTAGGAATATGTAATTACATGTAACAAAATTTCAAGTCAAGGTCAAATAGGATTGTACTTTTGAATAAGTCATAGTTAGTTCCTAGTTTTCTCTCAGCCCCTCATCTATAAATATGAGGGTGCTCTTTGTAAATAGTATCTTTAATTTTATGCAACAAAACTTTGCCGAAGTGAAAAGCAAAGTGAAACTTTGAGTTCATAATGTTATTTTTGCAAATTCAATCAAAGAAGAGAACAACTTTGGCATTCAAACTTTGAGTTGAATTCAGTGTGGTCTATGGTGAGAGTGTTCTTACGACATTCTTATTATAAAATCTTGAATTGTTTAAGTAAAAGCAATGTGAGTAATTATTGTTTATAAAATAGATCAATTTAAGTTTTGTAAACCTTGTGTTACTTTCAGAATTTGATAATTAGGAATTGCATGTGGATAACAATATAAAGACTTTGAGTTGTATCTTGTTATCTTGAATATAATCAATATTGAGTTACAAAAGTTATTTAAAAAAGGTTGATAGGACTGTAGTGTCTAAAGACTTTGAGATTTCATTACTATTTTCCCTTCCCGGGAAGCAACAAAAGACTTTGTGCTTTTACGGAAACTTTTCTTATTTATTATCAAAAGTTCATTGGTGTGCTTCTAAGTTAGTTTTAAATAACTTAGTCATTTATCGATTATTATTCCTCTCAGTTGGAATATCTATTCTGAAAAAAAGATAATGAGATGGTGTAATGCCCAAGATTAGATTAGGATAAATAGTTTTAATTGTTTGTACACTGTTTAGAGAAAATATCAAGGGGAGCCTTCCCTTATAAATAGGAGAGATTCAATCTCACACACTATGGTTGAAACCACCATTTTCTAAACCTCACAAGTTTACAAAATTTTCAACCAACAAAATCAAAATAAGTGCTCACTTCATGTCAGTTACCATTCGGTACTCAATCTCCCCCCATCTATCCCACAACTTTCTAATCCATCCATCCTATCTTCCCACCACCCATCATGTTTCCTCTATCCCCTCATCTTTTGCATTGATATCTCAATCCATTTTTCTTTCATTCATCTTCCCTTGCATCCATCATTACATCTCATCTCTGTATCATTTCCTTATAATCTCCTTTCATCTTTGCATAATATAGACTTGTTAGTCTATTCATTAATCATTTTCATCCTTTCGTCACCAATCAAGCATCATCATCAACATGATAATCCTAACCCATTGCATCCATAACATCTATCACGATCATCTTCACATCATGCATGCATCATCTCATCCATTTTGAGAGCACACCTTTGTTCTCTTGAACTTGCATGTCCTCTCAAGGGGGCATCCTCATCCCTCATCTCCAATCATTTTTCAACCTAGCCAATCTTTTGAATGACTGCAGCATCTTCCCTAATCTAATTGTTTTATTCTAAGCTCTATGTCTTAATTTTCTTTGAAATAATGTTACTTCGTAACACCATCTCAAAGAGGGCCAAAATGTAGACACCTAAAATTGATCACTTATGTTTGATCAATTTATAGCCTATTCTTGATTGTTTCTTTAATTTGCATGTTTGAGTGTTTCTACTAATTATTTGCACTCCTTGTGAACTCACATTTTTCTACATGCAGTATCAATCATTGTATTTTCTTTAAAATTATTTATTGGTTTTCAGATTTATGAAATCTATCTACAGCTTGAATAGGCTACTCCAGCTTCATATGCCAAGATCAATTCACTCCTTCTCAAAGTTGGGTTCTCTCATTTCTATTTGAATCTAAACATTTGCATTATATAGCATGATGATTCACTCCTCTTTCTAATTTTTATGTTTATGATCTATTAATAATGGAGAGTTGTTCTTCATCCATTATGGTAGTGAAAAATACCCTCCATTGCAATTTTTTGATGATCGACTTGTGCTTATGTGTTATTTTCTCATAACTTAGGTATTCTAATTTCATTTTGGCATCACCATTACATATTCTAGGTATGCTCTATGTTATCTCTCAAGGTTTCACAACTCTAACATAGGAGTATCTAGGAGCATTTGGAAAGAAGGGAAGTCAATTCAATTACTTTTGCCACAAGTTATAGGGAGGTATCATTGGGTACTACCACATTCTATTGCAATTTAATAACTATTATAATAGTTTGGAGGATAGGTGGAGTTTTTGAAAGGCATGTTAGATCCAAGTTACATGAGATTTCAGTTACTACAAAGATATTTGGAGACATCATAATAAAGAATGTGTTACTAGTTTATATATCTAACAATTGTAGAGAAGTTTGGGAGGTTGTGCCAAGCGAAGGGAAATGTGCACTAGCAAATGGAAGCTTGTTAAGGCGAATTGGGTCCAATATAGTTTTATGATATGAAGTGCATAGTGTCATTTCATTCCTTTATTATTGCATGTTATTTGAGGCTAAAGTGCATTTGGTTGACTACACATTACATGTCACCTAGAGTTTAGGAACAATTAATGGCTAATGCAGGTTATTTTTTGTGAGAATTTGTTGAAAATATCCAAGATCTACGGCACAATGAATAGCACAAAATAGATTGATATGAAAAACTGTATTCTAATCAAGATGAAAATACTGATCAACTAGATCATCACAAATTACATACAATGTAGATGATCCTGCTTATAAAGGCATGGCTAAGAGACAAGAGAGAACACAAAGATGATATGTGGCTCAATAAGATGCAAGGGTAGGTAAGGGTAGGTAGGAGAAATAGTAAAATATTCCACATGGGGTGGATCACACACTGAAGTGGGAATTATCATCCCACAAAAAGTGGATATGATAAACTAACAACAATATCGCACCATAAAATGTGGAATTTCTCCTACATACACACTCTCAATGTATGCACATCCCTAAGTGTCTCATATCAAAACTACGATGTTATGCATTTACCTAAGTCAACTTAAGTAAGGTGTAATTATATCCTATATGAATAAATAATTACACCAACACCCCTCCTTAAGTGTAACTTAGGGGAATGCGCTTAAGCTAACAATGCAAGATGCATCCCGGCTACAAGGTCATGTTAGGTACCCATGTACAAATGGAATGCAATCAAACTAATGCAAAGAAATCTCTGGCAAACGAAGAAAGAGAGAAAAATCCAATGGGAAAAAAATCTTCCCCAAAAGAGAGATGAAAACTATACAAGAGAACTCTCAAAGAAGTATGTGAAGAACAAAACCCCATGTGAGGAAAAAGTCCCCCCATATGAGAGAAGAAGAGAGACCAAGTAGCCCCCCCTCAATGGAGAATCTGCACCAATGGTAGAAGCTCAAAACTGAATGAAGAAACTACTCCACAAACTTCGAACAGCGTTCCTCCCCTTAGGAAGAAACAAAATCAAAGGTGTATCCATGAAGTCTCCCCAATCATGAAGGGAAGATGTGGGGGAAAAAATCATGATGTATGGAATCTTTCAAAACTGCTCAAGTGTTCCCATGTCGATGCTGAAAGTTACCCCCTCCAAAGGTGGTGTACTAATCCACACTATTGAAAAAGGCACTCCAAGATGTAGTCGAGATGAATGTATAACAATATCTAAAGACTCAAATGTCTCCTCTAAGGATAAAGAGACCTCCTCCAAATGTTGTACATAATAATTGTTAGAATTTACAATCTTTACTTGGCTTAGGTTTATTTGTATTTAGTTTAGGATATTCCTTTGGAATTCCTACATGTAATTTGTCCTCTAGTACATGTGTGAGGACAAGTAATTTCTTTTATTTTCCTTTATTGAGGAATATTAGATTTCCTCCATAAGAGGATGTGGACACATGGCACACACATTTTGTGAATGGTGGCATTATAGATTTGGGAGTTACTTTGTAACTCCTCTCCTCATCTCTATTTAAGAGATGTCTCCTCTCTCATTTCTTCTTAATGAAATTATTGTAAAGAGCTTCTTGCTCTCTCTCTCTCTCTCATTTTAGGCATTGTCTCATTCATAATATCACAAGGGGTTTTTATTTGCTTTTCCCCTTTCAAAAGTTCTTGTGCCTCCTTCTTCACATTAGGGTGATTGCTCCAAGGTTTTTGCATTTCTCTTGGTAACATTTACTTTATCAATAAACTTACTTGGATTTTGTTTTCCTTCCTTGCTCTTGTATTTCCTTTCATGGTATTAGAGCAGGTTTCTAATCCTTGTTTTAAGTTGACATTGATGAAGGTTACCATTCTGTGGAGTTCACCTTCTTGGAGGCATTCTTGAGAGGAGAAGAAGTTCTTTCTCTAATATTTTCTACTGTGCAGGTTTTTTATTTCAAATTTTATTTTTTTTTCAAACTTGTTAACAAGTTTGCCTGTAGGTTAAATCTTCTATTCTAGTTTTTTTTATTAAAAAAAAGCTTTGGAAGGCTTGCCGCCAAAGTTCCTTCTTTCCGGTTTAAAGTTGGGGCTTTGGAAGGCTTGCCGCCAAAGTTTCTATTTTTTTTTATTGTGAATAGTTTGGAAGGTTTACCGCCAAACTCAGCCTCCTTAATCTGTTTGGTCGGCTTGCTGCCAAAACTGATTTATTGATAAATTGCTTTCTCTATTTATTTGGAGATTCTAACATTTTATTTCACTTGCAGATTATTACTAGTTTATTTTTCTTTTCTAACTATTTCTGTTTGATTCAGAGATATATTTTAGTTTGTTTTTTTTCTAACATTTTCTGCAGGTTCTATATTTGTTTATTACCAATACTTTCTTCACTTATTTCTTAAATCTGTTAATAGTTCAAAACAAGTTGAGAGGCTGTATTTTGTGTTATTCTGATTGTTTCTTTAGTATTTGTTGTTGTTTATTCTTTTTGTTAAGGAAGATATATATTATTTCAGTTGTTCGCCAGAGCTATCTCCCTTAACCTGTAAATTTATTTTCTTTATATGTTGTTCGTGTTCCTGCATTCTCAGTTTTTGTATCTTTATCTGCTACATGATTCTTCGTTTAAGAAATAAAAGTGCTTTCAAAGGCTTTCAATATTCGGCAGTTTTTTTTGATTTTGCACTCAATAGTTTCTGGTTTATTCTTGCTTACGTTTCTGAGCTAATCATTCCATTTGCAGTAATAGATTTTAATATTTTAGCATACTAATCAATCATGTCAACCTTGAAAGAATACCTGATCTTTGAGACTTGAGAATCCCCATTTGCCTCCAATTATCCTACTCAAGAATCAACAATTATGTCAATGTAGCAAAAGATGTGTTGGGACTCAAAAGTTCATGCCTGATTTTTGAGGTCCCGTGTAAAATTTTGTTCAAATGCACTCATGGCAAGTGCCTGATTTTTTGAAGCCCCATGGCAAGTGGCATTGCTCAATAAATCAAATTGATGAGTTTTCAAAGTTAAATCCGTTTGCAAAAAGTTCAGTTTTGTAAACAGAACAGTGTAATGCAGCAATCAATAACCCTCTTCGTGAATTTTTATTTCACACCTAGTTGATCTACATTTTAAAGTGATTGTACCCCATGATTCCCTATAAAATTTTCTACCACATTCCTAGTTTGTAGCCCCCCAACTCCTCATTTGATCAATTTTCGGGGCTCATTCCAAATAAACTTTTTCAGGGTTTATGAGTAGCATGTTCAATGTTTTCTGAGAAGCCAACTTTGAGGGTAAATATTTTGCGCATGTGACCTAATCAGGTCAAACCCTCTTGCAAACCTATTCAAGGTATATTGATTTGCTAGCGTGCCAAGTGGCAGCCCTTGAGGTGGAGATTTGATATTTTTTTCAAATAAGGTTTTGAATGCAACACGGGTTGATTCAGCAGTTTCAAATTCACAAAGGCCTAAGTAGGCAACTTTGGAGGTTCGTATCTTCTTCCTCGAATGTTGTAATGATGATCTGTCTGATGCCCTAGATTATTCATATTACAGTCTATCAGTGTGCCAGCTCCCAGGGTTTGATCAAGTGTTTGGGTCAGTTTTTGAAGCCATTTTCAGGGGCTACTCGGGTGTTTTTGGCCAAAATTCAAAGTTGCAAAAATATCAAATTCAATGATTGCCCAGTTAAATTTTCGCATCCAGAACATGTCCAATCGATGTAGTTGAGATTCAGTGTGACAAGTTAAGGCTTATAAGGTTAAATATATATTATTTATAATCATGTTCATTTGAATAATATTATATTTAAATTCATAATGGCAGATCCAAACAAAAGGAAGAGGAGGATTAATGTATTAAATCACTCCAGAGGATTTAAAAGGGGAAGATGAAAATATTTGAATGACTTAAATATGTGGAGTCATTTGCCACATTACCCGAGGAACGCCTTGGTCAAGAGGGGTCAATTCGAATTCTCAAAAGGAAAATATGCATTATTTAAATTGATATTGATTTAAATAATTGTTTTCTTGGAGATAGCGGCAAAAAGTAAAGAAATTGATTGGTAAAAATATTTACAATGATTCAAAAGTGCAAACAAATATGAGGCTAGAGATATTAGTGGGCCCACATAAAGAAAATGTACACGGGAGAAATTCAAATTTAAAACTACAGGGGGGCATTTTCCTATTCAAATATTTGACCCGTCAAGACTAAATGTCTAAAAAGATATTCTTTGGCGGGATGGAGAGATTAGAGAAGACTCGGGCTCCTTCTTTACCCCGCACTGCTTTTGATCTGCGCTCAAAGGAGGCGCGGCTTGGTGGGAAGGGAGAGATGCTTTCCTCCCCCGCCACCCTGCAGGCAGAAAGAGGACACACAGACAACACCGCGGGAGAGGAGTCGGATTGATGCATAGGCACGGTGGAGTCCTCCCCGCCATCCAGCGGCTTGAGGAAGGGTATGGAAGAGATGTTGCGGGAGAGGTTGAAGTGCATGGAAAAGGCATCACGGGGATGAAAAGGAGCAACGCCAAATAAAATTAGGGCAAAACAAGAATGCACAGATATGAACAACATAACATTAGGGTTCATGTGTGCAATTGTCATTGACGAACATTAAGGGAAATATCAGGTGGCATGAGAGTCAGACTAAGCGATGTCGCCATGAGCGTTTGGAATGCGGTAGAAGGGTCTGATACAGTGCAGTGAAAGAATCAGGAGGAAATTGGTTGAAGTAATTCTGGTAATCACAGCAACATTATGATGATCCAATTCGAAGATCCTAAGTCGTGTGCTAATTACTGTGGACTTGGTCCAAGGAATCATTTTCCTGATTCGATATGGTGTCTCCTGTAGCCGATGGCTAGCAATGAGTAGTTGTTGCTTTGCAGAATGGAGCTTCAGCTTGCCAGAAAATCTGATTCGATAAGTGCAACATTAAGAACCCCCTAAAATCTGCCAGAAAATGTGTTTGGTGGATAAAGCGATGCTCTCCTCCTTTCGCCTGTGCCAGTTTAAGAGTGGTGGGATAAGATATGTGCCTCCAATCGGGCAACGATAGCACAGTGGTAGTATTTGTAGGATCAATGTAGAGATATATTTCTTTTATTACAGAGCTATCAAAGTTTCGTATCAATGCAATTCATAGGTGTTCTGTCATAGTGCTCAACTTCAGACAACATCTTCTCCACCTTCAGGAAGCCATGAAGCAGGTTGTGTGGGATGAGCATGAAGTGGAGACTCTGGTAAATAAGAGGCGTTCTGGGTTTTAAAATCGACCGAAGAGCTGCAGGAGACCACGAGAGGGACGTGTATGGCTTGATGCATGGAGATTGGTTTTCATGTCGTGTATGTGAATATATGGAGACAGAGAGACAGAGCTTGTTGTGAAAGAAATATGCACATTGCACGCAACTATGAGCGAATGCTCTAACATTGTTGAGGTGCTAATATGGATATCGATAAGATCCAAGGGCAACAAAAGAATTCACAGTTGCATTGAGGACTGAACTTTCCTTGCACAATTTCATTGTTATTTTCACCTTGTAGTAGTATGAATGGCAGTTGATGCTACAAGTGTGAAGGTATTTTTGTTCAACACGAGAAAACCATCAAAGGCATTATGATGAGTGGTGTGTGCTCTATCATGGTGATTGTTCTCCATGGTCTTATCTTGTGAGAAGTGATGCAAGAAAACACACAGAGATGTTTTGAAACATCAGCATGAGTGGATAAAACCAGTTTCGCAACAAACCCCAGCCAAAGAGTCTTCTTTGAGAATGGTATAGCATGAAGCTTGACAATGGCATGAATAGTATTGAACGTCACTAAAAGGGTCTTTATTATTGTGCAGATTTTAAGTTCTTTGATTTTCTGTCTAATGCTTAATTGCCAGCAAGGCATTGTTATTTGTGTGGCCCAGGCCTGAAAAGGGATAGTTCTGCAGAATAGTATTTTCTTGATAATATTTGAGTGAACAAAGATTTGGTAAAAGAATCATATCAGCGCGTGTACAGGTTGTAACAATCAAGATTGATAGTTTTATGGTAAAGGGAAAATTAAAACGATGAATGAGAGGGATAGTGTTTCCATTTATGATAAAATTGTTAATTCTATGAGGATCCGGTTAATACTGAGAGGGGTGAATTAGTATTAATATCAATTTGAAATTTTAAACTTAAATCAAACTTACAACAAATCTAACTTCACTTACAACATATGCCAATCATTAAACAATATCGGTAGCCACTGATAAATCTCTGATAAACTACTATAACCGGTTATTCAGAAATAATGAATAAACTAAAGATAATCAATAAAATCACATGAAAATCATACTACACATGAACACCATATTTTTTGACGCGGAAACCCAAATAGGGATAAAACCACGATGGCAGTTAGTACCCAGAAAGATTTGTACTCTTTTGAAGTATGTCGTGTTAGGAGCTTAGCCCTGTTAGGAGCTTACAATACGCCTTGTTAGTAGTCACCCGGTTAAGGGATTTGGATGTGCAGCCTGGTTAGGAGCTTAAGTCATCACAACAAGTCGATCTAGTACAAAGTCAAACCCTTAGCTCATTCCGCTAACCACTTTGCACATTCACAAGAAATTCTCTTCAAACGTGCAAAACATCTTTCAAACACTTCACTCGGTTTGTGTCGTGTTATCATCAACATGTAGACTTGATGTCGATCACCGCCATACCAAAAATCATTACCGGTTTGATGATTTCTTCACCAGTTCTTAAACCCTGGCAAGACTTTATCAGAAATTAGAAACATGCCTTCTGATAGTCATCACAAGATGTGGTTTCGATCAGATACTCATTTCCATGATAAAAGCTTACATTCCAAACCGCAAATCACCAATCATTTGCTTCAAGTAAAACATCTCTGCATATATCGGTTAAAGTCCTATTTCACAGTCTTTTGTATATTGTCGGTAAACCTTGTCTCCAGTAGACTAAATCACTTAGATGGAAAACCAAAGATCAAATAACATCATTAATCATCAATTACCATCAATGACAACACAAATAAGTAATCAAGTCATCTAATCACAAAATCTCAATCTCTTCATCACAAATAGTCTTCTATCCTCTACCGGTTCAGTCATCAATCTTTAACTACATCACCTCATCTGCATCAGTTATGCCAATCATGCCAAAAAAAATGTTTTGAAAAGTTGCAACTAAAACATTATTCTCAAGTCAAAAGAGGGTAAGTGCAACAAAAAATGGATTTTCTATCATAAATGAAATATTTTCAGAGAAGGAGAATGCACATGAGGACAACAGATTATGGTTATCATGCTTGAGGAAAATTTTCTGAGTAAGGAAAATGTGTAGAAGTCTTTTTCACCAAAAGGGGATTTTTTCATCTTTTTAGAACAGAGGGGGAAAGTAAGTTTCTGCTGGTAGAGAGGAAAGGTGGACAGTGGACCAAATATGGAAATTTTTGGTCAAAGTGCAGAAATTGAATTGACATGTGCCTGCAGGTGATATTCTTTTGATTTTCAAAGTTTTCAGCATGTGCAAATGGGGAAATTTTTTAGAGCAAAGGTAGCAGTGAATGTGACAACTAACTACAAAGTTTTTTCAAATTTTGATGTGTCACATTCAGATTTTGAGTGCAGTTTGAAGACCCATTTTTAGAGGGGAAAATGCATATTCAAATTTGAAGACAATAGAGATGAAGACATGTGTCAATTTTTTATGCATTCTAGGGTTTTTATAAGTTTTCTCCCTTGTCTATTTATTCTATTTTCTCCTCATTTTGAAGGGTTCCAACCCTGATTCTGCTAAGGCGGACAAATATTTTGTAAAGAAGATTGTAAGGTGTTTTTAGTTTGGGCCAGATATATGGAAGTTAGTTCTAGTTGTGAGGTCTTATGCTTTGAAATATGTTTCAGGGTTTTACAGTGTCAGATGATTGTCTCCATTTTGGGATGTAAGCTTCTTTGAGTGAAATAATCAAGTATTATTTTCAATCTTCAAGCACATTTGTTGTTTTGAGTTGTATTTCATGTGATTGCTATCTATCTAAGAGATAGAGTAAATGCTTTCATGAATGCAATGAGATTTTTTTGTTTCAAATGGATTATTAAAAATGATGATATGATATTATTTCAATGACCTTGTTACTACAAGTTAATAGCCTTTAGTAGGTCTTTAAAGAATGCTTGGATGCAACAATACATGTGACCTTTCATGTGACTATTTTGCCCTCTCTTTGGCACTGGTCATTACTTTGCAAGTTCTAGTTCAGTTGGTTCCAAATCTTATCAATATCATTTCATTTCAGTTTTAGGAATAGGATTAGCTTAGTTTTTGTTCTCATCACTTTGAAGAGAAAACGAGATTATGTTCAAGTTTAGTGGAATATAAAACACCCATTATCATGCATTTGAGAACTATCCACTTTTAAATAGGCTTGTTGCTTAGTTTGTGTAAGCTTTTCATTTTCAGACCTGCAATAGGATCACCCTCCTGAGTCTTGTGGAGATCGAAGAGTAGAGGGCTTGCATAACCTTTTTCAGATATGTTTTTTTGTCTTCAGTCTATAGATAGTGTTGATTTCATGTCCTAGATTACCAATCCCATAGTCTGGTGTTGTGTATCTCCTTAGGACTGAAGGTAGCAAGAAAAATCGCTAACAAAATGGTGTGTGGTATGTATTGCTTGTCAATCTTTGAGTATGGAAGATAGAGACAAAGGTTGCATATTATGATGGAAGCTTGTGCACCAAATTAAAAACCAATTGATCATCATCCTTGTTTATACCACAATCCAAAATTTGTGCTCTAAGCTCATTAGCTTTGGTTACATAATCCTTAATGGAATCAAAATTCTTGGGATCAAGGCTAGAGAGTTCACTATCAATCATGTACCCCTTAACCTTATCAACTTTTCCATATAAAGAATCAAATTTGTCCCAAGCCTCTTTGACTGTTTTACATTTTTCAATATGGAAGATGAGATCTTTCGAAACATATTTCCTTAAAGTACCAATAGCCATAGAGTTTTTGTTAGACTTATAGACTATTACAAAAAGAAAATCAATTTCAACGTACCTTCAGGACCTAATATCTTTTCACTATACACAAGAAATATATATACATGAAGTACACATAAGTTTTCTCCAACTTAGAGAAAATTCCCTTGTGCTCCTATTGCAGTTGTAAGCATTTTCCTCCCTGCACAAAATCTGTTTTGCTTCTCTTTATTTTAGTAATTCCTTAAAGAAGTAATTGTCACATTTCCAGCAGAAAGAAAGCTATGCCAGCTTAAATTTTTACTTCTCCTTTGAGCAGGTGGCTGCCAAAGAAGAAGATAGCGCCCTCCTCCTCACAGAGCATTAGCATCCTCCGGCACAAGGGTAGCCTCTATAGGCATCTCAAGGGTAATCATATTATTCACCCAGCTATTTTAAGTGTTACTTTAGGTTGGTTAAGCATCCTCCAGCACAAGGGTAGCCTCTGAGCCAAGTTTCTCACACAATCCCTTACCTCTCACAAGCTTGGTGATCTTGATTTTTATGTCATATTTCATGACTTTGACATCCAACTCTCTTTTCACTGATATCTTTGTTCAAAAGGCAGTCCTTGATGTTCGCATGTGGAACCATCAACATAACTATTCTTGATCTCATAGTATTTAATCCCTTCACTAAAGAAAGAAATTGGCTACTCCAAATTTTCGGTTTTAAGTTTTGTTCAAACAGTTGATATACATGAATCTCCTCGAAAAGTATAGAGAATGAAATCCTTGTCATGGTTAGGTTTATCAAGAGTAAGTGCTTGAGCAATCGCTTGCTTGATTTCCTCAAAAGCAGCCTTCTCTTCCTTGGTCCAATTGAATTCCATATCCTTCTTTACTATAGAAGTGGGAGGTTTTAGCATCGTAGCAATGTTGGGAATGAACCTCCTCAAAACATTAATTCTACCAAGGAAACTTTGTAATCCTTTTTTATGGCTAGGGAGTGAAAGAGACAAAATAGCCTCTACTCTATCGAGGTCAATGGCTAGACCCTAATGTGTCCCAAAAACTTTCCTTGGTTTGTAGCAAGCACGCATTTTCTTGAATTCAAGGACACAACATCTTCCTTGCATTTTTGAAACACCTACTCAAGATGGTCAAAATGATCATCTACATTTTTTTTAAAATAGTTATATCATCAAGGTAAATGAGCACAAATTTTGCTAATACACCCTTGAAGTCCATATCCAATTCCCTTTGAAAAGTGACACCATCCAAGAAATAAAACATTTATGAACCACTTACCTTTTGTGGAATTTTCTCCATAGACAGGAGGGGGTAATGGTCTTTAAGAGAGACTTTGCACAGTCTTATCTCCCCATTCTTCTTTCTCATAGGAACATGATTTGCCAACAAAGAGGAATACTTAACAAAAAAATGATCTTTGCTTCTATGAGTTTGATCTGCTCATTCCTCATAAGTGATCCAATTTTGGGATTCACAAACCTTTGCCTTTGTTTAACAGGCTTTGCATTTGGGCTTACTTAAATGGTATGTTGGGCTAAACTTGGGTCAAAGCCTTTTAAGTCTTCATAGGTCTATGATACTATATCATCATATTTTTGACCAAATTTAACAAGAGTTTCTTATTCAAATGTAGAGAATACCTTCCCTAAGTTTAAAGACTTTCCTTTAGCTAAACAATTGATTTGAAGTCACCTTTCTTTGCAACTAGTTCTACCTTCTTATTATTCAAATTGTCACCAGAGTTAAAATTGTCTTCCAACGTGAAAAGACCCTTATGCAACTTGTTGGATTTGAGATGCATAATCTAATCTCCATATTGGTCTTGCAACAGAGACATTTTTTTAGTAGAAAGTTCTACTTCATTTTACAATAAATTGAAAATATGTTGATCGTTGTCAAATACTTGCCCATTTATGTGGTTGTCTAGGATAGTGAACCCTACAACCAGCCTGATATGTTGTTCCTTTTAGTTTGCAACATGTTTTGGTATGTCAAATTGAGCACCAACTACTACATGAGTGTACTTGTCCTGATTTCTAGGAAAGATTTGGATGTTAAAACCCTCAAGTCCTTCAATCAAATCTCAAATTTTGTGTTTGCATGACTTGAGTAGGTTATTCTTAGCTATGATCTAAGTTTTAATGTGGTTGACAACCAATTCACTATTTCTAAAGACTTATAGTAGTTTAATCTCTTTTTTTGTGCAAGTGGGAGGATTTGAATTAGTTTCATATTTGGCTACGCTATTAGTGCAAATATACCAAAGCCTCAAATAGAACTAATATTTTTATTGGCTTGGAGATACCAACATTACATTGGCGCCAACGCCATTCTTATTTCTTGATCCATCAAAAAAAATCGCCATAACCCGTTTGGATCTTCTTGAGTTTTTATTGTTGGAATCCAATAACACTAGAGGGGGGGTGAATCAGTGTTATACCAGAATGATAAATTTTAGCCTTATTAAAATATGCATACACCAACCGATAAATCGGTATATACAAAATTGAAAGAAGTAAATCAACCAATAAGCCAATCACATAAATGAGAACCATAACACACAAACTTATACGTGGAAAACCTCAAAGAGGAAAAACCACAGTGGGATTTGTGACCCACAATATCAATCCACTGGCCATATGAAGAGATATTACAAAATATGAGGGGCATGCGCTTGCAAGAAGGCTTACATCCTAGAGCACACTTCTCAATCACAAAAGGAGCCTCACTGACTACATAAAATTCCACACTACAATCTGGAGAAGTGTGAACTGCTAAGATATCATCTTCTATGCCAGAATACAGTTTCGGTTTAAGCTTTGTCTATTCCGGTCTGAAATCTTAAACCCTTTACCGGAATAACTCTTACATTAATTTCCTCACATACATGATCTCTCTGATATATTTCGCATCATATTACATTCACGTATCCATTATCTCCTATCTTATGTCTATCTCAAACTGATCTATCAAATTGACCTATATACCCTATACAAATTTGCATGCCTTATGTCGGCTTACAAAGATATATACAATATCAAATTACATGTCGGTCAGATGACATAAATGCATAAACATTAAAATCAATTGTCGATGTCAGATCCAAGATATGTCGGCCTCCAATACTGATAACCTTTACTAAACTATGTCGACCTGCATTGTCGGTGACCAAAGAAATCCTTCTGACCTACTGGTGTCGGTGAAGTATCTGTGAAGTGCCTGTCGATACACAACTGATTTAAAACATGAAGTCGGAACACAATACCATGTTGCCATCAATGACAACATAGTGAAACCAACCAATTAAGTGTCAATTTCCAACAATCTCCCCCTTTGGCATTCATGGCAGCACTCATGTGAAAAATGGTCAAGGTTTCATCTATCGATTTCATCCTGCCCTGCTCTCCCTGAGTTGAATATGCAAAATACTCCATAGCTCCATGACTCCATAACTCCCCCTAATGTATACAAATCCTTTTATTCTTTTTCACATTAATATCACTCTCCCTTTGACATCAATGCCATCAAAAATTCTAAAAATAATATCAAAGAGTAAGAGTTGTACAATGAATATCCCAAAATGTCTTACCGGAGCTTAACAAATTTCAAAATTTCAAGATAAGCCTTCTCCAGTAGCTCAAGATAAGTATCTCAGCCAGTTTTGAATGTGTCTGAAATAGATACAAGTCCACTCAATATATGTGGAAAAGACTCTTTCTCATTTACCTTTGTCGGTGTGGGTTTCCCACCATATCCATGCATTCTTTCTTTTATACACTGAGTGAATCCAACTGGGGACTCACCAAGCCTCTCAGACTTCTGGCTCTTCTTATTATTTTGTCTCTTTCCTTCTCAAAAATAGAAATTTGGTTCTCCAAAATCAAAATTTGACCATCAATGGATGTAGTCAATGAAATCAATTCATCAGAAGAATTAGCTATACTTGCAATTTTCTCTTGAATTTTTTTTATCTTTATATCCATATTAGTTGTAAGTATTCCAGTGTTACAACATACCCTATATATATTTGTGTATTGTTTCAAAGAATTTTCTATTAGTATCAACTTCTCATCAATCTTTTTGTTCTCAAATTCAATTACCTAATCAAATACAGCTCTCTTAGCCTGAGTAAACCTCTCCAGAGCTTACCAGTTTGAGATTTGTTGTAAGGATTGAAAATATTTTGAAATATGCTCAGTGATTATTGTAAGCTTGTCGGATGGGATCGCTTCATTTTCAATTTTACACTACGGGACCAGTATGTAAAACAGTGATTGATTGATCAATAATCCCTTTATCTGTGGATCCCTCCTTCATTAGTTTTAGTGCTGCCATCATCATGAGTTTAGTAGGACTCATCTTTGTGATGTTTTTCTTTTCGACCTGTGAGGTGTCAATTGACAACAATGATGAACCAACTACCGGTTCCCTGTCGGATTCCCTTGTCTTCTCTTCTGAAAATTTATCCTTTATAACCTCCTCACTTGCACCGGTGGCTTCATCACTTGGTGCAGTCTGTGTAACTATTGGTTCCTCTATAGGAACTGTAACCTCAGCCTGTACATTTGTATCCGAAGGAAAATTATCCTCAATATTAATATCATGTACAATATTAACTTGTTCACTCCCTGTATTATCCAGTATCTCAATATTTGTCTGTACATGTGTATTTATCGGGGGCTCAATTTCCACTATCTTAATATTTTTCAAAACTGAGGGTGAAGTACTCATAATCCCCTTTCCTTTTCCTTCAACTGGGGTATCTACAGTGTCTATCTTGGTTTTTGGTGAAGTAAAAAATCCTATGTTTTCTCCAAGAAATTTAACCCATGCTTTTTGAGTCTCTTTTATTATTTCATTTACTCTTCCTAGCATCAGACTACTTATTCTATGTTTGCTATTGAAAATTTTTATGTCTGCCACCTCAAGTGTCTTTTCCATTTCATCTAGAGCAATAGTAACACAAATAGATAACAGCTCTTGAATTTTTATATGTTTATCTTCTTGCATAGCTGACAGTCTTCTAGAATCAAACATGTTATACAACTTAGTCAGTATTTGGTTTTCTATTTCTATTAAGGCTTTCTTATAAATATCCAAGTATAATAAGACTGCTTCCTCTACCTCTCTTTGTTCATCATCCTCTAAGTGCTCATAATAAAATTGAACATTCTCTAACATGCCACATTTAGTGATTTCATCTACTAACTCTGCACAAGTTTTAGGTGGTATGATAGTCACATTACCAGATTCAATTGCTAAGTCGATGTCACTCTTCTTCTTCCTCTTTGCAGTACCGAATGTAGTTGAAGGTGTTGCCTTTGGTGCTTTCTTTTGTGTCGGTATTTTGATTGTAACCTTCCTGACCGGTTGCTTCTTAGCTTATGCCTTTGTTTCCTCTGTTTTCTTCCTCACAGCCCTCTTAAATGCCAACAATGTGTCATCCTTAGATTTTGATTCTACAGTAACAGGCTCAATATGAACTTCAAGGCTCTTCCTCTTTCTACCTTTCTCTGGGACAACATCAATTAGTGCTTTGATGTCCTTTGAGACCTTCTCCACAAATTTTCTTGCTTTCGCTTCCTGCTTCTCTCTTTTCTTCTGGTTGAACTATGTTTCAACCTCTTGAGTTTTCTGTTGTACAGTACCACAGGGATTCTCAGCCTCATCAATCGGCATTTTTGCATAGGCATCAAGAATCTGTGCATCCACCTCATAGCCCATTTATTCAATACAATTTTTTGGGGGCTTAACTGCTTCCATAAGTGTCTCATCCTTCTTTACCATGAAGCATATGTCGGTTGAATATTTTTCTACAATATGCTCAGGTACCCTTACCCTAGACCTCATAGATTTCTGGAATGCTTTGAAATATCCCCATACCTTATCATCTTTTTGACTTCCTAAAGCAGCAATTGACTGTTTCAATTGTCTCCCTACCAAGATGTCAAATGCCCATTTCCTCTTACCAAAACTGGGTGTATCATTCATGAAATATAACATCAAGCAAACTATCAAGTTGCCATACCGAAATGTACCCTTCTTTTCATCCTTAATTTTCCCTAGGTTTATTAACAACTCATCTAGCATTCAACCGCATAGATCTAATTTTACATTCTCTCTCATCATTTTGTATGCAGCCAAAATGCATGAACTAGAAATAGAATTCAGTCGGTTTGACTGAGTTGCCTTATACCCGATTATCATGCTACCGAATCCGATGAATGTGTCGGTGATAGTGCTCACTTTCATGGATCTTTTGTCAGATGTCGCGTCGGTGATCTTTTTCACGAAATCATTCGAAACCTTCTTGTCTGGATGTTGCCCAACCAATGGTAAACTAGTGATTGCCCAGATGGCTTCCTTGGTGATTTTGTAAGGTCTGTTTACCCATATAAATTCCCCATGTACTCTTCTCAAGACATATCTGATTATTTCATCCTCAAATTCTGGAATATCCAGAATGTCGATAAACCCTAGGTCTTCAATATGCTTGAATGTCGATTTGATCTTTCCAGATTCTCCCATCAGCTCATTCATATGCATGCCCTTAATTTATGAAGTTCCCAAGTCCTCATTGTGATACTGAATATATGCCCTAACATCCTCTACATAGACAACTCCCTCCAGAAGATGAGAAAATGCTCCAACCGAATCTTCTAGGGTAGTCACATGTGGATACCGCTTGAAAAATTGCCCAGGGCGGTCCTTGACCTCTACCACAGTCGGGTTTGCAACAAAAACAAGAATAGATGATGATCTTGCTTCCATGTTTAAAGATGAATACCTTTTGATCACTCTCAGTGAAAACCTCCAACAAATTCTTTTAGACATCGATGAAATCGCTCAAGAAGAAATCCGATTGCTCTGTATTTCCTTTGATCGTACTTAGTCACTCTGAATCGCTCTAAAGTTGCTCTGAATGCAAGGTGATCAACAATGAAGTCAATTCGACCTTTTAACCTCCAATAAAAACCCTAATCTTCCATTGACATAAATGACTACCGGTGAAGGATATCGGATCTCGCTCAGAACATATCCATGCCGGATAATCATCTCCAATATTTGAAACATATTCCAGAACCTCTTCCCGGGGCATATGCAGCATCTTCATGAATTTTGCCTACCTCTAAGGCATCTGCCTTAGTCACTGGATGAGCTACATGTCGGTGCAGGAGCAGCCTCCTTTGTCGAATAAGTAACCAGGACATTCCCATCTGATGATTGTTCTTCAGTCTTTCTAACCCATCTCTAAGTATGATCTTGCCGGATTTCACTAACCTTCTCTTTTCCTTTCTCATTTGATCCTTCATTACCAACTGGTGGATTTCTACTTCCACAGAATTTAGCAATATGTCCAACCTCATTACATGCATAACATGTAACATTGTTCCTTTGAATTGCTTTGCTAAAACCAGTGAAGTTGCTTGACCTGCACTGATTAGCCATATGTCCAAATTTTCCATATGCATAGCATTTAATATTCATTTCGCAATCTTATGTTTTATGACCATACTTATTGCATTTAGAACATTTACCAAGAGCAAAATGAGGGTTCTGATTTGCTTTGTTTCTACATTGTCTAGCCATGTGACCAAATCTATTGCAAACAAAACATCTACCATTGAATTTATAAGCATTGAATAGCCTTACTGGTGCCTTATGTTTTGATCTTCATTAGCAGTACCGGAACTCTGTCCTTGCTCAAATCCAAGTCCACTGGAATCTCCAATCTGCCTTTGTCTCTTCAATAACTCATGTAGTTGTGTTGAGCTAATCTTGATTTTTTCTTTGTACTCACTTGCAGTAGTTAAATATTCTCTTAGAGTTATCATTTGTCTCTCAATCTCTTGTTCATTACCATGGAATTGTACCAAATCAGTTCTCAACATATCATTCTCCTGAACCAACATACCACATTCTTCAAATTTGTTCTTCGGGGATACAGCAAGATTTTTTTCCTTCTTCTTTCTGTCCTCAATCTCCTTAGACATCCTCATAGTTATAAATTGCATTTCATTTTTCATAACCATGTTCTCCTGACTCAATTTCTGACATTGTTCCTTAACTTTGCAAAAATTCATTCCTCCTAGCTTGAACAGATGATAGCCTCTCTTGAAAGACAAGAATGAATTCCTTAGAAGAATTCAATTCATCTTGTAGTTTTAAGTTCTTCAACCTTTCAGCATCATAATCTTCAAGTGTCATCTCAAGTTGCTTCTCCAAAGTCATATCCATGGATTCCAGTTTCAGGATCTTCCTCAAGTTGTTAAACTTTCTTCGAGGCACAAGGCTCTAGTACCAATTGTTGGAATCCAATAACACTGAGAGGGGGGGTGAATCAATGCTATAACAGAATGATTAATTTTAGCCTTATTAAAATATGCATACACCAACCAATATACTGGTACTTACAGAATTGAAAGAAGTAAAGCAACCAATAAGCCAATCACATAAATGAGAACCATAACACACAGATTTATACATGGAAAACCTCAAAGAGGAAAAACCACGGTGGAATTTGTGACCTACAATATCAATCCACTGGCCATATGAAGAGATATTATAAAATATGAGGGGCCTTCACTTGCGGGAAGGCTTACAGCCTAGAGCACACTGCTCAATCACAAAAGGAGCCTCACTGACTACATAAAATTCCATACTACAATCTGGAGAAGTGTGAACTGCTAAGATAGCATCTTCTATGCGAGAATACAATTTAGTTTTAAGCTTTGTCTGTTCCGGTCTGAAATCCTAAACCCTTTACCAGAATAACCCTTACATTAATTTCCTCACATAAATGATCTCTCTGATATATTTTGCATCATATTACATTCGCATATCCATTATCTCCTATCTCATGTCTATCTCAAATTGATCTATCAAACTAACCTATTACCCTATACAAATTTACATGCCTTATGTCGACTTACAAAGATATATACAATATCAAATTACATGTCGGTCAGATGACATAAATGCATAAACATTAAAATCAATTGTCGATGTCGGATCCAAGATATGTCAGCCTCCAATACCGATAACCTTTACTAAACCATGTCGGCCTGCATTGCTGGTGACCAAAGAAATCCTTCTACCCTACCAGTGTCGGTGCCAGTGTCGATGAAGTATCTGTGAAGTGTTTGCCGATACACAACTGATCCAAACCATGAAGCTAGAACACAATACCATGTTGTCAGCAATGACAACATAGTGAAACCAACCAATTGAGTATCAATTTCCAACATTTATAAGGCTAGCGATAGGAGTATTCTCCTCATGAATGAAATAGGTTCCTAATCCAATCTCCTCTACTTCATATAATGGGTTAAAATGAAAGGCATTTCCCCATTCATCTAGAAAGAAATCAAGAACCTCCTCTAAGAGGGTAGTGAGTTTGTGAATAATAAGTAATTATGGGGCTAGGGGTGTAGGGTTTTGTATTATTCTTTACAATAGGCTCTATGACACAGTCAAGGTAGGGAGATCCAATGAAGGACATCCCCGCCTTGCAGCCTATAACACAAAACACCATGCAAGATACTGGTAACTGGTAACACAACATAAGATCTAATCGGTAAACAGATAAAGAGAAACTCTAACCTATAGAAATAACACACGATATAACCGGTAACCAGATAAATCAATCATTATATCCATTTAGTGAACTACATAAGCCTTCAACAGCTACACATGTTGGACCGCAGCCCGGGATTACAAAACAATCCTTACAACACAGATCTAAGATCCGCAAATCTTCTACTCGACAAATAGGCCTCCGATAATAGTCTGCACTATTCTGCACTAATCCAGGCCTCACTCCATCTGGACTTCAGTCCCCCCGAACCAAAATCTCTCAGGAAACTACATCTTCGCTTGATCTGTTCTTCCTCGGACCTCTGTCTCCTAATATGATTCTCAAAACTTTCTATTTATATCAACCACAAGCAATAACAACTCGATCAAGTCATCCAAAGACCAACCAGTTCATGATGAAACGAGTAAACAATAACATGTCGGCACAAATCACCAAGAACATCCCAAAATGCATAAAACTTCATGCAGACCTCCGAAAACATCAGACAAGGCCCAAAATAACATCACTCAATGATCCACAAGTTACGGGAATCACCCGCAACCCGATTCATCTTTGCTTCACACATTGCAAGACCAACTGATAATAACATACCAATACCAGGCCAATATCGAAATCGATGTCTCACCAGGATCAAATCCAAATGCTGGTTTGAACTACTCCAGTGCTCCTGCATCACTCTACCTTGATGGCGACATTTGTACTATACCTTGTTTCTTGAATAGCATGAGAGACAAATCTAAGGATAAGTACCCATCAATCTTGGATATGAAATGTTGTAGATGAGTAGTGTGTTGTCATTGATGTCAACCCATATGGAACAATGTGTTCTGTGTTAGGATTGTTGCAGATATGAGCAATGTATGGAGCAATGTGTTGTCATTGAGAGCAATGTGTTGTGATTGTTGCAAATATGGAGCAATGCATTGCCATTGATATGATCCTATGATAATGAATGTACTTGTTTGGATGTCCAAAGGGAGAGATTGTTGTAGTTTAGGTGACAGTGTTGGCATTGATATCAACATATGTTTTTATGCTTGAAAGTTCATGGTCTAATGTCAAAATGTGTTGATAAAAATGTAGTTCATTGTTCGATGTCAAATGTATGATGTTCTAAAGTATGCTCTTAATGATAGATTGTTGCAATGAAACAGCTCAAGTATGCAGTGCAAGTTTTGTTCTCTTTGGCTCAAAAGATTGTTTCGCATTTCTCTACATCTAAAGAGTTGATTTTGCGGATTGAAAGTAAGACAAAGGACAATGTGTAGTATGCATGATTCCTACTTTAGGTCACAAAAGTTAATATAGTTATTTCAAGGCCATGCAGAGTAAAGACAGGTTTACTACTTATTAGGATGGGTGAGAGGAATGCTCTACACTTCTCTGCAATTCAATATTTTCTCTTGTGGTTTTGGGGACTTGACCATTCTTCTCAAGTTTTAGGTGTTAAGGTGTGCCACGAGTATGAACCTAATTGTTATATCAAGACTGTGTTTTTCTGGTTTGATTGTGTTACAGTGTTCAGCTTTAGTCTGCTTGTGCCAGACCTATTGATCATGATAATGTGAAAGAAGCTTACATGATAATGTGAAAGAAGCATACATGATAATTTTTTAAGTTCATATGCCACGAGTATGCTCCAAACATTGGTTTTTGCTCTCTCAGGTACTATTTGTTGACTAGATTGAATGTATGGAAGGTTAAGTGGTTGTCTGACCAACCTGTAGTATTTGCATATATTCTTTGAGTTTGTGGCCATATGATGATGTGTGCTAAGGTGATTTGGGTCTTTCTCATCTTATAGTTTATGGCGCAGTTACTTCCCCTCCATTGCAAAAGTTATTGAGCTGACCTTTTTGTTGTTGCATGTCTCATGTCTACACATTTCAACTTTCCCAACTAGGCAAAGGTTGTTTGAGCTTGGGCCATAGTTTTATGTGTTTCTATTGCTTTTATAGATGTATTGTGATATCATTTGAGCCCAGTTGAAACTTGCATTGATCTACAACTTGTTATCCTTCTTAGATTATGTGTTTTGTGGTTGACTCGTGTCATGATACACGTTTTATCAATATGATATTTTGAGGCCGGCCTAATCATTGTTTTAAAGGCTTTTGGAGGATATAAATGAAATATCAAATTATGGTAAATGGTACTAGAAGTGTGTAAAAGAATGCCTAATGCATACTAGAGGCAATGAGCTGAAGATTGCTACATTTGAATAGGCCCAGAAGTGTGTTGGAGGCAGTGAGCAAAAAGTGTTCATGTGGTCTTACAAAGTTGTTACCGTGGAAGTTAATCAATTATTCATGTTGATCTAAAGTTGAAGACTTCTTTTGTAAGTATTGCATTTCTCAGGGAGTAGTGAACTTCCTTTGGTTGTAGCCATAAAACTGTGATTTAGGAAGTTGTAGCTTCATTGGGTTGTAGTCGTAAAACAAAGTTGTAGTTCTATTTATTTTATTTGAGGTCGGATTTGGACAGTAGAAACAAGCAGCTTGCTCATCGTGGCTTTTCCCTTATTGGGTTTTTCCGGTAAATCTAGTGTCTCTTGTGCAATTGCGATATTGTGTTTCATCATTGATAATTCGTTTTAAAATAAGGTTTTTAAGTTTATGTTGAAGGGCTTAAGTTTTGATTGAATACTGATGTGTTCTATTCAAGTAGTGGTTGTTTCGGTAGTGAATTAAGGTATGCTTTTTAAGGCAGCCAATAGTATATCATTTCTTTGGGCTAAAATAATGGGACTACCATGACTAAAGGTGACAAATGCCTAATTTCTCAAGATAGCCATATGCAATAATGATCTATTTAATTAGATAGTAGGAGTCCTAGAGTATAATTGTATATTGAATGTAGGAGTGGAATGAAATCTAAGAGATAGAAGCACCAAATTTGTATTCCCTTTATTGGTGATAAAGAATGTCCACTTCTAGAAAAACAAGATGATAGCTCAATGTATATAAAATTACCTCTAGAAGATGCTCTTATTTGAATTTTGGGCATAAAATGGCAGCTAGTTTGGAATAAGAGATTGATTTTTTATAGATTTGTCAAGTACTTTAATGAATGCCTCTTCAAAGCTTAACATGCTAAGAGAAACACTGATTTCTCAACATAATGAATTGAAATCTTCTTGATCAGCCCCTATTAGTGTGCCAAAAACTGTTGTCACATGATATTGCACCATTATTGAATTAGATCCAGTATTCCAATGACATAATGGAAACAACCTCAAGGTGTGGGACCTTGATGAATGATGTTGAATCTTTGGAGAAGGCTAACTTCCTCTCTGACCTGGGTGTGAATATTGATCCAAACCAACACTTAAATATTCCTACTCTAACACTATTTATCCACTTTCGGAAGGGAAAAGGAGAAAGAACTTGTTTCTCCTTCCTCAAAACAGTATAAAGAATCAACCTAGCTACATGAGAAGTTACATGATTCATTGTTATATTAGATCCTAGAAGTCGATATTTAATGAATGATGAGAAGGAACACATTTCCATAGCTTTCATAAAAGAGCAAACACAACATGTATACATAGAAAATAATAAAAGAGGAAAACGGAAAGTGGTAGTTTTTAATCATTCAAAGGCTAAGAGCCAATTTATAGTTGCAAAATGCAAAGAAAAATGCATGTATCCTACAAGAGAAATGAGGGAGAACCCTATACAATGAAGTGTAACCTATTTATCATCTTTTGTGCTCCAAAAACGGAGAACACATTTAGAGGGTGAGAAAACCTAACTTCACACTTGCCCACAAATACAAGGGAATGACAATTTGAACTTGAAGGTGATGGAGGGGACCTAGAAATATACATCAAGAATCCCCACCATGTCCTAGTAGAATGATCTTTTGATTTTGTGTGCAGATGGAGGAAGATTGCCACCAAAATTTGTGATTTTGGGCATAGATTTTCGAACAAGAGACCATCAAGAAAATTATAAATGAGCATAGCCATCGACCTCCCACTTGAGACTTCTACAAAAATCATTAAAAACCCCTCTCGTAGCTCCACAACTTCAGATTTGGTGGTTAGAGGGGTTGGTGAAGCATTTATGGCATTAGAAAGCAAAACATACCAAAACAATCCTTTGTCAAGATCGTGGATCAGTCATTGAGCTTCCACTTTAATTTGTTCAAAAGGAAGGGCAAAAGGGGAAGCATCAAGCATTGAAGGTCGAAAGGGAAAGGAATGAAGAATCAATGATCAAAGTTTGGGCTTTTGCTTTACTTATTTTCAAATAGAAAGGATTAAAGAGAAAATCTGAACCCCAATCACCGAAAGGCTAAAGAGAAGCAAAGCTGGTGGGAAAAATAGGGGATCAAGCTTCCAAGTTTTGTCATAACTTCTTCTTTTGGAAAAAGTAGAGAAGAAAAAGTTGAGATGAAAGCCCCGTCCTTGATGTTAGAAAGGGAAACTGTTGGGAAAAAAAAAAAGCACAAGGATCGAGCATCAAGGATCGAGGCTTAGCATTAACTTTGTTCTTTAGAAAAGGTCAATGCTAAAGTCCAATCCCTGATGTCCGAAGACCAAGCTGAAAGAGGAAAAAGGGGTGTTGGGCTTCAAGGGTTTCCAGCGAAACTTTTCATTAAAGATAACGAATTGATTATATGAAACCCTAGTCCCCAAAGTTTGATATACTTAGAGAAAGGAAAATGGAAAACAAAGGAACTGAGGCACATCTTATCAAGGATTGAGGATTGGGGTATTAAATTTTTCCTTTAAAAGAAGTTAATGCTAAAGTATGATCCTCAATGTCGAATGACTAGGCTAAAAAGGGTAAAAGGGGACTTGGACTTCGAGTCTTGGTGTTTCCAACTAACTTATTCCTTATAGATTAGGAATTGGTTATATGAAAACCTGAACCATCAAGTATGATAGACTTAAGGAATGAAAAGGAGAGAAAGGGAAGCAAGGTTCAAGCTTTAGGAATGAAGAGGATGAAAGCGGTAAGGAGGAATTATTGAGATAGTCCAGTAATCTATGAGCATATCAAGAAATGTTTTAAGGCAGCTTGCAAAGGAGACCTATACAAACCATTGATTATTGAGGCAGTGCAACGATCTATGAGCAAATAGGTTGAACCTGTTTTGACGTAGCTTGCATAGGAGACTTGTATAGACAATCGACTATTGAAGCTATGCAATGTTTAGTGAGTACATTATTGAACTTGATGAGCTCATATGTAGGCAAACCACCACTTGGGTAATGAGAAGCTCAATTTTTAAATAGCCCCAAGTGTCTAATACAATATCATCCAAGAGCATTTGAAAGGAGGAGAAGCCAATTTAGTTACTTGCGTTATAGGAAGATAAGTCAATTCACTTAAGAGTTGTCATTGTAAACTTCCACATTCTATTGCAACTAATTATTTGGTCTTGAGGTTTGGGGGATAGGTGGAGTTAGTCAAGATGCATGATAGATCCAAGTTTCAAGAGATCTCAATTACCACAAAGATATTTGGAGGCATCAAAGTGAGACCGTGTTACCAATTTAGACACGGAAGGATTGTACAAGCTTTGGAGTGTATGCCAACAAAGGGAAACATGTGCCAATAAGAGAAAGTGTGAAGGTGAATTGGGGCAAATATAGCCTATGATATGAAACGCATCATGTTATTTCATTCCTCTGTTACAACATGTGATTCGGAACTAAGGTGCATATGGTTAACTACGTGTTACATGTGACCTACATTTTAGTACAGGCCTATGGTTGATGTAGAACATTTTGGAGAGTTGCAGATGGTATATAATAATGACTTTGGATTGTTTCAATGCGACGGAAGTAAGATGGAAGTAAGAAGGTACCAAAAGAAGAATAGAAAAGGATTAGAGCTGATAGCAGGTAAAAAGGAAGAGTCAAATGATAGAGATAAGAGTAGTAGTAAAATAAGCAAATTGAGTGATTCAGTATGGAGGACATGGACAAGGTAATAGTGTGTTTAGTATTTTGTGTATGAGCTTATTGTAATCTTGGCCTGCAGCCTAGTGTGTAGGAATCCTTGGTGATAGATGTAATGACTTTTGAGAATTAATATAATATGGATGATTCTTTGAAGTTGGGTTTTTTAAATTTGTGGCTTTGATAAATTATGGTTGTCCTTTAGTTCTTTGCGTGAGCCTATCTAAGACTGAATGTGGATTGTTAAGGTTGCATGATTGGGAAGTCCTTTTGGGGGACTCTCCCATAATGACTACCAAAGTCTAGACCTTTCTAGATTAAAACTGGAAAGCTTCAATTTTGGTGCACACGTGTATTTATAGCTTGTTGGGAACCTTTTTATTTGATTCTCATGAGGCACAATATTTTATACGTTATGAGCATGGTCTCTCGATTTGAGTAAGGGTCCCATGAGCTACATTGGAAGGCAACAAAGTGAATTCTACTTTAAATTTACGATATTCACAATTTTTGGAATCAATATGCAATGGGCATCGATATCAACTTAGTGGGTTAAACATTCAAATTAGTCAAGTGATTATCAAGATCACAAGTCCATTTCAGGTTACATATTCTATCTTGGCTCAATTCATATTTGTTGGTCAAGCTAGTATGTTATTGCTCTATCTTCTACTAAGTTAAGAATTAGGGGTTGTCAATGCCACCACTGAGGCTTATCTAGTTCATATGGCCATCAATCATATTTATGTGTGGTATCTAGTTGTTTTGTAAAGGGTTGGGAGGGGTTGGGGTGGAGATGACCATTGTCTATGCAGCACCCAGACTTACCATTTGACCGTGTTTTTTAAATAATTAAAAATTAAAATAAAACGAGTTTTTTTTTCAACTAATTATTAAACACCGTCAATGGTAAATTCTGGGTGCTGGATAGACGTTGCCATGGAGATTGGGGTCGGGAAGTGGCTATTGTATTGACAAAAGTAGCAATCAAGTTCAAATCTCGTCAGCGAAGCCTCATAAGTCCATGGGCTAAGTCATAGGTTCTTGTAAACATGGTTCAAAACTCCATTCAAAAGCTTTTGCCAACTTTAAAAACCCTTTTTACTACAGAAAAACAGAGATACACATAAAGTCTTGCATGAAATAATGTACTCGCTGAAAATATTATACACGTTAGAACTACAAAGCATATTATTGAAAAGGTGTTTGACCGCGTCATTTAGTGAGGCCTCAATTGTAGAAACTGATACATAACTTCCCTCTCTACTTCTCAAGTAAACTTACAATTTCTTGAGGAGCTATCTGCCTCTGAAATTGATAAAACGACTAACAAAACTCATCTCATTTTTCTTTTAATTGAATCACTCATCTCATTTTTGTGCAAACCGTAAAAAATATATTCTTGGAGTGAATTCCAGCCATACCTTATCGAACCAAAATTGTGCTTATTTTCCCACTGGCCTTTGAAGATTTAAAAACAGTGGATTTATAAGTTGCTAAAATTCTTTCCCAGTTTGTCCAAAAAAGCCCCGACTAATGGAGTCATTGGTCTTGACATAAATAATTATCAAAATTCATTGCTCCAAATTATTTGATTATATATGTAAGGTTTGTCAGTTGCGTTGCAAGTCTCTGTTGGTTCATGCTCTGGAAAATGATGTTAAAGTTGTAAGACTATTAATATATAAAGAGCAGATGATGCATCTATTAATATTCGATGGTGACAACATTCGAGTTGCATACATACATACTTAGATGTATATCTACAATATTGATGGCTGTGATGTTAAATCCCTTCTGTTCCAGTTCAAAATTGAACTGAACGAAACATTTACAAGCTCAAACAAAGGATCGATACAGTGACAATGTCTGTATCAATTTATCTTAATTCAAAGGAATGAACACAGGTACCAAACAGATGTTGCAGCCACCACTTTTTAATATTTAAGCAATCATGTCAGGGATCCTTATTACAACAAGTGATATATTATCAGATTTGTCCATGGTCTCCACAAGCAACTAAATATATTTTGTGAGATTTAATAAAGGAGAACAGTGATTATAAATAATCGAATTAGTAATAGTAAGTAGTTAAAATACATTTGCAAAACATCATAAATTATCTGATGCTTGCCATTTTGCATTACAATCATTGAAATTTTCAGCTTACCATGTTAATCCTCTACAGTGATCCGTATTGTACAGTCCGTTTCTGACCTCAAGCACATCATGGGAGTTGCCTAATATGTTAACAAAAGCTAGTGTGGCCTTCATCTTTCACATGGTACACAGTTTAAGAACTCTGGGATAGTGAAAAGCAGAACCATCACGATTGGGCTCTGGATACCACAAATTTCACTAACGCCCTAAATATGGAAAAATGCACTGCTCAGAGTGATTGAACAGCAATTGAAATTCCTAGTTATACAGGTTGAAATTCCTGCACTGTACAATTCAATCATATAACTGTTATTGGTCACGTCATGATTTTTTATCTAACCCAAAAATTAAGTCAGAATAATAAATTCCTAAAATCAAACATCACATCCAAATCAACATTGATATCTAGGTAACTTTCAAAATTGTAGGCTGGCTCTGGACTCACCAAATAATTTACAGATGCAAAACGAAGTAAAGCTTGCAGTTTGCAATCTACATCACAAAAATAAAACATATCAAATGCTCGAATATAAAGTCACGGGAATACAAAAGACAATAAAATGATAGCAAACATACATATCCAAAAAGTCCTACCACAGAGAAAGGATAGACTAATGTTCTCCATAGCCCTGCATTATATACTCCATTATCACAGGATGACTAAAGTTGATCCTCAATATCATCCGGTACATGCATCTTCTCAATAGCAGACTGTCACACAAATTCCATAAAGTGAGGAATGTATTCAATAAAGTAATTCTAATATATTACAGAATGTAGCATTATGAGATCAGAATAGCATTAAATGTTATGACTGCAACCTTTATTATAGCAACATCTGCAGTTGATGGCTTTAAATCCAAAGCAAGACCAAAATAGTACATTGCTTGTTCAGGCACATTTAACCGTTTGTATATTTTACCAATCAGCGAATACACACTGCTTTCCCGGGGTGCGACCTCCTTTAATAGCTCCAGCTCCTTAAGGGCATCTTTGTATCTTTCATTGCTAACTAACACATTTGCTTTCTGGTAAGTGGGTAGAGGATTCTTTGGATCAGCAGAGATTGCTTGATCTAACATCTGAAGCGCATCTTCATGTCTCTGCCAAGACAAAAAGATAGGAGGCCTTTAGTATTGATGGAAAAAGGCTCAAAACTCATATCTATGTTACTTATGTTGACAGGATGCCTTCTCATTATGACATAACGTATGATTAAAAATGCATAATGGAAGAAGCCCCAGAAAAATGTGATGCACCCTAACACATTTTTCCACTTCTTTTCCTTGACAAACACTTCAAGATGACCGGTGCAAGTATGCATCTCATACATAATACTTACCAAACACCAGTAATCTTCCTTGTATATGTAAATAATGACAATATAACCAACAATACAGAACAAACGCACCCTTTGGTTTTGGATTAATCAATATTAAGTATGATCAATACTGTTTTAATACAGATTTTTCTCTAGATCCTATATAGTGCTCATGTTACAAGATTAAACTAGGATGGAAAGACAATCAGAGAAAGAAAAACAAAACTGATGTCAACCTTTAGGGCATGCAGAGCCATTCCAAGGTAGCACATAAGAACAGAGGATCGGGGATTTATAAGATAAGCTGTTCGAAAGTGATGCTCTGCAAAATTGTACTTTTCCTGCCGAAGATATATCATTCCCAGGCCATACCTGCCAGAGAGCAAAACGCTTTTAACAATTTATGATTTAAGTTCCTATCTAGGCACAGCATAAAGATAAAACAAATATAAAGCAATTGGTGATTCCACATCATTCAGATTGAAATAAAAGCAATCTGGATAGTCAAATCACCAGGCATTATAATGTCGAGGGTCAATTCGCAATGCACTTCGATAACAGTTGATACCATTTTCAAACTCCTCCATAGCAACATATCTGCCAAACAAGAAAGCGACCAATAAATATTATTCTACTTACGATAAATATACAAAAGATATATTCATAAGATAATCTGTTCCACACATACTCATGGCCACAAAGAGTATGAGCATAAGTAAAACGAGAATCAATCTGGATGGCCCGTTGAAATGTTTTCAAGGCAGTCTCATGATCTTTTTGTAAACTATAGCAATTGCCTAAGGCACACCTGCAACATATTATTCACATCAGCAACTAAAATTTCAAATCTACTCTTTGATCATACAATATTTTTTAAAGAGAACTCTACAATTTCACAACATAACCAAAATTCATTCTTCTCAATCCTCGAGCACTTAATATGTATGACTCTTCTAACATTGTAAGTGCAGTCACAATATACTCAGTTCATAAATTAAAAAACAATTATCTGACTGAATATAATAGAACATACCAAGCCTGAGGAGATAGACGATCAATTGCATTCAATTCCTGAGCTAGGTAACTCAATTTCATTTCCTCCTTCATATGCTGCAAATAAAAACAGATTACTGTGCTTGACAAAAAGGAAAATGTAAGACACATTTACTACTGATTATTTTCCACACTGCAGCTTTGATCAGAAAAGATAACGTAAATATGAATAAAGTAGAAAGTTCTGGATAATCAACATCTACATTTTTGACAATTTATTGCCTCTGTATTCGATTGTGTGAGTTTTTCCATCAACATTTCGGATCACACTCCATGATCCATCATCAGGATGTATGTGATCCATCCTCATTCTCCTTTTGCACTCTTAAATACATCCTACTGATGGATCATGGAGTGTGATCTGAAACACTGATGCAAAAACTCTCACAAAATCGAACCCAGACACAACAAATTATCTGCATTATAGATTGTGGAAATCTAATGTCATTAATCTACATTTTTACCGAACAGTAATTGACATCTGTACAACAGAAAGAGAACATTCTCAAGACTTTACTTTCCTGGACAATGAACAGTTACTTTAAGCCTGTCTATAAACATGAATTGACTGATCTAGCATGACAACACTACAATGGATATACATTGGATGATATGTTGATGCGGAAAGAAGGATTAGAAGACATACAAAAAGAACTGTAGAATAGATATCCATTCCTTCTAGATTATAGGGAGAAACACGTCGAGCCCAACTAAATGCACGCTCTGCCTCAGAATAGTCCACCATTTCAAAATATGCCTTGCCAACCTACACGTTTCAATTTTCTTTTAAATTAAAGAAACCTTTTGTAGGGACAAAGAATACACATTTAAAACAGTGTCCAAATACCAAGATGCAAAAAGGTAGAATATTCTAAAGAAGATAGTGCACATAGAGATATGCCATGTTTTTGTTGTTTAGTTCTCTATAAAAATTGTATAATATGGACAGTGGAGAAAATCAAGTTCATATCACTCCAAATAAATATACTTAACATGCTAAAAGATGTAATGTGCCCCAATAACTCCATAATCTTGTTTTATCTGTAAGTTTGTAAAGTATGACTAAATTATTTTTAATCAGCACAAAAAACTGTTGCTCATAACTACCACTCTATACAAAATGGTAAGGTGGAGAGGCCCACGTCTGTGCATCCTGATGATAGAAACATGAAGGGGTCCTAATTAATATTTATAATGTACACCCTACTGATTAGAACAAAATGAGTGGCCATTTAGACATAGATGGTCAAGAAAACATCGATTCAGCATTGCTTGGAAAAAATTGTAATGTCCCCTTTATCTGAACCTTATAATTTAACTAGATAATTAAAATTTAAGTTGTCACAAATAAATAACTATATTGACGACTAGTTTTAATTATTTATTAAGGTTATTGAAGTGACTTTTATGTCATGAAGAATTAAAAGATGGTCACTTTATTATTTCCCTTTAGCTAAGTTTAAAATTTAAAGAAAGGGAAAAAAGTTTCCAGAAGCTTCTTGAGAGGTTTATAAAAAGCAATGTCCAGTGGAATTTCTTGACGGGGGCATGAGGGGAACGCAGCAACGGGTTTCGGGAACTAGGGGACCAAGGGCCTGAATTCAGGGACGATGAAGGGACGGCAGACAGAGGCGGTGTAGTGGTGGTGGGGGGCAGTGCTGATATAAAAATAGAGGGCAATTGAAATCTTCAAGGCAAAATCTGCAATATAACATCTCTGTGAGTACCCCATGAAAGGCCAACTAATTTCCATGAAGTTAAAGGTTGCAATCAATGTGTAATGGCATGTGCCATGTAGCAAGTGGCCCAACAGTGTCCCTGATAGAGGTGGCGGAGGTGGCAGAAGTGGTGGTGTTGTGGGGGGACGTTTCACCCAAGTCCCCAAAATGTCCCCCTACAGGAGACGCGATTTTTTCTGGGGGGGTTTATGTTTGGTTATGTATTTTTCTGTTAGTGAGATTGAGGGCATCTGGCTTTCAGTTCAGAAAACCTGAGGATGCAAACCCTTGGGATTTCATTGGAATTGGACGAAAACCCAATTCAGGTTGGAGATATCATCCAAGTGTCTCACTTTGCAGATTATTGGGGATTTAATGGTATGCAATATCCCCTTGTTGAAATAGGATTTATTAAATAATAAATTAAAATATAAAAGACTAAAAATAAAAAATTAAGATAATTAAAAGTTAGTTAAGTTTAATGAATGGTCAAAAGGCATGAAATGAAAATTTGTGACTCCCTCAAACATGAGATATAAATGGGAGAGAAGAGAACTTCATTTAGGGAGAGAAGGAAAAAAGAAAGAAAGAAGGAAGCATTAATGGGAAGAAGTTAAGGAAGTGACTCTTTCAAAGGGGGCAGCACTGATGAAAGATTGAGACCCTTTTGAAGGGTGGTAATTGTGAAAGGTTGTGACCTTTAAGAAGAGGTGTGACTCTCCCTCACATTGGAGGATATAAAGTGGAGAAGTTTTCATTTGAGAAGGAGGGATCCATGGAATAGAACAAAATATCTGAAGCATTAAAAGCAGATTTAGGAGCAGACCTAAATCAGAATTATAAAAAAATCTGGAAGAATGATACGAACATTTATCAAAGAGATCAGAACACAAATACAAATTTGCAAACAATAATAAAGCAGGCAACGAAGGAAAAGAAAAGTAAACATTAAATCAATAACCAGAGAAACAGAGCTGATGGAATAGAAAGGATTATCACTCACACACAAACAGAACAAAATATCTGAAGCATTAAAAGCAGATTTAGGAGTAGACCTATATCAGAATTATAAGAAAATCTGGAAGAATGATACGAACATTTATCAAAGAGATCAGAACACAAATACAAATTTGCAAACAATAATAAAGCAGGCATCGAAGGAAAAGAAGAGTAAACATTAAATCAATAACCAGAGAATCAGAGCTGATGGCATAGAAAGGATTATCTCACACACACACAGATATATATATCTCTGAGTATAGGCAGCAGATCAAATTGATATAAACAGCAGACATGTGCATTTAAAGAGGGAAACAACATCGAATTGAATCTGTCCAAATTACCACAGCAGACTACAAATACATAACCTGCAATAATTCTACAAGTATATGGGGTAAGATTTAGTGTCCTCCCAAAAGGGAACATTACATGGTAACTGGTATGTCATTCTGTATTAAAGTGGTTTCTGTGAGATTTTGCCAAGATCAAGGGCACAATGAAAAGTATAAAAATAGAGACAAAAGAATGACAAGAACAAACTGTATTCTCATCAATATGAAAATGATCAACTGGATTCACCAATACAATGAATATAGGCCTTCTTATATAGGCAAGGCCATATGGATGTACGAGCACACAGTCATGACATGTGGCTCAATGAGAAACACGGGTAGGTAAGAAATACTAGGGGTAGGTAAGAGAAATAATATAATATTCCACAAGAGGTGGATGACCCACCGAATGTGGAGTGTAACAGCAAAATAAGACCACAAAAGGTGGAATTTCTCCTACAAGCTCTATCCCTATGTGCACACTTCCCTAAGTGTCTCAAATTCAAACTACGAAGACATGCATTATCCTAAATTAACTTAAGTAAAGTGTAATAATATCCATAATGAATATTTATTTACACCAACACCCCCCCTTAAGTGCAACTTAGGGGAATGAAGACTCAAATCAACAATGCAAGATGGGTCCCGGCTACTAGGCCATGATAGGTACCCATGTACAATATGCAAATGCAAGCAAAACCATGCAAAGCAATCTCTTACAAACGGAGAAAAGGAGAAAACCCAATGGGAAAAAACTCACCCCCAAAAGAGAGATGAAAGTACAAAAGACTCTAAAAGAAGAAGGACAAAACCTCAAAGAGGAAAAAGTCCCCCCCATAAGAGAGGAAGGAGAAGTTAGCTGACCCCCCCTAATGACACATCCCGCATCCCCAAGAGAGCTCGCGACTGCTGGAACTTACTCTCGGTGAAAGGTTTGGTGAATATGTCTGCAACCTGCTCCGTTGTAGGGCAATATTGCAAATCAATGACCTGCTCCTGAATCAACTCTCGGATATAATGTATATGGATCTCGATGTGTTTGGTCCGCTGATGCTAGACCGGGTTCTTTGAGATAGCAATAGCACTTTGATTGTCGCAATGTAGAATTGTCAGTCGTGGAGTGGTGAACCCAAACTCTATGAGAATCTGCTGAAGCCAAATGGTCTCAGTCGCTGCATTAATAGCACCTCAATACTCAGCCTCAGTCGAAGAAAGAGCAATAGCATGTTGCTTCTTGCTCTGCCAACAAATGGGACCTGAACCAAGGTGAAGATTGTAACCGGAAGCAGACTTTATGATCATCAAGATCGCCAGCCCAATCAGAGTCTGTGTAACCAACCAAGCGAAGTCCTATGCCTGCTGCATAGTGAATCCCATAGTGATGTGTACCCTGGATGTAATGAAGGATGCGTTTGGCGGCTTTCCAATGAAGCTCATGTGGTTCCCGCATGAAGCGGGAAACCATGCCAACTACAAATGAAATTTCAGGGCGTGTATGGGTCAAGTAGATGAGACTACCCACAAGCTAACGATACAAAGTGGCATCAACTGGTGGAGAAGAACACTGAGCCTCAAGCTTGACTCCAGAAAGAAAGGGAGTCGGTGCAGGCTTACAATCAGCCATATGAAAGCGTGCAAGTAGATCAAGAGCATACTTGGGCTGTGATAGTGTAATCCCGGAAGGTGACTGTGAAATCTCTATCCAGAGAAAGTAGTGCAAAAGACCCAAGTCACATAGCAAATCTATCATGCAAAGCAGATTTAACCCTGCTAATGATGGATGCGGTACTCCCTATAATGATCAAATCATCAACATAGAGCACAAGTATCAAGTGAGAGTCATCCTGTCGCAAAATATAGACATTCGGATCGGAATGACACCTGATGAACCCTGCTGAGAGAAGAAAGGAATCCATCTTGGCATACCAAGCCCTGGGGGCCTGCTTAAGGCCATAGAGAGATTTCCTTAGTCTGCAAACCAAGGAAGTATCCTGGATGAAACCTTGCGGCTGCTCCATATAAATCTCCTCATCAAGGTCACCATGAAGAAAAGCACTCTTCACATCCATCTGATGTACAAGCCAACCATGAGCTGCAGCAATAGCAAGTGTCAAGCGAATGGAGTTCATCTTGGCTACGGGTGCAAAGGTCTCAGTATAGTCAACACCTGCAGCCTGAGAGAAACCTTTCGCAACAAGCCGAGCCTTATACTTATCCACACTACCATCCGCAGCATACTTGGTCCGATAGATCCACTTACATCGAACCATCTTTCTCCCCTTAGGGAGATGGACTAAATCCCATGTGTTGTTCCTCATCAAGGAACTATACTCTTCCTCCATAGCTTGGTCCCACTCAGGAACCCCTGATGCTTCCCGAAATGTCTCTGGATCGGAAGCAGTAGCAATGAATGCATGTGGAAGATACTGGTGTTGTGATCGAGTTCTCCGTGTATCTGAAGGATCCCCAACAAGAGAACCCACGGACTCAAGTGTCTATCAAGCCCAACGAGGTTTAGGTGGAGGTGGAGAACGAGGCTCCTCAACTGCAAGTGGACCCTGCGGAGGTGTAACCCTGCGAGTCGGAGTTGAAGGAGTCTCATCATCTGAATCACTAACATCACTATCCACAATGGAGTAAGATGGAGGAGGTAGAGAGGCTAAGCTAGGAGAGCTTTCCTCAGAGTGAACACTCCTCTCAATGAACACCTCGTGTCTCAGGATCCATCAATCTATATGCCTTAACACCCTCAGGATATCCAACAAATATGCAAGGTCGACTCTGTGGTTCCAATGCCTTGCGTTTCTGCAGAGGTATGCGAGCCCATGCTGGACACCCAAAGACTCTGAAATGTCTCACAGACGGTTTATACTTAAAATATCTGAAATCTGATCATAGATTATGAAAGTAGATGAAAAAACATGCACTTTCAAAAAAAACGGCACCTGAAAAGGAGGTCGTATGAGCTCAAACGAGGCCTTTGAAGTTGCAGAATTGAGGATTAGACAGGTACAGCTGAGAGAATCTGAAAATTTCGAAAAACCTATGCACCAAAACCAAAAAATAACCACAGCACTGCGAAGAGCACAAAAAAATATCCCAAATCAAAAAAAAATTGCACCAAAAAAGGAGCAAAATTGAGCAAGTTATGGGCCTCCAAAGTTGACCCAAAAATCCAAACTGCTCAACAAAGAGGGGTCTAAAAATTTCCATAGAAAATGTTGACTAGGTGCTAACTGGGCGCTGACTGGGTGTTGCTAATTGGGCACTGACTGTGCGTTGCTGATTGGGCAGAAGGTACGGATCCCAAAAATAATTTTCAAAATTTTTTATATTTTCAAACTGGAAAATAATTTATTTATTTTTTTGAAAAAAAATCCGAAAATTCCATACCGTACCGCTCGAATTGGGCAGAAAATTTCCTCCACACCCAAAAATCGATTTTCGCCAAAATAGGTCGAATTTATACTCGATTTTTATGGAAACGGCCTCCCGGATGCAATGGTGAGGTCGAAAACGCTCCAAGATGCCTCCAAAAAGCGCAGTTCCTCAGATCCGAAAATAGAAGTCTTCCACGATGTCTCCAAAAACCAATCAATGAAGCCCCAATGGCTCTAATACCATGTGAGATTTTGCCAAGATCAAGGGCACAATGAAAAGTATAAAAATAAAGACAAAAGAATGACAAGAACAAACTGTATTCTCATCAATATGAAAATGATCAATTGGATTCACCAATACAATGAATATAGGCCTTCTTATATAGGCAAGGCCATATGGATGTACGAGCACACAATCATGACATGTGGCTCAATGAGAAACAAGGGTAGGTAAGAAATACTAGGGGTAGGTAGGAGTAATAATATAATATTCCACAAGAGGTGGATGACCCACCGAATGTGGAGTGTAACAGCTCTATCCCTATGTGCACATTTCCCTAAGTGTCTCAAATCCAAACTACAAAGAGATGCATTATCCTAAGTTAACTTAAGTGTAATAATATCCATAATGAATATTTATTTACACCAACAGTTTCAATCTAAATACCATTTTATGTTTGTTGGGATATTTGCAATGGATATTTGAAGTGATTTAATATTATTCTGAAGCTGAAGATTAAATTATAAATTAATGTGAATTTTTCGAGAGTGGAACTTTGCGGAAACATTTTGTTGAATGCGACACTTTCTGCATGAGCTCTCTTTATTTGGGCGTTACTTCCCAGCTTGTGTGATTTATTAAATATCATTGCAAAGCTAAGGTCCAATTTTAAGAGTGGAATATTTGGTTCCTGGCCTTATTAAGGATAGACACCTAGCTTAATTTGTGATTTAAAGCAGAATGATAATAAATATTATTAAATACTATCAATGGGAATTATATTATGTTTATCCTTTGAATTGAATCAAATATCGAGGTCAGAAATAAGGTTGCCTGGGCTTCTTTGTGAAGGCAGCTCTTTGATCTCAGCATATCTTTGATCGATTCCCTTCCATTCCAACAAATATTGGCTGATTTTTGGTTCTTTCAACTCATCTTAAGATTTTGGAATGGCAGTGTAAAGGAGATTCAGACCACGTGAAGTCTTTGAGGTGCAACACGAATTTGGGAGGGCACCAATAGAATCCTTCTGAGGTCGATATTGCTATGCATTTCTTGGCTGGGTCACTACTCTATCTCATGCCATTGTTGTGTTGGATTCATCGATTTCTCTTTATTTTACATCTTCAACATCAGGCATGAACTCATTCTTTATTTTACATCTTCAACATCAGGCATGAACTCATTCTTTATTTTACATCTTCAACATCAGGCATGAACTCATTCTTTCAATTCATGCCCTTGAATAGGGGTGTTTTCAATGATATTCACTTATAGTTTAAGTTGCCAATTCTCAGGAGGTCTTCTGATGAGATTGCATTCCCTTGGGACGGAGAGGTGATTAACTAAGCCAGGTTGCAAATTGCTCTTTTTCCTTGGGCGTGAGTTATCTCCGTAGCTTGAGTGCGCTGGGTATTCTTCTTGCTGTCTTTGACCTCTAAGTTTAAGAAGTGGAGCTTCTTTCTGCAGCCCGTGCTGACTATTTGGGCATTACCTTGATTTGATTGCTGCTGTTGTGAGAAGTTGTGAGAAGTTGGAGAGGTATTTCAAAGAGTTTGTATGCAACTGTTCATGCACAAAACTGTACTTGAGCACATTGTAATAAAACATGCATCCTTCCAGAAATTCTCAATGAATGGAAGTCTTGGTTAAAATTGTCCTAGAGGTAGGTAACTAGCATAAGGAGGGAACAATAACAGCTCTATAACATGTGAGAAGGATTATCATATATCAAGAAGGTCATTTTTTCCATCGTATGATTTAACATATCCCCAACTACGAAGATCAAATCTGTCTCTCACCTACACATTGCTAGAAATTCTTTTAAAATGTTATGATTGATGTTTTAAAGCTTTTTCTTCTTTTCATGTTGTCTGTAAGATTGTGAATTCATGGCTCTGAAGAAAATAACTTTGTAATTGTATAGTATTTACAAAGTTGACAACAGCAAGAGCAACACAGAAAGTCAGCTAACCTGGCAAAGGACCCATCCTGTAGCATAATGTTGTTGCGGTAGTTTACAAAATGCTTGTAAAGCCTCCTGTATCACCCATGGATCATAACAAATCAAAAAGAATACACCATATCCTCACAGTGATATTTCCAACTTATGCCAGATATAGAGTAAATAAATTTCACATATTCCTATAGTATATAATATAGTACCTTGCATCGATGCATGCAAGAATGATTGAAAGCTTCCCCCAAAACCCGGAGAAGCCCTAGAAGCTCCAATGAGCCTTCTGCAAACCTTGGATTGCGATTTACATTCAACCGGCTATTTATTCGAGGTTCATCTTCCACTGGAACAGATCCAGGACGCCTAACAGTATTAACAATCATATCTTCTGTTCCAGAATCTTCAAAAGCTTCATACTTTTTACCTGCAAATAGAGTCCAAACAAAACCAGCTTTAATACTTAGTTCCCTTAGAACACTACAAAACATATAAAATCATAACTTGTAAGATAACTAATAAGTCTCCTGATAGTAAGATACATAAGAGAAATAACCATGTATAGGGACATTTTTTATTTGCATGGTGCATGAGATAAAAGAAGTGTTAGTCTCTCACATTCTGCATCAAAAAAGAAATATGGTAATGTCATCTTGCATACATTTCAAGAAATTATAATCAATGTAAATTCAAAAAACCTACTCAGTTACATTCATTTGATCATCGTCCCAACAAAAACACTTCTAGAAAGGGCATGGAAGTGATTGTATTTCATGTGTGTATTTCCTCAAGACACTTCTCATGTATTGAAAATTGGTAAAGAATAAAAAAGTATTGTGGATTTCCCTTGCCTGCTCATCAACAACCTTTGATATTCATTAGAATTAAAAGAACATGAAAACTGGTTGTTGGAGACATCATCCGAAATCAGGTTTTCTTTCCATTCCTGGTTTTCTTTACTAATTTTGAGTCAATTTCACTTTCAAAAAATCTACATTATACTACTTCATATGAAAAAAAATTCTAGACAATTATAACAAACTAAATTGTCAGTATACATTGCCACAAAAGAGAGTTGGAACAAATGTTTGTATAACTTCTTACAATTGTTTTCTTTAACAAATATGATCAGCTTCTCAACTCCAAAGTATTCCTGCACAAACTTATGTTACCCAATACCAGAATTCAGGGGAAAAATTATCTACAAGAAATTATGATACCATTTTTAATGGCTTTTGAAAAAAAATACAACAAACAACAATTACATCCAGAAATGTTGACAAAAAAAAAGAACCCCTTTATTTGAGATTCACTAGGTATAGAAGCAAATAAATTGTAATACCAGTGTTTGTGCTCCAAAAAATGTTGCAATACAATACAGATGCCTATGCCCCACAAACATAGCCATATACTGATGCAGGAGCATCGTACTTTTATTGCAGGTCCTTTCGAGCATTGGATGTGATTTTCTACCTATTTCTATTATTTGTTGGTCACCTTCATTCACCATTCATAGAGTAATAACACCACTAAGGCATTTCTCTGGCACATTCAAAACTAAGCATGGCAGTTACTTATCAGCCAACTGATCGTGGGCATGATTTTCTTTTGTAACAGCAATGTCAATAGGCAGTAATTGGGAGTTATAAAATCTAGCAAAGGGTAAGCCCAATTTGGGACATCAATCTTGTTTTGTTGACCATATCCCCAGGTCTTAATGATAGCTTATATTATTATATATTTTTGTCACGATTTTTAGAGGTGAAGGCAGAGGAAATAAATTGATCTGAAATCCAATGGGTTGGTTCAGTTATGCAGAGAATGGAGGTAATAATATACCTGTAGCAACCAGGAACACCTGATATACAATTTGGTTTTGCGGTTTTTAAGGAACTTGGTTTGTTTCAGTCAGTAGATGGTAGCTTTTTTCTTGTTGCAGGACCAAAGGCCAGTAAGGAACTGATGTCGTTTCTTGAAAGGAATATCTTAATAAAATAGAAGTCATGCATGTTACAAATTTCTGTGTTTACAATTTCATTGTTAGAGAATGGTGGAGAGTAGTTTATGTGTATTGTTTTGTTAATTCTGGTAAGATAGCCTGCCTAGATAAGCAAACCTTGCAGGTATCCAAGCTTGGCCTGCATCAGACATATCATAGAATACTTACAAAACCAACACCTACCTTGACAACTAGAAATAACAGAACCATAGTTAAAAAAGCCATACTTGGCAATGACTCAGCCAGTCCAAAAAATTTAAAAACTCGGGACTCGTCAAAAATCTCGGGAAAAAGACGGCAATAACTCGGTAAATTTATCGAACATTGGAAATATATAATACTATAAAAGATATTTTTATTTAGATATTGTTAATATTAATTGTTATATTAATATCATATAAAGTCTAAATATTAATACATATTATTGTTATATTAGTTTTTATAACAATGTTTAAAAATTAACATTTAAATAATCAACACATGCCCTTTATATTAATTGTAATCAGTTAATTATTATATTTAATTATTTATGTAACACAATAATATTAAGGGTTAAGGTGATTGTTAAGTCTAAACGTGGTTTAACCCTTCATCACTCAATGCATTGCCTTTCTCAATTGCTTGTCGTCTGCCAAAAAAAGGCCAGAATGAATCTAAATCAATGTTTCTTTTTAACTGCAGCACTAAAACCTTCGACTTACCAAAAATATAGAAAATTTGATGTTTGAGGTTTGGAAAAGCCCTCATCAGCCCTTTTTCCATCACGTCAAGCCCTTTTTTCACAATGTCTCTGTCACAGCTTGAAATGCCCAAAACTGGGTAAAAAAATTAGGTTTCCTGATATTTAATATTTTTTCCTTTTAAGTGGCAATTTTTACTCTGAGTTTCTGTGATTCGCCAAAAAAATTTAGAATAACTCGGTCGCGAGTTATTTGGCGAGTGACTCGTGAATCTGCAAAAAAAATCAGTGTTTTTCAAGTTCAACTATGAACTGAACGATAACACTAATTGGAGAGTGAGATTCACAACACCATATATTGATAAGAATATGAGACTCTTATAGTTTTGAAGGTAAATAAAAAATCCAAATAACAGGGACGGGAGCAATAAATTCAAAAATAGACTGTAAAAATAGAATTACACATAAAACCAACTGCATTTATCTCAAAACCTTGGAGATACTTTTGTCTTATACGCTCATAGATGGTTTTTAAGTAAGCCATTAATGGTCCACCATCTACTCTCATGTCCACTGAAATTTCAACTCATAAATGTGTCTGCACCTATGAATGTAACAAGCCCATGTTTCGAAAAATTTACATCTATTCATGTTAGAAGTTTGTATGCAGATTAAAGCAAACGATGTGTAAAACACAATAATAAATATCTTTTCTTTCCATGTTTGAACTAGTAGTCTAGTACACATATCTTAAAAAAGTAATTCTAAAACATTCCAAAAGATATTAATTTCCATATTATGTACGTATTTAATTATTCTATTATATTATGATAGAATACATATTACTAATATTTAATAATTCAATATGTGATCTGGATAGATGGATAGATAGATAGGGTATTAAATATTTAAATTATATACTTTAGACTATGGAATGCATGAAATTTTCAAATAGAGCATTGTGTCAAAAATACAATTTACATATTTAAATACCCTAGTGATATTTTAACACTAGATTTAAGTACTAATTATTATTTTGAAATGTAAATGAGTGTCAAATCTATGCTAAGGAGTTTTTGTGAACACTCTCATTCCATTACAATCTACCCTTTGCTACCAATGTAGTTACACCTCTCAGGCTAATTATAATTCTGATCATCAATAAATATTAATTCTACATTCACCTATAAGTAATTCAAATCTGTTCACAACTGTGCTTCCCCAAATTTTCAGAATAAGAACAGTAGGAAACTGGGGGACGTGTTTCCAATACAGAATGTTTTGGGGCCATTTCTTTGAGAATCTATTAAAATAGGAAATTTCAAATATTCACATCATAGACATTATAGAACCTTAATACATTACATTAGACTTGAATTCAAATTTCACATGAGAATTGACAAACAAATTAATGAAAATTTGATGCTTTCATTGTCAATGTCAATGAATTAAAATTTCACATCCCAACATGAGGCTGGAATCTAGCAATACTCAAGGTTTGTTGGTCTTCTAGCTACATGACACTAGTACGGCCACCAACTTCTCTGATTGTCTACAAATAAGGTTATTCCTCTTAACTGACTAGATGAAGCCATATGTGAACCAATTTCTCTTTGTGGTAAACGAATTGGCACCTATGAAAGAAGGTGAGTGGCAAGTATCCTAAAATCTACTGAATACTTGCCATGCCACATCCACAATCCAATAGAGTTGGTTTGAACTAATGTAGCTCTATTTACCTTTGCCTCTAATCTAATAAAAGTTGAACCACTCCTCATAAAACCCCAAAGTAAGATCCCCAAGATTAAGAGAATCTATATCAACATATCCTATGACTTGCACAACGAGATCAAGGAAAGAGCAAACATATCTACAACTACAAACAAGGTGCAAAAATTTACAATTTTCCAAAAATATTAATAAATTAAAACTCAAATGATAGAGAGAATACTATTAAAAACAATTTAATAATAAAGGCGACAAATTCTTACCTTATTGTGGACCACCAATCATCATCAAGAATCTTTTGTTCACACTTCTTCCTTCAAGCGTGCTTGCCTCTAACAATTTACACCACTCTAACTTAACCACCACTAATAGTAAAGCCACCTACACCTCAACCATTCTCTCTAACAAAATGAAACAGTTGACATTGTTAGGAAACTCACAGATACTGAGAGGGGGGGGTGAATCAGTATCTAACCGGTAATTAGAATTTCTCAACTTAAAACATGCAGAACATATTGTAACAGTGTACTGGTATGCAAGAAATAATGCAATAAACAGAAATGAAAGAAACCACATGAAAATCACACCATAACACAATGTTTTAACGAGGAAACCCGGTGTGGGAAAAACCTTGGTGGGATTTGTGACCCACAATATTCACTTACTAGCCAATAAGAGAATATTACTTACAATAGGGACCTACACATGCAGGAAGGCCAAGTGCCTAGAGCTCACTGCTCAAATGGGAAGTCTCACTGACCTACAATTTGGATTATACAAATCCAATAACTTGTACTGCTTTACAATAGCATCTTCAATGCCAAATTTAGTACTGGTTTCTGCTTTGTTATTTACATATACCCTTTAACCTATATTTCGCATAATAGGTCTGCCTAATCTTTTTCTCCTTACTTCTTCGCTTACATTCCTTACTTGCTTCCAAAATGTCTACAATGATTCTTTTATATAGAAGAGTCATTTTACAATGATATCAAGTCGGCTTACAAAGTTTTTCAAATAATAAACAAAATATAATATAACAAAAATCATGTCAGCCTCTATGCCGGTATGCTTCCTTTCTCTGTGCCGGTGCTGGTGTTCTGAGTGTCGGTGTAGAATGTGTTCTACTGATGCCGGTGTAGAATGTGTTCTTGCCGGTGTAATGCCTTGCCGGTGCCATAGGATTGTAAGGTTGCCATCAATGACAAAACCTTCAATCACATACAATGTCTCATTGGAGTGTGCATATGCCAACAATATAATATAACAAAAATCTTGTCGGCCTCTGTGCTGGTATGCTTCCTTTCTCTGTGCCGGTGCCGGTGTTTTGAGTGCCGGTGTAGAATGTGTTCTGCTGATGTCGGTGAACTATCTTGCCGGTGTAATGCCTTGTCGATGCCATAGGATTGTAAGGTTGCCATCAATGACAAAACCTTCAATCACATACAATGTCTCATTGTAGTGTGCATATGCCAACAATCTCCCCCTTTGGCATTGATGGCAACACTCATGAGAAATGTGAAGTCCAAAAATGTGTGCTCCCCTTAAGCATATGATTCCTATGATATTTGAATTTTCTCATACCACTACTCCCCCTTTGGCATCAATGACAAAGGTTGTCAAGATGTCAGTAGAGTTTGTAGTTTCAACCTTGTAACTGGGTAGTTACAATTTGAAATAGATCCACCAAAATCAAGTTTATACTCTCCATAAACTTTTTACTATCTCTTATTGCTGTCTCGGTTCTTTTAGCTGTACCGGTGAGATGCTGCAAATGCTCTACCGGTGTTTTCTGTCCCTGTATTAGTGCCTCAGATATTTCCTTCCGCAATGATGCTAGATAGTCCAATCTTGGACTTAGTTTTAATCTCAGATGCTTTGCCTTATTCACTATTCTCTCCTTTTCTCTTTCTAATGTAAGTAATTCTTCCTCAAAATTTGTTATCTTTTGCTCAAAAACTGATAATGTATCAGGTGAGTTAACAAAATTATCAGCAAGTTTATTGATTTCATCCTGTACCTTGCTTATTTTCTTATCTATATCTACAGTCAAAAAGTTTGTCTTACAGGTGTCTTTGTACAGAATTTTGTACTCTTTCAATAAGTTACACAGTTCCGGTAGAAGTGTGTCAAAATCCCTAGTACACTTCTTTATCTGCTCATCAAAGAATCTTTGTTTTTCAATTTCCAATTTATCCTTCAATGTCTCTTCCTTTATTTTCTCAATGTTTTATGTGATATATTTACACAAGGTATCAAGTTGTCCTAAAGAATCTTTATTGTCTATATTACAGTTAGGAGCAATTACCTTCAAAATTGGGATGGTGTCATCTATTGCCTTATAAGCTTGTGAGCTGCAATATGTTATCTTTTAATTGAATCTAAGAGTACTTCAATCACATTAGTTGATTTGTAGCTTGATGATGAGGAACCTACATTTTGAGTACCGCCGATGGAAGTAACCAAGCTTGTATTGACCTCTGGTAGGTCTGTTTTTGTCTGCATTTCCTTAAGCAATGGTTTTTCTACTTCTCCAGTTGCCGGTTGCACTGTTTCCTCATGAACCTGTTGTTGTTCCTGTTCCAGAGCCTTTTGCTCTGTTTGTTTCTCTGTTTGTTGCATTGTCTCAGTCTGAGTCTGAGTTTCTACCTGTTGCTCTTTGTCATCCGTCGGTTTCTCTTGTGTTTTAACAGTTTGCTCAGCTACCAAAGGCTCACTAGCCATGTCAGTCTTATCGGTTGTATCTTTGTCTACCACAATGTTGATCTTTTGAGTATCAACATCCACTGTACATAAGACTTCAGGATTAGGATTGACATCCTCTACATTCATACTTTCAACTGTCGGTTGACCTTTTGTAGCTGTTGTTGTTACCGATGGAGTAATCAAAGGAGGTGGGGGTAAGTTGTCTTTAACCTTGGTACTAGGTGGTCCACCAACTTTACCTTTACCCTTGTCTCTTTCTTTCTGATATACCTTTATAGGTTTGTGGCTCATGTATTCTTCCTGTTTTTCTTTTTCCACTAGGAAAATGTCCCATGCATTTTCTGTCTCCTCAGTCACCTCATTAACTCTTCCAACCATTAAAGCAATGTGTCGGTGTGCAGTAGAAAATACTGACCGGTTGGCTTCAGCAATTAAGTCATCAATTTCTTTGGGTGAATTCATCGGGTATACAGCAAGTAGCTTTTCTACCTTTATTTTCTTGTCAAGTTCTATTACTGCTTGTCTCCTTGCTTCCAGCCTTTTGAATAGTTCATCTGGTACTTCATCTACAACTTCCATCAAAAATTTCTTATACATGTCCATATGCAATATAACACTGTTTTCTACTTGTTCTTTTTCATCAGTTGTCAGAGTGTCATATAATTTCTCTATATTCTTCAGTTTCCCTTCCTCTGTAATTTCATTCAACAGTATGTCAAGAGGGGCCAAGTCCTTATTTGTCCTCTTCTTCTTCTTGGGTGTCAGTTTCTTCTTTGGTGTAGCCTTTCTTACCGAAGATCTCACTGCTTGTTGTTTTTGTCTTGTCCTCCTAGGTGAGGGCGTGGTTGCCGATGAGGGATCTCTTTTCCTTACAACTCTCTTGAAAGTTGCAGGCATGTCATTCTCTGAAGATGTGCCTACCGGTGATAGGTGAGTTTCAGGTTGTGAAGCTGCTAACTCATCCTTTCTTATACCGATTTGTTTCATTACTTTATCCTTGATTTCCTTTGCTTGCCTAGAACCTCTTCTTACAACTACCTCAACCTTTTTCACTCTTTTATGGGATTGTATTTGGCTTTCAATAGTTTCTGCACTACCAAATACTTCTTCCTTAGGTTCTTTAGGGGCTTCCAAAAGTGCTTTAGCATAAGTTTCAATGATAAGGTCATCTGTTTCATAGCCCATTTCTGTTACCCAGATTGTCCTAGGGATGACTGCTTCCATCCAGATCTCATCCTTTTTTATTACAAAGCATATTTCATCCTTATATTTGTCAACAATCTTTTGTGATAATCTGATTCTTTTCTTCATTTTGGCCTTAAGTGCTTGAAAGAAATCATGGATATTGTTTTCCTTATCTTCTCCCATATTATTGAATAGTTCTGTTAGCTGTTTACCTACCGGTATATCATATCCAAGTTCTTTGTAGCCTATACCGAGAACCTGTTTGGTTATATGTAGCATCAGACATACTAGCAGATTTCCAAACCTAAAAGTTCCTTTCTTGTCCTTCTTAATCTTGCCTAAGTTGTCAATTAATTCGTCCTTCAACCACTCACATACATCAATCTTTGCATTATCTGTGACCATGTCATAAGCACTCTTAATGCACAGACTTGATACTGAATTGAGTCTGTTTGCATGAGTTGCCTTATATCCTAATATCATGCTGATAAATCTTACATTAGTATATTGCACTAGTTAGGTTCATAACTAGGTCATTGAAAACCTTCTTAGTCTTGTCTAGCCTTTTACTGGTGGTCGGTAACCCTGTGACAACTTTCACAGCTTCCTTGGTGATTTTGTGAATTGCATCTAACCAGAAAAATTCACTATGTACCCTGCTTAAGACTATCCTAATCACATCTTTGGGAAATTCAGGAATGCTAAGGATCTTTGTAAATCCTAGAGTTTCAATGATCTTATGTTCATCTTTTACATTACCGGATTCATCACATATGACAGATTTAAACATGGTTTTAATCTCTTCATCTCCTAGTTCCTCAATGTTGCAGTGAATGTAAATTCTGGGGTCTTCAACATAAACAACTCCTTTAGGAATTTGAGAAAAAGCACCTAAAGTATCATCTTTCTTTGCTACTTCGGGAACTAATTGAAATACGGGCCTAGGCCTTTTTACAACTTCGACAACAGTAGGGTTTGCTATATATTCAAGTGCAAAGGTGGATGCCATGATAAAATACCTTTTACTGCCTTTAGGATGGATGATTGCTTGAAATGTTCTTGCCTCTTGCTCGAAATGCCTTAGCTCGGAATCTTTGCGCTCTTCGTAGGTTTGAAATCTCGGTGAAATGAAATGGAGCCAAAACCACAAGTTTATAGTGTTACTTTGCCATCTACCACATTAAATGCATGCTGGTTAAGTATTCACTTAACATTGTTTGTCGGTAATAAAGTAATTTCCAACTTCTCATCTCTAACCAAGGGAATAATAGCACATGTGTCATTAGATCGCCAAACCCTAAACTTCCTGTTGGTGGAGCATCACTCTGTCCTACCGGTGAAGCATCACTCTGTCCTGCAAGTGAAGCATTGACTGGTTCTACCGGTGGAGGAGTATTCCCAATATTTAGATCAGCTTTTCTAATCCATTGTTTTGAGAATTCTTGTTTAACCTCTTCAACTTTTATAATGTTAATTTCTTTACCTTTCAAGCTAGAACTTTTGTTGTCTGCTGATGATCCTTTACTTCTACAGAATTTTGCAATATGCCCAATCTTGTTACATGCATAACAGGTTACATTATTCTTCTAAATAGCTTTCCCATAACCTATGCTGGTTTGTGTTCTGCATTGATTAGATAAATGTCCAAATCTTCCACAAACATAACATCTCACATTCATTCTGCAATTCTCAGAATTGTGACCAACTTTGTTGCATTTAGAACATTGACTGGTGGGTGTGTTGATATTATGATAATTTCTAGATCTACATTCATTTGCTCTGTGACCATACTTATTACAGTTAAAGCATTTTCCATTGAATTTATAAGCATTAGGTTGTCTTACCGGTTTAGTGTGATCATGTGTGTTTGCAATACCGGAGCTTTCACCAACTTCAAAGCCAATTCCAGAAGTGTCACCTTTAGGTTTTTGATTCTTCAACAAGTTGCCAAGTTCCTCTGAGCTTTTCTTGAATTTTTCTTTATATTGATTTGCAGTTTCTAGTTCTCTTTCTAAGAATTCTTTCTGTCTCATCAATTCATTTGAGTCATTCTGAGTGTGCATCAGATCTGTCTTTAATAGATCATTTTCATAGCTAAGTCTTGTGTTTTCATTTGCTGCATCACTAGTCTTCTGGACAATTCTTCTTCGTTCTTCTTCCTATCTTCAATCTCTTTACAAAATCTCATAGTCATATCCTGCATCTCATTCTTTGTAGTTATGTTCTCCAGTTTCAGCTTACTTAACATATCATTAAGTGATTCCTTTTCATCATTCTCATTTTGCATCTTTTCACAAAGTTCTCTTCTCTTATTTCTTGCAATAGTAAGATTCTCTTGAAGTGCCTGAATGATATCCTGAGCTGCTTTAAGATCATCTTCTAGTTTGATATTTTTCAATTTTTCTGCATCATAGTCTGAGAGAGCAGCTTCAAGTTGCTTCATCAAATTTTCCATCTTTACCGGTGTCAAGATCTTCCTCAAGCTGTTAGGCTTCTGAAAATAGAGGACCAGGCTCTGATACCAATTGTTAGGAAACTCACAAATACTGAGAGGGGGGGTGAATCAGTATCTAACCGGTAATTAGAATTTCTCAACTTAAAACATGCAAAACATATTGTAACAGTGTACAGGTATGCAAGAAATAATGCAACAAACAAAAATGAAAGAAACCACATGAAAATCACACCATAACACAATGTTTTAACGAGGAAACCCAGTGTGGGAAAAACCTCGGTGGGATTTGTGACCCACAATATTCACTTACTGGACAATAAGAGAATATTACTTACAATAGGGGCCTGCACGTGCAGGACGGCCAAGTGCCTAGAGCTCACTGCTCAAATGGGAAGTCTCACTGACTTACAATGTGGATTATACAAATCCAATAACTTGTACTGCTTTACAATAGCATCTTCAATGCCAAATTCAGTACCGGTTTCTGCTTTGTTCTTTACATATACCCCTTAACCTATATTTCGCATAATAGGTTTGCCTAATATTTTTCTCCTTACTTCTTCGCTTACATTCCTTACTTGCTTCCAAAATGTCTACAATGATCTCTTTTATATATAAGAGTCATTTTACAATGATATCAAGTCGGCTTACAAAGTTTTTCAAATAATAAACAAAATATAATATAACAAAAATCTATCGGCCTCTGTGCCGATATGCTTCCTTTCTCTGTGCCGATGCCAGTGTTCTGAGTGCCGGTGTAGAATGTGTTCTGCTGATGCCGGTGAACTATCTTGCCGGTGTAATGCCTTGCCGATGCCATAGGATTGTAAGGTTGCCATCAATGACAAAACCTTCAATCGCATACAATGTCTCATTGGAGTGTGCATATGCCAACAGACATATCTAATATCTACAGTGTTAAGGAATTCCTTCCTCAAAAAAGTCCTAAACAAAGCAAATGAAGTGTGATGGCTGCAAATGAACATATATATTTCAAGCCTCTTATCCTCACCCAATCTATCTGCCAATGTCCTTCAATGTGTTGTTCAATGCATGAACACATGGGTTCCAAAATATGTACTTGTAAGCACCCTCCACCATCAATCTAGCTACCTTACACACACAAGTTGAATCAATTCTTACTTGTACAACATTAGAGGCTCCAAACTCTTCTATGGCATCCTTCAAAATTTGAAATTGGAAGTTTGCATCCTTCCTCTTCCCTAAACAATCAATAGATTCAAAAAAATAAGAGTTAGCTAATCATGTGACAACGATATTAATGAATTGTCAATGCATGATATCGGTTCACCCATACAAGATGATAGAGCAGCCATCTGTTATGCAAAATTGTCTCATTTCTTCCATCACACTCGCCTTAAAATATTCTCTATAAGAAAGGGTGATCTGTAGCTTATGTTCTTCAGGTGACACAAATGAGATAACAACAACGATCACATATTTGAACATTTGTTTAAAATAGAGAGAATGTGCCACATGAAATGGTATGGCATGAGCATAAAAAAACTTAGCAATAGAAGACTCGACCACGTCTCATGATTGTATATTAAACAAGCTTGCAACAATAGTAGTTCTTTTCTTTCCCTTGGTAGAAGTAGAACCCTCTCGCCTTTGAATTCCAACATGCATGATTTTTTAGGGCAATAGCACACCAAATTGCACACTATCCAATTATATTCCCTTCTTTCTTGCCTCTCCATCCATATGCAACCTAGTTACCTCAACTTTCTCAATTAAAACTTAGCCTCAAAACTATTGACCCCTTGTCGCACAAAAGATGAGAATATACTCTAGTATAGTTGTCTCTATCGTCTTTGCCGCACAAATGACATAGCCATAATCTACTCCCCCTTGAATTATTTTCTTGTCTCTGTCTATTTCTATTGAATATTGTTGGAGATGTTTTTGGAGTTAAATATGTCTTTTGCATAGTTCTTGAGGGGACCAAAAGCACATTCAAATGGGTTAAATGAACTTGTTGACCCTACAACACTCACACTTCTAGAAGAACCCAAGTAGCAACTATACTTCTATACCTATAATTCTTTGTTGCATTTGAACTTCAATCTCTCCATGCTCATTGTTTCTTTTTGTTAAGAATTTAAAATACAGCTGCAAGTAGAAATAAAAGAAAAAAAATGAACAAAATACGCTCCCTCTAGATTGGAAAATTTCAATAAAACTAAAAAATAATAGTAAACTTACCTCAAATATAGTAGTAAACTTACCTCAAATATAGTGGATTTGACACCTACTGCCTTCTTTCCACTATTGTTCTCCACTTTTAACTACTGCTCCTTCTGTTCGTTTTTAGTTGTTTTAGGTTTAAGTATAGTTTAGAGGGTGAGGGTCCTTGTATGCCCACCATCCCTTTTTTAAATTGGGTTTTTTTATTAGAATGCGTTTAAAAAGGGCTAGGGAAGTCATCCCCTATGTCTCTCTGGCATCCCCTATTTTTTTTTGGGCATCCTATGGATGTTTCCTATTCATGAAAAAAATGTATCCTATAAAGAGAGGGGCATTTAGGGTAGGAGAGGCATCCCCAAGGAGCATAGGTTCAATAGAAAGCGTTATTAAAAGTAAACCAATAGACCAAGGAACTGTTTTTACCAAATTGCCAGAGGCAGCCATCTATTTTCTTTGTTCATTGTATTGACCATTAGCAAACACGCTTTATCTATGATCATGAATACACTGTGTCAAAATATCACAATGCTAGACACTTTAATAGATGTCATATGCTAGATTTTTTTTTATAGCACCCGCTACTTTTGTAGTTAAAGTCATATTAATGTACTCATTTCCATCAATTGTAAGACCTTTTTAGCGACTTCAATATGCAAGGCTTCCAATGCTACATTTGCATTTCATACATTGTTAGATTAATAAATTATTTAATTATCACATGTTTGCTTCATAAATACTAACTAATAATTATTGATAAAATAGTTGGTCATACTATTTCATAATTATTGATAAGATTATGGATTTTTATAGGTATTTTGTCACAGGTATTTTGTCACATTTATAAATACCCAAAGTGCATGTGTACCATCTCCTTAAAATACAATTACTACTTTCACTCCCCTCTACATGTTAAGTTCTAATTTGTGGTACTCGAGCCATCACTTGGAATCTATGTTAGAGAGGAAGAGATGCTATAACAAATAATAAGGATGACAATCAAGATGTTTATCCAAGTGGCATTTAATGCCATGGTGTGTTGATTAAAACTAAGCATTGTCGTTGTTGCCACCATAGTTGAAATACTCATAGAGTAGTTGGCAAGTTTTTAAAAACTAGGGAAGAGAAAATATTGCAATGAGTGAGGGCAAGGATAGCCATTGCAACATCCATAGCTGCTTCTCAAGGTGCTGCAATCAACCTTGAATCAGATATAGATGCACTTCAGAGCATAGTGACCTCTCTTTGTGGCCCACGTATCCAAAACAAATCCACCACCACTACGAGCACCACTTCATCTACTTCTAGTAGAGCACCAGCATCAGTGTTGCGGCCTATATATAATTATTTTGTGGCTAGAAACACACCTAGAGCAGAACCATCATTGAAGTCAACTGGGTGGAACAAGGAGATGCATGAGCATGCAGACATTGCATTTTCTGGTTACCGCACATGCATTCAATGGAGCAACAAATCCTTATCGGGAGAATTTGGTTACTGCACTGGCAATTGCAAGAAAAGGCTACAATGCACCTTCTCGCACTGACTTGAGTGGAAGGTTAGTTCAGTTGATTCAAAAAAATTGATAACTTATGTTGACTTTAAAAATTTAGACTAAATTTGTTCTTTTATTTATAGTAATTTATGTTCAATTTAAGCTATTTTTGGTTTAAAAATTAAAATTGTGTACTTAATTTCACTTTGTACTTGTAAATTGCTCGTGAATGCAATTGATAGGGCAATAGCACTGGTGGAAGAATAAAGAAAGGACTAGAAAAAAAATGGCTGCACTATTCTTTCTAATGGGTGGGTGGATGGGAAAAACCACACCATCATTAATTTTTTGGTTGCTTGCAAAAATAATGTGGCTTTCTTGAAATCGATGGATGCAGAAACTTTGGCTCTAATGTTGTAGGAAGTTGTCATGGAGGTGGCAATTGAAAATGTGGTGCAAACAATAACTGATAATGCAGCAGCATATGTGGCGGCTTGTAGAATCATTCAAGAGAAACACTAGACACTTTTTTGGACACCTTGTGTAGCACAAGTGCTTGACTTTCATTTAGAGGACATAGACAAACTTGATTGCTGAAACCAATTTTAAAGGATGCAAGGAGGATCACAAGATATATTTACAATCACCCCATGGTTCTTCACTTGATGAGAGAGCACACAGAAGGGAAAGAGTTGGTAAGATCGGGTGTCACAAGGTTTATTAACGTTGCAAAGAATTATAGGTTCATTGAAAGCTTAGAAACAAATGTTTGAGAGTCAAACATGACTAGACTCAACTTATTCGAAGAAGCCTGAAGGTGAGAGGAATGCATGCATAGTTTTCGACCACCTATTTGCACAAAGAGCTACAGAGATTGTTGTCATAACTTCAAAACTTCGAATTTAAATTCAAATTGAATATTTAATTTTTTTATTCAAGTCTTTCATTATAGAAAAGTTTCAATCTTTTTCTATTTTTAAATTGTAGGTGTTGGAGCTCTTGGTTAGAGTTCTCCACTTGGTAGATAGGGCACAAACCCCTATGGGGTATCTTTATGAGGCCAACGATAGAGCCAAGGAGTCTATCAAAAATTATTACAAGGGGGAGGGACTGCCTCAAAATTGATCCCATATGGGAGATTATTGATAGGAGGTGGAAAAATAAACTCCACCAACCCTCATTTTCTGTTCTCAAATACCGGTGGAGAGGTTGTGGAGGGCCTCACTACAAGCATTAAAAGGCTAAAATCCAAGGTTGAGGTGAGAGACCTCGTTGTCAATGTATTGCAAAATTATAGGGAATCAAAGGGTAGGCTCTTTTCTTCAGAGCTAGCTAAGAGAGGAAGAACCACTCAAACACCAGGCATAATAATTCTAACTCTTCAAAAAAAAATTGTAGACTATCGGTGGACAAATTGTGGTGGAAATACAACAAATCTTCAAAGATTTTCCCTTCATGTCATATGCCAACCACACTAAGAAGAGGAACAAATTAGCTCAAAAACACCTCAATGACCTTGTCTTTGGTAGTGCATAAAAAAAGGAGAGAAAATATCAAGTGATCCAAATGATTTGGATGAGATGGATCCTTACACTAATTGAATAGGGCAGGAGAAGCCTCCATTGTTTACCAAGGACGAGATCTATAATTTGGAGAGGAGGACAATGGAGGTAAGGGGGCAGAATGAGATTGTCATTGGATGACATTGAGGATGAGGAGGAGCCATTGCCAGTGCTGCCAATATCTACATACAAGATGGAGTTCAAGCCACAACCTATCATGTCGAGTGAGGTGGATGAGTCAAGTAGACTCCTAGGACTACACCCTCTATTTCTACCTCTCCCCTAATTTTCACTAGAGCTGAGAAAAGGAAGATGTAAAATGTTTCGATGTAGTATTTACTTTTAGTTTTACAAAAACAATTTGATATTTTCATTTTGTTTTAGACTGTCAACCATCAACATTCCACATGATGCCATTTTGTACCCAATTTGCATTTAAATAAATCAAATATAACTCCACTCAACTTGTTTCATTTATGTACTCATTTATTCACTCATTGGATGCATCTCCTCATTGAATTTTGCAACAAAAAAAAATGCTTCTAATGAAATTTAAGCAATTTTTTAAGTTTTCAAGTTTTTCAACTATGGTTGCAACCAAGGCTCAAACCCCCACTAGGCCACTAAGCTCTCGAAGTTTGAACCCTCACAAGGCCATTGTGCTCATGGGTTTAATATCCTAAAGTATTTGTTGTTGTCTATGAACAAAGCCCCACTACGCTCGTGAGTTTTGTGTACCCTTACTGAGCCATTAACCTCACAAGTTTGAAATTCTAGCTTAAATGCTAGGTGAAAAAATCCCCCTTTTAACTCAGGATTTATGCAAACAAAGAAATGTGTGCTTGTGGACCATAACATGAGATGTTTCCACATAGTTCTTTTGAGGTATATATTATGAGAAAAAAACTACATTACACATAAAACAAAAAACTGCTATACCTTTCCTAGCTTTGATTTTTCAATGCACAAAGTGAAACTAGATTGTATTAACGTACCAGGATCAAAACTGCTTTCTATAGTTGAGTGCCCTTTACGAGCAGTAGCTGTGCGAAGCGTACTTGGTGGATTTATCTTGTTTGTCGGCAAAAAGCCTCCCCCAAGTTTAGAAGAGGAATTCCCAGTTCCATTTCCCCCTACTGACAAAACAGACGAGCTAACTTGTCCCGTTGCATCACCAGAAAGCCTTGTACTGCGGCGGGGTGCTGTTTCAGAAAATAGCCTTCCTGATACCTGCAATAAGATGTCATATAGCTAATGAGATGAACCACAGAAAATACCCATAATAATAATAAATGTGTCATATTTTATGTTGCAAAAGAAAATATGCCTAAAAAAGATGTAAGAACAAATATGAAAATCACCATTGCAATTCTCATGCACATTTTGCATTGAGATGCACACAAGCAACAATTCAACCATTCTATAGGGATAGAATTCTACATAACAGTGATACAATAAATCCAGTAAAGACCATACAAAGGCTCCACAATCTACATCATATGATCACGGTGACTGAACAAGTCCTCAAATGTGAGAGAGGCATGAGCATGCACCTGGGAGTATGCAGCACGTGTGGAAGATGATCGAATGCTCTGCACTCAAACCCAATCAAAAGGAACGAATGAGAAGGTAAAATACAAGATCTGTGATGCATTTGGCTAAACAAAACTGAAAACGGTTTGGGGATGTCTGGCCACATTTGAACAGTAATATCTGGTATTGCAAAAAAACAGGCAAAAGAGGATCGGGGCATCCAATGAATGTACTAATCTTCCACAGCAACAAAACCAGATTCTAGCTTCCCAAATAAAATGCAAATGGCTTGGCAAAAGAAAAAGTTAAGGTATACACCATTTGAAAAATGGAACATCAAATTACTCAGCTTCATACAGAAAAAACAGCTTAGCATTAAACCAGTTATATGCTCTATAAGATGAAATGCTCCAAGACATTTTCAAGAAAAAAAGCACTTGTAGAAAGAAATAAAATCAGAAAAAGGTTAAAAAAAAATCAAGCCAAACAATCTGGTTTTAATATTAAGTCAATAAAAATCAGTACATGCTTCTGCAGGCACAACCAAGAGTTACAAGGCAACAGGCAGTGAAGGAAGTAAAGAACCTTACTCCCAGTTTACCATCTTAATATATAATAAGGTACAATAACAATGCAGGCTATATAAAGTCAATAAAAATCGGTACATGCTTCTGCAGGCACAACCAAGAGTTACATGGCAACAGGCAGTGAAGGAAGTAAAGAACCTTACCCCCAGTTTACCATCTTAATATATAATAAGGCACAATAACAATGCAGGCTATATAAAAGTATTTTAACCATCATTAACTGCTATAAAAGACAGTTATGTTACTCGTGTGGAATACAGAAAACAGAAAAAAATTAATAACCAAAACCAAGCTGACCATCCCAGTGTGAAGAATAGAAAACAATCCAATGTACGAATGTAGAAGCCAAAACTCATTATGAAAATTGATTGAGAACATGCAAGCTTTCAAGAATGCTTACTACACAGAATGAATGGTATCCTATCAGATAAAAAAATACATATATAACAAAGTAAAATGTATACAAAGTTAAGTGTCAACGTATAAAAAAGAATAATTGAGAACCTTTCTTAATTTGCCTTCATCCATAAATTTCCTTCTCGGTGGTTGGCCTGGGGCATTGACACCTGACCTTGGAGATATATCTGCAGCAGTTGTATTAGGATTTTGCTGATATTGAATATTCCTATTTAGAGGTGGTGGACCTGCTGGAACAACCTGTTTGAATTGCAGGATATTAAAAACATTGGACATCAGAACAAGCTCTCTAAGACAACTCTAGTAATAAAACTCCTATAATAAGCAAATTTGAATAGATAGTTCTTTTATAAATCAAAATGAATAATTATTGGAATTCACAAAGCAATCCTGGTCTACAAAGGAGATAAATAATAGATAAATCATAAAATGACTAAAGAAACTTTCTACCTATGTAAGAACTTCAGAACCAGACCATATCACATGAAAGCAATAATCCCCATTCCAAAATCTGTGACTACACAATTTTTCAGAAACAGCTAGGATTTCAATGCTTACTTGTGATGCAACCGGAGAAGGAGTACTGTATGCTGTCATGTTCACTGTAAATGGCGTGTTATGAAGGGCAACATTCCCTGGAACTGGACCAGGAGCATGTCCAGCTGGCAATTCTCCCACACCAGCTGCACCTAATTGTTTTGCCTGTCTTGGGCTTGGCTCACCAGAGTGGGAAGAGCGGCTGGGAGGAAAAACACGCTCATCACCTGATGATGCCAAGTATTGAGAACTTAGTTCTAACTGCATTTGCTGCTGTTGTAGTCGGAAAACTGCTGAATCGCCTAAAAGCTCAGCTGCTTCTTCAGTGGCACCTATATCACCATACATTTTCTTTAAATATGACTTCAGTGTGTGAATTAATAGAAAATTTTGAACAAAAATAATAGTAAAAACCTGACAATCTTTTCTATTTAAATTGTCTTTAGAATTTCAGCAACTGATGACATCTTCCTGGACTCCTTGATTTTTGAAATCTCAAAAACAAACTAAGTTCTATTTTCTTTATCATAATGGATAAACATGGTAACTAGTGTACACATAGAAGGATACAGGTACGCCTTTATTTTAAAGAAAACTGGACACAGGTGGATGGATGTGTCGTATACATTAAAAATTTTATATAAGAAATATTTGTCAAAATTGTCAGCTGCTTCTAATAAATAAATATATATAAAGGTCAGTTTTTTAATTTTCAAGATGCTTGACATGTTGTGGATATGTCCCATATGAAGACTTTCATAACCATGTGTAACAGGAATGAGGTAATGTTGCTCAACTCAAGATAGAAAAGAACGTGAATAGATATGGTCATCCCCTTAGGCACCAAAAATGTTTAAGTCGAGATGGATTGAACGAAATGAGGAGACAAATGCCCTCTCTTTATACACCATTCCTACACAGAAAGAGGATATTTGGCCAACTTGGTCAAGACATTTATCCCAATAAAATGTTGTAAAAACATAAAACACAAAACACATCTCTACATCACTTAATAAAAGTGGTCTTACCAACATGTGAGCCCCGCCATACAAGAAAACAAAATAAGATAAAAGGTGGCCAAATGATGTACAACATGCTGGTAACTCAATGGGACCCATAGAAAAGAGTTGCCCGTCAAGATTATACAATATAGTTATATTGTTTTCATAATTAAATATATTTGTAAACGTTTTGGCAAATACCTTTGTCTAGCCAATGAGACTGTTAACAAAACATTTCCACTTCCACTCGTTTGTATGTATGGAGATGGATCTCACAATAGAATTTCTTGAGGAAATTACTCTAATGGTGAACTTGGATACAGTATTTGCAGCTACTAGTGATAATGAATGTCCCAACTACAATGATGAAGAGTCTATCCAAGAGCAAGATTGGGTTGACGTTAAGAAAAAGAATAAGAAAGATCCTAGTTGTAACTCACATCCAATGACTCGAAGATCATTTAATTTGAAATGATCTGATTGTAGAATGTAATGTGCTTTAGCTATTGACAAAGGGAGGAATAAGCCTCTTCATAATTGATTGGAGCTAGTGAACCATAAGTTTTCAGACCTTGTGCTCGGGTGCTATTTTTGTGGCTCCTAGCTGCTGAACCATGTTAACCATGTTCATAGCTCATGCAATAATTTGGTTTCTACACGGGCACCTTCAACAGCGCAAAAGACAGTATTTGTCATAAATAATGGACCTTGGAAAATGGAAAATGGAAAATGCCAACCTCTACATAAAAAAATCGTGCCCTAATTTTGATCCATTATCTTGCTCATTGTGCACTTCCCCCTCTTGGATCCAGCTATGCAATCTCCCAAAGGAATACTAGATAATTGAAGGGCCAACAGAAATTGGAAACATGGGTAAATTTGTTTCTATCTAACAAAAGGTCTTTAACGACAACTCCAAACTTTATGTGTGGTAACGACAACTCCAAACTTTATGTGCGGTTATATATTTTTCCATTCAAGAAATCCCCAAAGATTTCATTATATATATGGAAGCGAGAAAATGCTCCCAATCTATTGATATTTGATATAAAAGATCAAAAATACTTTTTCCTTAGGTGCAAAAGCCAATCACATTCCACCATCAATTGTCCAAGGGTCTCCAAACACAACAAATATAATTGCACATGGCATAACAGACTACATCAAAAAGAAAAATCTAATGGAAAAACAAGCTGAAGACTTGGCTAGAGAAGAAATCTATTAGAAATCTAAATCAAGACAAACTTCATTGGAGGAGGAGGCCTTTAACACAATTTTTTTCAAGAATGCATCTATAGTCTGAAGGTCACAAAAGAGAATCCACTTCATTAGATCGATTAAGGAAAACTTATTAACAAAGATGAAAGACGCTCAAGATGAGGTAGTCCCTTTTTTCAAAGATCAATCGGAAACAAATGGGGCTTTGTGATGAATATGTTTGACACATTCCAACCTTTATATCTAAAAAGAACTCAAAGGAAGAGGTCAAACTTGTAGTATTCCAACAAAACATAGACAAAGCTCCCAATTCAAATGGGTTTCCAGCATGCTTCTATCAAAAATGAAGGATAATTATTAATCATAATGTGTAGACCATAGTCAAGGGTTCAAGGAATTCCAAAAAGATTCTTGAAGATATCAATAAAATCAACATCACTCTCATTTTGGCATGTCCTCTTTCCAAACATGTCATAAAAAGACCCTTAGCCTATTATTCAGCTTTTTGTAGGCTAAGGGTTGGTGCAAAGTAAATAATTTAATTTAACTTAGGTTGTCTAGAAGAAGATTTACAATTAATGCATAAAAAGGCAACTTAATTTTATTAATGAAAATGTTGTTTTAAAAAGGAGGACCAAAAAGAGTTGATAAGAATGAGGTCCAAAAGCAATACTGACTAAAAGGACTTTCCAGACACTTTTCAAAAATAAAGTTTTGAAGGGAAAAGGAAAAAGCTAGGTTACCGGGTTCGCCTCTGGGCCCTCCTGGTACGGGTCCAGGTTCGACCGGGTCCGTGGTACGGGTCCGGTTCGACCTGGGTTCGACCAGGGTTCGAAAAACCCAGAGTGGGTTCGACCAGGGTCGAACCCAGTCGAACCTGGGCGGCCTGTAAAGTCAAAAAACAATGCAAATTTAATTTTTTTTTCAATTCCGCCTTGTAAAAAGTGAAAGTTATAACCTTAAAAAGCAAAAAATTAGACGTCTTAAAAAAACAGAAAACTAATGCACGCCATGGAGTTCCGTGTGGGTTTGAAGGTTGTGATTTGGTGTTGGCGGCGGGGGCGCTGCCCCTCGACCCCGCCCTGTATCGCGACAGGGAGCGCGCCCTGGGACCCTGCGAGGGGCGCTATCCCTCTACCCCGCAAGGGGCACTGCCCCTTGACCCTGCTGGGGGCACTGCCCCTTGACCCCGTTGGGGGCGTTGCCGGCAAAATCCAGGTCCTCAGTTTGAAAAATTAAACTTGGATGTTCTTAGTTTGAATCCATTTAATGATAAAACTTTAAATTGTTGAAAGTTGAAACAATGATACTTGAATATTTTATCATTTTGATATTAGACTTGATGTATATGATGTTGTTATGGTATGATCATGATGCTATGATTACAGGTTTATGTTGGTTTTGTTGTTTATATGATCCTATGTGACATGCTAATCTTAATTCATGCTTATAGGTTGCATATATATATAATTTACATGTTTTTGTACTAACGAACGCAAACCCCTTTTCAAAATTTTGCCGTACCGGCGTACCGGGTTCTTCGAACCCAAACCGGTGCCTGAACCCGAACCGGTAACTTAGGGAAAAAGAAAAAGAACATGATATTAGTTTTCCTAAATAAAAGAAAAGCCTATATAAGGAGTTTAGTATATAGAGCTAGGTTATCGGGTTCGCCTCTGGGCCCCCCTGGTACAGGTCCGGGTTCGACCAGGTCCGTGGTACGGGTCCGGTTCGACCTAGGTTCGACTAGGGTTCGAAAAACCCAGAGTGGGGTCGACCAGGGTTGAACCCAATCGAACCCGAGCGGACCTAGTCGAACCTGGGCGGCTGGGCGGCCCGTAAAGTCAAAAAACAATGCAAATTTAATTTTTTTTTCAATTCCGCCTTGTAAAAAGTGAAAGTTATAACCTTAAAAAGCAAAAAATTAGATGTCTTAAAAAAACAAAAAACTGATGCACGCCATGGAGTTCCGTGTGGGTTTGAAGGTTGTGATTTGGTGTTGGCGGCGGGGGCGCTGCCCCTCGACCCCGCCCTATACCGCGACAGGGAGCGCGCCCTGGGCGCTACCCCGGGACCCTGCGAGGGGCTCTACCCCTTGACCCCGCTGGGGGCGCTGCCCCTTGACCCCGTTGGGGGCGTTGCCAACAAAATCCAAGTCCTCAGTTTGAAAAATTAAACTTGGATGTTCTTAGTTTCAATCCATTTAATGATCAAACTTTAAATTGTTGAAAGTTGAAACAATGATACTTGAATATTTTATCATTTTGATATTAGACTTGATGTATATGATGCTGTTATGGTATGATCATGATGCTACGATTACAAGTTTATGTTGGTTTTGTTGTTTATATGATGCTATGTGACATGCTAATCTTAATTCATGCTTATAGGTTGCATATATATATATAATTTACATGTTTTTGTACTAACGAACCCAAACCCCTTTTCAAAATTTTGCCGTGCCGGCGTACCGGGTTCTTCGAACCCGAACCGGTGCCCGAACCTGAACCGGTAACTTAGATATAGAGGATTGCAAATTCTTATTATCAAATTCATATTTCTCTTGAGATTGAGTATTGTTCATCTTTTCTACCCTAGGATGAAAACTCTTTAGCAAAATTCATGTCCCAAACGCACAACTCCTTGAAGACATTTAATCTAATAATAAAACTGCTTTTCAACACTATTACAATAATAATATTACTAATATTTTACTAATTATAATAGCTTTTGTTTTAATGAATAATAATAAATATTTTTTGGGCTTGTTGGCGGACTTGTTGCAAGGTTATTTGGTTTTAGGCACCAACATGTGTATAAAAGCAAGTGCTATAACCTTCATTTCATCATGGAAAGTTTTATGCTTTTTGAATTTGCCATTGTAGATTCCTCTCAACAGGGACAAAAACCTCAATTTGGAACACCTCCAGGATGGACGCAACCCATGCCTGAGCCAGATTCATTCATTTCATGCTGAAGCAAGTTGATCAATTTTCTAAAGCCACCCTTCCATAGGTCTCCAATTCTATCTGAGTGACCCCTCAATGCAGCAACTCCCCATTGAGCAGATCAGGGTCATAACATGGTATTATACTGCACCATTTTCAAGGTGCATTGGACTGAGATATTATCTATAGACCTTACATTGAATTTCCAAGACGCGAAGACTTCAATACATTGCAAATTGGAGTTGCCAAACCAACTCTCCACACCCAGGGTTACCTCATTTAATGATTGAGCAAAGCAAGTGCCCAATCGGGCGTAAACAACCAGGCACCTACTTCAGCAATTCTTATAGTGACAGATATTGTAACCTCTGATCCATGTGCATAACAGTGCTCACCTATAGGTTATAGTACAACTCAAGAGTGGTGTGCTTCAAATTGTGAGGTGTTAATGATATATTTTGCAATTATTTAAAATCTTGGCATAACATGCTACTGGTAGTCACAGCACTAAAAAGCTGTTAAAATAATATTGCTCAACCAGCCATACATCTGTTTAAGCTGCACTACCATACAATAAAGCTGCAAATACGGGTATGAATTTCCTTTCAATTTTGAAATGATATTGTTGTAATTGACAAAAAATATTTCAACTCAGTAGAATAATATTTATAAATGTAATTTTCTATGTGGTTTACGACCAAAAATATTGGAAGAATTGTTGATGATTTCAGTGTCTTAAGTCTAGATGGCTATGTCATCACAACGTCAATGAATTAATTTCATTTCTAGTTTTCTAGTTTTACTTTGTGCAATTCTCCATCAAACTTAGATTTTACTGTATTTCTGGAAGGCTTGCCACCAAAACTAGCCTCAAACATTTTATTATAATATCATTCTGCATGCTCTCACCTTGCCCAAGTCGAGATCTTGGTGATCAAAAGGTGTTAAGGTTTCATGCTTGTTCAGAGTAAAAAGGAAAAATAAAGAAATATTCAATTTTAAGACAATTCACATTCCAAAGAAACTCTCAAGTGAGTCTTTAGTCAACTTTCATCCCATATCTCTATGCAACACTGCATACAAAACCATATCAAAGGTAATAGCAAGTAGGCCCAAATGTGTGCTCCAAAATCTAATCAAAGCATGTTCAACCCAACAGAGACTATACTAAGCGCACAATTCTTGTTCACAAAGCCATATATTCAATTGCTAGCTCAAATCAAAAATGCATGATCATCAAGCATGACATCAACAAAGCTTATAATACAATCAACTAGCACAATTTGATGAGTATATTATTGAAATTTGTCTTCCCGCAAGCATGGCGAGAATGAATATTCAATTCTATCTCTACCACTGAATATAACGTCAACATAGACAGTTGACATGGAAAATTATGTAATGCTATTGAAAAAAATACAAGATATGAAAACAAAAGAATATTAGATTTTCTAAATAGTTGAATTTGAATAAGGAAAAGTATGATTTATTGCAATGTTAACAATTACCTAGGATGCACAACTCTTCATATGCAGACCAAAGAAATGGATCTAGCGACACAGCTTGTATAAAATGCTCAATCGAAATTTTCCTTCGATCGGTATACCTGTGGAAAAAAAACCAATAATAGAGACATTTTAAATCAATAATACAGAAACATCTACAGATAACTTGTATTTAGTAACCATTTTGGAGGTGCTGATGTCCAACGAGCCGGACTGTGGCACAGTAGCCTAACTCATACTTGACATCCACTCAAAATGTTCAATGAGTAAAAAGCACCGATGTTCAAAATTGCAAAATATATTCAACCAAAAGAAAAAGGAAACAACAAATAGACTTTATATAGAATAATTTGCTCTTACTCGGGAAACAAATGAAGAAAATTAGTTATTAAATATTAGAGAAAATGACAAGTTCAGCAAGACAGTGTCAACTTAGATTTGAGAGAGTGAGGGTAAACCATAATTGACACTCTACAGAAACCAAGGTTTACCATTACCAGGAGTATCGCTCTTACTCAGGAAAAATCTTTGGAAAATCAGCTATCAATTTTCAAGCCAAATATTAGAGAATGTTGTATTCCACAAGGCAATGGTTATTTTCATTTCAAGCCAAATATAAGATCATAGGCATCAAAACAAAAAATAGCATATCATGTGAAATAGGTATAAGATAAAATTTATCAATAACATTATAATGAACCAAAGTAACCATCAAATAGCAATATATGCTTCTTTAATGTTTTTCAATCGAAATTTTAAAAAATTTAAAATAGTAATTAAACAAACGGTGCAGTGAACTGTGCACTACTTGCATGTCACTAAATGTATCTGCGTATAGGATCATCAAATGAAAACGTCAAAACAAATGTCAATTAAACACTGGTGTGTGCCAATAACACTTAACATACAGTGATTTTGGGAGATTCTGAATGAATCCATCAAATTCTAAAATCTGCAATGTGGAGAACTGACCTGTATATCAGTCCGAGGAGGTAATGACCAGCAGCGCCATTTGGAATCTACACAATAAAAACAAAGGATTTATACCCCTTTATCTCCTAGAAATTTGCATTATACGAAAAAAAAATCAACAGAAGAAAAAGTATTTATTTTGGTTCCTGGTTGCTGAGGATGAATTTATTTCGTGGTTCACAATAACCTATACTTTTATCCCTCAGTAGTTGGTAATAAATGTTTTTAGTGTTTGCCAAATATTTAATATACAACACGTCATCCTTTTCAATATAAGTACAGAATGGAAAAATACTACAATAGCATTTACCAAAACACATATAAACAAAAGCAACAAAGCTATGTTAAAAATTGAAAAATAAAAAGATGTAGATGTTCTCTCTTACAACCTCTGTGCTAGGCTCATTAACTGGGCATAATGCTGCTTCCGCTTCACGATGAAGTCCCATCTCAAAGCATGAAAATGCAAATAAATACCGGGATTGTGGCAATTGTGTCCCTTTAGTCACCAAACCCATGAAATTGATAAGTCAAAATGCGTCAGATTTCTTAAAAAACTCTAGTGTGAAAAAATCATAATAATCATGGAATTCTAGTCATCCTGCAAATGAATGCATAGCTTCCAATCTGTACCTTTTAAGATGTGGTATGCCCGATAAGCTTGATTGCTACGCAAGAAACAGCATGCCAATAATTGAAAATTGCTCTGTTCACAACCAATAACATTTAAAATATTAGAAATCTCAAAACAAGAAATTGCAAATTCCAAGTTTCCAACTAATTGAACATCTGACTGTTTATGTAATCGTTAGTCTTCAAAACAAATACAATTAACAATAATGTTACAAAACCAAAACTGGCTCATTCATCAAATTTTAAGATTTTCTAGTTCATACAACCATCATAATCATGGTGACTGGAATGATTTATTTATCACAGCATTTTATTTTTCTATCGAGTATGACACTGTTTGAAATAAGATCATAAAGCCTATACAATCTGTGATTTGAATCCTTCCAACTATTTCTTCTTGTAATGGTATTGCATACCTGTGCCCATTTCCCTTATTTTTTGGGCATGCTTCTATTAGAGTGTCTTTAGTGTAACGACTAATCTACAAGTTAAAGATTCTTGCATGAATTCTGCTCATGACATCACAATATCCCAGTCCCATTATCACTCATTTACAAGGACTGATTCCAATCCCTACATCCCCCATTCATCGCCCTGGATCATATCAGCAACTACGACTACACCCAGGTCATTTCAACAGTTGCAGATACGAACACTGAATTTTAAAATTCAAATTTAAAATTTTACACATTGCCAACCTTTTCACTAGTCGGTGTTAACGACCTAGCACAAATTCTGTTGATTTTTGTGTTAGGTTGTTGTATTTGAAGGCATTCATTCATTCATTTGAGATCATGCTGGAATGTGAGAAACTAAATCAAAGAACATAAAGAGAAACCAAATCTTCATTGTATACTTGTTAAATTTTCCTAGGCCCACTGCAAGGTTACTTCTTGCCCTTTAATTGTAGTTCTAAAACCATAATCAGTCCAACCAGGAATCTGGCTGAGGAGAACAGACACTTGCAATTCAGCATTTTCCCCAAAGCTATTTATAAACACAGCTAATCCTTAGTGAGTTTCACATATCAAAAGATAGAGGCAAGTGAATTCCAACAGTCACTGTCTGCCAGTGCATTCCCACGAGTACAAGTTCAGGTCTGCATGCCAAATCATTTCCACATTCATGGAGATCATTCTGCAGATATGGTATGGAAACAGAGCAACACAAAGTCAGTGTGCAGATTCTGCGACAGTCATTGAACAAGCCCTACAAATCTAGCATTGTGGCAAATTTATTCCTGGCTTCTTCTAGACCACCTTCAGAATGCAGCAAAAATTTGCATTTAAAAAATTCATTTAATTCAGCATTTTTGTAGTCCCAGCTCATCTATCTAGACTTAATTTTTATCTGTTGCTTTATTTATTTAATTAGACCAGATTATTTTATGCAAAGGATACAGTTTCCCTTACACTTCTATGAAAAAAGAGACCTTAAAACATAAGCTTGAAAATAAAAATGACATTAAACCTCTAAACAAATAGTAGAGTTGACATCTAATCTAATTAATGCAATGCTTTGAACAAACTTTTAAGCTATGTTACCAGGCATGCAGGTCAAAGGATGGGTGCAGGTGCATTTTTGGCCTATGTCCGAGTGTGTCCCTAGGTTCACCCAAGGCACCACCCAGATGCCCGTGCGATACACTAAGCAAATATAGCATGCAACCGGCCAAACCCAGAGTACCCGCACACAAAAATGGGTCAACAAGTCAATTTAAAACAAAAACAAAAAAGCATTTAATAATTTTTTAACGCCCCCAAAGGAATTTGCCAAAATTTACCTCCAATTGTTCTCTGCTACTCGTTTCACAAACAGAAAACACCAAGAATACCATTATTTCCTCCATTTTTTACTTGTAATTGTTTTTTTTACTTATGGAGCCCAATTTTTGGACATCGACGGTAGCGGAAATGCCTATTTTTGCTTGAGTTCACCCAAAGTTCAGCTCAGGGGCCTAGGCCGAACCCAAACTGTATCCGTACCCGAATCACACTTGGCCCCATACCCAGACCCAGACCCAAACACGCGAATCTTGTAACTTCAAAGGTAGTCAAGCACAGAAAGAGCCCAAAAAGTAAAAGCATTGATCCTAGATGATGAGTGGTAGGCTTGTGTGGAATATGTTTTGGATTTCACTAAGTCCATCATGAGCATGATTAGGTATGTTGTCATCACACATAATTCCGTGAAATTTATGATGGCATGAACTCCATGGTGGAAAAATTAAGAACAATAATGGAGGCCAAGGAACAAGCCCAATGGAAACATTTTTCAAAAGTGTGCAACTAATTATCGTTGACCGTTGGAAAAAGATGACCACCCCCTTACATCTCTTAGCATTTGCTATGTCGCCAAAGTATTATAGCAAAGGGTACTTTTATTGCCAAGGAAGGTGGCACCATATAGGGATGTGGAGGTTGTTACTGGCTAGAAGGCCGCATATAGAAAGATATTCTCAAATCATGAAATTTGAAATATTGTCTTGAATGAGTTTGGCTAATTCATATATTCAAAAAATCATGATGTTTCCACTCTTAATCACAAATATACTAAGTTACCGGTTCGGGTTCGGGCACCGGTTCGGGTTCGAAGAACCCGGTACGTCGGTACGGCAAAATTTTGAAAAGGGGTTTAGGTTCGTTTGGGTTCGTTAGTACAAAAACATGTAAATTATATATATATATATGCAACCTATAAGCATGAATTAAGATTAGCATGTCACATAGCATCATATAAACAACAAAACCAACATAAACTTGTAATCGTAGCATCATGATCATACCATAACAGCATCATATACATCAAGTCTAATATCAAAATGATAAAATATTCAAGTATCATTGTTTCAACTTTCAACAATTTAAAGTTTGATCATTAAATGGATTCAAACTAAGAACATCCAAGTTTAATTTTTCAAACTAAGGACCTGGATTTTGCCGGCAACGCCCCCAACGAGATCAAGGGGCAATGCCCCTTGCGAGGGTCTGGGGGCAGCGCCCCCAACGAGGGTCTGGGGGCAGAGCCCCCAGCGGGGTCGAGGGGCAATGCCCCTCGCAGAGTCCCAGGGCAGCGCCCAGGGCACGCTCCCTGTCACGGTATAGGGCGAGGTCGAGGGGCTGCGCCCCCGCCGCCAACACCAAATCACAACCTTCAAACCCACACGGAACTCTATGGCATGCATCAATTTTCTGTTTTTTTAAGACGTCTAATTTTCTGCTTTTTAAGGTTATAACTTTCACTTTTTACAAGGCGGAATTGAAAAAAAAATTAAATTTGCATTGTTTTTTGACTTTACGGGCCACCCAGCCGCCCAAGTTCGACTGGGTCCGCCCAGGTTCGACTGGGTTCGACGAGGGTCGAACCCACTCTGGGTTTTTCAAACACTGGTCGAACCGGACCCGATCGAACTCGGACCCGTACCAGGGGGGCCCAGAGGCGAACCCGATAACCTAGCAAATATAGGATAAGTGTTGATGAGTGGAAGGTATCTACATGATCAAGGCTCCCAAGTATGTATCTTTTAATTATTTTTTTATTGTTTTTCGTTTAATGCCATCATATTAAAATATTTCTATTTTATAATTTTTGTTTCAAGTTTTGATTTTTGAATTATAAAATAAAATACTAATTATGTAAACTCAACAAGATGCAAGTTCTTCAGCTGAGCAGAATTGGAGTACACACTCCATCCACTCAGTGAAGCACAATCATTTGGGTGCAAAAAAAGCACAAAATTTTGGTCTATATCACTCCAAACTCCATCTATTGTCACATAAGAATCCTGAAGACAATGAGGGTGTGACAAAGAATTCGGATCTAGCCCATGAGTGTGCTGATTTAGATACTACAATTGCACAGCTTCCAAGTCTCTACAGATGAGGCAGCTCTTGCACTTCACATGGCTATTGGGAGTGGCAATCCAATGGATTGTGATTCAAATGAAGTTGAACAAAATGTTCACCTTGATGCTTCTAATGAAGAAGAACATGAATAATAAATATCGATTGTAATTAGAATTTTCATTGTGTAATGACATTTTGACACTTCGTATTATCATTTTTGCAAATTATGAATATGATATTTTTTTTAATAAGAGGCATATATGCTTTTGACCTGGAGCTATGAACCAGTGAGGTCACAACCGGTGTACCTCATCACCATTATAACCATTCAACATTTACACCACAATGGGATTTGCACCTTGATGGCAAGAACGGCAACAGTACAACTTAACCATCACACCATGCCAATATTAGCAATTATGAATATGAGGATTGAAAGACTCTTATTTTTGCAGATTTGAGTGGAACTAAGTAGACCCACTAAGGAGAACCAATGTAGAGATAGAGAAGATAGCAAGATGCATAGCAGTTTGTACGAAGTGTATGCAGAGAGAAAGAGGAAGGCCAATGAAAAGGCCAACATTGTAAATAAGTTGTAGATTCATGTGATCTTGTTTGATAGAAATGTCAAATAAAACATTGAATGCATTTGTTTGTTGTTATGTGTAATCTTTATCTCATGTGTGGAAAATTGCATTATTGAGCAGAAAGTATCTGCCTGTGAAAGCACAAGAGAAGTGAGTTTTGTATGTGTTTAAGGCAGGAGTGAGTTTTCCTCTTTTGCATCAATCCTCAACACCCCCTGGCCCACGAACATGGAAGGATTTCAGGTCCACTCCATCCCTCAGTCCACCTTAGAGGTTGGTCATCCTCCTAGACCAAGCCCAGGAGCAATCATTTGCATCCCAGCCCACGAGCATGGCAAGACCTCCAATTCATCCATCTCAGGGTGGCATGCTTGATAAGATGTATAAAGACTGCCTCCTTCAACAAGCCCAAGAGCACTAATTCACCTCCCAGCCCATGAGCATGGCAGGACCTCCAATCCATCCATCTTGGGGTGACGTACTTGATGAAGAAAACTCTTGTTAACTCGGAAGGCTGGCCATCCTTCCTATTTGCAAGACATTTCTAATAAATTGAAAATAGATTGCTAAAGAAATTTGCTAGAACATTTCTAATTAAATACCTCTTGCTGAAATCAATAGATTTATTCAAATGGCTGCAATAACTCAATTTCTGAAATATTTTTATTTCTGCTCTCAATTTATATTCTATATTAATTCATTTCTGTCGTATTTACTTGCGCATTTTTCATAATCTGATTTATTTGAGTTCTCACTATATTTCTAATTAAAATAGATGCCTATATTGATGATCCAAATATGATCCTCTCCAATGATTCGCTCTCCCCTCTATATCTTTCAATTAGAGGATGCCACACCCCTCAATAAACATTGCCTTTCAATTTGATTTCTTATAATTATAGTCAGCCTTTTTTTCAAATAAATTTCTTATAATTCTAGTTGGCCCTTTAGATTAGTAGCTGCTATTTTAACTCCTTTAATATGGGTGGGCTGTCCTTATTAAATCTAATCACCTGATTTTAATTATTTATACAGGCTGTGATTTGTATTAATTAAGAGCTGCTAACCCTAGTTAAGAAGGGACATGACACTTGTGATTTGTGCAGCGAATAAAAACAAAAAATTTGGATGAGTGCACATCTTCACGCTAGCTGAAATACACTAAAAACTAGCAACAGTTCACCCCAATGATGATTCCTAGATGGAATTATTCTAATGAATAGAAGGGTTTTCATTCTTGAATCCATTATGTGACAAAGGGTTTTTGTCTTAGACTGAACATGTGAACAATATTCAATCTTCTAAGAAATGAATTTGATAATATAAATTGCCAATCCTATTTGTTCCTCAACTCCTCCTCATATAGACTTTAAGGAAAAAAAATTCTCCTTTTTCCCTCCAAACTATATTTTGAATTTGGAACCCCATTCCTGACATCACTTTTTGTACATCTTTTAAATCATATTTTTAATAATTAAATGTAAATTGTCTTTTTTTATGAATATAACTTAAAATCACTTTTTTGACAAGTTAAATTTTAATAAAAAAATAAGCCAAGGGCCTTCGTTGGACTTATGCTTGAGAATTGGACATGACAAGGTTGTACGTCCCAATGCCATTAATTTATTTTTGGTCATTTGTAGACATTTATATATTTATTTATTTATTTCTTCTTTATTCCTTTCTTTCTCTATGAAAAAAATTTTTAAAAGGGTCAATTATTGCTTAGGTAAGCCATCATTGTAAATACAATAGAGGGACACTATTGTCAATTTGTCAACTAAAGCTTGGTCTGGAACCTGCACAACAAGTTAGTCAACATTTTCATTATCTATGATAGATCATATATTCAACATTCTTTATATATTGCCCAGTTTATATGAAGGATTCAACAACCCTTTCTCTCCCTACACCTGTCCCCATTATGGAGCTCAAGGAGAATCACACAAGGCACCATCAAGCCCTCTCCAACAAGCCCAAGAGCACCAAGGACATCATCAACTTGGCCTCTTGGCCCACACTCGGGGTTGGCGTACCTGCTGGAGCCTAGTGCTCTTGCTTCCTTGTATTCTCCCTCCACAATTGGATGGTGAGATTGAAAGGTATTATAGACTCCATCATATAATTTACTTAATCGTCATATGAACAGTTAGTGATAGAAAGGCATTATTACATTGTCAGACATATTGCAGTCTATATTAATAATACTTTTAAATTCTGCATGAGAACATTATCAGGCTTCATATATTAAGCATACATATTAAGTACATCCCCATGCATACCACCAAGAACAAGGATGTTACTGCCTGCAACTTAATAACATTTCTGATCTGATCTAATCCATGGCGATGACACTGACTGCTTTGATTCCTTTCCTTTATATCTCTCAATGTGAGGGAGAGGTCACACCTCTTCATCATGTATGCCCATTGGCAAGAGACACACCCTTTCACCATTAGCACCCTTTGAAAGAGTGCAACTCTTCATTATCTCTGCCCTTCGAAAGGGGCACAACCTTTCACAATCAGATCTGCACTTCTGATTCCCAAATTACCCCTCCTCTCAAATGAGGTTCTCTTCTCCCTTTTATATCTCATGTTTGAGGGAGCCAAAACTTTTCATTCCATTTCTTTTGACCATTCATTAACTGAATCAAATTTTAATTATATTCTTTTATATTTTTATTTTTATTTAATTTTTATTCTTTTGCATTTAAATTTTATTATTATTGTTTACCATTAAATTCTACTTCAAAGTGGGGATATTACAGTCCACCCCACTCAAGATTGCTTGTCCTCAAGCAATGTCAATTTATGATTCCCCAAATCAAACTTTGGGAATTTGTAATCTTTCATGTGGTGTAATTAGCTTCTTCTATAGACCCTAAGATAGTTTAGGTATTGGAGGTTCTATACTTCTTTCATTATCTTGGTTATGTCCACTTGTGCTAACATGATAAACATGTTGGAAATACATCAGGTCAAACACGGAGCATAAACATGAATATATACAGACATGAAGCATACACAAAAATACGCATGTTAGATTTATTGATTCATCTTTACCCTGCAGGATGGCAGGATCAAAGCTCTGATACCATTTGTAATGTCCCCTAATGGGACCCTCTTATATTGTAACCTAGAATCATAATTAGAGGGGCACTATTGTCAACTAAAGCCTGGTCTGGAACCTGCACAACAGGTTAGTCAACATTTCCATTATGCTATGATAGATCATTTGCGCCCTGCCACTGTACAGCTGTTAATTTTAAAAAAATAATGAAAAATGGCAGAAGGTCGGCTAAAGGAAAACATTCTATGTGAATTTATTATGTTTTTCATCTCTCTCGTTATATCAAAATCTAAACTTCAAAATAATGTGACAGTATTATTTGTAAATAAATAAATAAATATACGGCCAACTAAAAATCTCATCTTCAAACACGTTTCACATTAGCATCAAAGAAATAACTGAGAACCAAAAGTAAAACTAAAACAATGTCAGCCCAAAGGAACTGCCATTTATATAGATTCATTTTTATTGTTTCCTATAATGCAACACCTGCAATTACTCCTCATTTTTTTGCCACATTTAATGACTATACTATGGGAAGAAAACCCTGAAATAGGAATGCAGAATGCAGCATAAACCCAGTCTTATACAACGGGAAAAAATTAAGATACCTTGACACGAAAGATTGAATGAAAAAGAAATTGTTTGCCTGAGACTTTCGTCTGTATCTTAACAAGAGGGCCTTCGCAGAGAAAATTTGTTTTCCACTGTTATTTAGAAAGCTATGATTACTTCCACGCAAAGTTCAAGTCCCCCAAACATCATCGAGTTAACCAACAAAACATCTCAGGAAAAAAAACAGAAACATTTCAAACAGTGAAAAATACTCTGCCCTCTGACAACCTTTCCTATTCAAACCCTAAAAATCATTTCAAGATTTCCACACAACCAATCAATAACATTTTGTTAAATGCCCTAGTTGTGATGTGAATAAAATCATTACCTCTGAAGGATATTCCGCGCAGAGACGCTCGCAAAGAAAAGTAGCGTTGCGATACATATACAGACGAAGGCTGGAATTTACGCACTCCACCATTTTGGCCTCCATCTTACATCAAATTTAAACCGCCAACAGCGTCTCCAGAGTTGCGGGTTCGACTCTCACCAAGCCACCAAAAAAGAAGAATAAGATGATGATGATAACATGAAGAAGAAGCAAACTCCTAGTGCTTGCCGTTGTGCAGATCAGATCACAGCTTGTATGAACCAGAATGGCGAAAACAGAAAAAAAAAATCCGTGGTGCGCCTGGAATAAAGCGAACCCTTGTATTATTTTCCGGCTATTGCATCCGTTTGAATTTTTTCCGTCTGGCTTTTCTAATATTTTGGTTAAAGATCTGACCTGATAGATTACTGGTGGCGTTTTCAAATCGGTATGTCCGTTACGCGGATTCAAAATTGCAAAGCTTATATGATTTCATGTAATTTTATTTTTTCATTTTTCTTGATGTAATTATAAATCCTTATTATAGCAAATAAGGATTTATAATTATGGAGGGATACGGCTGAGGGGAAAATATTATATAGGATAAGAATTTTTTTTTTTTTTTTACATGCTATAGTTAAGTATCAATTTTATGTTATTATTTTTAAAAATTATTTTTATATTTATTTATTGGTTGATCTTATTATCAACTATTATAAAAAATTAAAATAATACTAGAAATCAAAACATTAGAATAGTCTAAATATATTTATTAATATTTGTTTCTAAATATAGAATAACTTTTCAATTGAAAAAATAATAATGGATCACTCCCGAGAAACATAGAGTAGAAATGCAGATAAGGCGAATCAAGAGGATAATCTTGGCGGGCGAGATAGTCATGCGCAAATCAAAGCGAATGGGATGAACAACCTGACAAGGAAAAGGAAGGCATATTGACAATTGATGTGGAGGACGAAACACAGGTGGATTGCGAGTTCTTAAAAGATCTATCGATTTACTGTCACTTCATTGGCCCCAAATTTGAAAGGAAGAAGATTAAGGAATGGATTGAAAACACATGGAACACATATCACCTAATCAAGTTTTTTCCCAAAGGCTTCTTCGTAGTTATCTTTGCAAATAAGGAGGAAAAAAGCAAGATTCTGTAAGGAGGGTTATGGGAATGCGAAGGAGCACCACTCTACATTTAGAAGTGGCACCACAATTTTAACCCTGCAATTTTAAACCCTTGTAACAATCCAATTTGGATTCGATTATACAACCTCCCAATAGAATTATGGTCCAAAGAATGCTTAAAGAAGATTGAAAGATCCCTGGGAACTTTAATAGAGATTGATGGTAAAATTGCAGAGGGGGATTCATATTTATACGCTAGGCTAAAACTTGTGGCAATCAGGAAGATCCCGTAAAAAATTCAACTGAAAATTGATACACAATTTTGGACACAAGAAATTGAAATTGAAGAAGACAAAAAATACTACCTAAGATGTAAGTAGAGAAATCATACAGAGGCAGAGTGCCCAAAATCTCTTAAAAAATTAGATAAATGGATTCCCAAATCAAGGAATGAAGCAACCCAAACCAATCTAAACCCTAATCAAAAGACTAATTCTCAAAACTTTCAAGGACAAAGAAACTCTAAAGAATAGGAGAAAAAAGATATGGGGGAAACATCACTGGACAAGCAAGTCGATGTTGTTTCAGGAAAGATGGTGGTGGTTATTGATAAGTTGAGACTTTGTCATGTTTTTATCATCAAAACTCTTAGGTTTTTGACATCTTTTGGTTTGCATAGTAGTAGTGAAGTGTTGTAAATTGACTATATGTATTCCATGTGTTAAACCTGAACTTATGAAATCATGTTTGAACTTTGTCGGTCTTTTCCTGCAGCCATGCCATGCCATTTATTCCTGCAGCCAAGTGATTTGTTCCTATTGCTATGCGAATTATTTAGGGTAATATCATATGTGAATTAATGAATGTATTAATTAAATAAAATACGTATGCATGTCCTTGTATGTTGTTTTTGTTGTAGTGCAGATAATTAATGATGTCGCAGTGGATATTCTCCTTTCGTGCCTGAAGAAGGAAGAATCACGTAAGAAATAATTGGAGATCAAACTGAAGAGGAGTCAAGCGAGTGCAAGGTATGGCATGAGCGGAGCAGCCAGACAGCACTACGGAAGTTTAACTCTAGTGGGCATTGAATTCGCAAAATACCACCACGGCATGCAAAGACTGTGGTTCAGTTTAGATCCACGTTTCCTGCAGCCAAGCTCTAGTTATCTTCTTCATCAGTCAATCATCCGCCTCTTCTTCTGGGCATGATTTGAGTTGTCCATTATAGTTGATCTTTGCTTTTTAATAAGCTCTTCCTTTTTTCTTAGAGGTTAGGTAGAATAGAAAGGAATAGAGCAGAGAGTTTTGATAAGCATTCTGGAGCTTTTCTTTTAAAACATGTAATCATTTTCAAGAAGCAATGAATAAAAGATATGTTGTTTTGATATGCTAAAAGTATTTTTCTGGAAGCTTGATATCACTCATCCAAGGGGGCCCACTTGGTAAGTGATCCTATGTTTATGCTCATTGAAATTAGTTCCTCTTTAGTTGCAGTAGAAGTTCGTGCCTTGACTATTCCTGCAGCCACTGGAAATAAATCCACTTACTGTTCCTGCAGCCAAGCCAGAACAGAGTGATTTCTGTTATTTATATTAGATCATTCCAGCATTGTTTTTATAAGTTTTCCTATAGCCTTCTATAATTTCCATTCTTGCCTTTCCTTTCCGCATAATGTTAGTTACTGCAGCAATGCAAAATAACCATTGAAGGAGCTTAGTGCATATATAGTGCAAACCCATTTCAAGTTTTACATCCCCGGGTTGATAACTAAATGAACACTAGCCATGAAAATAGTAACTTTACTAGATGAATGTCCAAACTTCGAGTTGAGATTTCAATTAGAATTATTATTATTATAGTTAGAGTAGACATTTTCGGCATCGTTGCCGGGGATGGTGTCAAACTAAGAACCTTTCATGGTTATTATTGTTTCCAGTTAATTGTTTTTGAGATTCCTTATTGTTTGAAAATTTCATGAATCTGCATGCATAGAAGAAGAAGAGACTCTAGAGGTAGATTTTTGCCCACTCATCCTAATCATACAAAAGATAATTTCCCATATATAAATCCTTTTGCTAAACTTTACCAAGCCCCACAGAATTTGAATCACCCTGAATCTGAATTTTCGGAAGGTAGTCTTCAGTTCCTTTTTGGTCTTCAAGAAGAAGAATTTCCTATAGTAACAACCCCCACAAGTCTAATGCAAGGGAACCCTCCTCCTGGTGGGAATAATCCACCACCACCACCAGGTCCAATGTATGAGTTTCCCATCTCTGATCAGCATGATAACGCTAATCTCAAGAACATTCCAGCATCTTCACTCCCTAAATTCTATGGATTGGTGACAGAGGATCCGGACACATTTCTATTTGAGTTTGATGTTCTCTGTAGGAGTTTTGACTATACTACAGATGCCCATAGACTCAAAAATTTTCCTGCCACTTTGAAGGAGTCATCCTTGAGATGGTTTGTGAACTTGGGTAGTAGCACAATCAATACATGGGATGAGATGAAATGGTTGTTTCTTGCAAAATACAAAGATTATTGTAGAGGTACTGATCGTCATGGGGATGATATCTTTAGAATGACACAAAATGAAGATGAGAATCTTAAAGATTACTTGGAAAGGTTTCTGTTTAGTGTCAAAATGTCCAAGCATAACACTCTCAATGAAGATTCCCTCAAATTGATATTTTTTAGGGGAATCAGTGATGAATGCACTGATTCCTTGGATCTTATGGGAGGAGGTGACATTACACAATCCACTTGGGCTGAAATAGGACAAATTTGCAAGAAGTATTCCAGATCTACTTCTAAGAAGAATAGGAGATTTAAACCAGGGGCACCATTATCAGCATCTGGAACTGGAGTTTCTAGATTGGAACTTAGTCATCTATTAAAGGACTTCAAGGTAGACATTATAAACAATATGGCTACCCAGTTGGATACACTAGCAGCTAAGAAGAAGCATGAGGAAGCTAATGCATTCCTTGCAAAATTTTGTCCTCATTGTAAACAGCGAAAGAAAGATTGTGGATGTAAGATGGTTACAAACGTGGAGGTACCTGACTTCAAGCCAATTCAAGGTGAGGACGAGCAAGTCTTCTATGTTGCTCAAAGAAGACAAATTTTCAAATACAAGGTATGCCACCCGATCCACTTTCTTTTTCTGGTTATAATGGAAATTCTTATGCACAAAATAACCAATGGCAACCACCATATTCTCAAAATCTTGGTAACTATCAAAATTGGTATGGTTCACAAGGCCAAGGGCAACATTTTGCTAATCAAATGCCACAGTGGCAGCAGCCACAGGGGAATTGGTACCCACCTCAGGGCTAAGGAAACCAGTTTCAACGAAATTAGCAACCTACTTCTCAATGGAGGGGAATCCAACCATGGCCAGCCCAATCTTCTGGTTATCGGTCGCCTATTCAGCAACCACAACCTCCTGCTTTAATGCCTCCTCCTCCAGCTATTGTTGCACCGCCTAAACCAACATAGTTGCCTACTCAACCATTGTCAAATCCAAATATCAAGTCTCAGCAACAACAACAAGCTTATTCAACTGATGTTAATCAGTACCCAGCCTATTCTTTATCACTAGATGACATTCACCTCCGATCTGGAACAACTTTACCTAATCCCTCTCATCCAGTTATCACTGAGGTACAGGAGAAGCAAGAAATCTCTAATCCAACTAATACAATACCCCAGAATCAAATATTACCACCATATCCCCATAGATTGCAAAAAAAAGAAGTCCCCACTGAACAACAACAAAGCTTTGATATTATTGATCAATTGAAGCACATTTGTGTTAAAATTCCATTGTTGCAAGCAATAAAGGATGTTCCCATGTATGGTAAGGCATTGAGAGAAGCATGTCTAAAAAAACCTGGCAGGAAGAAAAAGGATCCACAAACAGTGCATGTTATGGGTCAACTGGCTGATATTATGTTAGGTAAGATTGTCATTCCAAAGTATTCTGATCCAGGTAGTCCTGTTGTGAGTATAGTCTGTAAGGAAGTTAAGTAGTGGAAACAACTTCCTACACTAACCTTCAGAGGAGGGTAATGCAAAACTTTTTCAGATCATTACAACAGTTACAGAAAATAGAAATAGATATAATAGCATTCATACCACAACACAATGATTTACGTGGGGAAAACCCTTTCGGGAGAAAAACCCCACCCTCCAAAAGCAGCTCAATATTTTATTCAGCAATCAAAAAAAGATTACAAAATACTTGCAGAGCAAGCTCTTCACAGGAGTACCACTAATCAGAGATTCAGAGGCAACTCAATAGCCATAAGACTCTTACACACAACCTCTATCTCACACACCTCATAAATAGGAGATACAATACAAGAAACCGTCAAACGGTATTACAAAACCATGGGCTAAAACCACCCAATAAGGTGTAGCCGACCTTATCTCCCTTCTAGATTCCCTATGACATGTTAAAGCACACATCAACACGTGTTGCTCCCTTTTACAGCTCATTTATGTATCCGATACAAATTATTTTTCCTATTTCAGGAGTACAAACTTCCGGAGGCCATAACTTGAGAACCGGGTGTCCGATTGACGAACCGTTTGAAGCGTCGGAAAGCTCGCGAAGTGCTCTATCACCTCGTAACCCGCTTCGCCGGTTACGGCCACTTTTCAGGGCGTTTCGGAGCCTCTAAAGTCCCCAAAATTAAGTTTAAATATTTTATTGCACCCCTCCAAGACGAAAACTTTAATATCTTCAAAACTAGCTGTGACCTTGCGACGAAACTTTACCGGAATGCTTATCTAGCCAACCAGAAGCTTCAGGGAGAGTTTCGCACTATTTCGTGCTCAAATGAAAACTTACTATAAATAGTAACCTCACATAAATGCAAGGTTGAGACACCATTTTTCCCAACAAATCTCCCACTTGTCGAACACCTTGCATGAGCGGAAGGGAATGTCAACACAATGAATCAATTGCTAGGGGCCATAAGGCCCATAGACTCTGAACACCATCTGAACTTTTCTGTGCTCACAGCCTTAGTTAAAGCATCTGCAACATTCATCAAAGTTTCCACCTTAACCAGCTTCACCCTACCATCTTCGACCATATCTCTAACAAAATGATACTGAATATCAATATGTTTGGTCCGGGCATGAAATGTCGGGTTCTTAGCTAGGCTAATTGCACTCTGACTGTCACAGTAAACTGTCACTGTACCTTGTTTTATTCCAATATCCGGACACAGTCTCTTAAGCCAAATGGCCTCTTTACAAGCATGAGTAGCTGCCATATACTCTGCTTCAGTAGTGGATAAAGCAACCACAGCCTGTCGCTTACTCATCCAACTAATTGCACCACCAAACAAAGTAAACACATAAGCACTGGTGGATCTTCTGCTATCAATATCACCTGCCCAATCTGAATCCACATAACCATGGATATCAAGGGAAGTCATGTCTCCAACTGAATTACCATGATAACACAAAGAATACTCTGAAGTGCCCTTCAAATATCTGAAGACTCTTTTGACTGCATCCCAATGAACTCTACCAGGATTAGACATATATCTAGAAAGTACTCCCACTTCTTGGGCAATGTCTGGTCTAGTACAGACTATAGCATACATCAAGCTTCCAACCGCACTTTGGTAAGGCACTCTGCTCATGTCTTCCATCTCCAATGGGGATGTAGGACAATCTGAAATAGATAGTTTCATTCCAACTGTAAAAGGAACACTCAATGGTCTACAATTCTGCATGTTGAACCTCTGTAACACTGAATTCACATACTTACTCTGGCCTAGCCATAGCTTTCTGTTCACCCTATCTCTTCTAATTTCCATCCCAAGGATGTGCTTTGCTGCACCAAGATCTTTCATTTCAAATTTAGCAGCGAGCTGAGACTTCAGTTCTGAAATCATACCTTTCCCTTTACCAATGAATAACATATCATCAACATACAATGCAATGAATAAGAAATGATCACCATAAGATTTATAATAAACACAGTGATCTGATTTAGAACGTTCAAATCCCAAACTCAACACATATGTATCAAATTTCTGGTACCACATCCTAGGACTTTGTTTGAAGCCATACAAAGATTTCTTCAATTTACAGACCAAATTTCTTTTACCTTTCACCACATAGTGCTCTGGCTGTGTCATATAAATATCTTCCTCCAAATCACCACGAAGGAAAGCAGTTTTCACATCCATTTGCTCAACCTCTAAATCATAAGCAGTAGCAATAGAAAGCAAAAATCTAATAGACGTCATTTTTGCAACAGGAGAAAATATCTCACCGTAATCAACACCCTCAACCTGAGAGTAGCCTTTTGCAACTAACCTTGCTTTATACTTCTCAATGCTTCCATCTAAACCAATCTTTTTCTTGAACACCCATTTACAACCAACAGGTTTTCGTCCTTCAGGCAATGGTACAAGATCTCATGTATCATTCTTTTTCAAAGCTGTCATTTCTTCCTCCATAGCAATCTTCCAGGATTCTGCATCATTCATACCTAATGCCTCTTCTACAGATTTCGGTTCATCCACACTAGTATTCAGAGCAAAAATACATCTCCAATCATCAGGTGAATACCTTTCAGGTGGTTGTCTATGTCTTGTAGACCTTCGAACAAGCTGAGTTGGAGGTTCTTCCTCCTCTTCTGAAGATTCAGAGCTAGACGAGCTCTCCTCAAATTCCTGCCTATCTAAGGGTCTCGATTCAACTCTTTCAGGTGTAGAAGGAAGTTGAATCACATCTTCTTTTTTAGTCTGTTCTGGCTGCAATGTAACAGAAGGAGACTTAATTTCTCTAAAAATAACACTTCTACTGTGAATTACCTTTTGTGCAACAGGGTCCCAAAGCTTGTATCCTTTCACACCATAACTATACCCGATGAAGATACATTTCACAGCCTTGTTCTCCAACTTTGTTCGCTTCTCCTTTGGCACATGTGCATATGCCTCGCAACCAAAAACTCTAAGATGTCTCAATGAAGGCTTGTGACCTGACCATGCTTCCATAGGCGTTTTATCAACAAGAGCTGATGTAGGAGACCTGTTAATCAGGTAGCAAGCAGTGGCAACAGCTTCAGCCCAAAACTTTTGTTCGAGACCAGCACCACTCAACATACTCCTAGCCTTCTCCATCAGTGTCCTGTTCATTCTTTCTGCAACTCCATTCTGCTGTGGAGAATACGGAGTTGTCTTCTGCCTGTTAATTCCACAGTCTTTACAGAATCTATCAAAATCATTAGAGCAAAACTCACCGCCATTATCAGTTCTCAAACATTTTATTTTCTTTCCAGTCTGCAACTCAACCATTGCTTTAAATTCTTTAAAACGACTAAAAACTTTAGATTTACTCTTTAGAAAATATACCCATGTCCTTCTACTAAAATCATCAATAAATGAAACATAATATGTGGATTTTCCAATCGAAGAGACATCTACTGGACCAAACACATCAGAATGGATAAGGTCCAAAATACCACAAGTTTTATGAAAACTTGAGTAAAACTGAACGCGGTTTTGTTTTCCATAAATGCAATGCTCAAGATTACAATCATTCAAACCTTCAACAAGATTTTTATTTTTCAAGGTCCTTAGACCCTTTTCTCCAATGTGGCCAAGTCTCTGGTGCCATAACATAGTCTTCTCTGCAGGTAACTTTGCTTCAGACGAAAGTGCACCCTTAGGTACCCAAAAACCATTTCCATCTGCTGAAGGTGAAACCTTCAAATCTTCCAGTGAGGTATCCACAGATTTACTTTTTACAGAAGTGCTATTACACTCAACAGTGTATGCTTCAAGCTTATACAAAGTGCCAAACCTGACACCTCTAGCAACTACCATAGCACCCTTAATCATCTTACATCCTGTTTCAGAAAAGACTACCTGCACACCTGCATCTATTAGTTTGCTCACAGATAACAGGTTTCGTTTTAATCCAGGGATATGCAGCACACCATTAATTCCTTTTATTCTACCATCAGAAAACCTGATTCTGACTTTACCTCGACCAACAATGTCTAGATGTGAATCATCACCCAAGTACACCTTACCTCCATTAAATCCTTCATATTCAGAAAACCAATCTCTATTGGAAGTCATATGAAAAGATGCACCTGAGTCAATTAGCCAGGCATCATTACCTGTATGAGTCGCCAAAGCCGCAATAAATGCATCGCCATCTTCCTTGTCGAACTCAGAATCAGAATCGAACTTTTTCTTTTTCTTCTTCTTTTTTTCTTTGCAGTCCTTACGGATGTGACCCGGTTTACCGCAATTCCAACAAATGACTTTGGACTTTCCAGGAGATTTCGATCTCCCTTTGGATTTGGACTTGCCGCGCTTCTCATTCTTCTTGCCTTTCTCCTTAGGTCTTCCACGAACGGTTAGGGCTTCCTTTGAACTGATGGATACCTTCCTTCGCATCTCTTCACTGAGTAGGGCACCCACCACGTCTTCAGATTTCAAAACAACAGAAGTACTACCGATAGCCATAACAAGAGAATCCCACGAATCAGGCAAAGAACAAAGCAAGATCTGACATTTCTCCTCCTCATCCATTTTAACACCGACGGATACTAATTGAGCCACAATCATATTGAATGCTTCTAGGTGGTCTGCAATTCGTCCACCCTCTTCCATCTTCAAGGAATACAATTTCTTTCTTAAGAAAATTTGATTTAATAAAGATTTCACTTGATACATCTCACCAAGCTTAGTCCATAGCTTCTTTGCAGAGTTTTCTTCATGGACATTGATTAGAACAGAGTCTGTCAGGCACAGTCTGATTAGACCCTTGGCTTTTCGGTCCATAACATCATACTAAGCTGCTGCAGTAGGATCTGAGGGTCTTTGGACATTCGCATCAACAGCATCTCAAAGATCTCGATCTATTAGCAGATCTTCCATCTTCAGCTTCCACATCTCAAAATTACTTCCATTAAATTTCTCCACCTCTATTCTCCCTGACGAACTCGCCATCTGAATATTCCTGCAACAAGATCAAAAAGTGTCTTCTGCACAAGCTCCCACTCAAATCTGGATTAGTTCAAAAAACCCAACTGCCCACAATTGAAACCAAAGGTGATCAAGCTCTGATACCACTTGTAAGGAAGTTAAGTAGCGGAAACAACTTCCTACACTAACCTTGAGAGGAGGGTAATGCAAAACTTTTTCAGATCATTACAACAGTTACAGAAAATAGAAATAGATATAATAGCATTCATACCACAACACAATGATTTACGTGGGGAAAACCCTTTCGGGAGAAAAACCCCACCCTCCAAAAGCAGCTCAATATTTTATTCAGCAATCAAAAAAAGATTACAAAATACTTGCAAAGCAAGCTCTTCGCAGGAGTACCACTAATCAGAGATTCAGAGGCAACTCAATAGCCATAAGACTCTTACACACAACCTCTATCTCACACACCTCATAAATAGGAGATACAATACAAGAAACCGTCAAACGGTATTACAAAACCATGGGCTAAAACCACCCAATAAGGTGTAGCCGACCTTATCTCCCTTCTAGATGCCCTATGACATGTTAAAGCACACATCAACACATGTTGCTCCCTTTTACAGCTCATTTATGTATCCGATACAAATTATTTTTCCTATTTCAGGAGTACAAACTTTCGGAGGCCATAACTTGAGAACCGGGTGTCCGATTGACGAACCGTTTGAAGCGTCGGAAAGCTCGCGAAGTGCTCTATCACCTCGTAACCCGCTTCGCCGGTTACGGCCACTTTTCAGGGCGTTTCAGAGCCTCTAAAGTCCCCAAAATTTAGTTTAAATATTTTATTGCACCCCTCCAAGACGAAAACTTTAATATCTTCAAAACTAGCTGTGACCTTGCGACGAAACTTTACCGGAATGCTTATCTAGCCAACCAGAAGCTTCAGGGAGAGTTTCGCACTATTTCGTGCTCAAATGAAAACTTACTATAAATAGTAACCTCACATAAATGCAAGGTTGAGACACCATTTTTCTTAACATAGTCATTAATGGCAGTCAAATAAAAAATGTTTTGATTGATTTAGGGGCAGCCAATAATATAATGACAAGGGAAGTAATGAAACATCTTGAGATCAATAGTTTAAGGCCTACACCCACAGTTCTACAGCTTGCTGATGGCTCTACAGTGAGACCTGATGGTATCATAAAGGATGTAGTAGTTATTCTAGATTCTTCAGAATATCCTGCAGACTTTATGATTTTATCTCCAAAGGCAACATTGGGAGGATATCTGGTCATTTTGGGTAGACCTTGGCTTGCCACAACTGATGCATATGTTGGGTGTAGATCAGAGGATATGACTATTTCAGATGGGAGTTCTACAAAAACATTAGCCTTGTATTCTCCAGCACAACCCCAGCTTGAACAGCAACAAGTCGTTTGGCCTATCTTGGGAGAAGAATCTGAAGAAAATGACTCTATTAATCGCCTTATGATGATTAATCGAAGACCACTCATGTAGTTATATGATGAGGAATCAATTCTTTATAAAATCCTGATAAATAAATTAATAGAAGAGCAAAAATTACAGGAACTGGTTCCGAATATTGCAGGTTTGGATTTTCCTGCAGCCACTGATATATTGCATACTCTGTTGCCACAAGAATTATCTTCTTTTCATTTTTTTGATATAAACCAGATTGATCTTACTATTAAGATAGAGCTGGAATGGAATAAATATTTGAATATCAATAGAGATCTATCAGATACTCAAAAAGAGGGCCTTGTGGACTTGTTGAAACTTCATAAAAATGCTTTTGCATGGGATTACAAGGATATGAATGGGATTGATCTAGCAGTTTGTACCCATCGTATTTATATAAATGATGAGTGTTGCCCACTCAGACAACCTCAAAGAAGAGTCAATCTTTCCTTGAAGGAGATAGTTAAAGAAGAATTACAGAAATTGTTAAAAGTTGGGTTTATCTATCCTATCTTTGATAGTCAATGGATATCACCTCAGGTGATAGTCTCTAAAAAAGGAGGAAAATGGAGGGTATGTGTTGATTATAGAGCTTTGAACTTAGCAACCAGAAAAGATCATTTTCCATTGCCATTTGTGGATCAGGTATTAGATTCTCTAGCTAGTAAGAGATATTTTTCATTCCTCGATGGATTTAGTGGCTACAATCAGATCCAGATAACCCACGAGGATCAAGAGAAGACAACATTTACTTGCCCATGGGGCACGTATGCATATTTTGTTCTTCCTTTTGGGTTGTGTAATGCTCCAGCCACTTTTCAAAGAGCAGTGATCGGTATCTTTTCTGATATTTCTCAAGATATTATGGAAATTTACATGGATGACTTTACAACTTATGGTTCTGAATTTGATCAAGCATTGAGTAATCTGAAGAAAGTTTTGCAGCGACGTGAAGAGTACAATTTGTCTTTAAACAGTGAGAAGTGTTTCGTCATGATGGAAGAAGGAATAGTCCTTGGTCATCATATATCTGTACAAGGCATCCAGGTGGATCTAGCAAAGATTGAGGTCATTCAGCATATTAATGACCCTGTGAAGCAAAAAGATGTAAGAAGTTTTCTTGGTCATGCTAGATACTACAGACGATTTATCAAAGATTTTAGTAAAATTGCAAGTCCCTTATATTCACTACTTACTAAATATGCAGAATTAAATGGACCCCAGCATGCAATGAAGCTTTCTTAAAGCTTAAGCATGCTTTGAATCAAGCACTAGTTCTTAAAGGGCCAAATTGGTCTCTACCATTCCAAATCCATACAGATGCATCTGATTATGCAATAGGAGCAGTGCTAGGACAAAGAATTGACAAATTGGAAAATGCAATATATTATATTAGCAAGAATTTGCAAGGACCTGAATTGAATTACATAGTTACTGAAAAGGAAATGTTAGTTGTCATATATGCACTTAACAAATTTAGACACTATATCATAGGATATCCCATATTTGTGCATACAGATCACATTGCAATTAGATATCTCGTGAATAAGCCATCAATCACTAGTAGATTAGCTCGCTCGTTATTGTTGATGCAAGAATTTGATATCACAGTTGTTGATAAACCAGGGAAGTCTAATGTGGTTGCAAATTATCTTTCACGTCTTCAATTGCAAGAAGATTCTACAATAATAGATGACACTTTTCCAGATGAACATTTGTTTCTCATTCAAGCTCACACTCTTTGGTATGCTGATATTGCCAACTATTTAGTTGCAACTAAGATGCCAATTTATTTCTCTCCTGAGGAAAGAAGGTTGTCAGTTGAAAAAAGTTTTAACTTCTCATGGATTGTTGATTGTCTATTTTATATTGGACCTGACCAAGTCATGCGAAGATGTGTCAGAGAAGATGAAACATATGACATCCCGCATGCATGTCATGATGAGCCATGTGGAGGTCATTTTGCTGCTAAAAGAACAACACTGAAAATACTCAATACATGATACTATTGGCCCACATTATATAAGGATGCAGCTCAGTACACACGAAAATCTGATAGATGTCAGCGAATGGAAAGACCTACAAAATTTGATGAGATGCCACTATATCCTCAAATATTAGTTGCACCATTTGACCAGTGGGGATTAGATTTTGTTGGCCCAATTGATCCACCTTCTAATGGCAGATCTTATATCTTGGTATGTACAGACTATGTAACAAAATGGGTAGAAGCTCATGCCATGACACATGCAAGAGATAATAAGGTAGCTGAGTTTCTTTATGAAGAGATATTTACAAGCTATGGAATACCAAGGGAAATTGTCTCAGACCAGGGACCTCAATTTACTTCAACATTGATAAAGGTTTTGGTCAATGAATACAATATAAGGCACATAAAATCTACTCCATATCATCCACAGGCTAATGGACAAGTAGAAGTTACAAATAGAGAGCTCGAGGCTATTCTTACAAAAATAGTGTCTGTTCACAAGAAGATTGGTCTCGCCAGCTTTCAGAAGCAATTTGGGCATATAGAACAACTTGGAAAACACCAATTGGTTTGACACCTTTTGAGATGGTTTATGACAAAACAACAATGATGCCTATTGAATTTGAGCATAAAACCTTGAGGACAACTTTGCAATTAAATATGACATTGTCTGAAGCACAGAAAGAACGCATTCAACAATTAAATGCTCTAGATGAATGGAGAAAGATAGTTGTTCAACAGACAGAATTGATTCAAAATCAAAGAGCAAAATGGCATGATAAATATATCAAGGAAAAGAAATTCAAAGCTAGTGACTGGGCACTACTGTATGATTCTAGATACAAGGATGCTATGGGAAAACTTCAAACCAGGTGGTTAGGTCCTGTGAGACTTTGCCAAGATCAAGAGGCAATGGAAAGCACAAATAAGAGAGAACAAAATAGATGATAGAAATAAATTGTATTCTATCAAGATGAAAAATATGATCAACTAGATCATTAAGCATTACATACAATGAATATAAGCCTGCTTATATAAGCAAGGCTATATGGATATGTGAGCACACAAACATGACATGTGGCTCAATAAGAAACAAGGGTAGGTCGGAAATAGGTGTGGGTAGGTAGGAGAAATAATATAATAATCCACGTGAAGTGGATCACCCACTGAATGTGGAGTGTAACAACAAGATCACATCATAAAAGGTGGAAATTCTTCTACACACACTATCCCAATGTGGCACAAACATCCAAGTGTCTCATACCCAAACTATTATGAAATGCATTTCCTAAGTAAACTTAAGTAAGGTGTAATAATATTCAAGATGAATAATTATTTACACCAACACCCCCCCTTAAGCACAACTCGGGGGAATGCACTTAAGTCTACAATGCAACTAAGCAATGCAAGATGGGTCCCGACTACAAGGCCATGTTAGGTACCCATGTACAAATGCAAATGCATGAAAACCAATGCAAGGAAATCTCTCACAAAGCGGGGAAAGAGAGAAAAACCCAATGGGAAAAAACCCTCCCCCAAAAGAGAGATGATGAAAGCACACAATGCTCTCAATGATGAATGAGAAGAACAAACTATGTCCCCCCCATAAGAGAGAAGAAGAGACCATGAAGCCCCCCCTCAATGTCAAATCTCTTCCTTGACTGCCGATTGGAAGCACTGCAAGACAAATATGGTCCAATGATGATGACCAAAATACCTTCCCATAAGGAAGAAAGAGAGCCAATGTTGCACCAATAATGTCAAAGTGTGACAAAACTAGGTACCAAGTCGATGACGATGAATCACTCGCTGCAACAAAATGAAGATCAAGCATGGAGACAACCTGCTGTGAGCATCATCTGGATACTCAGAAATAGCAGAAATACTGGTACAATCCAAGTCTCACTGGAGCCATGCACAGATGTGTATAATCTAAGTCTCAACTGGAGCCATGCACCAAGTCTCACAAGATATTCCTAATCTACGTGTACAAGAGGATTACATCAAACATGTCAACAATGACAAGATACAAAGAGGTGTGGCACTTTATGATAGTGCGAGTACAACATCACTCATGCAAGAGCATACAATATGATAGTGCAAATTTGGAAACATGAAGATGATGCCACCAAGAAGCCCTGTAGAATATTGCAGAAAAAGATGCCTCCGATTGGGATGTGGCCAAGAGATATAAAGGAGCAAATCAACCCCCCCCTTAACTGTCGGTTGGAAGCACTGCAAGACAGGTGTGAAGTGACAAGAAAAAAAATGTTCCCAATTTGACTTATTAAATGATGTTTGTGTTTTTAAAAGATTTAAAAAATCTAAATAAAAATAATTATTATGCCCATGCAAAAAAAACTTTATTAAAAAATAAAGAAAAAAATGCAAAAAAGGCGATAGACATTTTTTTTGAAAAAAAATTGAAAAAAAACTTTAATAAAAATTTATTAAAGATAAAAAAAAGTTTTTTTTTTTTTATTTATTAAAAAAAATTAGAAAAATGTTATTTTTTAAAAATTTAATTATTAAAAAAAAACATTTAAAAAAAATAATAAATAAATAAATAAAATGTACCCCTGTGGGGTCCGCAGGGCAACCTGCATCACCCGCAGGTATCCTGCGTAGCAGGGCCTACGAGTGGCCGCAAGTGGCCTGCAGTCACCACAGGTACACCTGCGGGCCACAGGTGGCCTGTGGGTACGGACCGCCCCACCCCCCATGAATTTTTTTTTTTGCGAATTAAAAAATAAAACAAAAGAAAAAAATGCCTCCCCCTTAATATTTAATTTTTTTTTATTTTTAATTTCTGAAAATTAAAAAAAATAGAAAAAAAAAAATTTCAGACCTGTACCTGCAAGTCCGTACGACGCGCTGGGAGGGGAGATTTTTTCAACTCGAGGTGACGGAGGCCGATTTCGACGAATTGATAGTCGATCTTGGGGTTTTTGGGCCTTTTGAGCACAATGGTGATGACGGATTTGACCAAAAATGCTCCAAAATTACAGATCGCTGCCGGGAGAAGTCACCACCCTCCACCTTCAAACGGCTCTAGATTTGGCCTCGAATGTCGGATTTGGACGAAATAAAAAGCAATTCTTACTTTCTTGAACCTCCTTAATCCAATGGTGACCTCACATCTGACCCAACAAGCTCCAATAATAACCTACAATAGAAAGCTCCAAAATGCAAACCCCAAAATTCTCTCAATTGGCAAACCAATGACACTCTAATGGCTCTGATACCATGTGAGACTTTGTCAAGATCAAGAGGCAATGGAAAGCACAAATAAGAGAGAACAAAATAGACGATAGAAATAAACTGTATTCTATCAAGATGAAAAATATGATCAACTGGATCATTAATCATTACATACAATGAATATAAGCCTGCTTATATAGGCAAGGCTATATGGATATGTGAGCACACAAACATGACATGTGGCTCAATAAGAAACAAGGGTAGGTAGGAAATAGGTGTGGGTAGGTAGGAGAAATAATATAATAGTCCACTTGAGGTGGATCACCCACTGAATGTGGAGTGTAACAACAAGATCACACCATAAAAGGTGGAAATTCTCCTACACACACTATCCCAATGTGGCACAAACACCCAAGTGTCTCGTACACAAACAATTATGAAATGCATTTCCTAAGTAAACTTAAGTAAGGTGTAATAATATCCAAGATGAATAATTATTTACACCAACAGGTCCGTATGAGATAGAAGAAGTTTTCCAGAATGGAGTTGTTCGTTTGTCCACAATTGATCCTGTTCGATTTAAACTCTTAGTAAATGGTCACTGACTACGTCTATATCATAAGCCAGCTACTAAAGAAGAGTTCCTGCAGCAGTTTGCTCCACAAAGTGACATAGAGGTTCCTACAGCAACTGACAAGGTTCCTACAGCAACTCATGACCTTCCTGTTGCAATTGACCAAGGTAATAAAGGTAAAGTTCCTGCAGCCTCTATAGTGAACATATTTGCTGCTTCATAATAAAATATTTCTATATTATATGGGAATATTCTTCTCCGTACATAAAATCTCATCCACGACATTCCATCCCACATTATTACCTGTCATTTCATTTCATTTCGCCATCATTTTCGTACAATTGCAGGTACGTGTATATTGTGTTTTATTTTAATTATGCATTTATTAGTTCATTATGATTATACCCTGTTTAAATCCACTCCACTACCCAAAATCTTGTCAGCTTGTGTGGACACGTGCTAGGTTAAGTTGGGGGGGGGGGGGGGGGGGTGCTTTATGGTTTGGTTTCCAAAGTGATTAATTATCAGTCCTTTTTTGTACTCTGAATTGATTTTTTCCCCATCATTACTTATTATGTTATTATTTCACGCAAGTGAATAATAAATTCTACCGCCAGAATTGAGATATGTAAGGGAATTTCAATTTAGCAAGACTGTCATATATTTTGGTTTAGTTGTAGAGGAAAAATAGTAGAGTAAGAGATGGGTGGTGATCCAATTCATCATGAGCCAACAGTTCATGAAGTGTTGTTGCAAGATGCTCTTTGTGAGCATTATTTCAGACACCACGGCTGGTTGGATTACTTCTTGAAAATCAAGGATTATAACGAAAAAATTGCTGCAGAATTTATGCATTCCTTTAATGAAGGAGAAGCTACAGTTAAAGGTTTGAGGGTTATTGCTACGGACCAGCGAATAACAAAAGTAACAGGGTTGCTGCAGGAAGGATAACTGTTTCCAGAATCAAAAGATGCAAAGAGTGTTAGGGTAGAGTTTACAATTCCCACGGATGGACCCTTAATGGTGGATAAACAAGGAACTAGAAGGGTTTCTCTACCAGCAAATTGGCCTCAAGTAGCTTTATATGTTATGAAATACATTAAATGTGAAGGGCGATATTCAAATCTGCATTCACCTCATTTTAAATTACTTAGTCATCTGCGGAATGGCCGGTGAGTGAATGTTCTGAATTTCTTATACCACCTCATTTCTACAAGATCTAAGGAGACGTGGAAAAATGGAAATCGCTCCATTAGCCATCATGCATTGGTTAAGCTACTTGTACAATGGTCCCTGAGAGATGTTTCACAAATGGAATGGGGTGTATTTGAGGATATACAACAACTTAGGGTTAAAGATGCCCCTGTTGCAGATAACCTGCCGGTTGAAGAAGAAAATGTTGTAGAACCCTCTTCCCCCGTAGTTGCTGCAGATGAGGATTTGCTTGTTGTTGAAGGAGCCACAGTTATTATGGAAGAAAAGACAACGGAATCAATTTATGAACAACCCTCTACTTCTCTTCAAAGAGATTTGCCAGTTCTGCGAAGGAAAGGAAAAGAGTTGGAAAGGGATGAAACAGATGAAGAACTTATGACCCAGCCGCAAGTAACTCATATTCCTCCTGCAGCCAAGAGGCGTAGAACAAAAATAAAAACTCCTGCAGCCATTCCAAAAGTTTATGTAAGAAGAACACATAGCAAGACACATAAGACTCATCCTGTGGGTAATCTGGCAGAGGTTATTATAGTGGAAACTTCAGAAGAAGGAAGCCCTGCAGATATTGAAACTCAAGAAGAAGGAAGCCCTGCAGAGGATGAAATCCAAGAAAATGTTGCTAAGGATAAACTAGCAAATCTTGCTTCTGTGGCACAACAATTTGAAGAAATTGTTGAAGATATTCTACAATAGCCTGAAGAAAATATTGGAGAGATTCTAGCACAGATTGAGGAGTTTATTGAGAAAATCTCATGGTCTAAGGTAGCACCTATTAGACCTCCTTCATCCCTAAGTAGTTTATCTATTGCTTTAACATTTTATAGACAATGGGAAATAGAGAGGACTAGGTTGCAAGGGATTATTGATAAACAACAAAAATAAATTGAAAAGAGAGATAATAGAATTGAGGAATTAGAGGCTAAGGTAGAAATAATTTCTAGTATGGTTCCTGAGTCGATGTAGTGTAGGGCACCTCCAAGAGTTTATGCAGTACATTTGAAAGAGTGGTATTTGAACTTCAAACTAAACCGCATTGTTAGGGACCTCAACCCCTCTTTAGAAACACCTGAAGAATTATTTTATGCTTACCAAACCTCTCCACCTACTGTGAAGAATTTGCTATGTGAATTATACTTACATAACTATGTTGTATCCTCAGACAGGGAGTGGAACCCTTTATTGTATATTGGAGATATCCATATCAAAGTTTAATGTCATGGAACCAAAATGAGATTATCATGGGGGCACAAACCAAGGAGTATGAAAAATTAGAGTTTGACTATCCATTACCCTTAAGAAGGGAATCAGAAGTACCAAGAGTTCTTTATTATGATTGGCAGAAGTTACTGGTAAGAGATGATGTTAGAAAATTAGTGCTTCCAATGAGAGAAGAAGTCTATCAAGCATATGAGCATTTGATTCAGATTGACAGGACAACTACAATAGAATGGTTAACTCAATGCTGGAATAATCTACCGGAACAGTTAAAACAAGGAGAACCTTATTCACTACAAAAAAATTATGTAGCCATACAAAGAGCCCCCAGATACATATAGTTAGGCAGGGAGAAAGCCAACAACTGGCTACCATTGATCTTTCAACCCCCAATCCTTATGTGGCCGCTTTTGGCATGTCAACCTACAGAGCAGAACTATGATGCAATCACGGAAGAAACAACTAGATGGTCCAGGATGGAAAAAATGAAAGGATTTTATTGGAACTTGGCTTCAGGGAGGACAGGTCAAGGCACCGTTGGTGATTTAAGAGTTACAGCGAGAGTCATAAATTTTCCTTTTGCTGTAGGATCAGCAAACTCTTAAAGTTGGGGGGCATGATAAGTTGAGACTTTGTCATGTTTTTATCATCAAAAATCTTAGGTTTTTGACATATTTGGTTTGCATAGTAGTAGTGAAGTGTTGTAAATTGACTATATGTATTCCATGTGTTAAACCTGAACTTATGAAATCATGTTTGAACTTTGTCGGTCTATTCCTGCAGCCAAGTGAATTGTTCCTGTTGCTATGCGGATTATTTAGGGTAATATCATATGTGAATTAATGAATGTATTAATTAAATTAGATATGTATGCATGTCCTTGTATGTTGTTTTTGTTGTAGTGTAGATAATAAATGATGTCGCGGTGGATATTCTCCTTTCGCACCTGAAGAAGGAAGAATCATGTAAGAAATAACTAGAGATCAAACCGAAGAGGAGCCGAGCGAGCACAAGGTACGGCATGAGCGGAGAAACTAGGCAACACTATGGAAGTTTAACTCTAGTGGGCATTGAATTCGCAAAATACCGCCATGACATGCAAAGATTGTGGTTCGGTTTAGATCCACGTTTCCTACAGCCAAGCTCTAGTTATCTTCTTCATTAGTCAATCATCTGCCTCTTCTTCTAGGCGTGATTTGAGTTGTCCATTGTAGTTGATCTTTGCTTTTTAATAAGCTCTTCCTTTTTTCTTAGAGGTTAGGCAGAATAGAAAGGAATAGAGCAGAGAATTTTGATAAGCATTTTGGAGTTTTTCTTTTAAAACATGTAATCATTTTCAGGAAGCAATGAATAAAAGATATGTTGTTCTGATCTGCTAAAAGTATTTTTCTGGAAGCTTGATATCACTCATCCAAGGGGGCCCACTTGGTGAGTGATCCTGTGTTTATGCTCATTGAAATTAGTTCTTCTTTAATTGTAGTAGAAGTTCGTGCCTTGACTGTTCCTGCAACCACTGGAAATAGATCCACTGACTGTTCCTGCAGCCAAGCCAGAACAAAGTGATTTATGTTATTTATATTAGATCATTCCAGCATTGTTTTTATAAGTTTTCTTGTAGCCTTCTATAATTTCCATTCTTGCCTTTCCTATCCGCATAATGTTAGTTACTGCAGCAATGCAAAATAACCATTGAAGGAGCTTAGTGCAGACCCATTTCAAGTTTTACCTTCCCTGGGTTGATAACTAAATGAACACTAGCCATGAAAATAGTAACTTTACCAGATGAATGTCCAAACTTCGGGTTGAGATTTCAATTAGAATTATTATTATTATAGTTGGAGTAGACAGTTACCCCCTCCCCCCCCCCTCGATCATTGACAATGAGTAGAGGAAGATAACCATGGGGATCATAATGTCGATAATGTCCAATCAAAGGAGGATAAAGATTCAGATTTTGGAAGTGACGAGGCTAATATGATTGACACTTTGGATCCAAGAACAGTTATCCAGACTACGACTAATCTATTAGGATCAAGCAGAAAAGGGAGAGGCAAGAATACTAACAAACAAAAAATGGAACATGAAGCAGTCAAAAAAGGATGGATGAGTGTGGCAAACTTTTTGAAATCCAAGGGAGGAAAGACCTCCCTTGGAGGGAAATGAAGATTCTAGCTTGGAATGTCATGGGCCTATCGGCCCCTGACAAGCATCACTTGATCAAGCGCCATCTAGAGAAGAGAAGTGTTCATGTGGTCTTGCTACAGGACATGAAAATTAATGTTGAAGAAGGGCAAAAATTTCAAAGGTATTGTCACAAATGGGATGGTAGCTTTGTAGACTCTTCAGGCCAATTGGGTTGTCTTGGAATCCTATGGAACCCGAACACAGTTAAATTGGATACAATTCATTCAGGGAGAGGATGGACAAGATACTCGATCTATAGGAGAAAAGCCAATATCACTTTTAACCTAATAAATGTGTATGGACCTGCGCAAATGGAAGACATCATTTTTAATCTAATAAATGTGTATGAAACTAAGAAATCGTATCAATGAAATTGCAGATGGCAATTTTATAATGGGTGGAGATTTCAATGCAATAGTGGATTTATTAGAGAAAAGTGGTGGCATAATCAAAGTAAACAAAGTAATGCTTGACTTCAAAGAATTCATTCTGGATATAAGGGCTATCAACTGTATTCCCAAAAATGGCATCTACACATGGACCAACCACCAAATTGGGTTCACCAACATTGTTGAAAGGCTCGACAGATTCCTTTACGAACCCAGGTGGATTGGAGAAGACTTTCAATTCACTTCTTCCATTCTCCCAATATCTATCTCTGATCACTTATCTGTTTTGATGGACTTTGGTGCTATCCACGAAGGATGAAAGGTTATTTCAAATTCGAAAGTATGTGGTGGCAGGATAAGAACCTGATCAATCTCCTGGAGAAATGGTGGAATGATGATTATGATTTAAAGGGAATAGTAATCTACTATTTCATAAAGAAACTACAAATTATAAAGAAGAAATTAAAAGTTTGGAACATTGAAACATTCAAAAACATCTTCTCAAAAAAGAATATTATGGAGGCGGAATTGGAATATTTGAATGAAAAAGTCATATAGTATGGGATGTTCAAAGAAGACTTATTGAAAGAAAAAACACTAAAAGAAAGATTGTCAGAACTCCTGGCAAGGGAAGAAATCTTCTAGAGAGACAAAGCTAGGGAGGGATGGATTAAAGAAGGGGATGCCAACACCAAGAATTTCCATGCCTCAGTCAAAGTTAGGAGAGCGAAAAATCGAATCAAAAGTATTAGGCATGACACATGTAACAATCTATAGGACTGAGAGTAGATTGAGGAATTAGCAACAAACTACTTTAGAGAAATACTGGGGAATTTTAATCAGCACTATAATGACTTCAAAGAATTTCTTTCCTTCATCCCTAAATTAGTATCGAAGGAAGATAACATCGTGTTAATGGCCCCTTTCACCCTAGAGGAAGTCAAAACGATAAAATTCCAACTCCATCTAGATAAGTCTCCAAGGCTCGATGGTTTCCCTGCCAAATTCTACTAGCAATGCTGGAAATTCATGGGCAAGGATATTCATAAGGTGGTGGAGGATTTCAAAAAAAGGAAAAAAAAATGTAAAGGAGATCAACAAAACTATCTTAGTGCTCATTCCAAATAAAACTTAATGCAAGGAGACGAACGACTACCAACCAATTACACTCTCTAACACCATTTACAAAATAATTTATGAGTCAATTGCCAATTATCTGGAGAAGGTATTGGGCAAAATCATCTCATGCAAACAAAACAGGTTCATGTCTGGAAGAGAAATTGTGGACAACATCATTCTAATTTCAAAAACATTAAACTCGATTGACTCAGACTCACAAATGTTGAAAGGAATGGCTATAAAACTCGACATCAGTAAAGCATATGACAAGGTAAGGTGGAATTTCTTGATAGCAGTCTTTAGGAAATTTGCTTTGATAATAGTTGGATAAATATAGTGCAAACATGTATATCCTTTGTTAGTTTTTAAATTATTGCAAATGAATCTCTATATGGATTCTTTAAGGCAATAAATGCAATAAGGTAGGGGGACCCTATATCACCATTCCTCTTTGTCATAATGGTTGAAGCTCTGGGAAGATATATAAAGACCTTAAGGTTTAGAAAATCATGCAATGAAATTACAGTTGATGAGAGAATGGATCCAATCACACACTCTCGATTTGTTGATGACATGATTTTGTTTGGAAGAGTTGATGTAGACGAAGCCAAAGTTATTGAGAGCGCATTGAACACCTATGCTCTGGCTTCTAGGCAAGAAGTGAATAAAGACAAATCTGCCATCTAATTTTTCAACACCAAAAAAGTGGCACAAAAGAAGATTGTAGGAATATTGGGATTTAAAATTGCCTCTTTGTTGACTAAGTACCTAGGCATTCCATTATTTGTTGGGAACTCCAAGTCATGATACTCAGAAGAGATTATAAACAAGTGTAACAATAAGTCCTCAACATGGAAAATAATTGGCTCTCCCAAGTAGGCAAAATCATAATGATCAAAACAGTCCTTTCAACTCCCCCTATATATGCCATGTCCTATTTCAAGTTTCCTGGAAGAGTCACCTCAGCCCTAGAAAGCTTCATGAAAAAATTCTTATGGGAGGGTGCCAAAGAGGCCAAAAAAATCCCTCTCATTAGTTAGGAGGTGGCGTGCCATTCAAAACAAAAAGGGGGTGCAGGTCCAAGACACATGGAGCTTCAAAATTTGTCCCTTGGATCTAATCTTGGTTGGAAGATATACAAGGAACCAAACAAGACTTGGTGCAAACTAACGAGATACAAATATCTTGATGCAGATGACCCAGAGTTCATATTAACAATGGCCAACTCCACTGGAGGATCTGGAGTCTGGAAGTTCATATGGGAGAGCAGACACATAATTACATATCAAATACTCAATATCAAATTCTCTCAAGATCATGACCTACTTTTCCAATCGACCAATTGGAGTTGCTTTACTTAACAAATATTTCAGAGGATCAATCTTTGTAATGAGATTGGTTTTATGTGTAAATATATAATGTCATCTTTGTAATGAGATTGGTTTTATGTGTAAATATATAATGTCTTTGCTTGAGTGAGGCTAAGACCACTACAAGGCATGCACACTCAATAGGGGTATAGTTGAGTTCATACCCTACCAATTTTCTGGAGATATAGTAGACGACGCATTCCTTTCCCTCTCCATCATGTCGTACCAAGAGTACCCCTAAGGCTATAGCAATAGCTGATATGTATAATAATAAGGGCCTGTCAAGAGCTGGTGGTATTAACAAAGGCCGTGCCATTAGGTAGTCTTTCAACTGCTAAAATGCTTATTGGTATTTTTCATCCCATTTAAACTCAATGTTTTTTATGTAGCAAATGTGTAAATGGATGACATTTATTGACCAACTAAGCATGAATCGATGAATGGATTGTATCCTCCCTTGCAATGTTCTTAGATGGTTGATGTTCTTTGGAGGTGGCATTTTAAGGATTGCCTTCGCGTTTGCAGAATCAACTTCAATTCTTCTATCTGAGATGATGGATCTTAGAAGCTTCCCAGAGGTTGCTCCAAAGACACATTTTTGGGGGTTCAAACAAACCTTGTATTGTTCTAGTCTTGTGAAGATCTTGTTTAGGACCACCAAGTGATTATCTCTTGTTAACGACTTTGCTAGAAGGTCATCTAAATAGTCTTCCATCAAAGTATGCATCATGTCATGAAAGATTGTGGTAATAGCTCACTGATATGTAGCTCCAGCATTTTTAGGCCAAATGGCATCACATTCCAACAGTAAGTGCCACATGGACAAGAGAAGGTTGTTTTGTGTTGATCCTCAGGTGCTATGTTAAACTAGTTATACCCAAAAAATACATCCATAAGTGAGCGCATTGTATGTCCAGTAGTCATATCCACAATCATGTCAATGTTAGGAAGGGGGAAGTCATCTTTTGGACAAGCTTTGTTTAAATCCCTAAAATTTGTACAATGTGGACGCCCCCAATTGGTTTTGCCATAGTACAATATTATATATCCATTATGCATAGTCAATTGGCCTGATAGAACCAACGTCCAACAACTTTTTGAGTTCAACGTTTACTGAGAGTGTGATTTGACGATGCATTTTCCTTAGCATTTGTTTCACTGGTTTCGCTCCTTCTAGTGTTGTCAAGTGATACGTTACTAGATCTGGATCCAGTCTCAGCATGTCTACATAGGACCATGCAAAGTTGATCTATCTTTGTTGAAAGAATTTTGCAAAACTAGGATCTTCTTCTAGAGTCAATGATGTTGTTGAGTGTATTATGTGAGGATTTCTTGTTGATTGCAAATTTATTTCTTTGTTTCTTGCACAAGGATAAATGATCTTTCCTAATTTGTGCTAATCGGGAGAATGTCAAACCTTCCATCCTTAGGTGACTCAAAAAGGTTTTCACCATTGGATTCGTTCTTTATTTTTATTGTTTTAGGATCTAGAAGTGCCACAATGCGGTTTTCACTAAAAGATCCATTCTGGATTGTTATATTTTTGCGACATAAAGGTTTGGCATTCTCTTTGAAATAAGCCACGTTGTTGAGTTTAATAGAAAACCCAACCTTGTGATCCCCGCTTGGTATGTTATCTCGAAGTTCGAGGAAATCAATGATTGCATCATCATTTTGGAAAATATCTAGGCATTAGGGACTTAGTTGGTCCCAGTCAATGAATTGGGGATGGATAAGTTGCATTATGTCATTGACTAGCTTAAGGTCGTAGGATGTGGCATTTAAGGTAAAAACAAAGGTATCAATATCATGATTGGTACTCTCCTCTTCATATTCAGACTTAGGAGGCAATACATCTATATCAGGACATTATGACTTTTGTACAATATCCCATTGTCTTTGAGATTTTATAGATTCAATAGGATCCCAATTGTTTTTTATCCATGCCTCTCTTTCAGCTCTTTTATCTTCAAAAGTATCAAAAGAATCCCATTCAGAATCATGTGAAGCTGAAGAATCCCATTCATATTCATGTGAATCGGTCTTAGAATCAATTTGTAAATCTCTGTTGCTACATCTTACAAGCATGTCTTTAGGTGTGAAAGTTTTGTTGACAACTGCTAAAAGTGTCATATCTAATGGGGTTGTTGATGTTGCTCATGTGTTTGAAATGGACAAGAGCTTTATCCTTGGAGTGATTGACTTTTGTGCAACATAACCCTTTTGCTTGTTTGTTGTATGTGTGGATTTTGAGCGAGAAGTGCTTGCTTGACTTGGATTGTATCCTAGTCCTTTGAGTTGATTTCTAGGTTGCAAAGGTTCTTGCACGCCTTGCTTAAGCCTAAAGCACTATGTATGTCATAACCCATATTTTGCATCATTGTAAAGCCTTTACCATAGTTTTTTGTTGGTATCTTTATAGGTTGTTTACCCTTCACTGATTCCTCTTTGTAGATCCACTTTGCCGAGTCTTCTTCAATATTTTCTTCATCTTGGCTTCTTCTCGGGGTGAACCTTGCAAGTGTAGACGTGCTAGCTATAATAGACATCTTTTGTGAAGGTTGAGGTTTGCCATATGTCCAAAGTGAAATTGGTAGTTGACCAACAAAGAAAAGTTGGCTAACATTATATTATCATGGGCCTTCGTATTTAACCTTCATCTTCAGTTTGGCATTTTTTGGTGTATGGATTGGATTACTGGTGGGAGAAGCGGGATAAACATAGGATTATGGGGAAGTAGCTTCTCTATTGCTAGGCATAGTAGCATCGGGCTGATGCCTTATATTGTTGCAAAAGGCAAATGGGTTAGCATCACCTAAAATTGTTAATTCCACTCCATTATGCAAAAACTTGATGCACTGATGGTATATGGAGGGTACTTCTTGCATGGCATGTATTCAGGGTCTCCCTATAAGAAGGTTATATGGAAGGAGTAGATCTAGGACTTGGAAAACCATATCCTTCACCACAAGTCCTACCCTGGTTGGTAGAGTAACACATCATTTGGAGGATCATTTTGCATCATCATAGGCCTTGATGGTGATCTTCTTTCTAACATCCACTACATTTTTTGTATATCCCAATATCGTTACCAATGCAATGTGTATATGTTCAGACCAGCTCCACCGTCTATCAAGACTCACTTGACTTTGTGGTTGTTAATGAAGCCTTCAATGTGAAGTGGAGCATTATGCAGTTGTTGTATGGAAAAATCATCATTTTTCAGTGAATGAGAGGCAATGAGATGATTTGAGATTGCCCATGGCTTGAAATTGATTAGTTTTAATATTGGATGGGATTGATGATTCTTGGAGAGCTTTGTCTGAGATTGTGTTTATGCAATGGTGACAATCACAAAAGCTCAAGGATGGAAATTAGTGCATGCATCTTTTCTAGCTGGTCAACAAGGTTATACTGCTTTGGACCATATGTCATTTATTATGGCACACCTTGTAGTGTGACCTTGCTACGACGGGTAACAACATTTTATTCATGATTCTTGGCTTTGATAACTATCATTGCAATGTGTTTAGTATCTTCATTTATATTGTTGACAATATAATCGTAGGATGCTCGTGTATAATTGGCCTTACTATCATTGTCCTTCCCTTGATGGGAGGTACTTCCCTTTTCATATGATGGGAGTGGATTCTTGAACATTGTATGGTCAACGTTTGAGCTTTTATGGTTGATGCCATCAATTTCTAGTTCTCCTCGATGAATAAGATCTTGGATGGTGTTCTTCAAACGGTGATAGTTGTTTGTTCTATGGCCTTTTCCTTTGTGAAATGCACAATATTCATTATCCTTCCACCAGGGAGGTTTCACTTGAGACTCATAGCTGGATGTTGTCGGAAGCATGATAAGATTCGATTATACAAGCTTCCTTAACACCATTTTTATGGGTTCCTTAAAAGGTGTGTAAGTCTGATTTGGTTTGTGTGTAGTGTAGGTCTTCTCTTAGGCACATCTTGTTGAGTGTTGTTCACTTGGGTCTTTATGGGGTTATTGTTATCGTTCATGTTTGGTCCTAGTAATTTCACAACAGGTTTTGCGATTTTCATGGTTCTAGCATCAACAATGCCATCATTGACAGTGTTCTTGTTTTTAAACCAAAACTTTGGCTTATAACTGTTGTAAGTAGGGTGAGGACCGTCTTTGTTGTCTTTGAATATTTTCACCAAATGCTTTTTGATAAGAGTTTTCTCAATTTTGAGTCCTTGGGCTATCACCTCCTCAAAAGAGCCTAAACGTTTGACTTGCAAGTGGAATTCCATTTCTTCATTTAAGTTTGAAATGAAGATTTCAACTAATTATTCCTCGTGAATATGGAAAGAACGTCTACTAGAAAGGTGTCTCCATCATTGCAAGAATGCTGAGAATAACTCTCCATTTTTTTGTTTAGTTGCATAAATAAACCATGGGGACATGTCGTTCTATGTTATACGCATGATTAGTAACAAAGTTTTGAGCTAAGTCAGCAAATGTTTGGATTCCACCTGGCAACCGTGAAAACCATTGCATAGTAGATCCTCCTAGACTTTGAGGAAAGAGGCACATTAAGTACTTTCCATCATCAACAACCTCTAAGCAAGTTGTGCAAAATTCTCATACATGATCCCTAGGATCACCCTTTCATTTGTATTTGTCAAACTTGGGAGCCTCAAAATTTCGAGGAAAAGGTGGCATGATCATGCTCCTATCAAATGGATAAGGATAAATGTCCTCTATAGAATACCTTTTTTGTGATCTCCCTAAATTTTTTATCTGTTGGGAGAGATCATTTATCTGTTGTTGTAAGATATCCATCTCTGTGTTGGGGGTGTGATATAACCATGGTCGTCATGTTTGTATTGATTGTTGTCATAGTTATGGGTATTTTGTTGCTTGCGATCGTCAACCTAGGATTACTAGTTGCTTCTGTAGACACCTAAAATTGTCCTAGCTTAATTAAATAAATATTTTATTTATTTAATTATTTTATCCTAAGTCTTCTATTAATTAAATAGATTTTTATTTATTTAATTAATTCACTTATCCTTTTCTAGCCCTTCCCCCCCCCCCCCCCCCCCTTTTTTTTTTTTGATTAATAATGGGTCAAAGCCGATAAGGTGTACATGCCCTACCCCCTTTGGGATTTGAACTTGTGACCTCTCTTTCAGGAACACGAATTCTCCACCACTAGGCCAACTCAGGTTGTACAACCCTTTCCCTATTTAAATAAATGTTTTTATTTATTTAAATTATTCTTTCTCTAAATTAAATAAATATTTTATTTATTTAATTGGTCCCACTTCCTCTAATAATTAAATAAATCTTTATTTATTTAATTAATTCATTAGCTTTTTCCCTTCTATGACACGTCATTTATCTTTTAATTTTTGTCTACCTAACCCCTTCATTATTTTATTATTTTTCCTAACTACCCTCTTATCATTTTATCATTTTCTCTACATACCCTTTAATCCTAGCCGACCATTTATATTTTCACCTTTTAATCTTATCCCTTCATTTTCTAAAGTGTATTCTATATAAGAGGATTATTTTATCCTTCTAATCCTAATGCGTTTATCAAGACTTCTTGTGATCAAGCAACTTTACAACCACAATTCATTCTTTGTTGAGCTCTTGTGCACAATACAAAATCTAAGAGCAAATATATCAAACAAGATCAATGGAGATAAGAGACAATGGAGATCAAACCTTACTTGGCATGTGAATGGTATTATTGTTTCAATCCGTTAATTTGCATATTCTTAGGTTTCTTCATTGGTGTATGGTGAATGTTTTATTGTAAAACTAGGATAGTTTGTGGTTGGATCTTTGCGATTTTGCAATAGTTTGTCATTATCATTTTTCACCTCACACATTTTGGCATGTCCAATGGGACATGGATTTCTATTAGATGTATGTTTTTTTTGTTTTTTTTTTTATAGTTTTTGTAACCCTATGTTGTTGTTTTGTAAAATACTTTGGAGACTAACCTTGTGCAACTAAGGTTTTGGACACAACATTAGGGATTCTGAAAGATTTGATCATATCTCACAAATGGTTGGGAATATTTTCATAATTTTTTTTTGCAAGTTTGAAATGGTATGAGGAGTGCTCAGTCCAAAATTTTGATTTTTTAGATCAAGTTTGAATTATTTATGAATTTATTTTTTATTTTTGATAAAAAACTAATTTTGGGAGTAAATTAGCATTATTTTGGGATTTTCTTACATTTATGGAAAGGTCTCAGAATTCTACAGGGGGTCTATTCTTTATGATTTTTATTTTAATGCAAAATAATTCTCGAAAAATCAGATCTTTGGAAATTAGGGTTATGTAATGATTTGATCAAATCTCATAAACAACTGAGAATTTTTCAATAAAATTGTTTTTGCAGGTTGGAATGGTATCGGGAGTGCTCAGTCCTAAATTCTGATTTTTTGGATCAAGTTTGAATTATTTATGATTTTTTTTAAAATAAATTTTTGGGAGTAAATTAGCGAATTTTTGCAATTTTCTTACATTTTTTGAAAGGTCTCAAATTTATATAGGGGGTTTGTTCTTTGGGATTTTAATTTGGATGCAAAATAATTCATGAAAAAAATAGATCTTTGGAAATTAGGGTTTTTCAATAAATTTGCTTTCTAGGGCTCAAATTAAGGTATTTTCCTACAAAAATTAGATTTTCAAAAAGCTCTCAGAGTTTTAGTAGGGCTTTGTTCTTTGAATTTTAATTTTTTAGGTAAAAATCATTGCAAAAAGAAATGAATATCTTGTTAACTAAAAAAAAACATATTGTCGAAGGCCCCCTTTTTCACATTTGGATTTGGATTTTCTAAAATTAACCTAACGAGTGTGCTTGTAGTGGGAGTAATTTATCAAGTACTACTGATCATTTGTTACAGGGGTAATTTTAGTGTGTGTCTTCACATTACAATTCCTAGATTAATTAAGCTCACACGTTTTCATTGATCTTTTTCTTTGTTTGTTGAAGGTTAATTGACTTTGCTTGAAATGTCTTGTGCCTCTTAGCATGTTTCTGTTTAGATTAGAACCCTAAAGGTTATAGGAAAAGCATCCTCTCCCCTTGCCTTTCATTGGAACTTGGGTGGAAGAGAAATTGTTATTATCTCTTAGAGGGCCTAACTCCCATCTTGTGAGAGGGAATGACCCAAGTGGTAATAGGCTAAGCCTAATTCATCTCTTAGCCGCTATATAAAACACGTGGCGACAAAAGTCTTCATGACAGGTTTTAATTGCCTACCCACATCGTCTTCCCCAATACTTGTGTTCTATAAGAAGGAAGCCTCTCGAGGGAGAGAGCATATATGGGAGCCCGAAAGAGAGTCTTGTACTAGACACCTGTTTGTTAGAGGCCAAAATCCTTACATTTGATGGTTCAGGGTGTGCGAATCGTACCCTGTAGATACCCCTCAAGTACCCACTCGAGATGAGATAGAAATCCCTCGTTAGATCTTTGGTATTTTGATGTAAGAGAATTTTGGATGCTTGAGAAGTGAGTATCATGGTGGGGGAGCCAGTGCTACCAAAATATCTAATTGTCCACTTATTTGAGGTATTTCTATGTCACGGGGGCCCGATTCAATGGTTTCATTTCAGCCTAGGATTGTGCATATTTTTCGGGTGTCTTTGAACATAACAAAATTTTGACAAAACACCTTTAGACATCGTGTCTTCATTGTTTGCCATAGAAGACATTTAACACTAAGATTTGGTCACACTCAACAATTGCAAAAAATTGAGACAAATTACAAAATTTTGCTAGAAACTGCGTCTGTATGGGTTAATTCCACGTATGTGAACTCATGACGTGTCTGTGTTCTAAGATCGAAAGAGCTTCCAAGGCAACTTCCTTTAGGGCTTCATTTTTAGTCAACCAGTCTTTATCACGACCTTGTCACACATTTTCAGTCATCATTTGCAACCTCCATACACAATTTTAAAACTAGAGTCAAAGGTTGCTTTGTTTTCCTAATCATATCTTGCAAACATACTACAACATATCACTAGGTGATTCCCATGTCAGATCTATCATCTTAGAGTCCTACTTGATCCTCTTTAGTTAAGGTCAACTTACCTCATCAAGAGATCTATCATCTCTTTGGAAGCCACACCTTACTTTGGATCACACTTATCTTGGACTTATACTTTTGGACATTGCAAGACAACCCTAGATTCATTCCATCTCATATCTCCCCTTGTTCTTCCATGATCTTCATATTTTCTTATGTCTCCCATTTTAGCCAAAGTCTTTTCATGGTTGAAACTTGTTCACGGAAGTCTAAAACAAAAGTTGAGGAATCTCTAAGATCTCTTAACATGAGTACCTATGAGTTTGAAGGAGATGAATTTTACAACCCATTGGAGAATTGTAGTAATATATCAGACAATGACAATGGGAACAACAATGACAATGGCAATGGATCCATTACTTTTGCAAACATTGAAGAGACTATCGTAGGTCCAAGGTCCAATAGAATGGTTGAAGAAATCTTGAGAAGAGAGAGATAATACTTCTTTCAAGTCATGGAACAAAGTGGAACAAGACTACCTCATGATTTTGATGTGTGACAAATTCTAGAGGAGGATCCTAATCAAGTGAATCAAACAAATGCAAATCCTAGATGACATAATGGTGGTAATAGGAGAGAACGTTTTGTGCCTGAGTCACCCTCGTCCTTATTTCAAAAACCAAAAGTTACCAACACTCATGCTCAAATCAACTTTGCTCAAAACTCTCATGAATAACCTCGTAGTCGCCCTTTTCTATGGAGAATAAATTCTAATACATATGCTCATACACATGATAACATCCAAGATTGAACCAATACATACAACTATACTCAAGGGAACATTCAAAATCATGACACGAGGAGACCCCGTGTCAGATTTGGGGGCAATATCCAAGATCATTCTTATGATACCTCCTATCCTCATAGTCATGACATGTATAATTGACCTCAACCTAGTGATACTTATTATAATACCATACCAAGTGGTCCATATGCTAGCTACAACTATGTTCCTCCTCCATATGAACACATTTATGAACAATATCATCCATACATGCATTATATCCCTCCTCCTCCACCCAGTGGCTCAGGCATGGGACTAACTCAAAGAGATAAGACACCACCTAAGAATGACTTGCAATAACAAATCAAGGATTTGCAAAAAGAAATGGCAGATATAAATGCACCAAAGCAAGAATACACAATGAAAGACATATGTCCTTATCCATTTGACAAAAGTATTCCAATGCCTCCATTTGCTCCACATTTCGTGACACAAAAATTTGATAAGTATAGAAGCAAGGGAGATCCTAAGGCACACATAAGATAATTTTTCATAGCTTGCATTGAGGTAGCAATTGAAGAAACATACTTAATGAGGTTGTTCCCACAAAGTTTAGGTGGACAAGCTATGGAATGGTTCTCCCAACTAATGATATTGAAATAGATGTGTCAGTGACTAGTTTGTGCAATACCAAACAAAAAAATGGAGAGTCCTTTGCTTCATTCTTACAATGATGGAGAGGTCTTTCTAGTTGATGCTCTTATGATATCTCACAAAAACAAATGGTGGAAATGTTTACTCAAAATGTCAATAAGGATATTGGATATGAACTAAGAAAAGCTTGTTTGTCAACTTTTAAGGAAGTCATTGAAAAGGGATTGGCAGTTGAGAAAGTCCTTATTAAACAAGGCACCATTAAGCTATTCAAGGATAACAAAGAGGAATCAAATGGGAAAGATAAACCCCACTTTTGGAACAAGAACAAGAACACATTCTGTAGACGTATAAATCTGACTAATTTCCTAAATGAATATTTAATATTTAAATTTAAACCCCATTCCTCTTATTAATTAAATTCTATTAATTAATTTCTTCATTTTCATCTATTTGAATAAATGAATTACTCAATTTATTTAATTAAGTTCATCTAAACCTTTTCTAGCCTTTAATTAAATAAATCACTTTATTTAATTAAATCCCCTTTCTCCCTTTTTAATTAAATTTGTATTTAATTAAACTAATCCTTGCAAATAAATAAATCTAATTTATTTATTAAATCCCCCACTTTTATTTATGCAAGTTGCATCTATTTTCTTGAAATAAAGCAATTTTATTTTAATTAAAATCCTCCTCCATCCACTTGCATTTTCTGACATCTCCCACTTGTCTCCTAAACCCCTTCTAGATTCTTCTAATCCATTCAATTTAGCCCAATTCATCTCCTAATTATTGTCACATTCCTAAGCAAGAAGAAGTCACTTCTCAAAGCCTCCAAATTCTTTGAAATGCATTCAAGGCTTTCTGTCCTCAACAAGTTAACCCTCAAAGTCTTCCTAACCATTAGTGGTTAACTCAACCTTCTTGAATGGTTAGAGACTTTCCTCTAACTTAACCCTCATCTAACCCAAGGGTCTCATCAAGCATTCATGGCTTTAACCTTGGCTATCCCTTTAACCCTTGCACAAGAGTTTACCCCTTGGGTAAAAGCTTTATCCAATGGATAACTATGACCTAACCTTAACCCTTACCTCCTAAGGCAACCTTCATGTCTTCTCAAGCATTTAATGCTTCTTACGTCTCCTCTCAAGCAACCTCTTGTTGACAATTGTCACCATTTCATTGGTGAGAATTGTAAACATGGATTGATTAACTTTCAATCCTGGCCCTTGTTAAGATTATTCAATCTTGACCATCCATTGCCCTATTTTCCCTATAAATAGATCTCTCATTCCTCATTTTAATAATCTCCAAATTTTCATGCATCTACATTATAGCCTAAATTACCAAACATTTGAAATCTTTTTTTTTAAATCATCATAATAGCATTTAGAAGCATTTTAAATACATCATAGAATATTCATGCTAGGATAGTATATCATTTGCTAGGATAATTTGCTAATCTTTTATCATATCATCATCTTTATGCTAGCTTAATCATCATAGTTTCAATATCATACATCTTAGAATGCATTCGTGCATATAAATAAAACATCACCTGTTCTTGGAGTTGTCATTCCTAAGTCACTTTGCTCAGTGATCTGAGAGCAAAACATTGACTTTAGGGATCCTGTGAGATAGAGAACAATGGGACACCCCTTGGGAAGTTGAATTGATTAAACCAGTTCATATACTTGCACCGAGAGTCTCATTGGTGTGTGGGTATCCTGGATTTGAGTTATTCATTTTCGTCACCACATTTGCCCGCATACACATTCAATAATGGTGTAGTAGATGCAAATAAAGATAACTTTCCTAGATACAAGCTCATCCCATTTGAATAATTAGGTGAATGCTCAAAGGCCATCAAAGCCTCCAAGAAAAAACACTCCATTGGGAGAGCCAATTGAGACAACATTTAAGAAATTAGTTGCAAACAAGCTTATAACAACACCAGACAATCCACCTTATGAACCGAAAGTGAAACTTGCATGGTGGAATGATGATGAGTTTTGTGAGTATCACAAGAGAAAAGGGCATAAGACTAGCAATTGCCATAGATTGAAGAACATCATGCGAGATCTTATTGACAAGGGCGGCGACATACAAGTGGATGGTCACACTTCCAATGAGGAACATGCGATGTTTAAGGAATCATTCCCTAAATATGACAAGGGAAAAGATAAAGCAGATAATCAAGCTAATTATGCCAAGATGTCCTATAACTATGATTCTACTATTAACCACATTTCAATGGACAATCATGTTTCTACCATTATTATCATAGACAAAAAAAATTGAAGGTTCTACCCAAAGGAGTAAATTTGTTTTGGAAGGAATTGGACTGTCACCTTCACCAACTCCTAAATGCAATGTTACAACTCGATGAGGTAAAATTACCTTGCAAGGTGTTCCATCCAAGGCCACAACTTTGTCATCTACCAAAAAAGAGTACAACCATGTAGGTCGGTTAGGGAAGACACCCGCCCTCGTCTCCATCCTCGAGTTATTGCATGTCTCTCCTTCACATAGGGCTATCCTTGACAAAGAATTGAGAGAGACCTTTATTTCCACCGATCTGAAAATGGACCAATTTCAAGCCATGGTGGGATACCTTTCCACTCTACATTGCCTTACATTCGCAGAAGGCGATGACGTATCTCCTTGTCAGTCAATGTAGTACCTCTCCTCGTTTGAACTCATTAGACTCATATTTTATTATTGTTTGTTTCCAGTGGATACATTACCATGATGTGTTATTCAGACTTATATGACATTATTTCATGCTTTATCTAGATATTAGATGCATAATTTATTTGCAGTATTTTAGTACTTGTGATCTATGGTATTTTATGGATTATTGCTATGTACTGACACTTTACTTTATCTATGCATTTTATAATTATATGTTGCATGTATGTGAGTGTATTGGATGCAAGGGGACGATTTTCCTTCACTCACTCTAGTGAGACAGGGAACGTCGCGATTCTCCTTCATCGATGTGCATGTCGTGTTTTCTATATTGTATATATGCATGTGTGGTTCGGTGATGCAGGATATTGCAGGTACAAGTACCGGGTAGGTACGGGGTATCGTCTCCACCTGGCTTCACAGGTCTGAGTGTGCCTTATATTGTCCGATGGAAGTGGAGGAGGTAGTAGTTGACCCTATTTTACCCAGTTACACTCTTGTGAGTGACGTCAGTTGGTCGTCATGTCAGTTTGTTCGGCCTTCGTGTACTGCCGTTTGACTTTTTCTGAGTCTTTGCTTGGGGTTTGTTCAGTTTGTGTGTTTTAGTAGATTTATTTAATTAATTAAATTTATGGAGTTATCTCATAATTGGTATTTTTGAATTATGTATTTTATGCATTGAGATTATAAATTTAACTAATTAAAAGAATTTATTAAATTAAGTTGCAAGCTGCATGATATTAGAAATATATTTTATTTAAATTTTATTGAAAAATAAATTAGATTAATTTCATTTATTGTTTCCTAGAATTTTAAATAAATAAAAGAATGAATTAGAATTAAAGTATTGCTTTAATTCCTTTTTTAGGAAATTAATTAATTTGCATGAGAAAAGAAAAGAAAAAAAAATGATTTTTGCTAATTTATTCATTTGTTAGGAATTAAAAAAGAAAAAGAAAATTGTTTTTAATTACTAAAATTAAATATTAAGGTTTTTGGGAAAAATTTATGCAACCTAGAGTTTTAGTTTAAAAGGGGAAGATATCTTTTTATTTTGGGGGTCACGGGAAAGAGGCAAAGATTTTGTTGAAGAAAAATTATTGGAAGCTTGTTGAAGGATTTAATCTCTCCTACAAAGTTCTTCCAGGAAAGCTCTACCAGGTTGGGTGGCTTATTTTGGTTGTTTGTTTAAAGAAAATATTTTATTTCTTCCCTCTTTCTGAATGATGTGTGTGTATAATATTTGTCAAATCCAAAATCCTTTCTAGCTATTTCGTGTTCTTGGTTAAAATTCATTCCTGAAATTAATTTTAGTTTATGGAAAAAGATTATGTCTTGGGTATTTGTAGATTAAATTTTGTGAAGTTTTGGAAGGATTATTTTGGCACAATTTTGCCAAGATGTTTTACTGTTCTTAAAAGTTGCAAGTTTTGGTAGAAAATGGGTTTACCAGAGAAAATATTCCCTTTTGTTGGGGTTTGGTTTCGATATTTGGCTATGGTTGTTCTGTCAATAATTGTGTGATCTCTGGGTAATTATTTAGTTGCTATAGTAATAGATCTAATTTTAATTAATTTTATTTGGGTTTTAGAAGTTATGGGGAAATTATTTTATTTAATTATTCTGGGGAAATTTTACTAATTAAATTCTGGGAAAAAAATAATTTTTATTGAAAAAAATGAAATCCATACTATTTTTATGCTTTTGAAAATTTTAAATTAAAAAAATAAAATAAATAAATAAATAAATATATATATATATATATATATATATATATATATATATATATATATATATATATATATATATATATATATATATATATATATATATATATATATATATATATATATATATATATATATATATATAATGGGGTTTAGGGCAAGTCAGTAGCAACTATCGACGGTAGTATGACTACCATACGGTAGCAGGTATATCGACGGTAGTATGCTACTGGCGGTAGCACATGCTACCATAGGGTAGCATGTACTACCTACGATAGTACGTGCTACCGTGTGTAGCAGGGGTTTGAATGAATTCGCTTTTCTCTGTGTAAATGTTGTGCAGAGTTTGGGGTTTTCGGTTTTCATGCCAGGTTGTTTAATTTGGATGAGGCTTAGATGGAGCTGAAGGTTTGAGAGAGGTTACCAGGATAACCCAGGATGGGGGTCGGGACCTATGGAGGCCTACCAGGGTAACTACCTTAAGCCATGCGATGACACTCTCTCCTTAGAGTCACTAGTGTTTGTGAGTTGAGTTACATGGATGTTTGCAGAGTCATGTATTTCTATTGTACTTGTCTTATTTTGCTTGCTAGAGGGTCTTCTACTATCTCCTAGCATGGTGGGGTGGTTCCACTTCAAGATCACATGGTCAGGTGGTAGTGCCACTTTCCATCAGATGTTCTGGATTATATCTTCAGGCGAGGAAAGGCTCATGTTTCTTGGTTCGTGGTTTGTGTACTAGCTCATGTTCGTGATCATTGTTTAGTTGAGACCTTGTGGTCATTGTATCAAACTTTTATGTAACCTTGGTATTGTAACTTTGTAATCCGTGGTATTATTGGAAGCCATGTATTTATGGATATTGTAATATTATGTCAATGGAATGTATGTTAATTCAGTTGCTTTGATCTTTTGTATAGATGGTTTATGGATAAATAAATGCATTGGAATACTTTGATTTTTTCATTGTGGAATTTAGATGTATGTGTGGTTTTAATCTTAAGCATTAAATTTTCCTAATTAAAATGGACAATTGGATTAACCATGATATTAAGATAATCTACGAATTAATCTTCGTTGGTAACCCTTAGGAAATCATGTGTTAGACTTTCGTTGTGTTATTAAACGTGCAATTGTTATAATTTATGCACTTAATCTTTAAAAATATATATATTTCACCCTCTAATTGCCTAGTTGTGTTGTTTTCCTTTAGGGTTCCTGGTGGGGCATTACAGCCACACAATGCACCTCTCCATATTGAAGAATTTCTTCATAAAAGCTGCATTAAACGAGTCTTGATGGATGGAGGATCAAGTCTAAACATTTGTACATTACATACTATTAAACAATTGGGACACTCTAAACAATGTTAGGATTGATGATAGTCCCAAAGATACCGAGAGAGGGGGGTGAATCAGTATCTAACCGGTCTACAGATTCTTTAACCTTATTAGGTATTTTGCATTCCAAAACAGTGTACCAGTAAACAAGGATTAATGTAGTAAATAAGAACAATAAAGACATCATAGAAAACACACCATAACACAAGATGCTTAACGAGGAAACTCGGTGTGGGAAAATTCTCAGTGGGATTTGTGACCCACAATATTCACTCACTGGCCAATGAATGGATATTACTTGCAAGAGGGGCCTGCACATGCAAGAAGGCCAACTACCTAAAGCTCACTCCTCAATCACAAAAGGAAGTCTCACTGACTTACAAAATGGATTATGAAAATCCAATAGAATGTACTGCTATAATTCAGCATCTGCTATGTCGGGTTCAATACCGGTTTAAGCTCATACAATAACCATAAACCTTATACAAAATCTGCCTTAATATTCGCTCATCACTTCTACCATGTATCCATCCTATCTTCTATATCAAAATGATTTTCAAGAACTCATACATATATGAGTCTTGTTACAATATGCCATGTTGACTTTACAAAAGATATTTACAATTAAATACAATAAAAAAAAACTTTATTCATGTCGGCTGGGATGCCGGTATACATTGTTGTCGCTGCTGGTGAAGTGTCTGTCGGTGCCAATGCTTGCTGGTGCCGGTGCTTGAATATATCCACAAGGTTGTCAGTAAGTTGCCATCAATGACAACACCACCATTTCTCACTAGAGTGTAGAATGCCAACAATCTCTCCCTTTGGCATTGATGGCAACACTCATGAGAAAAATCCAGAAATCTATCCAAAAAATGAAGTCCAAAATTTTACCAAAAATGTGTGCTCCCCCTAAGCAGATGATGTCCTCTGATGACCATTTTTCTCTGTCCACTACTCCCCCTTTGACATCAATGACAAAGGTTGTCAAAATTGTCAAATGAGTGCAATTTTCAGCTTGAACTTTGTAACCGATTGGTTACAATCTAGAATAAGTCTGCTAAGACCAAAGTCAATCTCTGAATAAACCTGTTACTATCCTTCATAGTTGCCTCGGTTATCTGAATTGTACCGGTGAGATGATGCATTTATTTTTCCGGTGTCTTTTGACCTCGAATTAATGCCTCAAAGATTTATTTCCTTAGAGAGATAAGGTTATCTAACTTAGGACTGAGTTTGCACTTAAGCTCTATGGCTTTTCCCTTCATCATTTCCTTCTCTTTCTCTAACTTCTCCAATTCTTCTTCAAATCCAGCAATTTCTTGTTCGATAATTGATATAGGTTCAGATGAACCAATGATATTATCAACTATGTCATTAATCTCCTTTTGTATTGTGCTTATTTATTTGTCAATATTAATTGTCAACAGATTTGTCTTGCAAGTATCTCTGTACAGTTCCTTAAACTCCGTAATTGTTGTGCTCAGTGCCGATAGAAGTGTATCAATATGTTCCATGCACTTCTTTATTGTTTCCTCAAAGAATTTCTCTTTTTCCTTTTCTATTTTCTCCTTGAATGTTTTCTCATTTATTTGATCAACTGTCAGTATATTACCAGTAATATATTTAGACAATGTGTCTAACTGACCTATAGAATCCTTTACCTGATCTAAATTGCATTTGAGTGCAATCAACTTAAGAATAGGAATTGTGTCATCAATTGCCTTATAGGCCAATGCATTACAATCTGTTATTTTCTTTATTGAATCCAAAAGTACTTCAGTCACATTGGTAGGTCTAAATTTTTTCAGTGAAGTACTGGATGTCTGCCCAACTACCTTTACAATCCCAGTGCTTCTAGTGGGAGTAATTGCTTTGCTTGTCTCGATCTCTGGTGGGTTAGTCTGTGTTTGCATTTCCATGAGCAAAGGTTTTGGTTTCTCTGCTTGTTTCACTATGTTATCTACTATCGGTATCTCCATTGGTTTTTCTTTATTCTTTGTTGTCGGTATCTTAGTTACTGTCTCTGCAGGTTTCTCTATGCTTGCATTGGTATTGTCAGTAACCATTTCACTAACCAAGGGTTCCTCTGAATGCTCAGTGTGCTCTGCCTGTACCTTAATCTCAATGTGTTATGCTTGTGTTCCAACCTCAATATTATCTGTCGGTTGCTTAGTAGCAACATCTTTATTTTCCTCTATGCTTTCCTTATCAACTACAATGTTAACATCCTGAGTATCAATATTCACAGTGAATAAAATTTTTGACTAAGGGTTTGTATCCTCATGTGGTGTATCCACATTTTCAGTAGTCGGTGTGCTATCAGTCTGTACCAATGGAGTAACCAAAGGTGGTGGTAGGTTATCAGTTACTTTAATGTTGGGTAATCCACCTACTTTACCTTTCCCCTTGTACTATGGATTCAAGAAATGAGATCACTATCAAAGCATATGATGACAAAGAATGATCATCCGAAGGAACAATCACCCTACCTTTAAGTGTTGGGCAAGTTACAAAGGATGTAGTATGCCAAGTCTTAGATTTATATATCACATACAACATACTCTTGGGATGCCCATGGATTCATGAAATGAGAGCAGTCCCATCAACATATCACCAATTTATCAAATTCCCACACAATAGAGTTGAAGTGATAGTGTAGTACCCCTCCTCGATCAGACTTTTTTGTATTTATGTTTGACTTCAGTTGACAGTTCAACGGAACATTATTGTTGTATATTGATTCAGACTTTATGCGATGTTATTTCATGCTTTATCTAGATTTGTGGTGTATGCTTTTATGCAGTATCTCAGTGCTTATGATTAATGTTATTTTTTATGGATCATTATCATGGACTAACACTTTTACTTTATATATGAGATGTGTTAATTATATGTTGTGTTTTTTCAAGTGTATGGGATGCGAGGGGATGATTTTCCTTCACTCACTCTGGTGAGACAGGGAACATCACGATTCTCCTTCATCGGTGTGTGTGTCGTGTCTGTTTATATATATTTGTCTATATGCACATGTGGTTCTTTGGTGCAGGATATTGCAGGTACAAGTATCGGGTAGGTACGAGGTATCGACTCCACCTGGTTTCATAGGTCTAAGCGCGCCTTATTTGTCTGATGGGAGTGGAGGAGATAGTTGTTGGACCCTAGCTTGACCCGCAGTTACACTCGTGTCAGTGTTGTTAGTCGGTTGTGTTTTCCCAGTTGACTGATATGCGAGTCAGAGTGCTATAGTGTTTCATTCTGTGGGTCATTGGTTGATCATTCCTCATTTTGCGTGTTTCCGTTTATTTAAATAGTCATTTAATTGAGTAAATGATGCTATTTTTGTGTTGGCATAATTAGTTGTTTAATATGCCTTGAGTGATTGATTTAATTAAATTAAGGAATTGCTAGAATTAAATGGTTAATTGGCTTATTTTATTGTGTAAAGTTGTATTAAAATATTGTGGAAGGAAATAAGTGATTTCCTTGCCATTTAAATCTTAAATGCTTATGTTGAAAGAAAGTATTATGAAAATAGAAATGAAATAAATAAAATCTTTCCCTTTTACCTTTCCATTTGACTTTTGTATTTTATTTTGTTGGAAAATAAATGTTTATGGAAAAAGGTAAATCTGATTGTTTTTACTTTTTAAATAGTTTAATCTGATTGGTAGGAAAAACTTTTAACCTAGAAAGTTTAGGTTGAAATATATTTTTCCCATAAATTCTCAGGAGTTCACAGGAAGAGGAGGCTGAATTTTGAATGAGAAATTTGGAAAACCATTTTGGAAGAGGAGCTGGAGTTGGTTTTGGTTTGCAAGATTGGGATTCTTCCATCCATTTGCTTCCTGGTTTGCTTGAAGGTTGGATAATCTCTTCTTGTTTTGCAATTTAATTTTGAATGTTTTAGTTGCTTCTCGTGTGTTGGAAAAATGTAAATCTCTTTGTAAATTCTTGTTAAATGATTGGAATGAAAGAAAGAGTGTTTGTTATTGATGATTTTGTTGAATTCATATCAAATGGGTGCATGTTGAAAAGAAATGATTCATCTCTCCATTTGTTGTTTGTTATTTGTTCTTGCAAAATCAAATTCTTGAATTATCTCTTCTATTTGGTATAGAAAGGAATAGAATTAGTTTGTTGTGTGTTTTCTAGTTTCTATTTGTTTCTATTTGCCCAAGATTTGGGGCTTATGTTGGCAAAAATTGGTTATTTGCCTCTTGCAAGATGCAAGGAATTCTTCCTGTGTGAGGGAAGTGAAGAAATTTATCAAAATCCTTCTCCTATCTCTTAAATTCTTCTCATGTTGCCCAAAATCCTTATTTTATTAGGGCTCTTGTGTGTATCAATTTACCTTTTACCTTATTGAAGAGTATCCTTTCTTAATTTGGATGTCGGCACTGTGTATGTGCCCCATGAAATGAACAGGGGATGAATTGATTTTATATTTAATTATTTTTAAAATATATACTATTAAATTAATCTAACCTAGCCCATGTGGTGGGCTTATCCCACCACGTGGGATGGTAGTGATAACCTAATAATTTGATTAGGAGGTGGGTAGTTCATAACATTATATAAGATATTGTACCCCACACATGGTTGAGTGCTTGTATAGGCTCAAGGTGTAGTGGGAAAGCCTGGAATGGCAAACCAACCACCTTGTCTTCACGAAGGGTTGGTAGGGTCCGCATGAGACTTAGATGGAGCTGAAGGTTCAAAAAAGGTTACCAGGATAACCCAGGATGGGGCCTGAGACCTATGGAGGCCTACCATGGTAACCATCATAAGCTATGCGATGAAACACTCTCTCTCTCTTTGAGGTCACTTGTGTATTGTGATGTTGAGTCACTTGTGTATTGTGATGTCGAGTCCCTTGTGTATTGTGATGTCGAGTCACCTGGAGAATTATGGAGTCGTATTGTATTGTCATGGCATCGTATTGTTTTGTCGACCATGTCATGCTTATGCTTGCTTGAGGGTCCTCTGTTAGCTCCTAGCACAGTGGGGTGATTCCAGTTTGGGATCACATGGTCTGGTGGTAGTGCCACTTCCCATTAGATGTTCTTGTTCGTACCTTCATGTGAGGATTGTCTTCGTAGGTGTTCCTGTGGTTCGTGACTCATGCTCTATCTCATGTTTGGAGATTATTTTATTTGGAGACCTATGTGGTCAATTGTATCAATGAACTTATGTAACCTTGTAATTTGGTTAAGTTGTAACTTTATATGTATATTGAGAGCCATGCATTGGAAGATCAACGTAATCCTAAGATTTGGATGTTCTATATCATCTTTCTATATGATTGGTGTAAATGCTTCGTTGAAGAGAAATTATATTGTATCCTTTCAATCTTTCAATGGAGTATCTGTAATTGCATATGGCTTATTATGTTCTTTGAGTAAATGATGGATTATTGGATTAATCGTAATTGTGGAATTTAACTTTTAGTTTAATTCTTCGTTGGTAACCCTTTAGGAATTCTGGTGTAAGTCTTCTGCTTGTGTTATTATTGTGCAATGTAGTAATTAATGCACTTAATGTGATTTATACTTAAAAAAAAAAAAATTCACCCTTAGTTATGGTTTTTCCTTTGCCGTTCTTGGCGGGGCATTACAGATAGTCAAAGGTGATCCAAACCCATTCATATATTGTAACAACCTATGAATGAGACTAAAGACAATAGTTCCCTTTAATCAAGAGGATATTCCATCTTCAACATATGTTGATCTAGAATCATTAACAACTTCTACATCAAAACAAGGAAAGCTCGAACAAAAATTCAAGGTTAAAGACAAAGGATGTGGTGAGTATATCTTTCATGTTGATCAAATCCCACTATCTCCCAAGATATTTAGTTGACAGGAACAACCTACAAACAATTCACAATGTGAAGGAATTGGGTGTGAACTACCTAGTGTGGTGGCTACTAACTTTGGATGCAAATCTCCTAAAGTGGTGCAAGCATCTCTTGATATCAACAATCCTAAGAGTGGTTCCAACGAAGAATCTATTGAATATATCGCCAACCCTTTTAAGAATTCATATATTCCTACCATTTCATCTACTCATTCCATTTCCACTCCTCTCCTAAACTTGGATCAACAAAAATTATAAAAGCCCTTACTCGTTGGGAATCCAAAATCACGCTTTGAAAAGAAAAATCTAAAAATAAAAAATAAAGAAAAGTCCTTTAGTCCAAATAAAAAATCAAAAGCTATTGGACTCTATAAAAATCAAAGTCAAGGATAAAAATCCTATGAAGAAAAAATAAAAAGAGTTGATCTCCCCTACTATGAAAATAAATGGGGGCAAAATTTCAAGTCAAAAGGTATACTTGTCAATCCCAAGTCTCCATCATGCCATGCTAATTTCACTTCTTTTCGCAATCATAAGCCTTCATCCCTCATCCACTTGCTCCACACATCCATTCCTTTTTGGTGATACATCACATCAATGGACCTTTAATAAAACTTCCTTGAAGGACTTTATTATCAGGGATGCCCAAACTTCTCTTGGTGACACACATATGGGCCTACGTAGTTCACACATTAGTAATTCTCATTGTCACAAAATTTTGCACCCTTGGTGATCAAACTTGATGACCAACCTTGTGGGATCTTTCTAAATGTGAGATTGAATCTCTGGAGAAGGCCGACTTCCTTTCAATCTGATGCAAAGTGTTGGACCAACCCAACACATGAAAGTCTAATTTGCTGATCTAACAAGGAAGAGAGAGAGAGAGAAGGGTTGCATGAAAGAAGGGAAAAGGGTTTGCACCCAGATTGAAATGATGACCTCCCATGCCTATGACTACACAAAACATCAATAAAACTACCCAGGTATGCACTAATCTCTATCCTATTGGTCACCTAAATGTGAGTGAAGGTTGGAATTTGAAAATGATGAGGAATTGAAACCCGTTCATAGGTGCCACCCAAAAAGGAATCAACACTACACCTATAGCTTAGAGAAAACCAAAAAAGAATGCATTCATACAAAGAGGTAAAAGAAATACACACAATGTAAGAGTTGAAATGAGGCAAACAGAGCAATTTTATTCATGAGAAGGCAAGGAAATTTTACAAGTGCAGAGAGACATGAGCCTTCTGCAGAAGAAAAAGAAGGGAGGAGATTATGAGAATAGGTTACAAAATTGCTTTTATAGTTTAAGCATAACTTATATGGTTACCATCAAGAAACCCTAACCCCACTTGGGTTAGGTTACAAAATATCTGAGGGGAGAAGATCAGATCGACAGATTTGATAGGGTGTTAGAACAACCTCTGAAAGATGTCCTTTGCCTCTGAAAGAGCTAAAATATCCCTACAAATTAGGGAGAAGCCTCCATTTAAATGCGTCTGGATGGCATCTGCAGGTACAAAAAGTCCTTAAACTACATTGAAGAGGCATGAGTGGCATCTAAAATTGACCTGCAAGGTCACATCTGGAATCATGGCATCCAAAATCTAGTGACTGGAAGAAAATTTGATCCGCTTTGGGGCATCAACTGAGCAAAATTATATCCTCGACCATCAAGTCGACAACCACCCTGCATAGAGCATTCAAAACTTAATGGCTCAAAGAAAATAAATGTCCATCGTTAATCAAGAGATCTCGCATGAAGATGGGCATGTGAGATCTCACCATGTAAGTGCACTCAAAATCCCAATGAAGGATTAAAACATGGTCGTCAGATTGGGCCTTTATGAAGATCTGACGACCGCAGATGTCCGACGTGGCACCTCGATTCCACACCTCCTTGGCTGTGTTTGACCACAGAGCTGCCCATAAGCGACCATGTGGGATAGTGGGGAACACCCTCTCCTTGCAATTTCCTATCATGTAGGTCACTTTGCCTCCCAAGAAATCCCCTGTGGGATAGCGGGAAGCCTTTTGCTTGTATTCTTCACCCCGAGTGCAACTTTGATATGTCATCTTCGCCCTGCGGGATAGCAGGGAAGCCTATTTCACTTTATCATTTTACCCCGAAAACCACAAATGCTTCCAACAAGTCCTTGTGGGATAGCAGGGAAGCATATTCACTTGTTCACTTTTCCTCGCAAGGCCACTTGATCTGTTATCTTCGCCCTGCGAGATAGCGAAGAAGCTGCTTCATAAAACATGTTACCTCACGGGCCACTTTGTTTGTTTTTTCCTTCCTCGCGAGATAGCGGAGAAGAGACAGCCTTACTGTATCGCGCTATCTCATGCTACCCACTTCTGTTGTTCCTTCGCGGGGTAGCGAGGAGAGACCAAGTCTCTATCCATGACAACATTTGCTTTTCTCTTTTGCCTATGCAGGGTGGCGGGGTCCTAAGCTAGATCACCACCCCGCTATCCCGCAACATCATCTACTGAATTTAGAAAAGCCTGCGAGGTGGTGGGGGCCCCTAACCTGTGAGAAAACCATCATCGACCAGTAAACAAAAAAAAAAAAGAAAACCGGCCCACAGACGATGGGGATCCCTCAAGCTGGTGGAAAATGAGTTGACTGGCCAACCCAGTCAACTCAGAAAAAGAATTTTTGCTACTGACTTTCTTACCCCGTGGGATAGAGGGGGAAGCCCACCTTGGACTTTTCCAATAATCCCATCCTGCGAGACCTTGTTTGTTTGTTGTTTTCAAGGTTGGCACAAAAATTGCCAACATTTCTGGCGACTCGGAGGGGATGGCAAGCCTTCTTGGCACATTGATCAATAGCCTTATGAAGTCCATTGGGCGCAGAGTCAAGGCTTGAAGCAAAAAAGAGAATCTCTGCCCTTGTAACTTGGATTACATCAAAATTTTCTGCCCTACTGAAAGAGTAGAATGTGCTCGAGCACTTCTTGGAGGAAAAAGTGAAAAGTGAAATACAATGTGTCGAAGCACTTGGAGGAAAAGAAATCCTACATTACCCTATTCTAACCAATCAACTTGAAGCTACTAAACAAAACCATTCACAGATTGGTTAAAGTAGCTTCCTTCCCTAAACAGGGAGGAGTGATTTACATGGCTCTAGAACAAAATACAAAGTTGGAAAAGTGAAGGCATAACCATGAATAGTTGCAAGAAACCCTGCAACCTAGAAATAAAATTACATACCCCAATTTGTTGACCAGACACACTCTTGGTCTGAGATACACTTAGGACCTAGGTATGTGACTCTGGAACTTCTTATTTGGCCCAAATCAAAGAGAGAAATATGATTAGGCAGCCCCTTGATCCGACAAAGGTTGAGCTCCCCCTACTAGCATTCTCTTGCTCAACCACCTCCATCATCAAAATCTGATCAAGCCGACTAGATTGCCCCTCCCCTAAGGGCATGAACTCATCATTGAGGTTGGAACAAAAAAAATCATATTTGAGAACATGTGATCATTCAAATCATGATTAGCCTTTACATGTTCTACCTCAACCTCATCATCAAAATTAGAGAAGATAAATTTTTCTCTCAATCAACTCTTATTTATGTTCCTATTCACCTTGAACAGCTACCTCATGCAAGTCATCATCTTGAATTTCCAAAAGTTTAAAGTCATCATTTGATTTCTCCTAGACCTGCATAGGACAAGGCATCAAAGTGTCCAAACCTGAACAAAAACCTTCTTCGTCATCCCAAAAAGAGTCCTCTTTCAACTCCTCCTCACTCTTAAAACACAGGGGATTGACTTGGGCATTGTGGCAGCTCTCTTGAGGGACTGAAAAAATGGGAGTGGGAGCAAAACTGGTTTCTCTCAATATCCCACAGTCACTAGGACTAACTTCTTCAAGTGTAGGCCCCTCCTACAGAGAAAACACCACTGGTTCAGATGAAAGAAGAGCTTCTTCATCCTCAATGAATAAGGGAAGATGATCAAAACTGATCAAAGCTTCCTCCCTATTGCATTATTCTTTCTTGGTGTCCAAATACTACATGTTGTCCTTTGTTTGCTCCTCCAACATATCAGGCTTCACCATGGAATCCTCCTATAGAATCTCAGACTCCTTAATGTCATCCTCATTAGTAGCATGTCACTTGGTAAATATGTGGGGAGGATGAGTTCCATCTTCCCTCCAGGCAATAGGCCCACCTTTGCAAATACGGATCTCAATAGGGCCAGACCATAGAGGAGCCTAGAAAATAGGCTCCTGCACATCCATAGCTAGCATTCCCATGAAACATGGGGCATTAAAGTTAGATCTCTCTTGGATAGGCTCGGTGTTAGGGTGGATCTGCTCAAGGATGGGCTCCCCAAAATATCTAGGAGGGCTCCCATGTCTGAAACTTGGAAATATTATTTTAGGGGAAAAGGAACAGAGGCCTCTGCCTGCCTGATCTTGGCCTCAAGTGCCGCCAATTGTTTGATCTCTTCCTCCCTTGCAGAAGAAAACTGCTCTATAAGAAAGACCTCATGTTTTTGTTGGGCTTCCAACTCTTGTTGTTGTTGTAGTTGAGCTTGACAAGCAAGCTCCTCTTCTTGTTGTTGTTGGTAAAAGGCCTCCTCCTACTATTGTTCCTAGAGTTGTTGTTTGATATCATCAAGATGCCTTTTGTAGTCCTGCATGTTGTCCCTTAACCCTGAGTTGCCTATGACACCATAGCCTCTGCAAGGAGGGCTATTTCATTCTTTCAGGATGGGCTAGGCTAATAAGAAGGCTGAGCAGGGGTGGGTGGGTGGTAAGTATTAGGGACATACCCACTTGTTGCTAGAGCAAAAGTATTTAGATTAAAACTAGGAGCAATACTAGTTGGTTCATATTGGTAGGATGGGGAGGGTTGATTGACATTTTTACAAATTGGGGGTACATAAAAATTGCAACCATGATATGTGCTCATTTTAAAAGCATTTAAAAGAGATAATCTTTGTAACACAAAATGATATAAAAGGGGAAAATGGTTTGCCCTACTAGAGAGAAATGGTGACATACCAGGATTCAAAATGGTTGCTTGAAGATAGGTGCTTGAAGAATGACTGCATCTAAAAGTTGAGTTGTTGAAGAACACACCAAGTCTTTAGGTGTTTTGAGCGTCAGACTGCTTAACTAGTAGATGTTGTAGAGAGTCACTAGGTATGTGGTTTGCTACCTCCAAAAGCTGAATTGTTGATCCACACACCAAGATCAACAAGATATGACCAATGACTAAGAGTTTATTACCCCCGATGGCCATCTATGAACTAAAAGATCAACAGTCCCACCGAGTGTGCCAAAAACCGTTGTCACAAAAGTTTGCACCCTTAGTGATCAGACTTGATCACCAACCTTGTGAAACATTGAATCAACCTCTCAAGTGTGGGACCTTGCTAAATGTGAGGTTCAATCTTTGGAGAAGGCCGACTTCCTTTCAATCTAATGCAAAGTGTTGGACCAACCCAACACATGAAAGTCTAATCTACTGATCTGACAGGGAAAAGGGAGAGAGAGAAGGGTTGCATGAATGAAGGGAAAATGGTTTGCAACCAGACTGAAATGATGATTTGCCTTGCCTACGACTACACAAAACATGAATAAATCTACCCAGGTATGCAGTGATCTCTATCCTAATTGGTCACCTAAATGTGAGAGAAGGTTGGAATTTGAAAATGACAAGAGTAACTAAAACCAATTCATAGGTGCCACCCAAAAAGGAATCAACACTACACCTACAGCTCAGGGAAAACCAAAAAAGAATGCATTCATACAAAGAGGTAAAATAAATACATACATTGTAAGAACTAAAATGAGGCAAATAGAGAAATTTTATTCATGAGAAGGCAAGGCAATTTTACAAGTGTAGAGAGACATAAGCCTTCTGTAGAAGAAAAAGAAGGGAGAATATTCTAAGAACAGGTTACAAAATTGATTTTATAGCTTAAGCATAACTCAGATGGTTGCCATCAAGAAACCCTAACCCCACCTGGGTTAGGTTACAAAATATCTGAGATGGGAGAAGATCATATCGACAAATCTAATAACATGTTAGAACAATCTTTTAAAGATGTCCTCTGCCTTTGGAAGAGCGAAAATATCCCCACAAATCAAGGAGAACCCTACATCTGAATGTGTCTAGATGGTGTCTGTAAGCACAAAAAGTACTCAAACTACATTGAAGAGGCATGGGTGGCGTCTAAATTCGGCCTGCAGGGTCACATCTAGAGTCATGGCCTGCAAAATGTGACGACTAGAAGAAAATCCGATCTGCTTTATGGCATCAACTAAGAAAAATGATGTCCTCGACCATCGGGTGGACAACCATCCCGCACAGAGCATTCAAAACTTAACGGCTCAGAGAAAATTAAATGTCCACTATTGATCAAGAGATCTTGCGCAAAGATGGACGTGCGAGATCTCGCCATGTAAGCATGCTCAAAAGCCCAACGGAGAATTAAAACATGGTCATCGGATCAGGCCTTTATGAAGATCCGACAACCGTAGATGTCTGACGTGACACCCTGGGTCCACACCTCCTTGGCTATTTTTGACCGTCGAGCTGCCCATGAGCGACCGTGTGGGATAGCGGGGAACACCCTCCGCTTGTGATTTCCTATCTTGCAGGCCACTTTACCTCCCAAGAAATCCCCCGCAGGATAGCGGGGAAGCCTTTCGCTTGTATTCTTTACCCCGCATTCAACTTTGATCTGTCGTCTTCACCTTGCAGGATAGCGGGGAAGCCTATTTTACTTTATTCATTTTACCCAGCAAGGCCAAAAATGCTTCCAAGATGTCCTTGCAGGATAGCGGGGAAGCATATTCACTTGTTCACTTTACCCCGCAAGGCTACTTGATCTGTTACCTTCGCCGTGTAGGATAGCGAGGAAGCCGCTTCATAAAATATTTCACCCTGTGGGCCACTTTGTTTTCTTTTTCCTTCCTCACAAGATAGCGAGGAAGATACCTCCTTACTGTATCCTGCTATCCCACGCTACCCACTTCTGTTGTTATCTTCCTTCGTGGGGTAGTGGAGAGAGACCGTGTCTCTATCCCTCTATCCCACGACAACATTTGCTCTTCTCTTTTGCCTGTGTGGGGTGGCAGGGCCCTAAGATGGATCACCACCTCACTATCCTCTGGCATCATCTGTTGAATTTAGAAAAGCCTGTGGGTGGCAGGGACCCCTAACCTATGAGAAAACCGCCATTGATCGGTAAACAAAAAAAAGGAAACTGGCCCATGGACGATGGGGAACCCTCCAGCAGGTGGAAAATGAGTTGGCTGACCGACTTGGTCAACTCAGAAATAGAATTGTTGTTGCTGACTTTCTTACCCCGCGAGATAGAAGGGGAAGGCCGCCTTAGACTTTTCCAATCTCGCGAGACCCTATTTCTTTGTTGTTGTCAAGGTTGGCACAAAAATTGCCACCAATTCTACCTCAGCTCCTTCATCAGGGACGATAATCAATAGAGCTACACATCATTCAGTCAAGGAATGTCGTAACTATAATCATAAGGTAAAACCTCATACATTCAAGGTAGGTGACTTAGTGCTCAGAGAGAATCCTAAGAAACAACAAGATGGAGAAGAGAAGGGTAAGTTTGAACCAAATTGGTTTGGTGCTTATGTCATAACATCACTATATGGATCAGGTGCATATCAACTCTCAACACTAGATGGAGAACCTTTAGAGGATCCTATTAACATCATGCACCTTTGCAAGTTTTACACACTTTTTCAAAGTATCCTAATAATAATAAAAAAAAACATCACTATGGTGAAAACCTGGCAAACGGGAGCCTTGTGACACCAAAAAAAAGGAAAAAATTGGAAAAAGTAAAGAGAAATAAATTCATCTAATGGTGAAAACCGCTTTGGTGGCGTCCTAGGAAAGTGCCATAGTGAAAATTGGGTTATCAACACCATGTGTAGAGACTTTGCTCCTTCCTCCTTCAAGATTCAATCTCACCCTTTCACTTTGCACACACTCACAACCTACCATCCCATAATAAATTTACTCATTCCCATCATGGCTTGTTATTGATCTACCTAAGATTGGTTTGCCATTCATAATAAACCTCTTTTCACCCTTTCCTTCCATAATAAATCAGGTCCAATATGTAACTAGGGCAAAATCCTAAATCTAGTGATGGAAGTGGAACCTTGAACATCACATGTTTTGAGGAGCATCGTCTTTTCATTCCTCCTTCTTTTCGTGCACAATCCATAATAAAAGGTCACTTGCATCACCAATCCACAATAAAGTTTCATTCTTCTCCGCAATATAAGTGTCAGTTTCATGGATTTAGTCAGTTTCAGGTGAGATGCAATCAACAGTGGGCTTTCACCAAATTAAATCTTTCAACAAACTCTAGCAACGACATGGTTTTTCAGCATTCTCTATCCTTTATCAGGAAAACAACATTGTGACCAGATCAAACATGTTAACATATGTGGCAAGAAACACGGATAACTTGAGGACTCCAATCTATGTTGGTGTCAAGTATTGGTTTTCTTTTGATTTTATCTTTTATAGTGGCATGCCTTTTAGCTTTTGCAGGATGTCTTTGACTAGAGATTCTATCTTCAGGATGTCTTTGATTAGAAAGATGAGGATGGGGTATGTTCACCTATTTTGTTGGCTGTGGATTTTCTCTTATTAATACTATGGATTTTCCAAGGATATGAGGACAGAGTGAGTCTAGTGTGAACTAGGGAATTTCTTGTTCGTGACTTCCTGATCTCCATGCAAATAGGTACAATGACTTTCTAGGTCGAACACATATCTAGATGGTCATAACCTATTTGCCATAATAAAGCTCAATGATGATAAAGCAAAAGAATCTATTTTCACCTCCATATCTTCTACCTTCCATCCCCCTTTTTACCGTTTGTCCTCCATTGTCCCTTCCTAAGTCCATGTAGCTTGCTATCACATGACTAAGTAATAACGACACACCAAAAATATTTGCATCTCATGTAGTGTTCATCTGCATTATCACATGTTAGTAAATTTCATCACATGCATATAGAAATCATAATAGCATCACATCCTGCACACACCACTTATTAGTATCTCGTATAAGAATTTGCATACCATCCATTCATTTACATCCTCATATATAACATAAGTATAAGAACAACATAAAAATAATGCATCACATCATGTATATTTTTCATTGCATCATATAGTAATCATAGATCATCATAAACATGCACCCATACCATAAGCATCATACATAGACTCCATCATCATATAGAATCATCACATCAAATCACATAATCATAAAGCATATAGAAACATCACATAAGAACACTTGCATATAATCGCTGCAAATGATTGGTCATCTCATATATATATATAATATCAGTGTTATGATACAATGATGTCAAAATATCATATGGCTATAAAATCACCTGAAGGTGTCTATATCATCACACAAAAACTGATAAAAAAAAAATTGGATCCAAAAGAGCTATGATGAAGACCCTCCCTCAGAGCTAGCAGACCTCAACAAAATTTGAGCACTTGAAGGCCCAACCCCTGGATCATCTCGTTGCCCTTGCCTGTGCATCCTGGTGGTGGTGGTGGTGGTGGTGGTGGTGGTGGACCCACAACCCCACCGCTAGATGTCCTTCGCCTATCCTCTACTGCTGCTTGGTCATCATTTGTAAGTTATGACTGTGTCACCTGTTTTAGTAATCCTCTCAGCAACTTATCCAATTGGCGATGCATGTCCATCACATGGTTGTCGATTTTAGCCTTGTTTTCAATTTGTCTTCTTAGGGCACCTATTTGAGTGAGTCGTCTTAGCAATTTATCCAATTGACAGTGTATGTCTATTTGAGAACAGTTGATTTCAGCCTACCTAGACACAGACATACTAAGGCCAAGACTATACAAGCCATCCCTACATATACACAATTTTACCTTTTATCCTTCACTTTTCTAGCCTTTCTCTCTTATTGAGAGATTGTCTGCGATCTTTTTCAAAAAAAATCATCCAATCTATTAAGGGGGCATATCATTCCCATCTCGGGGCAACTTTTTATCAGTTTATCCTATTCGAAACAACACGACAGGTTGCATCGTCTCAAAGAGGGGCAAAATGTAGACACCTAAAATTGTCCTAGCTTAATAAAATAAATATTTATTTATTTAATTATTTTATCCTAAGTCTTCTATTAATTAAATAGATTTTTTATTTAAATTATTCTTTCCCTAAATAAAATAACTATTTTATTTATTTAATCGGTCCCACTTCCTCTATTAATTAAATAAATATTAATTTATTTAATTAATTAATTAGCTTTTTCCCTTCTATGATTAATTTTCCTTTATCTACCTCCTTCATTATTTATTATTTTCCTAACTACCCTCTTATCGTTTTATCATTTTCTCTACCTACCCTTTAATCCTAGCCGTCCATTTATCTTTTCACCTCTTAATCTTATCCCTTCATTTTCTAAAGTGTCTTTTATATGAGAGGATTCTTTTATCCTTCTAATCTTAATGCGTTTATCAAGACTTCTTGCGATCAAACGAATTTACAACCACAATCCGTTCTTTGTTGAGCTCTTGTGCACAATACAAATTCTGAGAGCAAATATATCAAACAAAATCAATGGAGATAGGAGATAATGGAGATCAAACCCCACTTGACATGTGAATGGCATTATTGTTTCAATTTATTAATTTCCATGTTCTTACATTTCTTCATTGGTGTATGGTGAATTTTTTATTGTAGAATTAGGATTGTTTGGGGTTGGATCTTTGTGGTTTTGCAATAGTTTATCATCATCGTTTTTCACCTAACACGACTTCTTCTATTTCTTCTTGTGTAGGAGTTTGTGAATTTTCTTCTCCTACGAATTCTTTATGGTGAAAAGGATTGATATTTTCATCATCCTCAGAGTCATGTTGTGATTCTACTTGCTTACGCCTCATGGATCTAGTCTCAATCATGTGAAAATTTGTTTATGAAAGCGGGATTGTGATAAATGTGTTGATCAATCTCTTTCTATAGCTCCAATGTTTGACTAAATGGGATGAATTGGTTGTTGTGAGTGAATGATTCTTGATACCACAAGTTTATCAATAAAGTATTCTTAAGATCTTTAGTTAGTGTACAATAGTTTTGAGGTAAGGTATAACAAGTGTTGTGATTGACATTAACAAGCTATCTAACTATGAGAGGTTGCACTCATGAGTTAGTTTTATCACCATATATGACTAGTATGACCTCTTAGGATGATGGGTCCTAGATGTTAGAGTTATACTAATAAGTTTATTTGTTGATAAGATGTGAAAGATCTGAAAAGACTAAGAGAAAAACCTGTTAAATGTTTGAAAGTTGAATGGATTGTGATTTGGTGATGGTTTCTCACTATAAGTGAAAACTTTGGAGTTTCTAGTAGGAGATTTCTGGTTGTGAAATGGAGGATGGTGGAATGTATTGACTTCTATTGTGTGATGGTGATAGGGCTCTTATTTGGAAAAAATATTGTGATCTCAAAGGTTCTAGCTCAAAATATGTTGTAAAACTGTTTTCAAAGTCCTGATAACGGTGTATGAATGTTCAATGTTTCAACAAAAGCTTACGATTTTTGTACAGAAAACTTCTTATTTTTTGGACTTTCATTTCACTAGGCTTCTTTTTCTTAAACATCGGTAGGTAGATTTCTTGGTATACTTGAGAATTTCCAAACCCTAAGCATTGATGTTTGTGTAAAATTGTTCTTAGTCGAGGTTTTGTTTTGCTTAGTTGATGAGATGTACTTGTTTTTAATGTTTGATTTTGACAAGAAGACACATCAAGCACATGAACACATCGTTTTTTAGTAGAGTAACTTTGAAATGAATTCGATGAAATGTGTATGTTCTTAGGCCAAATTCAACCTAAATTTTCATTGGTGTAAACAAACAAAGACAAATCAATCACTTTTTATCCCTAAGGATGGCCAATTGTAGTAACTTCAGCCCATGCTTGATGCTTCTTCAAATCCAATACACACCACCTTAAGGAGTGTGTTGTATTTTCATCTTTGCGAGAGCGGATAGATAGGGACCTCCAGGACTGGAAGGATGACCCGATCACCCTCTTTTTGGAAGTTGAGAACAACTTGTACAACCCAAAAATTTCTATCTCGGCTCAAGGAAACACGTATGGTGAGTATCATGGGGGCAAAAGCAACTATGCCCTTGCACTAAAATTACTGCAAAACTCAATCAATAAAATGGGTGGGCCTCTAGACTAAAAAGGTTTTAATAATGTTCGATGGCTTTAGATGTAAGTTCATTTTGTAGCAACTCACTTAAGAGGCTAGTAACTCATGGTGGGGCCCATACGTCCTTTCGACAAGTTACACTGTAGGAACATATACACCTGAGGTTACAACTTTAGCTCTCACTTGATTTCTATAGCGACTCAAAGGATTTACCACTTAGGGTCATCCCAAGGGTGATGTGTCCCTTGGCAGGCCTTTTCTAAAAATGAAAATGGCTTTTATGCTAACAGAATGTGCAAATGCACCAATCACAATGTACACTTGTTCTTTTTAGCCCTTCATAGCAAAATGTGAGTATGTAGTTGGCAATCACGCATGAAAATTATTTTTATGCCAACATCGCAAAATTTGTTTGTTCTTTTTACCGTTTGTAAGAAAGCATAAAATCGATAACGTTGCTTGCTTGAAATAAAGAACGAAAAGTGTCATGTTCTTTTTACCACTTGCAAGACAAAATTTTTGAGTTATTTTTAAATCCCAAAATGACAAATTGATTGTTCTTTTTAAACCCTAAAAATGACAAATCGATTGTTCGTTTTAAGCCATTTGTTGAAAAAATCGAATTGTCTATCTTAGGATTGATCAATTTGCACCAATTAACAAAATTAAATAAAAGATTGCAATTTGGAGCCTTGAAAACTTGCAAACACAATTTGTCAGAAATCCTCCTTGATACACTGCAACTACACCCTTGTTAGACAATGGTTAGCAAAAATCAAACGAACTTTTTAAAAAATGACTTACAGAAATGATTTGGAGAGGCAACTATTTCAAAACTTACAAAATCTCATGTGTCGTGTTTGCCAATTTGCTTATTTTGTCCACTTGTCACCTTCTTTGGGTTGGAATCATAGATTGCTTCTAAAATGACCACATGTCGTGAATTTGGAATGTTCAATGTTTAAGTGAGTTGTCCAGCAGACACGGAGGCTTTCCATAAAAAACAAAGACAAGCATCGCCCCAACGAATAGAAATCTCATTGCCCAATAAAACATACCCTTGCCACTTCACCAAATTGATTTCTAAGGGCTTCATGCCTATTTCTCCCTACAAGATTGTCCCGCTTCATTGATCAACATTCTTGTCTAAAATGTATGTATTGTAATGGATACACGCAATTGCCCATTGACAAACATTATAATAGTAGAAAATTTCAACAAGAGCGAGACGGGAAATGGGTTGTATTATTATGACATTGAAATCTGAAATGATTTGCAAATTGTAATGCATATAAGATTTCCATATAATTCTCAACTAGGGGATAGAGTTCTACCTCAAATGTTCCAATAGGCGAAATTATACCTGCAAGGCAATCTCACCATTTTAAAAATGTTCAGAGGAATAGCATCATTGTGGTCAATATGACTTCCGCAATGCGATGACCATCTCTAGCCAATGTAATTAGCTTGAACTCTTTCTCAAAAAATGTCTGAAAGAAACTTCATATCATGTAATGCAACGATGGCAAGATATAAAACATATTTTACAGAAAAAAGGCATTTAAAGATTTTTAAGCAAATGCAAATTTGCAGGTGTAAAGCCAAAATTCCACGACCTGCACAAAACCGTATGACATAATGAGGATGTCATTTGATGGACAACAATGATTTGTATAATATGTGCCAAGTAGATTTGTTGAAAGGCTTTGGAAATTTTCAAGAAATGTAATTTGTAGGTGTTCATATAAATTCCATGACTTATCAGCCATGCCCTCCAAGCAACTAAGCTACATCCCAAAACAGTAAAAGGTGTAGGATCAAGGACAAATATGAGAAAATATACCATCTTGAGCCATGTGTTTCCCATGTTGTAGATTTGTTGAATAGAGGACTGTGATGAGAAAATGATGCCAATTTGAGCCAACCAACACTGTGTGACATAATATCTCATAAAGACAGTCACTTCCTGGAATGCGTGGTGTGCAGGATATACACAAAGTAGATTTGTTGAAAATCTTTTAAAAACTTTTAAGCAAATGCAATGTGCAGTTCATGCTGGGCGCTTTGAAACAAGGTTGTTCGTTGAAAAGGCTTTAGAAACTTTCAAGCAAATGCAAATGCCAAGCGTAAGCCAAATTCGTTGCTAGCAACCTCCATTCCTAAGATAAAATGCGATCTTAGGAATATGGTATGGACATCCACCGAGAAGAATGAAGGTGGGGTTTTGCTAAGACATCAATATTGAAAAAGCTCTAACACATTTGTATGCAAAATATGGTAGCACACATAAGGCACGTAACCTGTTACACAGAATGCCATGAGGAAATGCGGTCTTTTTCTTTAACATCCGTAATGGTGAAAAAAAACACTCACAAATATACATGTAAAGGTGGGAGCATAGTCATTGCAGGTGAAACAAAAATCCTCAAAGAGGCGTCATCTTATACAATATCCTTGTAAAGATTACTGGTGATGCTAACTGAAACAGTCTGAACAATTGATTCGCACTATAGTGATGCGCTTAGCATAAGATACCCAACTATAATAAAGAGAATTTCATCACATCATAACAAAGAGATTTTTGTTAAAAATTATAGGTGAAACTACTCTAGTAAAAATATATGCAAATTGTGTAAACATAGACAAGGCGTGCTAATAGTGATCTCATGAGATATGTGGTTGTCTTGCACACTTCGAGATGTGGAAGCATAGAGGTTGCAATGCCTAAAAGTCATGTCGATGTCAATTCTTCAATAACAATAATCATTCCTATCTCGAGTGAGCATATGAGATTAATTATTTCAGTGATATTTCGCTGTGTGGAAGTGGAGAGCTACACGATTTGATTCACGTTGGTTTCACCAAATGAAACGCCATGAAAATGGAGGTTAATATAAACCAATAGGAAATCAAGTTAGTAATAAGATTTCAACCATAAGCATCGCATGAAAACAATTCCATTCAAAGCATTATCAAAGAATATTACTAACACAAGAGAAGCTATGGAATAAACAAAACAAAATGAATACAAAACTTCCCCATGATGCTCCCTATGCCATGGATCTTCCTTGTCCTTCTCCTCTCCAAGATCCCATTGCTATGTGAAGTATGCCCTCAACTTGAGCACTAGCACAAATGGATGTCAAATGAAGGATGAGAGATGGTTGATTATGTCAAGTGTGGATGAGGATGCAAATGAAGTATTAATGTCAAATAGCAATTCCAACTAGTGGAAGAGCTAAAACATAATACAAAGGATTCCTACAAAACATTTAAATTTTCAGCAAAGAAATAATGCACGAATAACTCTTGTGATTGACCTTCACCAATGAAGGAATAAGCTCTATTTATAGAGAAGATGGGCAAATGAAGGGTTGAGATTGAGTTGATTGAGGAAGGGTTAGGATTGCTTGAGGAAGGGTTGATCCTCAATCCATGTGCTCCCATTCAAGCCAAACACATGTTGACAAGTGTCAACAAGGGAAGGCTTGAGAGGAGAGGGACAAAGCATTAAATGTTTGAAGAGACATGATGGTTACCATGGGTGGTTATGTCAATGGATAAAAATTTTATCCAAGGGGTAAAGGAATGTGCAAGGGTTAAATTGGTCAAAGCCTTTAAGGTTTGAGGGAACTTGAGGGTTACCATGATGGTTAGGTTAAGGGATACGCATTTAACCAAGGAGTGGGGGAATGTACAAGGGTTAAAGGTAGGTTAGGTTGGTCACAGACCCGTATGGGTCAGCTTGTGGAAGGGAAAAGGCTTTTAATGCTTTGTAAGAGCCTTAGATATTTTGAGAAGTGACTATTCACTAATCCCTTACTTTAGGAATGTGCAAACACTTAGAGGGTTATTAGGCTAATAATAGGGTTTTAGACATGATTAGGAGAAGGGTTAGTGTGCAACTTGCATTTTCTAGAAAGTGCAAGTGGGTGAGGGATTTAGGAATTTAAATAAATATTTATCTATTTAAATGTGAGGGATGGGATTTTAAATAAATGTTAATTTATTTAAATGTGAGAGGGGATAAGTTGGATTAATTAAATAAATGTCTTATGTATTTAATTAATAGTTAAATGATGGTTACATAATCAAATAAATATCAAGTGTCCATTTAATTAAATGAACAGAATTGGGAGTCTACAACTTGAATATTTTGACAAGTCCCTTAGCAATAAGGGCATTTTCAATGGATACACCCTTTCCAATAGCTTCATCAAATATATTGGTACATTATACTTGTAAGTGAAACATTTTCTCTTGGTCTAATTTATTTATGAAAATCTAAACCAAATATTTTTCTAGTATGTGACATGGGCATTTTCTAGAAAGATTCCTCCATCGTTGTAAGAGAGAGGCAAAGGAATAACCATTATTTTGTTTTGTGTTGTAAATATCACTCATCAATATCTCATGTTTAATGTTGTAGGAAAATTGTGCGATGAATTTGTTAACAAGTTCTTGGAATTTTCTAATGCCATGAGGAATATGTCAAAACCATTCAATTGCTTGTCCACCTAAGCTTCATGGAAATAGGTGCATTCAGTATGTGACGTTGTAGGCAACCTCCAAGCATGATATGTCACTCCAATATGTTCTCTTGATTCACCCTTCCCTTTATACTTCTCAAATTTGGGCATCTCAAAATTATGTGGAAAGGGTGGCATAGGTATGCTCTTGTCAAAAGGACAAGGATAAATGTCCTTGAACGTGCATGTCTTTTTGGACTCACCTATCTGTATGTTTGTAATATATTGTTGGATATTCTACAATTATTGAGCCAATATGTCTATGGGTTGGGATTGAATGTTGGCATTTTGGTTGCGGAGTTAATACATGTTGCCATATGATGTTGCTAAGACTGGGTCAACATAAGGCTTCATTCCTTGGTAAATATTTTTTTCATTTAACAATGAAGGGAATGTTTGTTTGATTTTGGTTGTATCTAAGAGTTTGTTGATGTGTCATTGGATTTTGGTTTTGATGTGTGGGGCACGTATGTTTGGTAAAATGTTATTTTGATGAATCACACTTCAAAATATGTTCAAAAGATTTGATTTGTAAGTGTCACTATCTGAAAATATGTTTTGGTTTTAAGGTGAAAGTGGAATGTGTTTGTTCAAGTTCTAATTTTGTGAGATGTGAGTCATGGGTTGGTTAGAAAGTGGTTGATAAAAGGGATTAATGTTTGTGTTTGGATTGTTCATTGTGTTGTTTTGGGGCTAGTTTGTTCTATTATTTTGTGCAGGAGATTGAGTGTTTGTTTGGGGGATAATACTGTTTTAGTTTTGATTGGTGATGTTGAACTTGTTTGGTTTTGATTGGGTGGTGGGTTTTGGTTTGGTGGTGGGTTTTGGTTTGGTGGTGTCCTATTTTGATTTGTTTGGAGTATATTTTGGTTCAATTTTGCATGTGTTTGATTAAGGAGTGATGCATTCATATTGGGAAATGTTGTTTTTAAATTAGGAGGTATCATACTCATTCAAGTGTTGGTGGTAAATTGAAAAGGGGGTTATTTAATTGAAGGTCAAATGATGGTGATGATGTCATGTTTGGCTGAGCATTGTTTTGTTGTGGGTTTGAATTGTTTGGTGGAGGTGCAAAATTGAAAGGGTCCATGTCTGGCGGGGTTTCCTTGACATTTGAATGATTGAAATCCAGTGGTATTTTTTCTCCATTTTGTGCTAGCACCAAAAAGTATCAATTTGTGTCTACAGTGAGAAGTGCATCCATGAGAATTTGGAATTTAGTATCTTGTAATGCTTCATCAATTTCATCTTGTGTCAAATATTATTGAATGTTATTCATTGATAAGTATAAAGGAGGTTGTTGAGGTGGGTATTCAGGAGGTTACATCATTGGATTTGAAGATCTTCTCTGATAATATTGGATCATGAGGTTAATCATAGAATCTAATTGTGATGGGTCCATCTGTGCTTTCCTAATTTGGGATATGGTTACGGAAGGCATAAAAGAGACTTAGAGATCGTGAAAGTGTTAATTATATGGAAGCTTAATGTGATCTATGAACTATGTTTTATAGATTTTTATTTTTTTTTTCTTTTTTTTTCTTTTTTTTTGGGATTTTTAAAAGTTTTTGAAAGTTTTTGGAATTTTCAAATATATGAGAATGCAATCTAAATGAAAGTACAAGATTTTCAAAGGTTATGTTTAGACCTTGGGTGATGAATGATATGTCAAAACTACACTAGTCAAATGAATACAAGCCCAATAGATGAGAGATAAACCAATCTGACCTTAGATGGAGGCCAAATTAGTGACAAGTATGATATGAGGTCTCAACAATGAATGGTTAATCTTGGATTGAACTAATGTACTTGGTTCTAGATGTAGAAGATTATGAAATATACAGATGTAAGACAAGTGCAAAAAAATGAAAGATGCAACCTAATTGATCTTAATCTCAAACCCAAGTTTATCTATGTGTCAAAGTTGAGCTTCTATAGATTTGAATATCTTTGTTCTTGTAGAGTAGGTAAATGGGATTCACTAGTCTAATTATGTAAGTTATGAATCAAAAGCCATTTACACTAACAATACACTAAATAATGATCAATAAGCCCAACTTCAAACCTATTAGAGAGAGGAGCACTTAGATTGATCATTCTTTTGTTTGTGTGATTTTATTTGATAAGAGAATGTAAGAACTAGGTCTAAAGATGCAAAATTGATAGTAATAAGCATGAACAATAAACTACATAATAGATATGTAGACTTTAAGTAATTGTTGGTGTGAATGTCGTTATATCCTAACTAGTTCTTAGTTAGAACCTATTCACATGCTAAGTTTAGTTAGGATCTAGCTTGCATTTAAGTTAGTTGTCATAAAGTTGCTTTATGTAACTTATCATTTACTAATGTTCATAGGATCATGTCAATTATCCTAGGTAGCATTCTAGGAGATATGAGGTCATGTCTCGTTATTTAATATTTGTTTTAGGCATTTATCATAATGCATCATGCATTTAATATTAGTATCAAAGGTAGTTGTAATTCTACCTCATCACCTTATTGATATAAGCAACGCTCGTTTTCACATTGTAAGATATCAATTGAATCATTTTTCATATCCCATTGAGTAAATTAGTCTTATGTTCACAAAAGCTCATATTGCAACATTCTCTTTTGGAAGACATGTTTCTTGGTTGATCATTTGAAGTGGTTACATCTTCATTATAGGTTCTTTATTATTACAATATGGTATCAAAGTTATGGCCTTGTAAACCTCTTACCATATCAGACAATTGAGCTATTGCTAGAATAGATATTTTCATTATAGGTTGACCTTGACTAGCATTGTAGGGAATTTGAACACAACATTAAGTCCAGGGCATTGAAGAAAGTTAGTTTTGGTATTTGTTTCACTCAAATCATACCTTTTGCCAAAGTTTCAAGGTTTTTAAGAATGGATAGTTGTCAATTTTAAGAGGTAGCTTATTGTTTGGAGTATAATGGGCCAAATCTGACCCCACCATTGTGTTCAAAAGGTTTGAAAGCCCCAAAAATGCTTGTCAAATCATTGGTTTTGATACTTTTTGCATCCAAAAATGATAGCAAGGTGTATTATGCTATGGTTCTATGGAGAGAGAGAGAGAGAGAGGGGGGGAGAGAGAGAGAGAGAGAGAGAGAGAGAGAGAGAGAGAGAGAGAGAGAGAGAGAGAGAGAGAGAGAGAGAGAGAGAGAGAGAGATGGATTCCACTAGCTAGCAAGTTGTGTTGTGCTAGGTGATCCATGAAAAAGAGAGGGAGGAGAACAAATTTTACTGGATAGTAAAGTGTGTTATTTTGTGTGATCTATGTGAAAGCAAAGAGAGTCAAATAGGTCCATCAAGGTGAGTTATGCTAGTTGAATCACACTGAGAAGCATTATAAAGAAAAATCTCATGTTTGCTAAATAATCTGAAAAGTTGATTGCAAAGTAGGTGCTGCAACCTACACCAAACACAAATTAAAAAATAAAGCCTTGGCTTACAAATTAATTTAAAAACTTGACTATAAAATGAGTGTTGTAGTGCACACCAACACATAGATTACCAAACAAAATCCTTTGTTTGCAAGGAAATTTAAAAATTTGACTATAAAATGGGTGTTGCAATGTCCACCAAGCACAAACAACAAGGAGAGCTCACATGTATCCCCCTTAAGATGTCAACATACCTCCATGTTCATATCTCAAGGAAGAAAGATAACCATATCAAGGATAAACACTTCCACTACCAAGGATATATCCTTTAAGCAACAATGCACGTACATTATGAGCTATAAAGAGGATACATCACTCTAGGAAAGGAATAGATAGTTGTGATAGAGATATATTACAACAAGTGTAAAAGGATCCTTTTCAAGGATACATAGCTATGAAAGGGGGTGGAAGAGATCTTTGTCTAAATATATTTACCTCCAAGAGGATATCTTTCACAAGATATCATCTTCAATTCAACACAAGGGGAAGGAAGCCAATGATACACCTTCCCTACTACTCGAAAAGGGATTCTTCATGAAAGATTACATACTGTTAACACCAATGAGAGATCATTTTATAAAGACATACACTTTCAAGAAAGGAAGAGGTCCCAATCAAGGATACACACCTCCAAGCAAGGCTATAATCCTCATGAAGGACACACACTTCTATGCTAGAAAGGATATCCTTATAGAAGATACAACTCATCAAAGGGAAAAAGTAGATCCTCGAGAAGGAGAGAAAAGATTGAAAAACTAGTCTTGCCCCCCAAAACGAAGACAATAATAACTAAGCTATTATGTTGCTAGCCAAGTATGATTACAAATGAAATTGTACCACCACAAATAACAAAGAGCCCCCAAAACGGTAAGCTACTAGTGTCAAATATTGAGAAGCAACACAACAGGTCCAAGGAGTGTTAAAGTAGTACATTTAATTAATGTTTAGAAAAAGAGTGAGATCAACTTGAACAAATTCTTTGAATGCTCTATAATCAACAAGAGAGTAAGTGTAACTGCGATGAAAGAAAAAATGCATTGCCATCATTTTTCTTAAATTTATTTGTGTATTTTATGAAAGGAAACGTAATGTTTTTATCATATTTAATTCTGTAATTGTGCTAGTTTTAAATGAGTGTCCACATTGATAGACCTCATCTCTTGTGAGATGGGAAGGTTATGTTTTGGTGCAAGAATGGGTAAGGAAGAGAGAGGAAATCCTTAACCTTATATAATGTATTGTTGTGAAAGTTCTATGGGGAATTTGATTCCTTGTTCCATTTTCCAAGACCTTGTCTACTATACCCTTGTTTAGAAATCACATCAAAGATGACCTTATAATTTGCTTGTAAATGTGGAGAAGGACTTTCATCATAGACCTTATTGAACTTTGTCATGTAAGTATATTTTGAAGGACCAAGGGGATGATTCTTGTAGGAGGATGCACAAGTTTATCCTCATTATTCATGTCCTCTTTTTTGGGTGGGGAAGAAGTGTTCTCATCATCTAAAGCTTCGTATCCACTCAATGTAATGTTAGGTGACATCATTAAGGAAATGCATAAAATCATCTTGTCTCAAAATATGTTGATGGTTAAGATAATCTCTATCAAAATTAGGAGGTTCTAAGTTTTTATGTGTGTTGAGAGTTTGATTATCAATATGTTTATCTTGTCCCTCTTGTACCAAAGTAACCTTGCGAGGATAGGATTTATCACTACTCTTCAATGCTATATCTCCATTGGAGAGATCATTGATAGGAGCATTAGTTCTCTCCTCATAATTAAAGGATAATATAGGAGAAGTACAAATATTATTCATCTAAACATTATCCTTGGGAGGGAAAGAAACATCCACTAGATCTTTAATGAAATCCAAGCATTTAATGAACATCTTTAAAAATATCATCATATAACAATACAAAACATGTAGGAAACATCTTTGAAACCCTCATTATGCAATACATTTAGATTAAATATATAAATACCAGCAACATGAATCGAAAGAAGCAACCATTCAACACATGATTTTGATAAATATAGCTAATAAACAATGCAAACACATGTGAAATTGTAAACCAATTATATTTTATGAAATCCATAGTGAAGAACTAGATCTAAAAGTGAAAATCAAAAGAACTAATGCAATTCTAAGACAAATCAAGTTCACCAAAATGTATAAATGGGATTCACTAGTCTAATTGTGTTAACTAGGAATCAATAGTTATTTAAACTAACATTATATTGAAGAATGATCAATAGGCCCAACTTTGGACCTATTGGAGAGTTGGGCACTTAGATTGAGCTCTTGTCACTATTGAGGATAAATACTATGATTTATAGGTGATATTAGTCAGGTTCTTCCCTTTTATTTTTGTTTATTACCATTTTTATTTCTATTGTGAGATTTCTTTATTGTAGACACCTTTGTTGGCTACTAGGAGTTTTATTTCTATTTCGTTTTACATTCTCCATACACTAGTTTATCACGTCTTATAGACTTAGGAGTGGTATTCATATATTTAATCTTGTTGCTCTTGGTCCTAAACACACTTAGGATAGGTGCACCTCCTTCATTTCAATTTTATTTATATTATTGCCTACTCATATAAACTAAAAGGTAAGTAGGGGTTCGACCATTCGTGGAAAACTCCCAAGTAGTTAAAACATTCTCTTTTGTCCAAAAAAAAAATGTTTCAAAGGCATACAAATGCATAGAGCTTTGTTTGTACTCTCTCCTTCTTCTTTTTAAATTTTTATTTTATTTTATTTATTTATTTATTTTATCTTTAGTTTTATTATTTTTGTGTTGTTTAATACCCTCCTCTTGTTTTTTTGAAATAAAGGGGTAAAAACTTTATTGAAAATTAGACACAAGAATTACAAAGAGAACCAGGGTCCCAAGGCCCTAGAAAAGAACCACAAGCTCAGCCCAAGATTAGCCAGTTTCATACCCATCCATGTCCTCAGCAAGAATATTCTACAAGTCCTGACAGTAATCTGAGGAAAGATGCTCCCAACCTTCAACTTTCCAATCACTACCATGTTCCGAGGCCCACTTAGCCAAACAATCTGCTACTCTATTCCACTCACAAGGAATGTGGATGAAAGACAGCTGCTCCATAGATGAGCTAATATGAAGAATCTAACAAACAATCTCTGCCAACTGCCAATGAATCCCACTCACCTTCTGCTCTGTAACAAGTTCACAACAATTTGTGAATCTAATTCACAGATAACCTTCCTTCGACCCAACTCCCAAGCATGCTCCAAGGCATAGAGAATTGCAAAACCCTCCATAAAATTATTAGAATTCCGCCCTTTATGAACCGAAAAGAAGAAGACCACCTCCCCATACGATCCCTACCAACACCACCAACTCCAGCAGGGCGTGGGTTACCCCTAGAGGAGCCATTGGTATTAATCTTGATAAACTCATCCTTAGGAGGCATCCATCTTCCCACCCTTTGAACCTTCTTCAAAGTACATCTACCTCTCCTGACACAAGTTGAGGCCAAAGACAACTCCTGCAATCCCAACCTACTCACAATATCCGCCTCATCTCTATTCAGAGGAAAATGCACCTCACGTTTAGCTTCCACTGTCTCCTAGATCATAACAATGATTCTATTCCACACTTGCTAAACCACCAGTCTGACCTCACAAAAGATCCTCATGTTCCTCTCGAGCCAGATCTACCACAGTATGAAAATGGGCCCAATGTATCAAACAGTCTGGAGGAAGGAGGAGAAGATAGGAGGTCTGCCCAAACTGCTCCAAAACTCCACCAGGGAATTCATGTGAACATAAGGATGCTTCCACACCCCCCACCAATAGTGCCAAATAAGCATAGAGAAGGGCATCTGAAGAACGGGTGTGAGGAGTCTTCCTCCCCATTACCACACAAGGCACAAATGGAAGGCCCCAAAAATCCCCGCTTGCGAATATTGTCCCAGGTTAGGCATCTGTTCAAAGTCAAAGTCTAAGCGAAGCAGTTACATTTCAGCCAAGAAAGATTATTCCACACCTGTTTCCACCTGAGCACCTCTCTTCCCTCAAGTCTTCGATTCAACAGTTCTCAGTATCCACTAGCTACAGTAAAGACGCCCTTAGGATTCAGAAACCAAGCAAGTCCATCCCTACCCTTGAGAGAACTATAGTGTCTATTTGCCAGAATGCCATGCAACTCTGCACACTCTTCCTCCATCCCAACATCGGCCACTCATTAGGAGCCTTCCACTGCTCCATCTCCAGCCACCCACAATTATACATAGCCTTGAAGTCACTCACCCTAGACCACCTTGCCTCCAAAAACCTCTGGCAGAGATTCCCAAGGTTAGGAAACTGGTCCAGGATGGGGGGTAACCATCCCAAGAGTCGTTCTAGAATAGGACCTCTTCCCCCCTCCTGCAAATCCAAAAGAGACCTTCCTTAATAAGAAAAGCCCCCTTCTTAAGAGTACTCCAAATCATTGAGCCTTTACCCTTAAGCAAGTATCTTGGAATTTCCTCCATGAGGATCCTATGCATATATTTGTAGGCCAAAATCCTAGCCCAACCACGATCCTGCTCAGCACACCACCTCCAGTACAATTTAGCCGTCAGAGCCTCCCCAGATAAAATAGACTACCTTAAACCAAGCGCTCCTGACTTATTTAGGCTACACACCAAATCCCAATTGACAAGACTCCAATTGGAGGAGGAAAGACTACCTGCCCATAAGAATTGCCTAGCCAGAGAGTCCAATCCCATCAAGAACCACTTAGGAGCCACTTGCAGCATACATCGATAAATCGGAAGAGCCTGGACCACTGATTGAATCAGGTGAACCCTCCCAGCAAAGGATAACCATCTATTAGTCTAGTGATCAACCTTCATGCGAAATTTATCCAAGATACCATGCCAAGATTCCTTAGAAGGGTTACTAGGAGAAATAGGAATACCCAAGTAAGTCAAGGGCAAATAGCCAACTTGGAATCTCAAGATAAGAGCAATCCTCCTTTGAATAGAACCAGGCGTGTTGAAAAAGAGGATAGAAGATTTATCCTCATTAATCATTTGGCCCAAAGCTGTAAGATAAACGTCCAAAACCTTTCTCATATTAGTGGCCTCTCTGATCCGAGCAAGTCCCATCGGGGTCATGTCATCAACAAACTGCAAATGAGACTGCGACTGCAAGTCATTACCCCAACTCCATCCCTGAATAAATCCCCAACCCACATTATGCTTAATAAACCTCCCCAGACCCTCAGCCAGAAGAATGAATAGGTAAGGGGATAGGGGGTCCCTCTGGCGAAGACCCCTAGAAGCACCAAACAGCTCAGTATAATCTCCATTGATTAGCACCGAGAAAGATGTATACATAACACAACTCATAACCCATTGGATCCATTCATCAACAAAGCCAAACACCCTGAGAATCTTCTAGAGGAAGGACCAACGAACTCTATCGTAAGCCTTAGCCATATCCAGCTTAATAAACATAGTTTTTTCCTTGGAAATTGCCATAGAGTGAATGGTCTCCATAGAAATGACCACCCCATCCACGATTTGGCGCCCTTCCACAAACCCACTCTACTCCTCAGAGATAACATCCCTCGGACACTTTTTCAACCTATCCGCTATCAGCTTAGAGATGATCTTGTAAATCACATTGTAGAGAGAGATAGGTCGGAATTGGCCTAATCGGTCAGCCCCATCACACTTGGGGATAAGTGTAGTGAAAGTTGCATTCAAGGCCCGAAGCATCTGCTTATTCCTCTGGGACTCCTGAACTACTTCCCATAAATCCAGTTTGATAATATCCCAGAAATCTTGAAAGAATTCAATTGGGAACCCATCCGGTCCAAAAGCCTTTCCCTTTCTCATGTGAAAAACAATCCTCTCTAGTTCTTCTAGTGAAATGGGACCCATAAGCTGCTCATTCATCTCCCTAGTAACTAGAGAAGGGATCAATCGAGAACTTGATTCTCCTCCACCGATTCCCCCTGAGAATCCTCCCTGAAGAGGGACCGGAAATAATGTAAAGACTCCCTAGAAATCTGCTGCAAGGATAAAAGTTGGTCACCTCTATCATTAACTAGAACCAGAATGGCATTTCCATGTCTTCTTGCTTTCACTGAGTTGAAGAAGAAGGCAGTTTTATTATCCCCCTCTTGAAGCCAATCAATATGAGCTCTCTGTTTCCAGTATATTTCCTCCCTAATCTCTCATTCCTCTAGAGCCTTGATAGCCCTGTCTTCCTCCCTAAGCAAGGCTTCAGACAAACCATGCTCTATGATGTCGCTGGTGATGCCATTCAACACTATCTGAGCACCTTTCTTAGCATGAAAAATATTCCCGAAACCTTGATGGTTCCACTGTTTAAGCTGAAACTTAACAAATTGCAGTTCCTTGGCAAAAGTGTACATAGCAGTGCCAAAGGCAAGCCTCCCTTTCCTCCACCACTTTGCTACAAGAGTCTGCAAAGCAGGATCCCAAAGCCACATAAGTTGGAATTTGAATGAAGGAGAGCGAGCGACCCGAGCAGAAGAAGAAACCAACTTGATGGGCCAGTGATCGAACCCTCTCTAGTCAAGAATCTCTGAGCTTGTGGACCACTCCCCACCAATCCAAAAACTAGAAACTAGAAAATGATCCAGCCTTTCTGCAATCCAATACTCCCCTACCCTCCTATTGTTCCAGGTGAACAGACCATTACCAGGCTTAATGTCAACAAGATGCAACGAAGCTATATTATCCCGAAAAAGGAAAGACAAAGGTTCTAACTGCATAACACCCCCCTTCTTCTCACTCAACTCAAGGATGGCATTGAAATCGACCGCCATAATCTAAGGATGAAAAGGGACCAACCTTCGCATACAAGAGATATGGGACCATAAGTTCTGCTTACCCTGAAGATTAGTGGGGGCATAAATGTTAGTAACCAAGATATATTCCCCAATCTCAAGACTAGAGACAACCCCATATAACGAAGATCTGGAGGTCGCCCACCAGACAAGGCGAATCCTTAGAGGGTTCCAAAGACAAGCCACCCCTCCTGATGAACCCACAGCCCCAATACACTGACACTGGCATCTCCCCCAAAGCTTTGGCACCAGATCCATCATACTTTCCATAGAAAGTTTTGTCTCCTGCAAAAATAGGATATCAGGAGAACGGCTCCTTATCAACTCCCAAACAACTTTTTGTCTAGGGCCACTGTTCAAGCCCCTCACATCCCATGATAAAATAATCATTTAGGGGAATTGGAAAAATGAGAATCCAGAGTCTTTACTGACCCTGACTCAACCAAATTCTCCCCCATCAATTTGATCTTCTCCAAATCCTTTTTTTTGCCAACCTTTGAACTCTTCTCTGATGATCCTTTCTTAATGTCCTTCTGGTGGAGACCCAAATGTAAGCCCATCTTGTTACTTTTGGCCCCAATAGATTCCAATTTTCGAGCTGAAGGAGAGACCTCCCCCCCAGCCAACTCCACTATAGCACTAGGAATGGTCCCCAACTGAGCCACAACTGGCTGATCCATCTCCATTTGTTGGCTCCCAGCAATTTGCAGAGCCTGGGTCAAGTCCCAATTCACACTATCATTGACCAACCCTGGTGCACGCTGATCCAAAGGAGTCAGCCCAGGGTTCACCTCCTGCTGGGTGAGGTCATCCAGGGCTTCAAACCTGTTAAAGGTATCCTCCTCCTGTCTCTCCTGTAGGGGCCTCTTTTGTCCTCGATTCCTGTTCTTTGTCTTAACTAGGACAAAACCATCAGTACCCACAACTTCCCCAGTCATGGTGGCTTTTCCTTTGTCAACCCCATCTATGTTATGGGTTGGCTGTTGAGATTGGCGCACCATCAGTTTATACCTTGCACTGCAAGTGATCGTACTCATGACATAGACGACATCGAAAAGGTAATGTCTCATAATCCAGTTGTTGAACCCAGGAATAAGAACCCGCACACATATCTATAGCATCTGGCAGAGGCTTACTAAGATCAATTTCAACACAGATACAAGCAAAGGTCATTACCCTTCTCCCCAGGGTTTGCGAAGAGGCTCCAACTAGCCTCCCGAGCACTGAAGCGAGCATCCGTAGCATATCCTCCCGACAACATTCCATTGGAAGACGTGGTAAACGAACCCACAGTGGGACACTGTTTGGGAGTTCCTCTGAAGGGTTGAACCCTGCATGCCAAGGTTTGATGAACATCCCCACCTGGTTGTAAAAATATGACCCTCCTTCAAAAACCCTACTCCGATCCTCCATGCAATTGAAGGTAACCATGAAGTAGTTGTTCGCCAGTAACAGAATCTCCAGCTTCCCTTCCGGAGCCCAAGATCTCTGAGCCTAGTTCTCCAAAAACTACAGAGAAACCCTCATCTCCAAAAACTTGCAGTATAACGAATGTTTAGAAAAGTAATCGACATCTTCCGCTATCATCTCTGGGGGAATACTCAACCTTGGTCTCTCACTGCACTTCTCCAAACAACCATTAATCTTCGAGATTCAAGAACCCCCAACACTTCTAGCCCTGGACTCTAAGGCAAAAAGGTTATTATCAAAGGTCTTTACATTTTGGGGTGGAGATTTCAAACCCACCGCAGCCCAGAAATCCAAATCGTGAGGCACCTTTGAGGCCTCTCCACCAGATCCAGACATTGCACCACTAAGAGAGCCCACCTCCCGAAAGGAATTGGCCAAGGATGCCACCCCCCTTGTAAGAACACACCCTCTCCCCACTGTGCAACTCGAAACCCTCACTGCCCTTCCCCACAAATAGGTTGCGACTCCACAGGAACCCCGAGCCCCTGCCTCCCGCAACACCTCCCACCACCCGCAACCACCTTCCACCTTCCACCCCCGCAGCTCCGTAGCAACACCCCCATCTGCAAATGCCACCCTCCTGCCACCGCACCAACATGCAGGCTCCTCCTATGAGCTAGGGCTGCGATGCCCTAGCCCGCGTTCAGATCCCTCCACGTGTAGCGCCATCATCCAATATCTTCTTATTGAAAACTCTCCTCTTGTTGTTTGGTTTATATTTTATCTTTTATTATGTTGGGAAGTCAAATCCTAGACAAAAACTTAAGCTTTACAATTTCCTAGGACGACAACATGTAAATAGGACTACAACGTGTGAGATAGATGATAATACATCATGTCAACATTTGCATATTGTAGTTGCTTCATAGATAGAGAGCTTTGTATATCATGCCTAGATTTTATGACAACAAAACTAACATATGGGAGACAACAATTTTTTAAATAGCAATCGTGCTTCTCTTAACTTATTAAAAGGTTCATAATGAAATCTTTCTTTTTTTATTAAGATCCATTACAAAGCATACTGCATATTCCAAGTTATTTTGATAATAATGGATTAATCTTAGGACATGCTAAAACTTTTCCATATGAAGAAATCCCTAACATGCTATGAAAACCTCAATGTAAAACTTTATACTTAGAAACTTTTGACAAGGAAGGTCTATATTAATTTGAATTATTATATACAACTTTTTATGAAGGATCAATAGTGAGTGACAAGTATAAGGTTCTTAAAATATTTCTCTAATGAGTTTTGACACAACCAAAGAATCCTCACTAAATATGCACCATTTAAAGACCAACAATACACCCCCTTAGTATTCCGAGCACCTCCAAGGAACATTGTGATCTTTAATCATTACTCATTCATTTCCTCAATGCTCAATATTCAAGAACTCAATTTTATTAATATATTTATTTTAATTATCATGGTTACATATTAATCTCCGATCAAAATGAGATAGATAAAAAATTTTGCCTCTTTTATTATCTATTTATTTAGCTTTTTTAATTCATTTATATATTTGTATTTCTATATATTTATATATTTTAGCTATAATGCTATTGTGTGGAACTCTATTTTTAATATGTTAATGTAATGCACTTAGCATCCTAATAATAACTAGCAATAAGAGATGACAATTAATTGATTTATTGCCATTCCTATTACCTTTTTATTCCCTAGTCATTGTATTAACAAGGAACATGTAAAGACTGTATTGATTGACAATGTTAGGCAAAGAGCCCTTGAATAGTGGGCGAGGCATTAATTTTGATCTTTTATTTTATTTATTTATTTGAGCTTATTATAAGATATTATTTTATCTAAATATTTCATTAATCATTATTTATACACATGTTTATACGCAGACTTTCGCATTCATATTTATTATATAATCTATTGTCTTTTTAAAACTATTCTTAATTTTAATGTTAAGCCAAAAACTCAACCCCACTTTACTAGATCACAATTGGGCGACTCAAAACACTTTGTTTTTATTTAATTATTTTTTAATTTAAAATATTTATTATTGATTATGAATTTTTTTAATTATCATTTTTATCAATAATTGGATTTTCATACATTTTGACATTGCATTTAGTTTATTCAATCTTAATTTTAATTTTAAATTTAAGTGTGAAATTTATTTTTAATTATTTATGTCTTTTTACAAAATTACAAGTAATAATTAAAAGTTATTAGAATTGGGTTCACCCCATAGTGTGACGGTGGTCACGAGCCCTGTTGATAGGGTGGTTCTGTGTTCGAATCCCATCCCGATTTGGCATGATGTGCAGGTCTTCTCGTGGCAGTTGGTCGTGTTGAGGCTGGTGTTGTTGGTGTACCTGTTGACCGACTGGTGGATGGGTGTTCATGCCTATCCATTGCAGTTGTGATTGTTGTTGATGCTGGTCGGCATTTCCCCCCATCGGTCTGCGTTGGTCCTCCTCGCCCGTGCTGTTCCCTGCCTCGCTAGGTGTCCATGTTGTTGTCGTGTTGGACTCTGCCAGGCGCCATGACTGTGGAGTGATAAGGTTGATTGTGGAGTGATAAGGAGTGGGAGATATAAGGTGTATGGACAGATAAGGAGCGGGAGAGATAAGGAGAAGGGAGATATAAGGAGTATTGTGGAGAGATAAGGAGAAGGGAGTTATAAGGATTCTTAATACCTCAACATGTCCACCTCGGGGATGGGGTCCCCCTTTGTGACCCTACTGGTTCATAGCTCCAGTCAAAAGCGTCTATATTGTAGGGGCGAGACCCCATGTTGTCTTAAGTTAGTAGATCGCTGGTGAGCAGCTGGAATTGTAATACCTGTTACCGATAAAAAAAAAAAAAAAGTTATTAGAATTAATTTAATTTATGATTGTTTATCTAATTGAAATTTTAATTTATTATAGAACAATTATATTTTGAATTTTTATTTTAATTTATATAATACATTTAATCTCTCTCTCTCTCTCTATGTTAATCCCTCTTTCTATATCTATTTATTTCTTTGTCCTCTATCTATCTATCTCTCTAAATTTTGCTTACACACTCCTTATTACCCCTCCCTGTCTCTATCTCAATATCTCTCACACTTTCACACACACACACACACACACACACACACACACACACACACACCTAGTTTCTCCTTCCCTATCTCTATCCCTACCCCTCTCTCTCTCTCTCTCTCTCTCTCTCTCTCTCTCTCTCCACCTATTGAAAACATAACATGTAACTCTCCGTCTCTATCTAAATATCTCTCACACTTTCACACACACACACACACACCTAGTTTCTCCTTCTCTCTCTCTCTCTCTCTCTCTCTCTCTCTCTCTCTCTCTCTCTCTCTCTCTCTCTCTCTCTCTCTCTCTCTCCACCTATTGAAAACATAACATGTAACTACTGGTAATGAAATCTAGTTATCTTCCATTTTCAAAAAAAAATGTATAGTCATGTTTGGATCCCTATAACTAGATGCATAGTTCATTTTAAGCTATCACTTCTCAATTGAGACCTTGCTTACACAAACAACATCAATTTTTAAATGGCCTACCAATTGAACTCATGTACTGAACAAATGTATGTAAAATACACCAAATTTTTCCCTAATTGACCTTCCATACCTCTACGTCATACCCATTGCACAACAAAGTGTGATTCCTAGTTCTTATCATACTAACATATATTAGTGATTAACAAAATTCTACTTATTCTCTTTATTATTATTATTATGAAGGGTTTAAGATTTCCTATTGGAATATCCTCCTAGCATTATGTTGCATAATCCAAATGCAATTCTTTAAATGCCATGGTGATTTCATGATGAACCCAAACACCTCCATATGAAACCTAAAATAAAATCCAATTTAAAATTCCTTTCACAACTACCCTAGCATGTTAGGTTTTTTCCTAAAGGAAATATGATGATTTTACTTATGCCAAGAGAAAATACACCTACAGGTGACAGCATGAAAGAGGGTTTTTCTATTTGGGTGTATGATAAACGAATCCTTGCAGACTTGGAAGGAATGGTGATCACAAATAAGAAATTCCATTCCTCCAACATTGTTTTCGCAACTTGGATGAAGTTTATGATTTTCAAGGGTCTAATTTCCAAGGGCATTACAAAGATTACTAGATCTCATTAAGTTGGATTAATATTATTTCTTGTAGGTTAAAAATCATAGGGAATAAGAAGCTCCAAAATAAATATATATGTTTGAAATATATTCTTTTAATGAATAATGAAATGGTCAAGCCAAGAGTGGCTACTAGGAAAGACACAACCATCTTCTAACAAGGGGCTTGTTGACCCTACAAGGAAAGATATCCATGAAGCCCTTGCTACGAACCCTCACTCAGTTGGGGTCACAATTCCTTGGACCCCTTTAATTTTTTTACTTTTTAAAATTCATTTTGTTTATTCAGTTATTTAGTTTCTATTTATTTTACACATTATATCATATATATTGTGATAACAATTCTAGTATGTGATGAAGAGTTGTATTAAAAAAACAATAATGTTGTAGAGAGATGCAAATTCATAACTAAAATTGAAGACATATTATTATTATTATTATCATTATTTTACTACATGCTAGATATTTACACTGTTGACATTTTTACTAATGTTATACAAGACCAGGGAATACATTTTACATGGGTAGCACAAAAGACCTTATGTACACAATATACAACTATATTATGATGCAATGTCTAAGTTGTAAAGATTCCAGTCAAGAAAATAAGAAATGTACTATGGGTTTAAAAGCACCTATAATATAACATGGAACTAAAGTTCTTGTAAGAAAGACATTAAATTTGTCATTTATTTTTAGAATATTTTATTTAAATCTTGTGATAGAAAGGGTTATGCATAAACTCAAATCTCATAATCCAAAAAATATAGGAATGGATTATTAAGGATTTATAATAAGTATAGCTGACCAAAAAAATCATAATTTTATAGTTTGTAAAATTAGAGAGGCTTTCAAATATATTTGCATCTCACTAACTGCACGAATAGGTCCAAATATTGGAATAACTTTAACAACTAGACACGCCCTTTTTACAAGGTAGATTATATCCTACTTAAGCTTATTAGAAAATACAAAGAAGATTACAAATGTTTAAAATGTATGTAGTATAAGTTCATTCACATTTATGTGTATGTATATTTTATTTATAAATGTAGTACTAATTCTTTTCACTAAACTGAGCATAAACACGATGTAGCTATAGATAATTGTAATAAAAAAGACAGTTCTAACTGATTACCAAATGACCAATAGGGGGAGTACTCTCCACCCAATTGTAATGAATCATTTAATCACAAAGGCTCTTATTATTCCCTCGAGCTAAGAGATTCAACCAAGACCTCTATATGAATATCCAACAAAAATAAAAGAAAAAGGACACAACCCCATTTCACAACACAAAAATTCCAACCTAAGGATTTAGTTTTAATTACAAAAAAATTGAAGAATTTGATGAATTAAGCACATGAGCCAAGAATCATTTGCAAGCAAAACACTTGTCACACAAAAGAGATCAACCAAAGACAATATGCTCCATAACAACCTGAGAATTTTGTATTATTGCACACAATAATATTGGCGATATTTATAATGAATGAATGGATCCTTATAAAAGGATGAATGAAACCCTAGATGAAAAACCCTAAAGGCCAAATTAAAGGAAAAAACACCTAAGTTTAGCTTAAGTTAAAAAGTAATTAAAGGACCTAATTAATAAATAATTAGATAAAGTATCCTAATTACTCCAACAAAATCCAACACACACCATACATACAGAACAAAGTTACATGGGATTTACATGCACACAAATGACTAATAATACACAAATCATTACACAAAACACGCATAAGATCAACGCCATAAGGAGTACAACAATCAAGAGAATTGATAACACCAATATGGAGGGAACAATGCAAGCATAAGGAAATTTGAATTCTGGAAATGGAGGGAACAATGAGGTTGGTTCCTCTGGTTCTGTTGCCTCTGCAGCTCAAGGACAAGCGTTGGATGATGAGGATGGGAGACCGGATGGGGACCCATGGCATCGGGACCCTCCTCCTGACTGTAAAAAGATGACAGATTCTCCAAAATCGGGTCCCGAGGGCATGAAAGTTGACTTGGAAAAGACTATAGAGGTGAAGGCTCTCAAACCTTAGAGCGGTCTTTTTGCAAACAAACCTACTGGAAAATCATCCTTCCCCTTTGTGGAAGACATCTCTGATATAAAAATGGGTAAATTAGCTATTGTTGTTCCAGATTTGGTTATTGATCATAGCATTTCTTTAATGGCCTTCTCTCTAGCGGGAAAGTTTGTTGGACCACGACCCAATATTAAGGATGTTAGATCATTTGTTAAGATAAAATGGAGACTAAAAGGTTAGGTTGATGTTTCAGCCCTGTCAAGGGGTTTTTTTGTTTTTTCCTTTTCTTGTGGGGAAGATATGGAAGCAACATTAAGCGATGGACCATGGATGTTTGGTAAATCTTCCCTATCCCTAAGAAAATGGTCTCCAAATATGGAACTCAATGATTCCTTTTTGAATCTGCTCCGGTCTGGGTAAGGTTACTCGACTTGCCGCTTGAATTTTGGGTTGAGGATGTTTTTTTAGGTATAGCGAATCCTTTGGGGAGCTTGTTGCGATAGATCCAATGATTGCAGCTCGAAAGAGACTGGTTTATGCGAGAGTTTGTGTCAATATTTCGCAAAAGATGGATCTTCCTAGTTCTATTGATATAAATTCCAAACTTGGGTTATGGGAACAGACAATAGAGTTTGAGTCCCTCCCCTTTGTGTGCTTTTCCTATAAGAAAGCTGGACACTAGGCTAAGGATTGCCCTAGTAACCCCAAAAAACCTATGAAGGTTAATAATCCTCATAAACAGGTATGGAAAGAAAATAATAATATTAAGGAAGATAGTAGAGTGGAAGGAGGAAGCAAAATTCCTAGTAACCTAAAAGACTTATCAGAAGATGATAGAAAAGCTATCCCTCTTAAGGTTTCCCTTTTGAAGGAAGATAAAAAGGATGAAATTAGTAGATTTGAGATCAAAACAGTCAATATTTTTGAAGTCTTACATACTTAGGAGGAAGAGAATGTAATCATTGACGAGATTCTTGAAGAAGGTGGGATTGATGATATAATCGAATCCCAACATGAGGCCCTTCAAGTCTCAATAATGAAAAGTGATAAAGATTGCCCAAATGATTTTGAAGGACCTGAAGTTAATTCTAGAAGGAAGAACAAGTTTGGATCGCCTAAGGTTAACCTAAACTCCTTATTTCAAAACGTTGGAGTTGACAGACCCACTTCTTCCCATAAAAGAGGAGAATTGTGGAATAACATGCAAGCTGATCTCAGAGATGAACATAAGGAAGAAATAACAGGAAATGGAAAAAATAAAAATAAGAAGGCAGGATGCCCTAATGGGGTGAAAACTAGGACCGGATCCAAGGCAGATATTGGTCTTTCCAAATCTTCACAGGGTCGTAAAACCATGAAATGGCATAGGAACTAGGAGAGTAAGCAAAACATAGCTGATGGAAGGCAGCGAACTATACAGGAATCCTGCTCCCAGGTTTCCAAATGAAGGTAATCTCCTGGAACATTTGAGGCCTAAATGGTCTCAATAAACAAGATATATTACAGAATCTCATTAGAGATCATAAGCCAGATATTATCCTTGTGTAGGAAACCAAAATGAGTAAGGAGAAAGTTGAGAATTTAAATTTCTTTAAAAATGGAGGAGTTTGTGGTAGTAGCTCGAATGGGGCCTCTGGTGGGGTGACTATTTTGTGGAACAAGAAAACTATTTTAGGATATATGATTGATGAAGATGGTAATATTATATCTATGAAAGTTAAAAGCATCACTGAAGGAAAGGAATGGGTGGTTACAAATATCTATGCCCCTAATTCCAAAGCTGCTAGGAGTAAATTTTGGGATAAAATCCAGCAGAAAAGATGCTCTTTCTCTCAGGACAACTGGCTATTGATGGGAGATTTCAATACTCCACAGCAAGGAACTGAAATATTTGGAGGAACTCAAGCCCAACTAGATAGCATAATTGATTTGATGGACTTCGTCAATGCAAATGCTCTTATTGATATTGATCTCACTGGAGCTTCTTACGCTTGGTCTAATCGAAGGGATGGAGAAGACCTCATTCAAGTAAGTCCTGACAGATCCCTTATTACTCATGACTGGATCCTTTCTCATAGATGTTCCCTGTCAGTTGTCAATAGAATAGGCTCATATCATTATCCCATTTCTTTTGTTGTTGAGTCTATTAAGAGTAAACAGTGTTTCCCTTTCCGGTTTGAGAAAATGTGGATTTCTCACCCCTCTTAGGAAAAATCCATTTCTAATTGGTGGAATATTGATGTGGATGGAACAACCATGTACAAAGTTTCTAAAAAACTTAGAAACATCAAAGATAACATTAAGATCTCGAATAAGAAGGTTTTTGGTGATATTTTTGAATAAAAAAAAAGCTGAAGGAAGAATTAGAACATATCCAAAACTCTATACAGAAAGATGACTATAAAAAGTATCCCAAGGCTAAGGAAGATGATATTTTAGTCAAACTTCACAACATTATATCTAGGGAGGAAATCTATTGGAGACAAAGATCCAGGGCTATTTGGCTGGAAGGTGGGGATAGAAATACTAATTTTTTTCACATGACTTCTATGAAACATAAAGCTGCGAATAGAATATCCAGATTAATTGCCGAGGACAAAATTCTTCTTAAGGATGATGAAATTGGGGATGAAGTTGTTAGTTTCTTCTCTCAGCTCCTCACAGTTGGTAAGGAGATTGATTTTGCTAAGCAACAGGATCTGGTTGACAACATCCCCAAGATTATTGAACCTCACCAGAATAAGGCCCTTTCTGCTATCCCTTCTGCTGAGGAAATTAAAAAAGTCATCTTGTCCTTTCAGGGGGATAAGGCTCCGGGACCTAATGGCTTCCCCATGTTCTTTTTTTAGGAATTTTGGCATATTGTGGGAAAAGACACGGTCAATGTTGTTAAAGAATTTTTTGGATCAAGAAGAATCCTTAAGGAAATCAACTCTACTTTTATTGCCTTAATTCCTAAGGTGGCTAGGGCAGATTCCATGGGAAAATTCAAGCCAATAAGTCTATGTAACTCCTTTTATAAGATCATTTTTAGAGTTATGACTTCCAAACTTTTGGCTGTCCTCCCCTTTATCATCTCAGAGGAGCAAAAAGGATTTGTCCCTAGTAGGCAGATTTTGGATTCTATCATCCTTGTGCATGAGAATATTCATTCTCTTAATGCTATCAATAAAGAAGGCTTTCTGATAAAGTTGGATCTGGCTAAAGCATATGACAAAGTGGAATGGCAAGCTCTTTTCAAAATTATGGAGGCCTTTGGATTTGATGAGAAGATAATCAAAATTACCAGAGCGCTGATCTCCATCCCAATGTTTTCAATTCTCATCAATGGGTCTCCATCTAGATTCTTTAAATCTTCTAGGGGGCTCAAACAAGGAGATCCCATATCTCCTATCCTATTTACCATCTTGGTGGGGAGTATAAGAAAACTGATCCAAAAAATGAAAGTGAATAAAACTATCAAAGGTCTTCAACCTTCCTCTGCTAATGTGTCTTGTACTCACCAATAGTTTGTTGATGATATAATTTTAATGGGATATTCCTATGTTGGGGAGGCTGCTACCTTTAAAGGTGCTCTTAGCTCATATTCATTGGTGACAGGCCAGCAAGTCAATTGGGACAAGTCTGCTATTTATTTCATGAATACTCCTATCATAAGACAATAGAGAATTGCTAATATCATAGGTTGCAAGGTGGAAATGATCCCCTCCACTTATTTGGGTCTCCCTTTGGGATTAGTTCCCCCAAACTCATTCCGGAATTTGTTAATTGACAAACTCAACAAAAAATTGGCTGGCCGGAAAGGATCCATGTTATCTCAAGCAGGAAAGTTGCAGCTCCTTCAAGCTACTCTTCAAAATCTCCCTGTTTATGCTCTCAGTCTATTTGGTATTCCGGTTAAATTTGCTGAAGCTTTAGAGAGGATTCAGAAAATATTTCTTTGGTCAGGGGTAGAAGAAAAAAAAAGGATTGCCTTGGTTGCCTGGGAGAAAGTGTGTAAGCCAAAGAGCAAGGGAGGTCTAGGTATTAAAGCTCTCAAAACTTTTAATAAAGCTCTGCTTGCTAAACAGATATGGAGGTCTTATGGCATTAAGAAAGATTGGAATTGGGTTTGGTTTGATAAATATATTCATGATCAATCTCTCCAGTCTCTCCCCTACTTTGAAGACATCCCTGTTGGGTCTTTCATATGGAATATTATTATCAAATCCACCAAAATTGCCAAAGTTGGAGCTGGATGGGTCCTTGGAAAAGGTGACAAAATTAGGTTCTGGGAGGATCCTTGGATTAAAGATGAACCTCTCTTTAATCAAGACTACAGTCAATTCATTGATGAATGTAAAAGAAGGTTTGGGTCTATGGTTTGTAACTACTGGAAGGAGAATATATGGGTAAGGCTTGATGCTATTTATGCTGGGTTTTCGCTGCTTCAGCAAGATTTGTTGTCCTTTTCTATTAATAAAGATTTTGATGATGTGTTCCTCTGGAAGAGTAATCCTAAGGGTAAATTCATTGTTGCCTTAGCCTATAAAAACACATTTACCCAGATCAGCAACCCAATATGGGGTAAAGTTTGGAATAGAATTCTTATTCCTAAAGTTAACATGTTTTTTTGGCTTGTTATTCATAATAGGATTCTTACTATTGATAACTTGGCTCGAAGAGGTTTTATGTTTCCTAACAAGTGTGAGCTTTGTCAAAAAGAGGAAGAATCGGTAGATCATTTGTTCATCCATTGCTCCTTCACATGGGAAATCTGGAGTAAGTTTTGGGTGAAATGGAAGGTTGATTGGGTTATGCACAACAGTCTCAAGGAAACTATTTGGCAATGGACCTTTCCCACCAAAATTCCTCTTATCAAGAACCTCTGGTCCTTGATCCTTCCCATGACTTGTTGGTATATCTAGAAAGAGAGAAATAACATAATCTTTAGGGAAGCTAAGTGCACGTCTCAGGTGGTCTTTGAAAAAATTTGCAGGGCTATAAAAGAAAACATAAATATTCCTCACATAAACAACAAGCAAGGGTTTTTTGCTGACATGAATGAAATTGAGAAAGGCATCCTTACTAAATGGAATTCGATTCACAAAGTTTGCAAATCGAACAATAAGACTAGGAGAGAAAATGTTGTTTGGAGATTTCCCGATTATGACTGGGTCAAGGTGAATTTTGATGGGGCTGCTAAAGGCAACCCTGGGAAGTCTGGAGGGGGAGGAGTCATAAAAGATTCTCAAGGTGTCTGCATTGCTGCTATTGCTTCTCCCTTAGGAGTTCAAAATAATCATGTTACTGAAGCTCGGGCTATGCTGAAATGCCTCCAGCTTGCTCAGGGTTTCAAATTTTAAAAAATACGGTTGAAAGGTGACTCCCTCAATATCATTCAGGTTCTTAAAGGTACTAGTTCTTCCTCTTGGAATATAACTAATACTATTGAAAGTGCTAAAAAGTTATTAAATGACTATGATAGCATTCTCATAACCCATACTCTAAGGGAAGGCAATAAGGTTGTAGACCTTTTAGCTAATGAGAGGGTCTATTTAGAGGTGGATTCTAAATATATTGGAGAAGCCCAATGTAAAAGGGATGTTCGGAAGCAATTATCATTTGATCGTATTAATGGTTTAAGTTAAAATCATGATTACCTCTTGGGGTCCGGAAATCAAAGACAAAGATTGGGTGTATGCAAAATGTCAGTAAATGATTATTTTTAGGCATCATTTTTATGATCAATGGTGTGACAGGACTTATAGTAATAAGTGTTGGATCTCTGCGACCATTATTATTTACTTTTTTTAAATCACGGAAGGTACTCTGTTTTGTGAACCCAGTATTTTGCTCAAGAGCCTGTGTTTAAGTCTTGGTCTACAATTTGTGAGATATACTATTGAAAACTTTGACTTGCTTTTCAACATGGGAGGTAACCTAAATCGGAATGAGCCCTCTGGTTGTGAGAACTGGAAAAGTGAGCGGAAAGTGTGGAGGAGGCTCCATAGACATAGATTCACAGACTACATGGAAAAGCTGCATGGAAGAAAAAAATCAGTGTCTCAAGGCTTTACTAAGGGTTGGAACAACAACAAAGTTAATTTGTTTGGGGAAACGTGGAAGATTGATGAGGATTTGGTTGCGGAGGTCACGAGATTACAGAAGGAGGGCACAAAGTTCTACAAAGACCTAAAGTTTGCCGCTGAAGCAATTAAAAATTTCCCGAAAACTAACGATGAGAAGGCTCGACTTGCCAAGAAAGACAACATTTCTTACTACCTCCCTCATCAGGTAAAGTCTTTTTGGTAGAAGATGCTAAGGGTTTTGATGGAATTCCTTACTGTTGATGGTAGATTTACTAAAGTTTACAATTATCATTTTGCTATACTTAATCATTTCCGCCATGGGGTTAAGATTTCTCTGCACTTTTATTTAGCATCCTCCCTAAATGAGAGCTTTGTTGACCATGCCAAAAATCCCAAATCTTACCCCATAGCCCATCAGGGGCTTATTCAGCTCATTTACGAACACTTGAAGAAAAAATCCTGGGTTAGTAAGGATGATAATCTGGTGATAAATGCTCATATTTCAGAGAGTCGTAATGACTATGAGTTTGAAGATGATTTGTCTAATGTTCCTATCCATAAAAAAGGGATGACTGACATTGATAAAGTGGACACGGATGTGGTTGATGGTATGGAGGAGGAATAGGGGAAGGAGACTGATACTGATCTGGAGAGTGAGAAGAAAGAGGATGCTGGAGAAGAAGAGGAAGGGAAAAGAGATGCTTATACTGAAAACCCTGATTCTAACCCTATGGTTTCGGATAGCAGGAATGTTGCCCAGAATTCCATGGAGGAAGCTAACCCTAATTCTATGAGCTCTGAGCAAGGAAGGGATACGGCGAACATAATTTTGAATGTCGCTCGAAATTGCATGCTGGAGTCTTTCAATTTTCAAAAGTGGGTTATTGAAAATATTACCAGCATACAGAGCAAACAGAGAGACCTGGAGTATAAGATTCACAATTTGATCAAGGATACTAATTCGGGGGAAAAGAGTGCAGAGGTGGAAACCAGTGAAGTAGAGGATGAAATTTAAATGCAGGATTGGTCAGAAAAAGAACTTATAAAAGGTGATTTGAAACATCTGGAAGATGTGATTAGAATTGTCAAAGATAAGACCGAGGCTGATAATGAAATCATCATCAATCGAGTTGCTAAAACTGAGAAGGCATTGAATAATTTTATGAATCATAGTCTTGAGGTCTTGAGGATCTTGTCTCAAAATATGAATGCCTTGGTGGATTACTTGGAGAGAAAACAACATAATAAGGATATGGTAATCATTGATGATATGCCGACCTCCAGCTCTACTCCACAAATCTCCAGGCAAAGGACCAGGCAGACGACCAGTGATTTGGAGGCAAAGATGAAAGACATTCAACTGAAGCAAGAGAACAAAGATCTGAGAGAAGCTGCTAAGGCCATGATGTCATTGGTTAAGAATGCAGAGGAGTCCATAAAAGTTTTTATTTGATATGTAATGCTGGTTTTTGGCTACTAGTATCTCACTGGCTCTGTGCTGTCCTTTTTTCCTAGCTGCTAGTTTTTTGGCAGCTTTTCTGTCCAGGTCTTGTCTTCTCTAGTTTCTTTCATGCTTATCCTTCATTTTGTAAGCGGGTTTTGGGTCCCTTAAAACCTGATTTTCCTTAATAAAAAACAATCAAGAGAATTGAGCACATAAAATTACCTTTCATTTGGGCAAATCAACCATGGGAGTTTTGAGAATATCTATCCACCCTTTTCAAACTAGCCTCCACAACCTTTATGTTCCCCCCTCATACTAGTAAGTAGAAAAAATTAAAGAAAATGAAAATACTTAGATCCTTTTCCCAAAACACCCTCCATACCCCCCTACCTCCCCCCCCCCCCCAAAAAAATAAAACTACCCTAATCCCTTTTAAACTATTTGTTAAGCATTATAACCCTGGGGAGTCAAGTTGGGTTTCACAATTAACAACACCAATTCCCCCTTTTTTAACAATAGAAAATTTGTGTTAACAACTTCCCCATGAATTTGCGCTCCTAAAATAAATTCATGACCTAGAAACTATTCGTAGATAGTTTTGTTAAGTCACAATTTTCACAAAAACCAAGGACAAGTTTGAATAGCAATGTTTGACTTTAAGGTTATACAATAAAATCACATAATTTTACATGAAGTAAGACCTAGTTAGAGTCTTGGTGACCCTCTTGTCCCACCCATTGGCCATACTTATACATGCATAGTTATGTTATTAACAATATTTCATGAAATAATTATCCAAACAATATGTTTATAATTCCATATGAACTTGATGATAACCAAATTTACATACCTCAACCTATTTTGGGTTACACCATTCATAATATCTTAACCTAATCTTTAAAATAAGGTACATAATCTTTGACATTCATAATTAGCAAATTTACATTTCTAACTCTTTAAACAAATAAAACAATCATTTGAATTTAACTTGACTTGAGATCATAAAAATTGTATTTCAATGGTCAAGCACCAAAATCAAACTTGCTTTTATCCTTTACATATTAATCTTGTATTTAATCAAGGTTAAATAAGCTTACATATTATCCTTTACGTTTATACAATTTACTTACAAATCATACTCAAATCTACCAATTTATATCAAATTTCATTGTTTACACTAGATCAAAGAAGGAGAATTATAATACTAAAATGTCCTTCACATGAATTAAAAAAATCAAGCTAATTATCTATATTCGAGAGGTTGTAGCTATTCTGGCTCCAAAACAACATGCCATGCCATGATGTGGCTCCAAAATTGCATGCCCTCCATGATGTCATCAGACACGTTTTGGGATCCACCATCGGGCTGACGTGGAGGCATATTGCCATTTTGCAGTTGACAGAAAGCATTTGCACGTAGCTAACATTTTTCGACTGTTCTCACAGTCATAGTCACGGGCACAGCTATAGTTTGTGGCCACGTGTGTCCAAAAATTTGAAATGACTACATGGGAGGGAATTTTTTGAAATTCTATTCCTGCTCAAACAATTCAAAAAATTTAAAATACCTAAAACTAGATGCTTTTTCATTTTCCATGTGAGGTGCAGCCATGAATGAAAGCCAGATGAAGAAATCGTGAAAGGAATGAAAAATGCAGTGGGATTTGAGGGCCCATGGGTGTGGAAGTAGACTGTTTTCATCCAAAGGTTTGATTTTTTTCACAGCCTTCATTATATGATTTTTCTTACATGATAGTGAGATGTTTAGATTTTTTATGATTTTCAATTTTTTGGGGGATTTATGTAGCAAAGGTGGGTGCTAGTGTATAATCTAGTAAACTCTTCCCCTCAAATTCATGCTAGTTTTCTTGGTGCTGGTGTATAATCTGGAAAACTCTTCCCCTCAAAGCTTTTGAATCAAATTCAGTTGTACCTATTCATGTGGTTATCGAGAGAGATCAAGAATGAAATTGCATCTTCGCAGATATTGAACCTTTGACTTCCTTGTCCATTGCCTATGTGAGTGTTGTGCTCTGTGCCAGGAGTATCATCGAGTCAAATCCACTAAAACTGGGTCTAATCTGTTCGAATCGTCACCTAAAAGGCAGGCTTGGCATGAGACAAGTTCTACAAATTACCTGAAGAAGAAGCTCCACTACCAGGTTTTGATGGTCCATTTTATTTGGAGACAAGTGCACCCAACAATATGTGGAAATCTCCTCCATATACTTACAACCGTAGCACAAAAGCTTCCACTTCCATGTCTCTCAACGGATGATAGATGTTGTAAAATTGCCTCATACCATAACCAACCCAAATGCAAGCTTTTAAAATTCCTTTTGAGCCACAAGTACATAAGTGTACAAGGTGGATCGAGGATCTGTATGGCATGCTATTGTTGCTGTAACATGTTTTTTTTATTTAAATCCAGAGAAATCTAGGGTTTTCTTAGGATAAGGGTCTAAATCTTTCGATCTGGAGTTTAGTACTGCACAGGATGATTCCTTTCATAATCTTTCAAACATGTACAATAGACCATAATTTATACCAGGAATAAATTTAAAATTGAATCTAGAACTGAACTAACCCCAGGCTAAACTGTTGTAACCTGCCTGTTATTGTCCGTATACTGTAAGGATTCAACTTGGCTTTTAGGCTTACGGGTGTAAGTATTGGGCTATGTCTATTCTGGCTCCAAAATGGGTTAATCTGTCAGACTAACAGCGATGTGTTATGCAATCTCAGTCATCCAATAAAAAATCTACAGTTAAAAAGGTGGGACTAACATTGCGTGTTAGTCACGTCGTATGTCATTTTGGAGCCACCATAGACATGTTCATAAGTATGTGTAATGTATCTGAATACGATGTGTATTTATAGTTTAGTATAGCTTTCAATGGCAGCATTTAAATCGTTGGATTTATAGCAGTATATTTACTATGATCCAAGTTGACACGTATGTAATTATATAGAACTATATAAAAATATATTGTCAAAGAAAAGAACAAATTGCAGAACTTTTGAGATTGTGGCATCTATTGAACATGTTATCTTTTCATATAAATTTTAAGGTCAATGCAAAATTTATTTATCATAAGTTGTATCATTTTTGTGGATGGCAATGTTTATAGGAAAAATTTAGCTTACTATTCACATATCTTTGAATTTTTTATTATTTAATGTTGTGTTTGCTATTGTAAATTTCATAATTAACTTATAAGATGTATAATCAAGTTTAAATTTTTAAAGATATAAATTTATTTTCATTTTTTTAACTACAATATATGAAGACAAATTCAATTTATTCACTTTTCACTATTGTAAACTTAAATTTGATATATTAGTATTTTTATTTTTATTAATATAATATTTAAATATATTAGTACTTAAAATTGACTACAATATTGTAAAAGTTAATTTTTTGATTCATTAAAAAATTCATTGATTTTAATTATGTAGGCTTTGGGTTGTTTAATTTAGGGCATTTATAGAGGAGATTTTAAGCATAAAGGAATTAAGATTGGTTCTTAATTTCTAAATCTAATTATTTGGGTGAATATATCTCATCTCATGATTTTGATTTTGAAATAAGACGATTGTTGTGAAATTTATATTTTATTAAAACCACACCAGTTTATATACTATAGCCATTGTAAAGGAGGAAAATTTATTACAGTTGGATCAAGTTTCATTTACAGACAAACAATTCACATGCATTTGAAAAAAGTCACTTAAAATAAAACTCGTGTTATTGACTTTAGAATTTTTTTTGAAAAATCAAAGTCGCAACTAGTTCTGGTGATCATGATCAACGATCTGTAATTTTTGAGTGATATTAGTTGTGGAAATTTTTGCTCATCCCTCTAGCACGTAGCGTCGTTGTCTTTCCTTCTTTTAGAGAAGAATATCTAAGGAATGATTGTTTGATAATCAAAGGCATGAAGAGGGCTACCATACTAAGAGAACTTGAGAAATTACTTAGAAAGATAACAAGTATATATTGTAAAGTATACAATGGGACAAAGATGACATAAATAGGTGTCCAATGTTACTTCATGAAGAAGAAGAATATGAACCAATAGTTCATTGATTGACTAGGGAAGAATTTTTTGGATGTGTATGGAGAGAACATAGGGTTTAACTATAAGAGAATTCAATGCTTGTTTGGCATATGGCTATGGTTACTTTAATTGAGAGAAAGTATAAGACCACTTAACAATATTTAGTATATGGTACTAAAAATCAATATATATGACCCTCCATGAGTTACTATGATAAATATTGAGGATATGGTAGGGGAGGCTACCATGATAATAATAGAGGTACCAAACAAAGGACCGAAAGGTAAAGATATTATAACTATGCTAAACTAGGACATTATGCTAATAAGTGCAAAATAAAAAATAAAAAAAGGAGGAAAATCTTTATATAATAATGTGGTGATAAATCACATGATATTTATAATTATTAAAAATTTAATAGCTCTATAATAATGTATTGGCAACATTGTTTAGAAAGTGAATACTTGTCTAGTCCAAATGTAACCTATGATGCTAAAGAAGGAATGAGTAACTAAAATAGAGGAGAAAAAAAATCAAATATAGAAAGTGAATGTAGAGTAGGAGAGTCCTCATTGACAAAAATTAAATTTAAAAGTAATAAAAAGGAGAAAAAAAAAAAGGAAAACTCAACAAAAATGTGTCATGTAGAAACTTAAGAAAAAAGAGAAAAATAACTTCACTAGTTGCTAGGGTTGGATTAATAGAAAAATATCATAGGATAATCTTATTAAAGTGAAGATGAAAATATAATATTTAGTTAAAGGGGAACATATAATTTAATGTAACAACAGTGAAGAGTAGGGTTTCACGCGATGCTTTTGCGACTATTGGTGGATCTCCTCAAGCTCCGAGAGCTGGTACGAGATCCCCTAGATTTGTTGGCACAAAGGATAGCCAGGGTTATGCGAAGACTGAAGATGGTGGGGACCCAAAAATAGGTATTTAAGTGGACCCAGGGGACAAGCCCCCGACGGTGATTACCCCTATGGATTTCCCTCATGATATGTCCTCTTCACAAGATTATTGGATGAATCTACCTATTTTGGGGGCTACAAAACATGCTTTTTTTTGCCAGTACCAAGAATAATCGTTGGGTGACCTTATTCGGGGTTAAACCAGTAGGAAAGTCTTCCTTCCACCCTATTTCTATCACTTGTGATAAGGTTAGTGGTAAGGTTTCTCTTTCTATCCTTGATCAGGTGATTGACCATAACATTGCTATCATGGAGCTCACCCTTGTTGGAAATTTTTTTGGGCCTAGACCCAACATTGATTTTGTGAGGATTTTTGTTAGTAGGAGGTGGAAGATCAAATGGAAAGTTGAGGTGTCGGATTCTTATTATCTACATAATCTACCTACCTTTTTGCACTCCCCCCCTTGAAATATTTATCTAAATACCTAGAGAGAGAGAGAGAGAGACAAAGAGAGACAGAGAGAGAGAGACAGAGAGAGGTGCAAAGAGGAGAGATAGAGATAGAGATAGGTTAGATATATAGAAGTGGAGGTGATATTTAGAGAGAGAAAGAGTATGAAGGGAAGGGTGTAGAGAGTTAGGGGAGTTAAAAGTAGTGAGGGATGAAAAGAGTGGTAGGTAGAAAGAAGGGGAGGGATTTTTAAGAGTGCAAGATAAAGAAAAATAGAAAGGGAAGGAAGGATGGACGAAGTGAGAAAGACAAAATTAGAGAGTCCTAATTTCCTCCCTCCCTCTCTCTCTCCCCCTCTCCTTCGCTCAACCCCTCCTTTCCTCCATCTCTCTCACTTCAACTCTCTCTCAACCCTTCCCTTCCTCCCTCCCTTTCTCTCACATGGGCTCTCTCTATCTCTAGTCTCTTCTTCTATTTCCATAAACCTCTCTCTCTCTCTCAACCCTTCCCTTCCTCCACTGCTCTCTCTCCCCTGGGATCTTTCTCTAGTCTCATACTCATTTTCCATCCCTTCCTACCTCTCACTTAGTATCTATCTCTCTCTCTTAATTTAGGCTTGGAAGGGAGAGAGGGAGAGATAATTGAGAGAGAAAGAGAAAGGAAATAGGAGAGAAAGAAAGAGTGTTAGAGGGAAAGATAGAGACTTGAGAGTGAAAGAGAAAGGGAGAGAGGGCAAGAATGTGAGAGAGATACACTTGAGAGAGGGGGAGGGAAATAATGGGAAGGAGAGAGGGAGAGGGAAGAGAGAGGATGGGGGAGGGAGAGAGGGAAAGATGAACATAATAGGAAAGAGATACACCTAAGAGAGAGGGGGAGAGAGAGAGACCTGGTAGAGAGAGAGAGAGGGAGAGAGAGAGAGAGAGAAGGGTAGAGAGGGAAAAAATGGGAGGGAGAGAGGGAGAGGGAAGATAGAGGATGGGGAAGGGAGAGAGGGAAAAAAAGGGGGAGAGAGAGAGAGAGAGAGAGAGAGGGGGGGGGGAAAGGGGGGAGAGAGGGGAGAGAGAGAGGAATGGGGAGGGAGGGAGAGAGGTAAATAATGGAGAGAATGGAAAGAATGGGAGAGAGACACCTAAGAGAGAGGGAGAGAGAGATAGAGAAAGGGAAAGGGAGGGGTAGGGAGAGATGGAGAGATGGAGAGATATAGGGAGAGAGAGGGAGGGAGATAATGAGAGAAAGAGAGAGACACCTAAGGGAGGGGGAGTGAGAGAGATAGAGATAGAGGGTGAGAGGGAGAAGGGGGTTGGGAGGGAGAGAGGTAAAAAGAGTTAGAGGGAAAGAGATAGAGACTATATGGTATCCTAAGGGGTCATATGGTGTTCTACGACCCCTCGGGATGCCATATGACTCCTTAGGACACCGTATGGTGTTGTTATTGGTCATATTGTGTCCTAAGGGGTCATATGGTGTTCTATGATCCGTTAGTACATCATATAACCCCTTAGGTATTGTTAGGGGTCATATTGTGCCCTAAGGGGTCAGATGGTGTTGTTATGTGTCATATGGTGTTCTAAGGGGTCATATGGGGTCCTATGAGCCCTCAGGACACCATGTGGTGTCGTTAGGGGTCGTATGGTGTCCTAAAGGGTCATATGGTGTCATATGAACCCTTAGGACATCATATGACCCCTTAGGACTCCATATGGTGTCGTTATGGGTCGTATGGTGTCCTAAGAGGTCATATGGTGTTCTATGACCCCTTAGGACACCATATAACCCCTTAGAACAAGAGAAAGGGGTGGTATAGTATCAAGATCCAGAACATAGGATATAGAATCAAAATTAGTACATGACAATAGTAGGATAAGATTGTTGGCAGTGAGCCAGTGTCCCTCACGGGATTTGTGACATGGTTTAATCGCCTCATGTGGATTCTACAAGTCTAGTGGTTGTATTGGGCATTGAAAGGTCTATCTTTTGGTGAAACGACAACCTTACTTGTAACAAGTGGTATCCAAGCTTGGTCACAGGTTTGAATCCCCTCCATGGGTGATGCAGGTTTATGGTGAGTGACGCTGGGGGGATTGTTGGCAGTGAGCCAGTGTCCCTCGCGGGATTCGTGACATGGTTTAACTACCTCCTGTGGATTCTACAAGTCTAGTGGTTGTATCGGGCATTGAAAGGTCAACCTTTTGGTGCAACAGAAACCACACTTGTAACAAGGATATGGCCCAAATATGCTTAAAATGATCCAAGAGAATGCATACTAAAGGAGGGACCCAAATAGAGTGTGAATCTTGTAAAGGATTACAATTTACAACACTATAGAATGATAGTAACATGCGATTAAAAAAAAGTTTAATTAAACACTCAAATCAATAATTCTAATGATAGTAACTTAGGGATTAGCTAAGATAGAAAACACAAACAAGAGGAGGATAATGAGGACCCAAGTCAGACTTTGTTACCACAAAACTAATGCCTTATATCAAAATAATTATAAAATTTAGATCTCACAATCTAATTGACTCGTCAAGAACCCAAGAAAACTATAACATTTAAATATAAGATAACATTTGAAAATAAATTTGAGTAGAAATAACTTGGGATTCATCGTTCTTTTTGGAAATATGGGGTGTGTATGCAAGGAATGTCATGTTTCTAGATAGCTTTGTAAGTTATTAGTGAGGAAAATGAATAACATAATCCCACATTATTAGGATGGTATATTATCTTTCCAATTAGGTTTAGATGTTTGTTTTGAGTAGTATATGGTGAGGTTGAAAAATGAATAGAATAACATCGTTATCCTATTAATTTTGATAAGGAAAATACTACCTAGAGCAAGTCCACATAGAAGGATAAGAACTTGATGAATTCAATCAAAATTAATACTGATACTTAAAATATGTTCAATCAAGCACTTTAATGAATTATGTACTAGAAAAGTTATAATAGAAATATGGTCTGTGAATATGGTCGTTAGGGGTCGTATGGTGTCCTAAGGGGTCATATGGTCTCCTACGACCCCTTAGGACACCATTTGATCCCTTAAGACTCCATATGGGAGGGAGAGAGTGAGAGAGAAGAGAGAGGATGGAGGGAGAGAGGGAAAGAGAGGGTGAGAGGGAGAGATAATTGAGAGAGAAAGAGAAAGGGAATAGGAGAGAAAGAAAGAGTGTTAGAGGGAAAAAGAGAGACTTGTGAGAGAAAGAGAAAGGGAGAGAGGGAGAGAGGGAGAGAAGGAAAGAATGTGTGAGAGAGAGACACTTGAGAGAGGGGGAGGGAAATAATGGAAAGGAGAGAGGGAGAGGGAAGAGAGAGGATGGGGGAGGGAGAGATGAACATAATAGGAAAGAGAGACACCTAACAGAGAGGGGGGAGGGGAGAGAGAGAGAGAGAGAGAGAGAGAGAGAGAGAGAGAGAGAGAGAGAGAGAGAGAGAGAGAGAGAGGAAATAATGGGAGAAAGACACCTAAGAGAGAGGGAGAGAGGAGTGAGAGTGAGAGAGAGTGAGAGAGAAAAGGGAGGGAGAGAGGGGAGAGAGAGATAGATGGGGAGGGAGGGAAATAATGGAGAGAATGGAAAGAATGGGAGAGAGACACCTGAGAGAGAGAGAGAGAGAGAGAGAGAGAGAGAGAGAGATGGAGAGAGAGAGGGAGATAATGAGAGAAAGAGAGAGACACCTAAGGGAAGGGGAGTGAGAGAGATAGAGATAGAGGGTGAGAGGGAAAAGGGGGTTGGGAGGGAGAGAGGTAAAAAGAGTTGGAGGGAAAGAGATAGAGACCATATGGTATTCCAAGGGGTCATATGGTGTTCTACGACCCCTCTGGACATCGTATGACTCTTTAGGACACCATATGGTGTCGTTATTGGTCATATTGTGTCCTAAGAGGTCATATGGTGTTCTATGATCCGTTAGTACACCATATAACCCCTTAGGTGTTGTTAGGGGTCGTATTGTGTCCTAAGGGGTTAGATGGTGTCTTATGACCCCTTAGGACACCAAATGGTGTTGTTATGTATCATATGGTGTGCTAAGGGGTCATATGGGGTCCTATGACCCCTTAGGACACCTTAGAACACCATATGACCCCTTAGGATACTATGTGGTGTCGTTAGGGGTATTATGGTGTCCTAAAGGGTCATATGGTGTCCTATCAACCCTTAGGACATCATATGACCCCTTAAGGCTCCATATGGTGTCGTTATGGGTCATATGATGTCCTAAGAGGTCATACGGTGTTTTATGACCCCTTAGGACACCATTTGGCGTCCTTATGGATTGTATGGTGTCCTAAGGGGTTATATGGTGTTTTATGACCTCTTAGGAAACTATATGACCCCTTAGGGTATCATATGGTGTCTCTATGGTTCGTATGGTGTCCTAAGGGTTCATATGGTGTCCCGTGACCCCTTATGTGTCATTAGGGTCATATGGTCTCCTATGACTCCTTAGGACACCATATGACCCCTTAGGACTCTATATGGCATCGTTATGAGCTGTATGGTGTTCGAAGAGGTCATATGGTGTACTAAGGGGTCATATGGTATCTTATGTCTCCTTAGGATTCCATATGACCCCTTAGGTGTTGGTGTGGGTCATATGGTGTTCTATGATCCCTTAAGACACCATATGACCCCTTAGGACTCCATATGGTGTCGGATGGTGTCCTAAGGGGTCATATGGTGTTTTATGACCCCTTAGGACACCATATGACCCATAACGACACCATATGGTGTCCCAAGGGGTCATAGGATGCCATATGACCCCTCGGGATACCATACGACCCATAACAACACCATATGGTGTCCTAAAGGTCATATGGTGTTATATGACCCCTTAGGACACTATTCGGTGTCGTTATAGGTCCTATGGTGTACTAAGGGATAGTATAGTGTCCTATGACCCCTTAGATGTCGTTCGGGGTCATAAGGTCTCCTATGACCCCTTAGGACACCATATGGTTTCATTATGTGTCTTATGTTGTCCTATGACCCCTTAGGACACCATATGGTGTCGTTAGGGGTCGTATGGTGTCCTAAGGGGTCATATGGTGTCCTAAGTGAGAGGGAGGAAGGGATGGAATGAGAGTACAAGAGACTAGAGAGAGAGGTGTGAAGAGAGGGAGAGAGTAAGAGAGTGAGAAAGAGAGGTAATGAGAAAGGGAGAGAGGGAGGGGGAGGAGAGAGGGAAAGAATAAGAGAGAGATACACCCGAGAGAAGGGGAGAGTGAGATAGAGAGAGGATGAGAGGGAGAGACTTCATAGATAAATAATGTGTGTGTGTGTGTGTGTGTGTGAGAGAGAGAGAGAGAGAGAGAGAGAGAGAGAGAGAGAGAGAGAGAGAGAGAGAGAGAGAGAGAGAGAGAGAGAGAGAGAGAGAGAGAGAGAGAGAGAGAGAGAAAGAGAGAGAGAGAGAGAGAGAGAGAGAGAGAGAGAGAGAGAGAGAGAGAGAGAGAGATTGATGGAACATTGTTTAGGCACCTCTCTCTATGCCCTTGTATGTATGTCCCCTCTCTCTCCCATCTAGGTATAGGGTATAGGATACAATATTGATGGAACATTGTTTAGGGTAGATAGGGTTGAGGGTAGCATGATTGTATTTAGTTTGGTTGGCTATAATTGTCTTTTCAAGTACTGAGTCCTACTCGACAAACAAAACACTTTTCATGAAGCCTCACCAATCAAGAAAAGCACACCATGATCCTAATATAATTTATAAATGACATCTACATATATCAGGTTGAGGGAGAGACTGTATACTTACTTGCAAGTTTCCACCAAATTTTGTCCCCGAATTTTAGGCACCTCTCTCTATGCCCTTGTATGTATGTCCCCTCTCTCTCCCATCTAGGTGTAGGGTATAGGATACAATATTGATGGAACATTGTTTAGGGTAGATAGGGTTGAGGGTAGCATGATTGTATTTAGTTTGGTTGGCTATAATTGTCTTTTCAAGTACCGAATCCTACTCGACAAACAAAACACTTTTCATGAAGCCTCACCAATCAAGAAAAGCACACCATGATCCTAATATAATTTATAAATGACATCTACATATATCAGGTTGAGGGAGAGACTGTATACTTACTTGCAAGTTTCCACCAAATTTTGTCCCCGAATTTTCGTCCTCGAATGAGAATTTGGAGCTGAAAATAGGGTTATCACTTATGAAATTTTTAAGTTGTGTTGTCGATCACTTATGAAATTTTTAAGTTGTGTTGTCGATCACTTATGAAATTTTTAAGTTGCATTGTCGATCACTTATGAAAGGTCTGTGCCAGCTATAACATGGTGTGTTATGTGCCTTCGCTAATTCGCAGCCTGCATGGCTGACATTTTCTTTGGCCTCACAAAAGTGTCTAACATAGCGTGTTATGCGCCTTTGCTAATTTGCGCACTACATGTTTGCCTCTTTTTTTCGCCTTGCAAAACAACGAATTAGACTAACATGGCATGTTATGCACCTTCCCTGATTCATAGACGACCTGGCCGACATTTTGTTTCGTCTCACGAAATGACGAATTAGACTAACATGGTGTATTATGCGCATTCGCTATTTCGTGAACTACGTGGCCGACATTTTATTTTGGCCTCACGAAATGATGAAAGCAACTAACATGGCATCTTATGTTGCTTTGCTAATTCACAGGCTGCGTGGCCACCTTTTTCTATGGTCTCGCGAAAGCGACTAATATGGCGTGTTATGAGGCTTCGTTGGTTCGCAGGCTACGTGGCCACCTTTTTCTTAGGCGTCACGAAACGGCAAAAGCGACTAACATGCCATGTTAGTCTAATTTGTTGATTCACAAACTACGTGGCCGCCATTTCCTTTTGGCCTACGAAACAACAAACTCGACTAACATGGCGTGTTAGTCGCTTTCGCTGATTCGTGGACTGCGTGGCTGCCATTTCCTTTTGGACCACAAAATGAGGAATTTGACTAACATGATGTGTTAGTCGCTTTCATTGATTCACAAATTGCGTGGCCACCATTTCCTTTTGCCCCACAAAACGACAAATTCGATTAACATGGCATGTTAATCGCTTTTGCTGATTTGCGAACGTGGCCGCCATTTCCTTTTGCTCCGCAAAACAACCATTTCATTTTTGAAAGCAACCCCCTCCTTTTCCTGTCGATATGCCGCCTGAACGCGGTTTCTTAAATTGCTGATGATTTTTTTTTATTTTATGGCTTTTTTTTTTAAGCCTACGCCCTCTTTTTCCCGTCGGTATGTCGTCCGAACACGATTTCTTCAGTTGTTGGCGGTTTTTTTTTTTTCTAGCTTTTAATGTGCATGTTATGCACAAAATACCACCGCTAACCACTAAGCAAGCTGCGGCCGTCCTCCGACATGTCCACGTAATTTTGCATGGGGCTCGACGATTGAAACCGATGAGTCCACAACAACTCCACGTCACATACCATGGGTCCGGCCATTGCGGCAAATTGGCATGGTATGCATGTCTCATACATGTATGTCGATGCATGTCATTGGTACGACAGGTTCCTTTTGGAACTAGAATAGACGCGTCCTATTCGAGGTAGCCATTTAGATAAACTTCTAGTGTTGTTTACATTGGCAATCCATTGAAAGTTAGGATAAGATCGAGCCTTGTTGTGGTTTTAGGTGCAAATAAAAATTGACTAATGGTACTATTTCATGGGTTGTGGCATCATCATATGCACTCAAATTTCTAAGAGATAATTTAAGTTTTTTTAACAAACAACAATCATTGTGCAAGAAATAATTACTTGCTATAGGCTACTAAATATTAAACTTTCCAACTATCTCTACGATTGAGTTCATACACCAAAAGCTCTATTTAACTTTACAACATTTTAGTATTATGTACCTATTTTACTCATTTCCCACTTCCTATCGATGGAGTTCACACCATAGTTCAAATTCAACCTACTCGACACCTTCTACATACATCACACAAAATGTACCTTGGGTGACTTACATCACAAGATTCTTATAACAACAAAACATCATAATCCTCTACTAGACTTTCCTAACTATAATAATGGAACTTATCTAAAGAAGCATTAAAATTTATAATTGTTGCACACAAGGTTAAGCCTTACATTTTATTGTGTTTATTTTTCTTAATTGACAAAACTTCATCTCAACTCATTATTTTAGCTTAAGAGATGTATTTTTTCTTAAGTTAAATGTTTTGGAATGTTTCTTGTTGGATTTTATACTTTCTATTTTAGAATAGTAACAAAATGTTTTTTTCTCAAAACCAGTTACGTTATAGTGTAGAACTAAATTAAGACTTACAAAAACACACTCTTAAAATCATCTCTATTTTATGTTTCACAACTTCATTCCCAATAGTTTAGAGTGTATGTGCACCACTATGCACAAGAGCTATTTGAGCAATTTTGGGAATTTTCACATAATTTTTTCTTTTAGTTATTTTTTTACTACCTTGCAACAAGGATTGTTTTTGTTTCTATAGAGAATTATAGGTACACTAATAAGAATATGGGATAACTAATATTCAAACTTAGAACCTAATTGTTTCTAGTGATATTTTCCACTAATAAGTTACTTGCCCTCCAACGATGTTTTTTTTTTAATTTTATGACGAAGTGTATTTCGATTCTAGCATATTCTTTAAGATACATTCATGTTGAGATTAACTATGACACCAAATGCAAAATTAATGCATGATATAATTTAATTCTAATAGATTTTGGACATGATATAATTTAGTTATGATGCATGAATTTTATTCTATTTTTTATTGTTTGCAATAGAATTTTTTCACCTATTTTTATCCTATAAATGTATTTTTTCCAGCTACATACATTTGTATCGTTTTTCATGTAGTTAAGGATTTTATTATGGAAATATTAGTGGGAAGTTCTTTTGGATTAAAATACATGTATTGATGTGGAAATGCACATAGTTGAATCCAAAATTGTTCCCTACTAGCTTTAAGGATTATGGAATATCATGCTTTCTATAGAAAAAAAAAAAAACTACTAGCATGCCCATCAAATCTATAGGTCCAATTTGTAATTGTAAACCTCTTTTATAAATTCATTATATTGAACATGCATTTTAGCATAGCTTTTGTGTTTGGTTATGCATGGGCAAAATTCATTTTGAATTCAATATTTTCAAAATGAACTCAATTTGGATTGAACATTTTGATAATAAACTCATTTTTTTACTTAAATTTTTTGAAAATAAACGTATACAAAACCCTAACGACACTCATAAAAAGCTAAAAACCTACTAAACATTACAAACAATATTGATACTAAATATTTAAAATTGAATTATTTTATATACCAAAATATATTGCACATTTATTTGACCTTCTATTGATTTAAATATAATTTACTATTAGTGTTACTATGACACCTACTTACATGCAAATGCAAGTGCTAGTAAATGACTTGTTTGGTAACATAATTTTAGACCAAAACAAAATCCTCTGACTTGGATATTCCCTCACACTACAACAAAAGAGAAATAAAATAAAAAATAATATCATGAATGCACATTTTTTAGATTATGCAAAGCTTATTTATGAATGGGCACAAGAGAAAAGTTGTCTTCCCATGATTGGTACTACAACCAAGCTATTCTTAGTAGAAGATATTAAATAAGGTATAACAAATTTAAGACGTTTATATGTTGTAGACATAATTTTTTTAAATGGGGTGTTGAGATTCCAGCCCCACACATCAAAAAAATATTTAACAAGGTCACATAAAGCAACTTTCCAATAGAGTTGACAACTAGTGTCATTAATACTCTTTACAAAAGTTTGACAACTAGTGTCATTAATTACTATAATACTATGTAATTTTTTGGGAGCATTAATAGAATGCAAAATCAATAATTGGGTGGAAAAGAGGGTAAAAGGACAGGTTGACTTTAGGCCAAGGCACACTACCATTGATCATTGCATCACTCTTAAACACTTCATTGAAAACATTTGGGACATCCAAGGTTGAGTTTGTTGCTTTGTTTATTTCAAAAAATACTTTAGCATTATTCTTAGGGCCAAGCTTTGGACTTTAGTGGAAGAACTTGGGATTCCAAATGAGTATAGAGTGAATGCTCATAAAATTATGAACAAATTAGTGCTAGAATTATAACAAAAGGGGGTATGTTTGAATGCTTTGGTAGCAACATTGGAGTCAAATAGGGGTGTCCTCTTTCTCCCATGTTGTTTGGTTAATATATTGATAACCCAAAGGAAGGGTTAAAAACCAGTTTTTGAGAGGATATCTAATTAGTGAGCTACATGGCGAAGCTACTTTTGTATATAAATGACCTTATCCTAATTGCAAAATTTGCCCAATGGTTGAGAGAACATTTGAAGGTTCTAGAGCTCTTTTTCAAAGAGGTTAGGATGAAAGTGAACACCAACAAGGCCAAAATCATGATCTTTTCTTTGAAAAAGAAGGAACATTAGGTTAACTTTGTCTTTGTGGGAAGCTCTTTGGAGGTAGTGGAAGAATACAAATACCTAGGAATTGATTTTTACAATAGGCTTAGTTGGGAGACATGTAGGAAAAAATGGATTCAAGGAGGATGGAGAGCTTCTGATTTTCTTTAGACAAAGTGCAAGAAAGAAAAGTTATGGGATTGGAAGACTGAGGAAACTCTTTTTGGTTCATTGGTTGTGTTGGTTGTCCTTTATGGTTGTAAAGTTTGGGGGAGTAGCATGTCAAACCACAAGTGAAGACAATTAGAAAGAATTCAAAAATATCTAATCACTAGTAATCTCATCGTCTAATCAATAGTCCTCTGTGAGATCCTTTTAGTTGAGGTTGGTATGTTCTTGATGGAGGCATCGACAATAATCTAATTGTTAATTTCTTTAAAAAAGTTGGAAACATGGATAAGAAGCATTCAACCAAAATGGTTGTTGAGAAATTAAACCATAGGAAGAAGACTTGGAGGAAACAAAACAACAAGTGGATGGACAAATGCGACATTAATTGGAAAGAATTTATTAACACCGAGGAGGAGATATCATCTGGATAAAATAGACTAGTAAAAATAACACATTATGTCAAAGAATTCAATTACATGTAGAATCATAAGGAAAAAGCCTATTTGAGGGTTGCAATTAAAGGAAAGGCTAAAATTTTAATAACATAGTTGAGGATTGGTTCTCATTCATGAGCTAAAATAATAGCTCTTATTTCTATGACTGATAGGTTTGACCCGTGTTTTAAGTTGCATATTGGGACAATGTGAAGGTCATGTGATGTATCAGAGTTTTGATTATGTGCATTTTGAATGATAGCTAAACCCTCTGAACCCTGTATTGTTTTGACTTAATATTCCTATAGCTATGTGGATTATTATGGTAATATCATGCCTGAATGTGTGTGTATATATATATATATATATGTTCTAACCTTTAATGCAGGAGTAAATAAGTTGTTGCGAAAGCGGTTGTGTTAAGCTAGATGGAGAATCATGCCATGCAAACAGTTGGAGACATTTTAGGGTGGTTGAGCATTTAAGGCAGTAGAGAAGATGGTGTTCGAGTGAAGCGACAAAGGAATAGCAAGGTAGTACTAGACTCATTTATGGTTGTCTCTAGCAAGCATCGCTCTAGTAAAAACTACCATGCTATATTCTTGGTTGCATGTTAGTAAAGTCCCATGTTCTTTGTGGATTGACTTCTTCTTCTTACTGTAATAAAGTTTCCACCTAATTTCATGGGCATGATCTAAGTAGTTGAAAGTTTATTATAACTTTCTTTTAAATAAAGACTTGCACCTCTTCGCAGAGGTTAGACAATGTTTTCCAGAATTAGAAGCATTTTTCTTATTTTATGCATTGTATCGACTTTTGGAAATAATGAATAAAGGCTATGTTATTCTGAGCATATAGAATCATTTTGAAGCCTGGATAAACTCATCCAAGGGGGCCTACTTGGTGAGTATTCCTGTGTGATTGTTAGATTAAGTTTTTTTTTGCTGCAGTAGATGTTCTAGCAACTGACTGTTCCTGCAACCACTAGAACCAGATCCTATGATTGTCCCTGTAGCCATTGCAAACAAAGTAATCTCTCTTTGTTATCTTTGAACTTAGTTAACAGTTATTTAGTTGGAATCATCTATTAATGTTAATATTTCTCGTAGCCATTCAATTGTAATAGTTTCGCTTGTTTATTTTAGATAGACTTAGTTGCTGCAGTAGTGCAGAGTGACTCTTACTGGAACTTAGTGCATATACAATGCAGGCCCATTTCAAGTAATACATCCCTAGGTTGACAAGTAAATGAACCTCAGTCATGGAAATGATAGCTACTCAAAATGGATGACCAATCCTTGAGTTAAGATCACAAGTCTAGTTATTGTTCTAATTGGCTAAGCAAACATTTTTTGGCGCCATTGTCGGGGATGGTGTCAAACTAAGAACCTGTCATAGTCATGAATTTTTAAGTTTTCAGTATAGTTGGTTTTGATAGTTCAGTTAGTTTTAAGTAGTTCTCATGAATCTGCATGCATAGACGAAGAAGAGATCCTCAATGTAGATTCTTCCTAACCACCCTGATCATACACGACTCAATCCATATGAAGCACCAGATGTAAATCCTTTTGTTGCACTTTATCAAGCCCCAGTTTGAACCATCTTGCATTTGAACTTTCTGAGAACAACCTTCATTTCCTCTTTGGACCGCCTGAAAAAGGACACTTGCCCAGTAACTGTTCCTCAAAGACCAATGCAAGGAAATCCATCGCCAGGTGGAGGGAATAACCCACCTCCACCTGTGAACCCAACATTTGAGTTCCCCATTTCTGGTTTGCATGATAATGCTAACCTCAAGAACATTCTAGCTTCTTCTTTACCTAAATTTTATGGACTGGTGACAAAGGACCCCGATACTTTCTTGTTTGAATTTGATGTCCTCTATAGGATTTATGACTACACTATAGATGCCCATAGACTTAAAATATTCCCTGCCAGTTTAAAAGAATCAGCTTTGAGATGGTTTATGAGTCTAGGGAGTAGTAGAATCAATACATGGGATGAGATGAAACAATTGTTTCTTGAGAAATATAAAGATTATTATCAACGGACTGACCGCCATAGAGATGATATCTTCGGAGTGACACAAAGGGAGGATGAGAGTCTAGAAGATTATCTAGAGAGATTTCTATTCAGTGTCAAGAAGTCCAAGCATAGTACTTTAAATGAAGATTCTCTTAAGTTGATAATTCTTAGAGGTATCAATGAGGAATGCACATATTCTTTAGACCTTATGGGAGGTGGTGATATAACTCAATCAACATGGACTGACATCGGCCAAATTTATCAAAAATATTCTAGATCCTCTACCAAGAAGAATAGGTGTTTCAAGTCGGGAGTGTCTTCATCAACATCCAGTAATGGAGTGTCACGAATGGAGCTCAGTCACCTTTTATAGGATTTTAAAGAGGATATCATAAACAATATGGATACTCAGTTAGACACAGTTCAAGCTAAGAAGAAGCATGAGGAAACTGAGGTAATGCTTGCAGAATTCTGTCCACATTGCAGGCAGAAGAAGAGAGACTATAGATGTAAGTTGGTTGCAAGTCTTGATGTTCTTGAGTTTAAGCCAATACATGGAGATGATGAACAAATCTTTTATGTTTCTCAAAGGAGGCCAAATTTTACAAGATAAGGTATGCCTCATGATCCACTTTCTTTTTCTTTTTATGATGGGAATTTCTATGCATAAAATAATCAGTGGCAACCTCCAAATGCTCAAAATTTAAGAAATTATCAAAATTGGTATAACCCTCAAGGCCAAGGGCAAAATTTTGCCAATCAATCTCCACAGTGGCAGCAACCACAAGGAAATTGGTCTCAATCTTAGGGACCATGGCAACCATTCCAAGGGAATCGGCAACCTACTCCTCAATGGAGAGGAAGTCAACAATGGTCAAATAAGTCTTTTGGGTATCAACAACCTCTGCAGCAACCTCAACAACCAACTATAATGCCGCCTCCTGCTCCTAATAATGTTCCGCCTAAACCCACACAATTTCCCACTCAACCCATGCCAAATCCTAATAGCAAGCCCCAACAACAACAACGAGTATATTCAATTGATCCTACTCAATACCCAACATATTCTCTTGCTATAAGTGATATTCACCTTAGATCTGGGACAACTTTGCCTAACCCATCCCCTCCAATTACAACTAAAGTACAAAAGGAAAAGGAAATATCTAGTCCAACAACCCAAATTCCTTAGAATCAGTAAACACCCCCATTTCCTCAAAGGTTGCAAGCTGAAGAGAGTCATCAACAAGAGGATATAAATTTTGATATTATTGAGCAGTTGAACACATCTGTGTTAAGAATCCATTATTCCAGACTATTAAGGATGTCCCTATCTATGGTAAAGCAATTAAGAAGCATGTTCAAAGAAACCTAGTAGGAAGAAAAAGGATCTGCAAATAGTGCATGTAATGGGTCAAATGGCTGATATTATGTTAGGCAAGATTTCAATACCTAAATATTCTAACCCTGGTAGTCCTATTGTGAAAATAGTCATCAATGACACTCAGATAAAGAATGCACTAATAGATTTGGGGGTAGCTATCAATGTAATGACAAAGGATATTATGCAAAAACTTACCATAACCAATCTCAGGCCTACTCCTATGGTTCTAAAGCTTGCTGATAGTTCTACAGTTCGACCCAATGGTATGATTGAAGATGTTGTGGTTACTCTAGATTCCTGGGAATATTCGACAGATTTTATGATCTTGTCTCCTAAAGCTACATTGGGGGGGATATTCTGTCACCTTAGGGAGACCTTAGCTTGCTACAGTTGATGCATATATTGGATGTCGATCAGGGGACATGACTATTTCTGATGGAAATTCCACTAAAACTCTTCCTTTGTATTCACCTGCTCAGCCCCAACTTGATCAAGAACAAGTTGTTTGGCCTGACGTGGGGGAGGAATTGGAAGGGGAATTCGACTCTCTCAACTCTGTCAGTCTATAAATGATTAATAGAGAATCATTTATATGACTTCAGGATGACGATTTTGTCCTTTCTAATATCCTAGAAAATCAGTATGGCTTGGAGCGGCAATCGCGGGAGCTAACATCAAGTATTGCAGCATCGGATTTTCCTGCAGCCACTGACATATTGCATACTTGGTTGCTGCAGGAAGTCTGCACTTCTTATCTTTTTGAAGCAGCTCAGATCAATCTTACTGTCAAAATGGAGGTTGATCCAAACAAATGTTTGAATATCAATAATCAACTCATAGAAGCTCAAAAGCTAACACTGGTTGATTTGCTCAAATGTCATCAACACGCTTTTGCGTGGGATTAAAAAGACATGAAAGAAATAGATCCTACAATTTGTACACATCACATTTATATCAAAGAAGACTGTAGACCATTCAGACAACCACAAAGAAGAATCAATCCTGCATTAAGGGAGATAGTTAAAGAAGAACTAGAGAAATTGTTAAATGTTGATTTTATCTATCCTATATCAAATAGTCAGTGGGTGTCGCCTCTAGTCATAGTTCCAAAGAAAGGAGGTAAATGGTAGGTATGTGCAGATTACAAAGCTTTGAACTCAGCAACTAGGAATGATCATTTTCCATTACCATTTGTGGATCAAGTATTAGATTCTTTGGCAGGGAAGCGATACTTTTCATTCTTGGATGGATTCAGTGGCTACAACTAAATTCAAATTGCTCCAGAGGATCAGGAAAAGACTACATTTACTTGCCCTCGGGGAACGTATGCATATTATATTCTTCCCTTTGGGTTATGTAATGATCCAGCTACTTTTCAAAGAGCAGTCATAAGCATATTTTTAGACATTTCCCATGATAGTATGGAGATCTATATGGATGATTTTACCACTAATGGTTCAGAGTTTGAAGAGGCATTGGGGAATTTAAAGAGAGTTTTACAGAGGTGTGAAGATTACAATTTATCCTTGAATAGTGAAAAATGCTTTATGATGATGCAGGAAGGAATAGTTCTTGGGCATCATATTTCTACAGTTGGAATATAGGTTGACCCAACCAAAATTGAAGTCATTCAAAACCTTCCTGTTCCCACAAAGCAAAAGGATGTTAGAAGTTTCCTTGGTCATGTTGGATATTATTGAAGATTTATTAAGGATTTTAGTAAAATTGCAGGACCTTTATATCGTCTTTTGACTAAAGATATGGAGTTTGATTGGACTCCTACATGCCATGAAGCTTTCTTGAAGCTCAAACACGCATTGACTCAAGTACCAGTGCTTAAGGGTCTGAACTAGTCATTTCCTTTTCATATTCACACAGATGCATCAGATTATGCTATAGGAGCAGTTTTGGGCCAGAAGATGGATAATTTAGAAAATGTAATTTATTTCATCAGCAAAAATATGCAGGGACCTGCGCTTAATTATAGTGTCACAGAAAAGGAGATGTTGGTAGTCATATACACACTTAAAAAATTCAGGCATTATATCACAGGATATCAAATATATGTGCATACTAATCGTACAACAATAAGATATCTTGTGAACAAGCCTTCAATCACATGAAGATTAGATTATTGATGTAGGAATTTGATATTACAGTTGTTGATAAATCAGGTAAAGCCAATGTAGTTGCAGATCATCTTTCTAGGCTTCAATTGTAGGACAATCCTGAAGCAATGGATGATGCTTTCCTAGATGAACATTTGTTCTTGATAAAAGCTCACACTCCCTGGTATGCTAATATTGCAAATTATTTAGCTCCTAATAAGATGCCTTCTCATTTTTCTCCTAAAGAAAGAAGGTTGCTAGTTGAAAAAAGTTTTAATTTCTCTTGGATTGCTGATTGTTTATTTTACATTGGACCTGACCAAGTCTTAAGAAGGTGTGTTCGAGAGGATGAATATTATTCATGCATGTCATGATGAGCCATGTGGGGGACATTTTGTTGCTAAAAGAACAACACTTAAATTCCTTAACATAGGGTATTATTGGCCAACTTTGCATAAAGATGCAACTCAATATACTAGAAAATATGATAGATGTCAATGAATGGGTAGGCCCACTAGACCAGATGAAATTCCATTGTATCCCCAAATATTGGCTGCACCATTTGTCAAATGGGGATTGGATTTTGTAAGACCAATTGATCCTTCTTCCAATGGGAAATCCTATATTATAGTATGCACTGATTATGTTACAAAATGGGTGGAAGCAAGAGCAATGGCACATGCAAGAGATAATAATGTAGTTGAATTTCTCTACGAGGAAATATTTACAAGATATGGAGTACCAAGAGAGCTTGTTTCAGATCAAGGACCACAATTTACTTCCACACTAATAGCAGTATTGGTTAATGAATATAATATCAGACACTAGAAACCTACTCCATACCATCCTCAGGAAAATGGTCAGGTAGAGGTTACAAACAGGGATTTAGAAGCTATTCTCACCAAGATAGTAGCTCTTCATAAGAAAGATTGGTCAAATAGACTTCCTGAAGCCATTTGGGCATATAGAATAACATGGAAGACAACAACTGGTTTTACACCTTTTGAACTGGTGTATGGAAAAACAACCATGATGCCCATTGAGTTTGAGCATAAAACTCTTAGGACAACTCTGCAATTGAATATGACTCTATCAAAAGCACAAAAAGACCACATCATGCAATTGAATGCTCTAGATGAACTGAGAAATATGGTTGTCCAACATACATAAATTATTCAACATCAACGTGCTAAATGGCATGACAGATATATTAAGGAGAGAAAATTTAAATCTGGAGATTGGGCACTATTATATGATTCCAGGTATAAGAATACAATGGGGAAGTTGCAGACATGTTGGTTGGGACCATATGAGATTGTTGAAGTTTTTCAAAATAGACCAGTTCGGTTGGCAACACTAGACCCAATCAGATTCAAACTTTTGGTCAATGGTCATCTATTACATCTTTATCATAACCCTGCTACAAAAGAAGACTTCATGCAACAATTTCACAGCCAAGTGCAGACCACAGTTCCTGCAGCCTCTGCAGGGAGCCTTTTCGACCCAGAGTCTTAAAATTCCTTTTGCATGTATTCATAATAAACATTTCCATACTTTATGGAAATATCATTCTCTATTCATAAATTTTCTCATCCACCTCATCTCATTTCATCTCTATTTTTGCCACATCACCCACTTCATGTCACCTCATCTCATATTATGAATAAATAATGTTTGATGGTAGCATTAATTAGTGCGACTACAGGTATGTATATTATTTATGTTTCTTTAATTCTGCATTTATACTTCCATTATGATGATTACCTGATATGATTCGCATAGTCCGCATTCCCTTCCCACTTTGTCTTTTTTCGCATGTGTGGACACATGTCATCTTAAGTTGGGGGGGGGGGGTTATGGTTCTATTTATGGTTGCATAATGATGTGTCTTGTCCATGATGTGTTTTAATTTACTTGACATCATTTTTGAATGAGTTTAGTACTGATGTGAAAGCTTGTAGCACGAGTGAGTATACCTTTCCTATTGCCATAGTTGATGAAAGGTACTAAAGAATAAATAAAGGTTACGGGGCATGAATTTTCAAATCTTGCAGGATATCTTAGCTTTGCATTTTGTTGTAGTGAAATTTTTGACTGTCAAGTTAGCCATGGGAGGTGTGCCTATCCTAGTCGGAGGTAGATCCCCTGTAGACCGAGGAAGAGAAGCGTCACTTGTTGAATTCAAAGCTGATACAAGAGCATCAAAGTAGTTCATCCGGTTGGAGCAAGAGCACCAGAGTAGTTCAAACTAGTTGGAGTAGTTAGTAGTGGAGTTGCTTGGAGATTGTTGAATTTATTCATGTTTGAGAGTTTAGCATTGTGGATTTGGATTTATCACCTTGAGTTCGTTGTCTTTAACATATTCAAGATTCATGGCATTTGGATTTGATTCTGGTGTTGGTATGTTCTTACCGGTTGGTCTTGTAGAGTATGGAGGGAAGATGAATCAGGTTGCGGGTGGTTTCCATAACTTGCAGATCATTGAGCGATGTTGTTTTGGGCCTTAACCAATGTTTCTGGAGGACCGTGTGAAGTTATATGCATTTTGGGATGCTCTTGGTGATTTGGGCCGACATGTTATTGTTTACACATTTCATCATGAATCGGTTGGTCTTTGGCTGACTTGATCGAGTTGTTATTGCTTGCGGTTGGTATAAAGGAAAGTTTTGAGAATCATTTTAGGGGACAGAGGTCAAAGGAAGAAGAGATCAAGCGAAGATGTAGTTTTCAAAGAGATTTTGGTCCGGGGGGGACTGAAGTCCGGAAGGACTGAGGTCCAGATCAATGCAGAACAATGTAGACTATTACCAGAGGCTTATTTGTTGAGCAAAAGATCTGTGGATCTCAGATTTGTGTTGTAAGGATTGTTTTATAATCCTGGGTTAAGGTCCAGCATGTGTAGCCACTGAAGGCATATGTAATTCATTAAATGGTTGTAACGATTGATTTATCTGGTTACCGGTTATATCATGTGTTAATTCTACTAGTTAGGGTTGCTCTTTATCTATTTACCAGTTATATCTTGTGTTGTGTTACCGGTTGCCGACATCTTGCATGGTGTTTTGTGTTATAGGCTGCAAGGCGAGGATGTCCTTCATTGGATCTCCCTACCTTGACTTCATCAAATGGTATCAGAGCTGGTTTGTGAACCTATTGATGGAAGAAGACCTGGTTATGAACCAGTTGGAGGAAGTACTGGTTGTGAACCGGTTGGTTGAAAAGGAAGTTGAGGCAACTTACAGACTTGTTCAGATTGCCAAATGTGAGGCAGTGCAAGGCTTGCAAGCATACCGTCAAACCTAGGAGCTTGAGCTTGAGGTAGTTAGTGGGTGGAGACTTGAACAGATTGCCAAACTGAGGCAGGCTATAGGTGAACCAATAGGTCATCGAGGAGAGGTAACCAAAATCTGTAGTCAGATTGTCGAACCCCTAAGGCAGTTGTAAGTACCTGTTGATAGATCGTCAAACCAGATCAAGTGATGGGACTCACTTTTCAAACCCCGAGAGTCTAATGCAGGAGCACTAAAGTAGTTCATCCGGTTGGAGCAAGAGCATCAAAGTAGTTCAAACCAATTGGAGCAATTAGTAGTGGATTTGCTTGGAGATCATTGCATTTCTTCATGTTTGAGAGTTTAGCATTGTGGATTTGGATTTATCACCTTGAGTTCATTGTCTTTAACATATTCAAGATTCATGGCATTTGGATTTGATTCCGGTGAGATATTGATTTCAGTATTGGCCTGGTGTTGGTATGTTCTTACCAGTTGGTCTTGCAGTGTATGGAGAAAAGATGAATCAGGTTGCAGGTGGTTTCTGTAACTTGTGGATCATCGAGCGATGTTATTTTGGGCCTTGACCAATGTTTCTGGAGGACTGCGTGAAGTTTTATGCATTTTGGGATGTTCTTGGTGATTTGGGCTGACATGTTATTGTTTACACATTTCATCATGAACCGATTGGTCTTTGGTTGATTTGATTGAGTTGTTATTGCTTGTGGTTGGTACAAAGGAAAGTTTTGAGAATCATTTTAGGGGACAAAGGTCGGAGGAAGAAGAGATCGAGCGAAGATGTAGTTTCTAGAGAGATTCTAGTCTGGGCGGATTGAAGTCGAGAAGGACCGAGGTCCGGGTTAGTGCATAACAGTGCAAACTGTTACCAGAGGCTTATTTGTTGAGCAGAAGATCTGCGGATCACAGTTTTGTGTTGTAAGGATTGTTTTGTAATCCTGGGTTGTGGTTCAGCATGTGTAACAGTTGAAGGCATATGTAATTTATGAAATGGGTGTAATGAATGATTTGTTTGTTGTTATATCTCTTGTTGTATCTACCGGTTGCAGGTATCTTGCATGATGTTTTGTACTATAGGCTGCAAGGTGGGGATGTCCTTCATTGGATCTCCCTACCTTAAGTACGTAAAAAACTACCACTAGGGTGGCGATGGGCTTGTGATTGCAAGGTTTGAGAACAACGAGCAGATTGCCTTTGACCACATTAGTGACCGTGGGTAGGAGACTGGTCTCAAGAACTCAAGGTGTCAGGAGGAACTCTGACAATCGTACAAGGTGCATTACCCCAATGCTCCAAAATCTCCTAAAGAAGGGCCACCTCTAGTGGAACTTTATTTTCTTGTAATTTAATCTCAAGTAATACATTATTAGAAATACAAATTTTAGCATAAAGTGAAACATTAACATTAAGAGAGTTGTGAGAAAAAATAACAACATTTTTGTCTTTCTAAAGGGAGAAAAGATTCTCCACCCTGAAAATATGCCAAATTTGAGAGAATTTAAACGGGATCTCAGGGGGGTCCCTTAGAAGGGCCATATGCCATGAAAAAGGCTCAAGTTTGAAAGGCTTAAAAAAATCATGAATCCAACTACAAAAGGCTTGAGTGCGTCTACAAAACCAAAAAAGGTGTATGAAAGATTTAGGCTCCTTGCAAAAAGGGTAATTCGGGTCAAGAATACCCAAGTGTTTCAAGTGAGTGCCCAAAGGCAAGCCTTGGAAAAGAATAAAGTAAGCAAAATGGGAAAGCTTGGGTTCAATAATAATAGACCAAATTGAAAGGAATCTACTTCTTTGAGTGCTTGGAGAAGATTGCAAATGCCAATGCAAGTTTAGAACTAGCACGATGGGTAGGTGCAAAGAGAGCCAATGATAACCTATATGAGGTTTGTAATTGCTAAATGCAGTCTTGGGGTACCACTACTAGTCTTTCCACCAAGGTTTCATAGGGTGAATACCCAGAGCTGACATGACCAAATCAAACATATGTCAATTTGGCTAAATGAGTTGAAACTGAGCTTGCATATCCTCCCAAGAACGAATGTTCATAGTGACCCTTGAAAAGAGGTCCCGGGGGTGCAAATGGCATGCTTGTGAAAGTATAGAGCACAAACCCCAAACACTTTGGCCAAAGGGAGCCCTTGAATCTAAATGAGAGGAGACCACCATATATTCTACTAGTTGAAAGAGAGCCCATCTCTAAATCCAAATTCGTTCTAGTGAAGCTAGGGCTTGACAACTTCCTAGGCACACTAGATACTCTTGGCAACAAAAGTGCTTTCAATTTGAACTACTTCTTTCATAACCAGAAGGGTTTGAAATCCTATCCCCTTCTAAGAAGGGTGCTTCACAGGATTCCCTGAAGAAATACAATGCCTGAGAAGAACCTTCTAGGCCTTGGTGCCAAAAATCGCACATATGACCCACTTGACGCATAAAGAAAGACCTTGCTTTTAAGTGGAAAGCAACCTAAGCCCACTAGAGTCCCTTGGGAGAGAAAAAAATTCTGAGGCCACTCCGTGAAAGCCAATGTGAGAGACCAAAGAGGTGCATAAAAAATCCCACATAAACTTTTCCAGTTTCTAATAGGAGGCTTTTGAAGGAGCTCAATAAGAGGATTACTATGCATGAGTGACAATGAGAATCTTAGAACAATCTGAAATTTCCTAGCAAGAGAAAGTAGCTTGGTGATCCGATATGAAAGTTTTTTCTCAATTTTGGCCAAAACAACATTCCAAAAATCCACTGGATACCCTTGAAAAGCAAAGGGGATACCTAAGAATCTAAGGGTTTCTCCATGAACAATCCACTTCTAGCCATGTTGGAGAATCCAAGAAGGAGCTGGAATAAAGGATTGACGATGACATTGGGTTTTATGCCATTGGATAGCTGATCTAGAAGCCAAACAAAAAGTATCAAGGTAGTGCAGAGTCTCACACACATTTTGCTCATCCTTAATAAGAGTAAAAAAAGAATCATTAGCAAAATGGCCATTTACAAGTTGCGAAGGTGAACTAGGCAAGGCAATTCCCTTGACTCCTCTTGCCCAAATAATTTTGGCCAAAAGATACCCAAAACCTTCCACGACTAGGACATACAAAGAGGGAGCCAATAAACAACATTAGCGAATGGATCTGTGCAAGCCAGAAACAACATATCGATGACCTTCTATGGTGATACAAGCGAAAGCATCACCAAAGAGCATGTTAGCCGATTGAATAAAATGAGGTCCAAAGCCAAGCACTTGAAGCATGGTAAGGATAAAGAGACACTCAATTCTGTCATAGGCTTTAGCAAAATCAATCTTAACAAAGATAACATTTTGCTTCAACTTCTTGGCCCATTCCATACCCTCCCAAATATCAATGGTGTTGTAAAGAATAAAGTGAGATTTGATGAAGGCAGTTTACTCAGGATGCATAATTTGAGGAAGCAAATGCCTAATTTTCAAAGTCAACACTTTGGTAATTATCTTGAATGAGACATTAAGGAGAGTGATAGGCCACCAATTATAGATGTCCTTCAATTCTCTTGCTTTAGGTATGAATTTAATATTAACCTTGTTAATTAACTGACCCAGAGATCGAGAGTGAAAAGCTTCTTGATAGACTTTAAGTAGGCCAGGACCCACACAAGACCATATGGTTTTACAAATTCATAAGGAAAAGTATCACAATCAGAAGCTTTGTTGTTAGCCATGGTAAAAGATGCTTCTTAATATCATCAATGGTGAGAATTTGATCACAAAAGTCTCTTTGAGCCTCGGGAAGTCGAGAACGCACAACAAAGAGGCATTCTTGAAGAGCTCTATAACTTTTTAAAGAAGGTTCCTGATTAGTAAAGACTTTCTCGTAATGTTGCATAAATGCCTGCAAAATATCTGGTAGCTCAAAGAGGACCGTATGACCTTCCTTAATGCACTTAATGCCAGGTGAGGAATGATGGGTGCGAAGAACCATAAAAATTCTTTTTTAGGCATGGTCCCCCACCTTAAGCTAGTAAAGTCTAGCCTTAATCTGAACCCTGTGGGTGACATAACTATCAACAACTTGTTTTCAGTGGCGGAGCTCTGCAACCCTCACTCAGAGAGAAAGAGAAAAAAGGTTGGTAGACAAATCCTCTGTGGCATTGCCAAAGATCTATAATTGTAGCTTCATATGACCAATAATGAAAGATGACAAGCTACCTACCATATATTATGAGAAAACACTGTGCATTGGATAACCCCATTGCACTAGTTAATCCACCCACGTGGCTGAGTAGAATGACTTTCAAGATTCCAAACCCACTAAATGTGAGCCATTATGGAGGGATAAATCAATAAAGAAGTGTTAAAAAAAATTGAGTCTTAGGTAGACGAATATTACCAACTTTCCAAACAATATTAAATTGGATGGGAAATTGGTCTGACAAAGTGATGTTAGAGAGAGGCATAACCGAGAGATCATGACAAATCTCAAAAGAAAATAAAGATTGTACAATAATCATGATACGATCGAGTCATTTAAAATTTTTGTCAGAGCCGACCCAAAAATTACTCCATGTATGCCAAACACTATCAAGATGATGATGATCTATAATAAGGTCATAAAGGTCCAATTTATTTCTCATGTAAACCATGCCTCCCGTTCGCCAACTGTCTAACGAAAATGAATTAAACCCTCCTTGTCAGAGGCAATTTCCATCATATTGAAATCATCGCATAAAACCTAAGTAGCGGAAGATAAATAATCAACAAGCCACTACCACAAACAAGATCTCTCAACAACATCATTGGAAGCATAAACATTAATGATCCCAAAGGAATGACTGTCAATGGACATAAGGATCTAGATCACTTGTTGAGTAGGATCAAAACCATGTGCCACAATGCAAAACTGCCAATGTGGTGCAAGAATAGTAACAACACCTCCTTGACCCATTTCGTGGTTTAAAGCAAAAATCAGGCCAATTGGCCAAGTAACATGACATGCCACATCTAGGAGAAACAAATAAATTTTAATTTCTTGAAGGCAAAGAATATCTAAACCAAGAAATCTATGTCGAGTATTTTGCAAAGAATACTTCATAGCGGGGTTAATAAGATCGCAAAAATTCTATGATAAAAAAACAATGAGTTAATTTCTTGCATGTTATCCCCGTCCTCAAGAGAGGAGAAACCATTCTGAAAGAATTTTGAATCTTTATGAATACTAGAGTGAGAAACTTTGCATTTTTCAAGAGCACGACCACCATCTGTATCATGCCTAGAAGGCTGCATGAGCGATGAAGAGTAGTGGGATGATCTGAAACTGCTGCTCCTAGGAGGGGGGTACAAACCCAAACATAGCGAGCACCACTATCACCAACTGTGTCCTTCCCTTGAGAGACAAGGTTTGAAACAATGGACTGTGAGGAGAGTTTGGGCTATGGTTGTGCATGTGACTGTACTAGTTGCAGCTGAGGCTGAGAAGTTACAATAATCAGTTGCTTCTGAAGACCCATAGGATGCTTCCCTTTATGGGCAACCATAGTCCAACCCCCCTTGCCTTTAGCAGGCTCTAAAGAATGAGGAAGCTTAGGCTCCTTTTGAGGAGACTTCACGTTGGGGGTTGCCAAAGGGCAATCCTTAATCTTGTGTTCCAAAGATTGACAACGAAAAGTATTTGACAGATTCAAATAAAGCACCTTCTGGGTGTGACACATACCACCAATTTGAATATCAATAGTATCTTTGAGATCATGAGCAAGATTGATCCCAACACATACCCTTTTTTGAGGGTGAGCTCGATAAAAGAGATCGGGCTCAACACAAACCACCTTGCCAGGGGATTGAGCTATGATTTGTAAAACTGACCAACAAGGCAAAGGAAGGCCCGATAATTCAATCCAAATAGGGACCTTGAGTTTCTTCTCATCAAAGATAGAGAACTCACACAACCATGGTTGAAAAACAAGCAAAGATGATCGGACGTGTACCAAAGACCATGCTGAAGAATGGCTTGAACATTGTTGGACTCCACAAAGTGAAACAAAGAAAAACCTTTAGTAAAGTTTTGGACACCATCTTGAGGTGGACCTCATGAGGAGTTCAGGACTTGGTAACCTAGTCACGAAGTATGCTATCAGGTGGAACCCTCCCCAAAAAATATCCTATTAAAGTAAACTGCTCTAGCCATTGACATTAATTTATTTTTTGAAGGTAGACAATTTGAACAAACTATTTTAAAAGACAAGACTTCATAAAACAAATAGCTTCTTAATCAAAATTCATAATAAAAAAATTGACATCACATAAACTTAAACACATGTTAATTAGCCCATAGGTTATATATGGTAGAAATAGCCATCGGATTTGTCTTTTGTCAAACCCCAGATTTTTTTTCCATTAGATCAAATTTCATGGTATACTTTTTATCACGCCTTATAAAATTATTTATGTCTATATCGACTAATTAGCTGATAGGCTATATTGTGGGGGAACCCCACCGATTTGGCATGATGTCTCACGTTGGAAAGTTTTTCCGATTACTGTGTAATGGTTTCCGTTGTAGGCCTCTTTGTATCCTTGATTTGTCCCTTAGATTTCTAGACAAAATTAATCCGTGTCTACACAGTTCAAGACCTCAAGTTGAGATCAAGTTCCCATTTTTCCTTCAAATTCAACGATGAATGCAAGCTAAAGTGGTGATTGCAATTGGCCAAGACGAGAATGAGCCACTAATGGCAGATCAATTAATGACTATGCAATTTCCATTCTCATCTCACAATTTTTGTATGGCACTACAACTCTCGTTGCCAATCGCCATTATCGTTGATCTCCTTCAAATTATGAGGAAAAGCTGCAGATGGTGCCTATGAATTTATTCTCATTTGTTCCATTAGAATGTCTTGGTAGGTCATTGGTAGCGACACAACCTAATTAAATCTGTTTGGGCAAGTGTATTGATTATGTTGAAAAGTTTCCAAAAAAGAAATAGCTTAAAGTTGAATGTATATTCCATTGCTCTTTTCTTCAACACTTCAAACTACCTTCATTGTATTCAAATGTTCAAGTACAAATGTTGAGGTATAGACAAAGGGACGCGCCTATTTTGGCTTCAAAAGACAGTACGGATTGACTACCATGCGTGTTAGTTGCGCGTTTTACACCGTCGATTTTGCAATTAACAGTTGCGATTGACTAACCTGTCTCTAACACACTGTATGAATGGTCTGTTTTGGAGCTAGAGTAGCCACGGCCTAGACAAAGCATGTGAAGTGTTTGACAAAATGCTTTAAGTGTGATCTCATGTCCAAATGCCATGATTGTTGGACATTCTCAAACTAGATGTCGAAAAGGCTTTATAAACTTTCAAGGAAATGCAATTGGAAGGTGTAAAGCCAAATTCTACATCCTTGGCCAATATCCTCCCTCTGTGTCAAAATGGGATTAGATGTTGTACTTGCCACTGCTCTGGTTGACATGTATGGAAAATGTGAAAGCATAGACAAGGCATTTGAATTGTTTGACATAATTCCTCAAAGAAATGTAGTTTCATGGACTGTAATGATTGACAGTTGTAAAGCCAAATTTCACAACCTTTGCCAACATCCTTCACGCTTGTGCCAAATTGAGAGCTTTGAAATAGGATTTTAATCAAACATTAGAGTTGGAAATGCTCGTGTAGACATGTATTCAAGATGTGGAAACATAGAAAAGGCATGCAAATTGTTTGACAAAATGCCTCGAAGAGATGCCATCTCATAGAAGGCAATGATTGCAACATATGCTCAAATGGATATTTGAAGGATGCTCTCAAAACCTTTGAATTAACAAAGCACTTTGGAGCAACATATCTTGACATATAGAGTGTGAATACAATGCCATAAAAAATGGAAATTCAAAATACCATTCATCAATTTTGAAATATAATTTAAATGAAACAATTGCAATAATAATTGTAACACGAGATGGAACAAATATCAACCCACACACACATATTAAACATTGAAAAGAAAGTATTTCCATAGCCACAATTATATGTAGAAAACAGGAAAACAAATATTTGGGAGGAAAAAGTATCATGAAACATAGATTTGTGTGATGTCAAGGTATGATGCCATAATTTTTTATTTTTTTGATAGGTAATAGGCCAAAGCCGATAAGGTGTCCATACTCTACCCCATTTGTCTGATTTGAACTTGTGACCTCTATTTCAAGAGCACAAGTTCTCCACCACTAGGCCAACTCAAACTGTACAAATATGATGCCATAATTAATGTTTTGATTTATCTATATAAAATAATAATGATAAAACAAGAAACTAAAAATAATCACACTTTCTTGACTAGGAAAATGTTGCAACTTATATTCTTCTCTAAACATCTATGCAAAAATGGGCAGATGGGGTGAGGTTCAAATGATAAGAAGATTGATTAAAGATAGAGGAATAAAAAAGATTCCTTGGCTGTAGTTGGATTGAAAGTCATAAAATAGCGTATGCCTTTTGAGGAGACAGATCATATCAATAGAAACAACAAGATAGATAGATATTTTCTAGATTCTAGACGAGTAAAAAGAACTATCTTTTGTAATCTATTTCATAAATTAATTATTACAATATATATTTTACTATAAGATAACCATTACACCTTTTTGATACAAATGCTAGTATTTATAACTCTTATTCTTTTAAACCCCTTGATCTGGCCACGTCATTAAATAAATTCATTCATTCATTCGAAATGGAAAAAAGTAAAGTATTCACGAGCTTTAAAAGAGCAACAACTTAATATTTATTAGTGCCTGCCGATAGGTAGGATAACTAATGCATTCATTCAATGCATTTCTTTTTTCAAGAAAGCCAATCATATGGCTGTATTTTTTATATTTTTCAAGCACTTGTATAGTCAAATTTAAGGCACCTTTTTTAAAAATTCTTTAAATACTTTTTTCCTCTTTTCCTATTGGTCCTTTCTGCAAACAGTCATTGCAAAAAATGTATTTTTGCATTTAATTTATTTAGTTATTAGGCAATATTGTATTGACAATAATTTTTTTTGTCTCCTCCATAATGTAAAAAGGTCATTGAATTCTATAAAAATCTTCTCAAATCTTATTTCATTGAATGAAATCCACTAAAAAATAATTAAATATTATATGATGGGATGTATTTCGTTGACAAATAGAATGCATATTTAATGTTTTTTTGACAATTGTGTGTATATTGAATGCATTCCACTATTCGTAGAAGTACAATACACATAATTTACCTTCTGCCATATCCACATTCAATGTATATTTAATTGATTTTTTTGACAAATTTCTATATATTAATTGCATTCTACTATTGAATTGTACGAAGCTGTAATAAAATATACCAAAAATATAAGATATTATATTGTAAGATTTGTTCGTTGACAAATGAGATTTAATTCAGTGGAGATTTAATTGTATTTTTGACAAAAGTGGCATGTCTTTAATGCATTGAACTGTTTCAATAGTATAATGTACATAAAACTTCCCTCTCGCATTTTTCTTTAGACAGTACAAGTTGAATACTACTATTTTTTTAATTAATGCAATGGCTGTGCAGTTGGTCATCGTATTAATTATGGTTTGTCCAGTCTAGAATGTTCATTCATCTGCCTCTATCAGCTTCTGTGGCCTTTGTATTTGAGCACAACCACAGGTTGTTCTTTTTGTCTTCCCACTTCAGAAACCATCGAGTAGCAAACCTTGATGTGTGGTTTTTGCTGTAGATTTAGGTAAAATGATTTTCTTCTAAAGTTGTTCCTCTATGTATACCTCTGATTCATATGTGCTTGATAGGCTAAAGTAATATTGTCACATTTGCAGGCTTGTTGAGGACCTTGGGTATTGAGGACAAAGATATTAGTATTTGAAGATAAAAAAAGGTATGCTTTCAAAGTACTATGAAACCATATAGCAGATTTGTCTATATTTTGTTAGTTGTCCAATCTGTATATCGTGTCAATTTCCATGGCTATGCTCTGCTGCCCAAATGCTTAGGGGCGGGATAATGAGCTTGTTGTGTGCTTGTTTTTGTTGCTAAATTCAGTTAAGTTTGTTAATTTATGCAAAAATCAAACCCACGACCTCCTAGATGTTCTTTATCACTTGCTCTTTAGGGTCAAAAGTCTAATTTGTTTCTCCAACAACTTTCCTATTTGGTTAAATTTTCGTAGTAAAAATTTACTTTTTAACAATGGTGTGGTGCTTTAGGACTGAGAGGGTAACGTTGAAGCTCCAGGTCTGCAATTCTAGTGACATGAATAAGAATACAAAAGAGTAGCACCATCTGTTGAACTTTATTTTGCATTTTGTAATTATAGGGTTCTAGTTGCTATCGACAGTCAAGATTGCAACAAGTTTCTCTTGTAAAAGTAGAAATTACATCCATAGATTTGTCTTTTTTAATTCAAGGTGAGCTAGCACTCAAAAACAGAGGGTTCTATCAAACTTTTAGATTTTAGCATCTCCAAAAGTTTTGTAACTAAATGCTAGTTCTGATTTTTAGATTATGCGAGTATGAGGATCAGAGCACAACAAGTGTAGGATCTCTAGGGTAGGAAACCATCATAAAAAGTCCTTGACTTGCTCTCACATTAGAGTATGTTTGTGGGATTTTATCCCTTGCTAATTCATGGATTATTTTGGGTATTAAAAATGATTTGATATTTTTGTTCTATCTAAAATGGTATGTCCTTCTGATGGGTTATGAAGTCTGACTAGAAACATCCATTTGGAAATCTTTGTACTATCTTTTTTTGAGAAATAATTGTTGTATCTCAAAACCTTTGAACACTTTTTGTCTAAGAAGATCTGTTGATTTCACTAATTGTAGGCTCTGGAAATTTCAAGTCATTAATCATACTCTTTTTATATGCAAAATGGTGGAAAATGAACATAGAAGAGAAACTATAAGAAAGCATCTGTGTACTTTATAATAGAATTTTTGTCAAGCTTAGGAATTCAGAAGTCAAATATTGGCAGTATTGTCGTAAAAATTTGCTGATTGTTTCCTGAAGTTCTAGGGTTAGTTTTGTTTTAAGTTACTAGTGTGCTTCTTCATCTAATTTAGCTAACTGGCACTAAGCTACCAAAAATTACTCGAAAGCCCACCTCTGAATACAAGTAAAACGCATTTGGGTTTATGAGTAATATGGAATGAACCGAAGAAAATTAGTTAAACCTTAAACCCACCTCCGAATCCAAGTTAAAAATGTAGAGAATCATGACTCAGTAGCTTATATCTACAATAACATGCTATCAGTCAAGGAAATCTCATCCTCACAAAGGAAAGGGAGAAAAAATGCAGACTCTCATGCATAAGCTCCCTTTGAACAGACCCAAAAAAAGCCCAAACCATAATACCCAGAACCATGCAATGATTTCTTGTAAGCATGTACTCTTAATCAGTGGTTGAATTCAAGCATTAGCACTGTGTTGAATGAAAAATCTACAGAAGTTCAGAGACCACAATTCAAAATACAGACCTTGAATGAAGAAGAATCGTCAATGCCTGTTGAAGAAGTCACATATTCTGCTCATTGCACATCCCATAATATAGGCCTCTCAATTTTGATCTCATTGGTGGCCAGCATAGATTTAATGGGAAAATAATATTAAATTAATATTAAAAACAATTAAACTTAGATTTGGGATTAAACATGCAATAGGAGCTTAATTTTGATTAGAAAAATTGAGGGGATAAACATAATAGAATGTAGAAATCTGATGTCATTAATAGGTGATCAATTGAAAACCCTGGATTGGAGTTCAATTTAGTTTTTATTTTTATTTTTTTAATCAGTTTTTGTCTAGGTAGTTATTTTGTGTGGATTTGAAGCAGCGAGGCCCACATCGAACACTTGGATGTGCAAATGTTATGACAAGACAATGATAGGCTATGGCTATTGCTAGTGCAACAAAATTACAACTAATAACATAGATTTCCTTGTAATTATGTCCAAGAAATTTGAGGCCACATGTCCAAGTTATGCTGTTATAATTATTCTTAATTTTAATTGTGTGTTAAAACGATCAGTTTGTTCATTGTTGATATTTAAATTAGGACTGAAGTCCCTGTTTTTCTTCTTCAATCTCAGTAAGCAAGAAAAGACAAATTTTAATCTATTTCCAATTTTCAATATGGAGATCAAATTAATATCTTTTCACAAAAATGAGGGTACTGCTTAGATCTCCGGTACCAATATCTAAATACAAAGATTAAATATCCATGCCCTTGTCATTATAAAAAGGATTTCCAAGATTAAATAATGCATACTGCAAATTTGTATGTTTACAAAGCAGTAATGTTCGCATTCTTACTCTTTATCTTCACATTTTTATTAAAGCATACAAGGCGAAATTTTGGGTGTATCGAATAGTGAGCCAAAAAGGTGTATAGGTTATAAACATTATATATTGAATAGGTATGAAGGTGGTCTCCGAGCATTCACATCAAGTGATCGGGTACGAGAAGGTTATGACCCTCATACAGACAATATGTAAAACAGATAAGCAATCCACGGCTTCCGTCCGTACCCCCGTAAGGTAATCACAACAATTGTGAACTATGAACATAATGAATTGTGGAAATGTGATGTCATTAAAAATATATTTATATTTTTTAATAATAGTAAATTTTTAATAAATAGGATTATTTTTAATAGTAAATATTAATAAGTTTTTAATAAATGTAATTATATTTGGCATTATATATTTATACTTTTTTATATATTTATTTTTAATTACTTTTTATAATTATATTACTTTTCTATAGTTCATGTGATTGTCCATTATATATTGATTTAATTAATTAACATATTTCACATTAATTATATATAATTTTGTATAGTTTTAATTTTATAGATTATGTAATTTACAATAATAAATTATGTGCTTGAATTTTTAATTTTTTATCTTTTTATAGTTTAATAATTATTATATTATATCATCTATAATATAGTTAACTGAATCTAAGATATATATTATATTAAAAATTTAATAATATTATTATTGAACTCTTACAAATAGACATATATAAGTAAATAATAGTAGGTTTTTAATAAATATAATTATTGTTGATATTATTTATGTAAATTTTTATAATAAATTATATGTTTACCTATCACCAGTCTCAGATTAAATGCTAAAGCATATAATTATCAGTATTTTATTTCTTGGTTATTATGCACGCAAATTTTAACGAACCTGAAAATAAACAAGTGATACTAGCCTAGCATTAATTTCTTTTCTCTTTGAAAAGTTTAGGATAGTGACATAGACTTTGAGCGAATTAGCTGCTTGAGTGAAATAATTTTACAAGGTTGTCCACCTTTTACTCGTGTATGGAATTTTACTGATGTTATATATTCTATTGTTGATTACAATTTCCACTTCTTTTTCATTATATCATCTAATGGTACTTAACTAGTGCGACTCTATTATATCCTTGTTCAAATTTTGTAACAACATTAGCTGTTGACAAATTGATTGTTTTGAATTTAACTTATTCATTTATAATTGTTTCCAATCAATAAAGTAATATATATTGTTTGAACTTCTCATTAATATTTCTTACATACGAAATCAAAATTTATAGACACATTTGTTTAACTGAGATAAAGATTTCTGAAGAATTTAATTTCTTTTGAAAATGATGGTACTTCAATTATTCTTATGGTACCTCTAATTACATATTATCACAGAATGTACACTGTGAGAAGCAATAAGAGAATATATATTCCGCCACCAAAATGGGATTGTCCAATTATTGGGCCAATTGATATGACTACAATGGCACACATCTTTCGTTTTCATTCTCCCTCCATTGAAGAGTGTCTGAGGATGATATTAGGTGAAGAATTCCTATAGAATGCTTCTAGTTCAGTCTACTACAGTGATGTGGTGTCTTGTTTCCTGTCAAATTGCATGGATTTGGTCTAGGACCCAGAGTTTGTGGAAAAGTTTGCAAATTCATATATTCAAGACTATTTCACTCCATCAATTGGTTACAATGTAGCTATCAATGCTTATGATGCAAGTAACCATAATGGTCTTCTGGGGGGGTATATTTTCGCCCGACACAATAGCACTATGTGATGCAACTTCTTGTGTTTACAATGTTGTAAAAGTTGTTGTGAACAATAATTGTGAGCTGGTTTTTACACATGCCTTGAAAGAACACAGCGAGCACTTGGGCCATGATCTGACAAGAAAGCTTTCAAATGTCTTCAAGGCACTGATGTTCTTATACACACATCTTCCTCCTTATCCACCTATTACAACTGCACTCCCCACACTTGCTTCACAAGTGTCTTCTTAATTTGCATGCACATCTTTGTCATGCACCTATGTTTATGCTTTACTAGTCTACTATAAAAGTTATATGTGTTCGAATGTTTACTACTATCAATATATTTCAGCCATAAACATACAACATTGTCACAAGGAAGTGTATATTTAAAGGTGTCATTGTAATTGCTATTTGAGATGTATGTGTGTGAAAATGTGATTTTGGTAATTGCAATCATGAATTGTGCATGTCCTAATCTTAATATGTCAGATCTGTAATCAGTAAACAAAGGAAAAACAACAACAATGCACAAAAATAACACCACCCAATCACTTGAAACAATGCAATATTCAATAAGAAACCAATACTTAATTACAACACATTAATTTTTGGTTGAAAAAAATGAAATTAATGTAACTATCTATTTTTACATATAACTAACATGTAAGAAATAATTTATTTGTCTATGTAAAAAGTAACAAATTTATGAGTTACCAAAAATTCCTTTACTGTTCTTTTCTGTTATATTGAGTTGAAAATACCTTGTATATAATTTGAATATCATATTCAGCTTAAGTGAAATAATGTTTGCGGGAGTTACTTAGCCCTTATGTGTACAAATTTTTAATTAATTTAATAGTTCCTTTATATAGTAATAAATTGAACGATGACTTACAAATATTCTTTTAATTGCAAATTTTAAGAAAATCAAAATAGTTAACATGACAATGAATTAGGTTCTGACACATTATGTTCATTTGTTTTGTAGCAGGGTTCAAATAAGCCCAATTTTGCAAAATTCAAGGGAAATCAACTAAAATAGTACCTTGAGATTTGAGCAATACAGGTACAATTCACTTGTTTACTTTTTATGTACAAATTTCATATTACTGTGAACTCAACCTAGCATTGTAGAGATAATGTAGTTCCATTGAGAGGGAAAAAAATCTTGAGAATAATAAATGATCTTGGCATATTGTCACTATTGTTTACATAAATGTACTTACTATTGTACATACAATGTAGTTCCACTGACAGAACAAAAAATTTATCAAAACACTCTTGATTTATATTTTGTACATGAAAAATTATTTTCATTGATATTCAATACGATATTGCTATAGAAGACACATTCAAATTACTAAACTCCTCTACATTTTGTACAGGTCACGAAATTACATTGTGCACATGGTAGTAGAGAACTAAAAAATTTAAAACAATGATTCCCCCTGTCTACAATAGTAACTTCCCAGTAGAATTAGGCGCTCTCTTTGTAGAGATGTGCATCGTATTTGTCATGCTTATGACAATACACGACACTCCTCTATTCATTACTTTATTGGCATGCAATGTCATAATATTCTACTACTTCTTTGCATTTTTCATTGTTTAATGGTTTTCTACCAAGGGGTTCCAGAAAGCTAATAAAAATACGGAGAGATTGCTAAAAAACACAAGACCTTTCTCATCTCTGCCGAGAAAAAGTAGTTAGATAGAGCAAGGAAAGTATAATACTTGTACATCTCGATGCTTATTTTCATATTTTGATTGTCCTCCTCATATTAACCATCTCAATAGCCCAATGTCTAGAGCAACTATTTACAGTAAACCAGTCCTGTATCGTAATTCCATTGTACATACTACCATAGACATTGACAATCTTAGTCAAATAACTCAAGAAGGTGATTGCATGTTGTCAACTACTTTACAACTGTTTCCATCAAATCCATTTACCCCAACACTGGAAAAGGCAAACACAATAACTACTTCCCCAGGTAGTGGATTGTTGAATGATATTGTCCACAAATACATTTTCCAGCCAACTATTTGTGACATTATTAAAGGCAAAGGAGATAATTATACAGGTCTAATTACCTGTAATTGTTTCAAAAATTATAATGCTACACCTCATTTGTCAGCTCCAGCCTTGGAAAAAGAAGGACGCACAGCTTCAAAGTGTGCACACCTACATCAAATAACTGGTATAAACCTTATTTGTAAATGATTTTTCCAATTTTTGGCATTTCTATCCAGTAATTGAATTCACTGACAATTTCTTCAGCTCGTATATTGTAGAGAACAATCAAGTTTGGCTTCAACAAAATAGTGTATGCCACAAAGCTGACAATTTGTCCACAAAGCTTCAGATTAAAGCTGATAATGTTTTAAATGTGGAAGGCATGTCAAAGAGTGAACAACCCAATAATGGCATATCAATTGAACGTCAATGCAATGTGTACTATTCACTGACACATAAAGGTTCGAGCCTGCCAAAGAAAAGAAAACATTGTTGTCAGCTATGTTCAAAAGTTCAAACTATGCACATATTTGCAAGACATTGTTAAGCATTCAATGTGAAGAGTTGTCCAAAAATATTATTACAGTTTGAACTATAACAAATTTTCACAGAATGTGCAAACTCTTTGCCAAGCCCCTTCTTTGTAGACATATTGAAAGATCAAATATGAAGGGTGCAAACTATTTCCACCCAAATATTTGTTCTAATATTAAGCTTTATATGTTTGTATTATTTACAAATGCTATGCTTAAAGTTTGACTTTGTAAGATAATTACTAAAATAAAGATGATTTTTCACCACCATGTATATATAGTTAGAACAATATATACTCGTGGGATTTGTCACCATATTCAAGAGCCTATTAAAAACCCAACTTATATAAATAATTTATTTATTTATTTTGTAAACTAGAAGTGGCATAACATATTCTAATCTTCAATCTCTATACATTTATCCTATTCAATTTGAATAGAAGAGTTTATGTGTAAATGATCTGGTTGGCATATCAATTTTCTTTGTGCTAACTGCATTATTTGCACCATTGAACGATGTAAGCCCTACAAGGTTCTTCTCAAGCATTGCATCGAAGGTTGTCTGTCTTATGGAAAACTATGTTGGCAGAAAATTGGATTTAATTATCTTCGTTTCACCAATGCACCTATGAAGAATTAGCGTCGCCTTCTTCTTCAATGCATTTGAAAAATATTTGAAACTATGAAATGCTACCTTAGGTGGGGTTGGTGATGAATTTGTAAACAAGCTTTCTGTCAATAAACATAATTTGTAGTGCTCCCTTATCATCAAAATCTATAGAAAAATGCATAGTAGCATTTGAAATGGTTTATGCCTTACTTGTCGTTCATGTAGAAATTACATATACTTTTAACGACTATACAATATAACTAGTACAATCATATACACCTTGTATTCATTGTTCTCTTGCTTGTATGTATTTTGAAATACGCAATGAAAACCCATAATTTAATACACGAAATAATTTAGAGAAAAGTAATTTATACAAATGCAACTACTATAAATTATGAAATGTTATATAAACATTTCAAAATTAAAAACTTTAATCCATGGTTTATTGAATGCATTTGAAAATACATATATTGGCATAAGTTAATAATAATTATAGCTTTTGAATAGTGCAATTAATTAGGTACATTAAAAAAAAATTATATATATATATACAAGAAAAGCATATTGTACTCACATTGTCTACTTTTCTCGCAGATATCGACACGTGTATTGACAAACAAGAGATATGCCACATAATTAAACTTCACAAGCTAAGTGAAATACAATCTACAATAGCCAATTATTATTCTCCAAAAACATACCAAAATATTTAATTAATTAAAATAAACCGACAACGAAGAAATGGAGATAGTAGATGTTGATAGTTACAAGTGTTCTGCTCGAGAACAAATACAAAACATTGACAATGTGCTAAACTGTCATGGACTATACAGGGCACGTAATTTCAAGTACAATGTAGGTGATTGTCTATTTGACTCCTTTGAACTACTCTTGGAAGGAAAATACACATCAATTCAACTGCGAAATGGCACAATCAACTACTTTGAAACATGTCTTGCAAGAGGTGAAATAGAAGCAATCAACTCATACAACCTTGAACTCTATCCACCTACTCTTCTTGAACTACACAATTTCCCAGATCAAGAAACATATCTACATAAGATGAGATTGTCTGCAAAACCATGTGCACCACCCACTGAAGTTGGATTACGGGGAGACATATTTTGTATACATTGGCTATCGAACTGGTTAAAAATACAAATATGTGTTTGGTCAATGACAACAGGGAAGATGTACTTGCACTACAACAAAACATTGCAAAGTCAACAATATTACATCTTGTTCCATGATGCTAATCCTTGTAGTGGTCATTTCGAACTGCTATTAAGAGTTGAAAATGAACATGCAATATATCACCAAAATACACAATTATCTGAACTTAAAAGAATCATTAGAAACAAAAGAGAAGACGAAAATATAGACAAGGGAAAAAGGCAAAAGCTTGAAATTAACAATAGCAATTCAAAACAAGAAACTGCAAAAGAAATTACCAATAATAAAAGGAAAATAATATTGCACGAACATAAGAAAATGATAAGAAACAAAACAGATGAAAAAATTATAGACCATGGCAAAAGACAAAAGATTGAAATTAACAATATCTGTTCATAACAGGAAACTCGAGAACAAAATAGCAATCATAAAAAAAAATTAACATTTCACCAATTGAAGAATATGATTAGAAATAATCAACAACATGAAAACATCTAACAAATAGCACAACAAATGTTTCAAACTGAGAATACAACTTCAAATGAGAATAATAAATCACAACGCAGGCAGAGTAGAGTGATAAAATCAACAAAGTCAACAAGGACAAAATCATATTGTCCAATTGAGATTTACTAGAGAACAATTGAAGACACCCCTAAACATACATGTACAATATGCCACGTATTGCATTTTAGAAAAGATATGAGAACCATGAAAGGAAAACTCAAACAAATATATTATAAGTTAGTAAAATGTGATAATACTATATTGTCAGATTCCATATGTCGAATATGCTTTACTGCTTTGAAGCAATCGAAGTTGCCTAAGTATGCTACACCAAGTAATATATGAACAAACAAACCATTGGACTATGTACAAAATCTGTCGCTACTAGAAGAATGACTTGTTTCACTTAGAATTGCATTCGCTCAAATATGGGAGCTAGGCTATAAAAGATCCCAAATAGGACTTACAGGCTCTATTATTAATGTTCCTGTCAACATGAACATAATACAAAAAGCACTACCACAACCAATCAATAGTACAACGACAATAGCTGTATATCTCAAAAGACACTTACAGTATAAAAATGCCTTCCAAAAGGGGATGATACGACCAAACATTGTCATGCAAGCTCTAACCCAATTGGTTGAAACAAAACTATACAAATGGCAAAATGTCCAAATTAATGACAACTGGAAAGACTGTTTACAGACTAAGAATGAAGATGAAAACAACAGTGAACTTAGTACAACTGATAATGAGACAAATAGTGAGAAAGAACAAGAACATCCATCTGAAACATTGATACATGGATTCACTGAATCTACATCTATACAAAAAATGGATGATAAAGTCATTGAAATTGCACCTGCACAAGATTTCTATCCAATTGGAATCTTCAAGGACACATACGCTGAAGAAATGAATTTTCCGACATTATTCTTTGGTAATCCACATGATGAAGACATTGTTAAAAGATTTAGCTACCAAAAGATTGCACAATGGGAACTGACAAATTCACATAGACAATTTGCATACCACACAACAAACTTATTCTTTAAAACCATCAAAGTACTTATACGACAAGTTTTGTCCACAATGTGGATACGAATTCGAAAAGGGCAGCTACAGGGAAGAAAGTTATATGCAAAGGATGTCAAGGAAAAGCCAAACCTAGAGAGATTGTTGAAATCAGATATAGGTTACACCGATTTCAAAAGAATAAGAATATCACCAGATTACACACAACAACTTAAAAAGAACATATTTGCAATGATACGACAACTTGGACCTCCAACATTTTTTGTTACTTTCACTAGTGTAGAACAAAATTGGGATCCCCTGACAAATACACTGCAACAGTTACAAACTTTACACCAATCAAGGCTACAAAACCATGAATCTTATCAAACAAAGGAAATTGATAAATTCCAATTGATCAAGAATGATCCAATAAGTTGTGCGTGATACTATAGGCATAGGATAAATGCATTAAAAAAATTGATATTTACAGATTCCACCTTCTTTGGAAATGTCATAGATTACATCTCTGTAACTGAATTTCAAAATCGAGGAAATGAACATGACCATTTCTTGTTATGGATTGACAATGCACCGATCTATGGGAAAGACAACTATACAGACATAATACAATTTGTTGACAAGTATATCACTTGTAACACAAAACACTTGACTCCTGATTTAGCTATACTACACAAACACCACCACACAAGGCAATGCAAGGCATCTAGAAGACGAGTTTGCAGATACAATTTCCCCATTCCACCAATGCAAAATACTACGATAATGCAACCACTGCCAGAAGAAAATGAAACTCTAACTACAATTGCAAGAAATATAAATTCAAAATTGCAAAAAGCAAACTATGATAGTTCATAAACCTTCCACATGTTGATAAATGAAATGCAATTAACAGAGGAAGATTACATATTAGCTCTTCGATCTACATTACTTAGACCGACACTACTCCTACAAAGAAAGCCATCACAGATCTGGAACAATAGTTTCTCAAAAAAAAAAACCCCCTATGGAAGGCTAATACAGATGCACAATATGTCCTAAATGCATATGCTACAACAATGTATTGCAGTTCATACATGGCAAAAGTTGACAAATCAATGACACGTGCTTTCCAAAAAATTCGAAAAGATCACCAACAAGACAATATTGATGCAATCAAGATGATAAGTAAACTTGGAAATGCTTTGCTAAACCTCCAACAAATGTCATCACAGCAAGCTGCACACATTGTTCTATCACTACCACTAAACTATAGCTCAAGAAAATGTGTATTCATAGATACACGATCTGATAATGACCGCACATTCATACTTAAATCTATGAAACAGATCAAGAAGGAACCAGACGAATCTGATAACATAATTTGCAAATCCATTATCGACTATTATATAAATCGACCCAAATCTATTGCAAACATTTGCCTTGCACAATTCGTCTCAGAATATCACAAAACTGGTAGACATATCGAACATTAAAAAAAACCAAATATTATACGTTATATCAATTTCAACAAACATATAGATGAAGAAAACCACTACAGAGAGCAATTAGTATTGTACGTGCCATTTACGACACATGAAAATACTTTGAAAGATAATTTCAATTCATGGGTAAGTGCATATGTACATCATGAAAGAACAATACAAATGAATCATTCAAATTTTACATACAACACTACTTCTGCATGGGGTGACATTGACGAAGCTATCAATGATGTAAACTTAGAAAATCAAAACACACAAGACGAGGCCTCTTCATTTACAAATTCTAAAGACAAGGAATTCTATGACATACAATTAGACATGAACAATAGAGCCCACCGAAAAATTTCAAGCAAATTTTTAACATCCTTTGAAATCGGACAACACCCACAAATAATGGATAACAACGAGTACTTCAAATTAAGGCAAATGCTTAATAAAGAACAACAACAAATTGTCAAGGACATTGTCATGAAAAAATTGAAAACTATGAAAACCCCATTGCACTTGTTTCTAACAGGAGGAGCTGGAACTGGAAAGACTTTCACTGCAAACGCGATATACGAAGCACTTGTACGTATTTATAACACCTCTTTGGAAAATGATCCAGACAAACCAAAGGGTCTTAAAATGACATTCACTGGAAAAGCAACATCTAACATAGGCGGAATCACATTACATTCAGCATTTCACATTTCATTTAAAAAATCTGAATATCTTCCACTCAATACTGAAACACTACACAAAATGTCAAAGCATTACAAACAACTTCGTGTACTTCTTATAGATGAAATATCACTTGTGGGCTCTACATTCTTACGGTTTATTGACAAAAGGTTAAGTGATATAATGCAAATGCCCACTGCACATTTTGGGAACCTTGACACAATCTTTGTTGGAGATCTATATCAAGCACAACCTGTACTTGACTCTAATGTGTTTGAAAATAAACCAACTCAAAAAGAATTGATGCCCTACAACTTTTGGAAAGAGAAAATAAGGTGTTATTAACTAAATTGTACAATGAGACAAAAAGATGACATTTTTATATCAATCCTCAATAGAATTCGCATTGGGTTACAAACAAACAATGATTTGCATTACCTGAATCAACATTGCTCACGGCCACCACCCATTGACCCAACATTTCCTTACCTATTTTATAGGAAAAAGGATGTTGACGAACACAACAATAAAATGCTATCTACCATTTCAGACAATGCCATTGTCATAGATGCAATAGATGAATATGAATAAAATAATTTTACAATAAGTTTGTACAATCATATGACTATGTTACCCACACAGATAAAATTGAAACGAAACATTCTTGTGGAAATCTATGCAGGCAACTATAACAGAAAAGATGGTCTAGTCAATGGAACAGATGGAATATTTAAAGCATACACAAAATACAATGACATTGACATTGTATGGCTCAAAATAAACAACCCTACAATAGGACAACAAGAAAGGAAAAAACTAGCTGAATGCTACACAATTGACATTGATAAACAATGGGTACCTATACTTCGGATTGCTAGACCCATTCAAAAAATATCAATGAACAACAAAATAACGATTAGAAAACAATTTCCTATACAAGTAGCATGTGCAAGAACCATACATCGGTCACAAGGACTAACAATGGAAGATTTAGCATTTGATCCCATAGCTATCCGACAACATGGCCTCACATATACTGCACTTTCACGTACCAAATCAATGCAATCATTATTCTTGCTTAAACCTCTAACTACAAACAATTTCAAAATAAAGAAAAAAGTACATCTTGAAATGTCACGCCTTCAAACCAATGCAATATGGAAATTTGAAAACATTAATGTATGTTCCCACAATATGGCACAACTCTTGGTCTACACATTAAACACTCGTAGTTTACAAGCACACACAAATGATATTCTAAATGACTATGACATAATGTTATCTGACATAATTTGTCTACAAGAGGTTCATACTGATCCTCATCAAAGTAACACTCTACTAAACCTTTACAATTTTGTTGCTATACATAACACATTCATGGCATTATGATTTTAACTAAGAAACATCTACAAATATCAAAAACAAAAGAACACAGATCACAAAATGTAGAAGCAATCACAATAACAACACCACTCCCAAACAATGATCTCAATGTTTGTAATGTTTATGCAAGACCAAATGCTCCTATACTTGAAATTTTAACAATCTCGAACAAAGTATTGTCCCACATTCCCCCAAAACAAATTCTATACATTGTGGGAGATTTCAATATTGACATGGCCATACAAAGCAAACGTCAAAAAATGCTTGTGAGTTATATGAAAAAATACAATATACATTTCTTGTTAGATGAATCACACACTGTAAACAAACCACTAATTGATCACATCTGGTCTAATGCATACAAAAACATATGCTTCATTTATAAAATAGAGGCATACTGGACTGATCATCTTGCTACTTTTATGAACATGCACATCACTGAATTTAGAAACTAAACTTCAAAATACTAAAAAAATATAACAAATAGAATCACAAATACACAATGTTCAAATATAATAGAAATGCAATTCCTACAACACATATAAAATTTGGCTTCTACAATTCACAAACGATTCATCCATACATCAAACAAAACACAATAATAATAAAATTTATTCCAATACTACATATCTTTTTTAGCAGGAGAACAATGGAGCTGACAAAAAGATCAAGAAAACAAACACAAATCAATCAAGAACAGATCACAAAAAGGTATTGAACTTATCTTATATCAAATTAATAAATATTATGTAAAGTTAACAATATTAATGCACTAGTCTTACGATTCTTGCAGATCAAAAGTGAAAGGACAAAATGCCATATCTATTGAAGACTTGAATGCAAGGAAAGCAGGCAACATCTTTGAAGGGGATGTGCTCGTTGTCTATAAAACCACACTTGACAAAGTGAACAAATCAAGGCCTGTCCTCCGTGCAGATCTAATTGATTTGAAAGCTGAAATGACAATTACAGTTAATGTTACTAGTGACCTTGTAGAAAAATATGAAGAAAAAATAGTGCCAAATTTTGCAATTTGCATCTCAGGATTTGATATTGCCCCAAAGATAGACTACGATCGTGGTGACAGTGACTGTATTCTAATCCTCAAAGACTCAACAACAATTGAAACAATGCCACACATGTGTCAAGAATACAATTTCATACCAAGCACCACAATAAAACAACTACGCTTCAGTACAAATGAGTACCCCATTGGAACAATTGGTGCCTTGGTAACAAGGACAAGCAAACAAGGTTCACAATACACACTTGACATCAAAGATGGTGACAATGAAACAGACAAAGTACAGGTAAAAAACTTGTAAATTGTTTCCAAATAACCTGTTCCAAACTTCTGTTCAGTAGAACAAAATACTTTGCATTCTAAAAGTTTTTACACAACATAACTAATAATGTTACTCTCCATAGTTGTACCTGCACCAAAGTTTTGGCCAGCAATGCCTCACAATAGAAGACCATCTACAAAGGAATGAAATCCCTGCAATGTTGTTCAGAAATGTTGTTAAAAAAGTGGACCAAAGAATAATATTCCGCACAAGCCTTTTTACATTCATATGCAAACTCAACGATAAAAGAACATTGGAAAGGCTCAATGGCTTACTGAATACAACTTATGAGGTAACTATTTTCACAACATGCATGTCTTTATTTTTCAAATGCACTGTTTGCACACCACAGTAACATTTACCCATCTCTTACAGGTTGATGGTATCTTAAAAGTGGCAAATCCATTCTCAGTTCCATTCCATGCATTTTGCCCACAATGCAATTATAAATTTGAGAACTATGGCATGCTTGAAGACAATAGTGCTCACTACACCAGGTGTCACAAAAAAGTAAACTATGTATACTCACTTCAGCTGAATACAATACTTACAACAGAAAATAAAGAAACTATACAATGCTCTCTTGATAAGTCCACAGTTGAACAATTGTTGCCAACACTTCAAAATACTACATATGAAGATTACAAAGAAGACAAATCAAGAGTTATCTTCATTCTACGTGATTTTACAACAAAAGGCCACTTCACTCTCAACCAAAACAACCTCATTACTCATGCCTTTGTTCTTCACGAATGATTTCTACAAAAAGGTAAACATGATACATTACATTAACCTTTATACATTTCAAACATTTTTATTACCTCTATATTATAACAAATACTAATTTACAAACAATATAACCAATTTTTGTTCTGCAGGAAGGAGAGAATCTCTAAGGCATAAATCACGGATACCTGTCAAATGGAAGAACTCCTCTCAAATAGACTACTACTGGTTAACAAATAAAAGCAAATTAGATACAAATTTGTTTTCTCTGTTAAAACTTTATATTTATCTTGCACTCTACAAACTATTGCTTACTACACTATAAGACTCAACAACTTTTTTAAAATGTTGCTAATGCTGACAAGACAAATTTATTATATTATGCACTGTCCAATAAGACAAAATTTATTATACTCAGTTGTCCTTTTGGAAGACTGGATCTACTGATATGTGATTTAGGAAAAAAATTATATGCTCTATAAGAGTATATTTAATTGTTTGAAGAATTATTTTTATAGGCATTTCTTTTTATGACTTAGTATAGGCCCTATCAAAAGATGTTTGCATATTTGGAACACTGTTTCTGTATATTCTATGCCAGGAATATGTATGTTAATATCAGATTTCAATGCTTGCTTCACATTTTAGAAGATTGTTTCTCTATTTATCTAACAATAACCCTGAATGAAGGTATGTCGAGCTTGTATGTATTCTTTCATGGAGATTAATCTATGAATCAAATTCTCACTATTATTCTCATGGACTTTAATTTAAACATACACAAATTGATTCCACTAAAGTAATTACAATTGAACTGCTATAATGGTGAACAAGCCCTGTTGTGACCAGTAAATGTAATGTTGGAAATATTTTTTATTTGCATCTATCATATTTGTAAATGTAACAAGTTTCTAATTTATATCATATTTATGTCTCATTTTTTAAAATTATGCTTTCAAACTTAGTTACATGTTTTTGTGCATGCTCATTTTTTCATATGTTATCTGTTTACTTAGAGATGAATTTTGCATTCAATTCTATTATACTCTCTTTTATATTCTGTATATGGTGAAAATGGATAACAATAATAACAGAATTGAAAGGTTAAATGAATTCAACCACCAAACCCTAGCCTAACAACAATAAAGATCCACCATAACATATGAAGATTACCTAAGACAATGTAAATAAAACAAAATCACAAAGATTATACCATCACATGTCCAATAGGGTTTTGATCTCCATTCTTCCTATCTCCATTGATCTTGCTTGATATATTTGCTCTCAGATTTTATGTGCACAAGAGCTCAACAAAGAACGGAATGTGGTTGCAAGTAGGATCGTAGTGTAGTCAAAATGATCATTAGGGTCTGATAATGAAGGAAGCATCTCCTTAAATAGAAGACACAATATGAAATGGAGGGATAAGATTGAGAGGTGTAAAAAGGAGGTCGGCTAGGATTAGAGGGTAGGTAAAAGAAATAATAAAATAATGAAATGGCTAGGTAGTGTATGAATTAAGAGATGAATGACATGTGTCATGTGTAGAAAAAGATAATGAATTAATTAAATAAATAAAGATTTATTTAATTAATGGAAGAAATGGGATCAATTACATAAATAAAATATTTATTTAATTTAAGAAAAGGATAATTTAAATAAATAAATGTATTTATTTAAATGAGAAATAAGGCTAGAAGAGGATAAATGAATTAATTAAATAAATAAAGATTTATTTAATTAATAGAAGAATTGGGCTAAAGTAATTAAATAAATAAAATATTTATTTAATTAGAGTGGACAATTTTGAGTGTCTACATTTTGCCCCTCTTTGAGACAATGTGGCTTGTCGCGTTGTTTCAAAGAAGATAAGATGAACTGATACAAAGTTGCCCCAGGATGGGAATGATATGCCCCCTCGAGAGATTGGATGAAAATGTCTGAAAAGATTGCAGAAAATCTCTCGATAAGAAAGCAAGGCTAGAATGGACTGACCGAATAAAGTGACAAAGTCACGGGATGAGGAAGACTGACTCGGGAAATGAAGGCTAAGGCTAGGGTAGGCTATAAGATAGACCACAGGCAAAAGACATCCTCATTGTCATCTACACCTTCACGAGATCAAAGTGCAGAGCAAGAAAAGAGCAGTAGCAGTCAGCAGCGATGGCTTTCGTGCATAGATTCGACCGCGTTCGACGATTTCAGAGGCCAGCAGAGGCAGGAGAGCCGGTAAGTACCACCAAACCTCCTCGTACTTTGATGCATTTATTGTTGTCATTAATGCATGCTAGTTAGAGCAATAAATGCGCTTAGGAATAGGGTACAAAAAAATCTAAAATCGTGTAACTGCGTCTGCGTCGGTGTCAGGCGCGTCTGTGTCTGACAGGCGCGTCTGTGTCGGTGCCAGGCACGTCTGTGTCTGGAACCGCGTCTATGTCAAATGCGGGCGCGTTTATGTCATGCAGAGGCGTTTGTGTTTCAAAGTCGCGTTTATGAAAAATATAGGCACGTTTATGTCATACAGGCGCGTCTGTGTTGTTTAGGCGTGCTTGTGAAGTCTATAGGCGCGTTTGTGAGTTAAAAGCGCGTTTATGTCCGAAAATGCAAGGTTGTGTCTTCTAGGTCAAATCGGCAGTTCTGTGATGAACATACACTGTCGATTGGATAAGCTGCTGAGAGGATACACTCAAGCAGGTCCTCTAGGAAGACTAGGATAGATCAAGGCACTTTGTGATGAACAGTGAGCACCAAGATAGAGTACTTTGTGATGAACAGGGAGTACCCAAAGTATGAGTAGCACTTTGTGATGAACAAGGAGTGCAAATGTGAGTAACACTTTGTGATGAACAGTGAGTGTCACACACGTAGTACTTTGTGATGAACAGGGAGTACTACTAGGATAGAAGCAACACTTTGTGATGAACAGTGAGTGTCACTAGGATAGATAACCATATGCATTTAGATAAAAAGTAGCATTTTGTGATGAACAATGAATGCCACCATGACTGACATGATTGATTTGCTTGACTGCAGGAGTACTTGCCTATGTTGGAGTCACGGGAGAGATTTCCGTTGACGCAGAGGTTGCAACCTGAGTTGTCGCTCGAGGACAGAGCTGCCATCGAGGAGATGGGTTTGAGACATGTGCTATATGTGCCTGAGTTTCGGGCAAACATGAGATTGTTGACTGCACTTGCTGAGAGATGGCATTCTGAGACATGCACTTTCCATTTGCCGATGGGTGAGATGACAGTCACCCTTGAGGATGTCTACAGGATTCTGCATATACCGATTGATGGAGATTTGATTCCATATGATCATGACGGAGACAGGGAGGCATTGAGACGGGTGTTTCAGGATCCCGACCTAGAGATGAGGGCAGGACATGTGGCATGGGACACCATGACAGCCACAGGGTTAGCATTGCCAGCTGTGATCGGAGGAGCTATCAATGGGTTCTTGTGTCCGGATAGGGTGACACGGGGATTGGCAGTGGGCTGGGGCGGAGCACTGGAGACACTGGTGAGGCAGCACACCAGATATGCTTGGGGACCATGTGTGTTGGCCCACTTATATTATGAGCTTCACTGGTTTGTATACCATGGGTCAGTGGGATTGGGCTGCGGGGTGACACTACTGCAGGTTTGGGCCTATGAGCATCTGCCGATTACCCGACCGATACACTTCAGGGGTAGAGGTCATGGACGCAGCTTTGTTCATTTATATGACATGATCACCTCGCAGCCACGGATTGGCAGGTTAGAGCATTGGCGGCGAGTGATAGATGACATTGATGTAGTCATCTGGAGACCGTATCTAGGATGCAAGGAGTGGGAGGATGACGCAGTGGAGCTGCCCTACACCTTCCGGAGCAGGTACCTGATTGGGCGGACACCCTATATATTAGAGAGACAGCTGGTGGACAGGGTATGCAGGTATGGTAGGATCCAGAGGATGCCATGAGGCTCGGATATGTATGCCCGTACAGTTAGGGATCAGGCGCAGTTTGGGCCTTTATTGTCATATGATCAGGCGCTGACACAGCTGGCAGAGATGGTGCCTGTACCCTGGGATATGTGGCCAGAGATCGAGGACGCCGGGATGGATGCAGAGTATGCAGCATATTGGGCAGCGCATCCATTCCCCCGATTGACAGATCCAGGAGAGCTACTGGAGGGAGATGGAGGAGGAGATGATGATGATGATGGTGGGGGTGATGGGGGCAGAGGCTGACGGAGGCAGAGGGGGGTAGTTGGGGAGAGGAGAGTTGCACCTCGGAGAGAGGGTGGATAGGAGGGACAGGCTCAGGTGGTGAGGGGTCGCGGTGGATTGCCCCTACAGGTACCGGCAACACAAGGTCCCAGAGTACAGGGACAGAGACAGGGACAGGTACAGGGACAGGTGCCAGTAGCACAGGAGTAGGGACGGAGATAGGTACAGGGACCTAGGCATGTACAAAGACAGGTACTCGCTCAGGCACCAGTACAGGTACAGGGACAGGGGCAGGCACCCGCTGAGGGAGAGCCACAGGGAGAGGTAGAGGGTGGGGATCTAGAGGAGGATGAGCTGATTGAGCTCAGGGAGATCTGCCAGGGCTAGGCAGATGAGATACAAGATCTGGAGAGGGAGAGAGACCGACTCAGGATGAGGCTCAGGGATACTGAGCAGGAGAGAGATCAGGCGATTCAGTGCTACACAAAGGCTGAGACAGCGCTGAGGGCAGGGAGGCAGGCGGCGGAGGACACAGGGGCAGGCTATGCATATGTCCTGCGGGCAGGAGAGGAGATTGCCTACTGGAGGGACCTTTATTATGGTGCAGTGCCAACAGATCAGCGGGCGAGGAGTTTCCATAGACCATCGCGTACAGCAACAGCTACGGGAGGGAGCCGGAGGAGACAGGCATTGAGTGGTGGGGTTATGGGTCCTCGACCACCACCAGATAGAGGGGACAGGAGGGATGATCCTGGGGCGGGTCCTTCGAGGGCTCAGATTCCGTCGAGGCCAGGCGGCTCCGAGGGAGGGAGTTCATCATAGCTTTAGAGGACTCCCTATGTATCAGTATTGTACCATTTTTGTATTGTAGACACCTGCGGGTGATTTTGTAGCCATATGATTTTTTGACATCATTGTATCATGACACTTTTGATTATATATATGAGATGATTCATTTTTGCGGCAGCTATATGCATGTGTACCTATGTGATGAGATGTTCTTATGTGATGCTTATGATGTGGATGCAAATATGTATATGATGCAATGCAATATTTTTGTTCTTTTATGTTTTATATGTGTATGCAAGATGAAAATGTGAATGTATGTAATGCAGATGAATATGATAATGCAAATAGAAATTGTGCTAACAGGTGTTGTGTGCAGGATGTGATGCAATTGTGATATCTATATGTATGTATGAAATGCTTATATGTGGTAATGTAGGTGCAACTACATGAAATGCAAATGTTTTTGGTGTGTCATTATACTCAGTCATGTGATAGCAGGCTACGCGGACTCGAGAAGGATGATGAGAGTCAATCAAGAAATGGGGATGAAAGATAGAAGATATGAAAGTGAAAGAGCTTCTTGTGCATTATCATCATTGAACTTTATTATGGCAAAATAGGTTATGACAATCGAGGCATATGTTCGACCCAGAAAGTCATTGTACCTGTTTGCATGGAGATAAGACAGTCACAAAGAAGGAATGCCCCAGTTCACACTAGACTCACAGTGTCCTCATATCCTTGGACAAGTCATCGCATTACTAAGAGACAATCCATAGACAACAAATGCAAATAGGTGACGATACCCCATCCTCCTCTTTCTAGTCAAAGACATCTTGGAGATAGAATCTCTAGTCAGAGCTCCTGGAAAAGCTAAAAGACATGTCACCAAAAGATAAAATCAAAAGATAACCAAGACTCGACACCAACATCCACTATAGTCCTCAAGTTTAGTGTCTCTTGTCACTCGTATAAGTCTTATTTGATTGTGGTCACAATGTTCACTTTCACAGAAAGGATAGATAGCACTGAACCATAATGTTGTCTGAGTTTGTTGAAAGATTTGATTTGTTGAAGCCCATTGTTGCTGCTGTGTCTCATCTAAAACTGACTGAATCCATGAAACTGATACTTTATTGCGAAGAAGATGAAACTTTATTGCGGACTGGCGATGTAGATGTTGCTTTATTGCGGATTGTGCGCGAATAGACTGAAGAAAGCTGGAAGAAACTGTACTCCTCGAAACATGTGATGTTCTTAGTTCCACACCCATTACTAGACGTGGGATTTGCCTTAGCCACGGATAGGATCTGACTTATTATGGATAGAAAGGGAGGTTTATTATGAACGGCTAACCAATCTTGAGTAGATCAATAACAAGCCATGATGGGAATGGGTAAATTTATTATGAACGAATAGGTTGTGCGTGTATGCAAAGTGAAATGATGAAAGTGAATCCTGAAGGAGGGAGGAACAATGTCTCTATGCATGGCGCTGGTGACCCAGTTTTCACCATGGTACTTGCCCAGGGCGCCACCGAAGTGGTTTTCACCGTTGGACGAAATTATTTCTCTTTACTTTTTTTGATTTTTCAATGTTTTTGTGTCACAAGGCGCCTGTTTGCCAGGTTTTCACCAGGGAACGATTTTTTTTTTGTTTTATAATTTTTTTGTATTTTTTTATTTTTTTTTATTTTTTTGTATTTTTAAATTAGGATATTCTGAAGAGCTATGTGTAGAAGTTGCGAAGGTGCATGCTGTTGATAGGATCCTCCAGAGGTTCACCTTCTGTAGTTGAGAGCTGATATGCCCCGGATCCATAGGCTGCTGTAACGATGTAAGGACCAAGCCAGTTTGGTTCGAACTTGCCCTTCTTCTCTCTGTCTTGCTGATTCTTGGGGTTTTCTCTGAGAACCAAGTTAGCTACCTCAAATGTGCGAGGCTTGACCTTGTGATTGTAGCTGCGACTCATTCGTTGTTGGTAAGCCTTGAGATGATTAAAAGCAGTTTGTCTCCGTTCATCCAGCAGTTCTAGTTCTTGTAAGCGAGAGACCCTATAGTCTTCATTAGTGATGATGTTTTGCAAAGAGACCCGTAAAGAAGGTAACTCGACCTCAATAGGCAAGATGGCTTCAGCGCCATAGACAAGTGAATAGGGTGTAGCTCCTGTAGGTGTGCGGACACTTATGCGGTAGGCCCAAAGTGCAGGATTGAGTTGGATATGCCAATTACGGCCAGCGTCGTCGACTGTCTTCTTAAGGATTTTAAGGATTGTTTTATTAGACACCTCAGCTTGCCCATTACCTTGGGGGTAATATGGTGTGGAGAAATGATGGGAAATATGGAAGCGGTCACAGAGTTCACGAACATCCTGATTTTTTAAGGGACGCCCGTTACCAGTAATAATGGAAATAGGAATACCATATCGGCATATGATATAGTTAAGGATGAAGGTAGCAATCTGTTTTCCAGTGACTTGTGTGAGAGGCACGACTTCAATCCATTTTGTGAAATACTCTGTGGCTGTGATAATGAATTTATGTCCATTAGAAGAAGGAGGGTGAATCTTGCCTATGAGATCAAGTCCCCACTGACAAAAGGGCCAAGGAGACGCAAGTGGTTGTAGTTCTTGTGTTGGCGCATGTATGAGGTCTCCATGAATTTGACATTGATTACATTTCTTGACAAACTGATATGAGTCTTTTTCCATATTGGGCCAGTAATATCCAGTCCTAATGAGTTTCTTGGCCAAGGTAGGACCACTAGCATGTGGACCACATATCCCTTCATGCACTTCACGTAATGCAATCTGAGCTTCGTCGCTTTCTAAACATCTAAGAAGAGTGCCATCTAGACCTTGCTGGTATAGGATATCAGCTAGAATGACATATCGAGAAGATTGGCGAATGAAGGTGCGGCGTTGGTTATTTGATAGATCAGGAGGTAGGATATTGTCGTGAAGGTATGTGAAGATGGAACCATATAACTGGGATTCGGGACCGACAACACATATCATTTCAGTAGGAGTGATCTCATATGAAGGAACCAAAAGGTTATCCACCAAGAACTCATAGCGGGTCTCATTTTGAGGTAGATCAATCAATGAAGCAATTGTAGCCATGGCATCTGCAGCACGATTTTGTTCTCTCGGTATCTGCTCAAAATCTATCTTTGTGAAATGTTGTTTCAAATCGTCCACCATTTGCTTGTAAGGCAGTAATTTTTCATCTTTTGTTTGGTAATCATCAGTTGCTTGACGGATGACAAGTTGAGAATCCCAAAAAACACGAAGTTCCTGAATCTTCCACTGAACTGCAATTCGTAATCCACTTGTTAATGCTTCATATTCCGCTATATTGTTAGTGCAAGGAAATGATAAGCGGTATGATTTTGGTATAAAATCGCCTTGAGGAGTTATAAAGAGAATACCAGCTCCTGCCCCATGCTGTGTGTATGAACCGTCAAAATACAGTTGCCATGGCCTTGTATGTGATATTGTTAAAATGGATTCATCTGGAAATTCTGAATTTAGAGGAACATCATCAATCATGTGGGCATCTGCTAATTGATCCGCGATGGCTTGTCCTTTTATTGCTTTTCTGTCCACATATTCGATGTCAAATTCACTAAGGATCATTACCCACTTGGCTAGTCGCCCAGTAAGTGTTGCTTTATTGAGAAGGTACTTCAACGGATCGATCCTTGCAACTAACTTAGTCTTATGAGTGAGCATGTAATGTCGTAATTTCTGTGAAGCAAAGACCACGACGAGACATGTACGCTCGATTGGCGTGTAGTTTAGCTCATATCCCACCAATGTGCGACTGATATAGTATACTGCTTTTTCCTTGCCGTCAGCAATTTGTTGTGCTAGGAGTGCCCCCAGTGCTGTTGGAGTAGCTGATATGTATAGTAGCAAAGGCTGATCTGGAACTGGTGGCATCAAAACTGGCGAATTCAAGAGATAATCTTTAAGCGTCTGAAAAGCTTGTTGACAGTTATCATCCCATTTGAACTTGACATTTTTATGTAGCAGGTATTGAAAAGGATTGCACTTATCTGCAAGTTGGGCTATGAATCTTCATATAGACTCGAGTCTCCCTTGTAAGGATCGAAGTTGACTGATATTTCTGGGTGGTGGCATGTCCAAGATAGCCTTGACTTTTGCTGGATCGGCTTCGATTCCTCTTTTGGACACAATGAATCCTAGGAGCTTCCCGGAGGTTACTCCAAAGACACATTTCTTGGGGTTTAATCTTACTTTGTATTTTTCCAACCGATCAAAGACGACTGAAAGTATGTCCAAATGTGTATCTCTGTCTATTGATTTGACCAAGAGATCGTCAACATAATCTTCCACAGTTACATGCATGAGATCATGAAAGATAGTAGTCATGGCTCTTTGATATGTAGCACCTGCATTTTTTAGCCCAAAAGGCATGACATTCCAGCAGAAAGTTCCCCACAGACAAGTAAATGTTGTTTTATGTTGATCCTCAGGTGCGATTCTTATCTGATTATAGCCAGAGAATCCATCCATTAATGATAGCATTTCATGACCTGCTGTGAGATCAACAATCAAGTCAATGTTTGGTAATGGGAAGTCATCTTTCGGACAAGCTTTGTTGATGTCTCTGAAATCTGTACATATTCTGATGCTGCAATCTGGTTTACTAACAGGTACTAAATTGGAGATCCATTCAGGATAATCAATTGAGCGTATGAATCCGACATCCAATAACTTCTCCAGCTCTGCTTTGACTAGTAATGCCACTTGTGGATGCATTTTTCTTAATTTCTGTTTCACTGGCTTTGCCCCCGGTTTGATTGTCAAATGATGCATTAACAAATCCGGATCTAGTCCAGGCATATCAGCGTGTGACCATGCAAAGTTGATTTGTCGTTCCTTGAAGAAGCTTATGAACTGTGACCTTTCGGACTCTGTCAATGATTGAGCCAGGAATATATTGTGTGGAACCTCTTCTGTACCAATGTTTGTCTTGATAGTCTCATCTACCAACATGGATGACTTTTCCTCATACGAGGCTGGGAGAATGTCAAGCCTTCCATCTTCGGGTGCCTCAGAGAGGTTTTCGCCCTTAGATACGTCCTTTCTTTTTACTTTTTTGGGATCAGATAGCGCCACAGTGTGGTTTTCGCCATAAGACCCTTGATTTGTTCTTATTTTCACATTTTTGCGACTGGAAGGTCCGACACCCTCACCAAAATATGCCATGTTGTTGAGTTCTATAGTGTATCCTGCTTTGTGGTCCCCAGGGGGAAGATCATCTCGTAGGCCAAGATAGTCAAAAATAGCTTCATCATTTTGAAATGTGTCAAATTGTGCTGGTCCTTCATAATCCCAGTCAATGAGTTGGTGGTGAATGAGGGGAAGGCCTGTAATATTTTCGGAGTTTGCGGGACTAAGAGTGAAGATGTGATTATATTCGGGTATATCAAGGCAATCGTCGAGATCATCGATGGCACTCTCATCAATTTCGATTGTGAGCGAATCCAAATTGTCGTCACTAGTAGCGCATTCTGGGATAGGTGTTCTCATCCTACGTGATTTCAACCTAGAACCTTGAGACGAAGACTGTGCGGAATCCTCATGGGTTGTTTCTTGACCAACTCTGAATTTTTTATAAAATTCTTCTTCTTCTGTAGGTTCATCTGGCTCTCTGAATGTCTCAGTGAGCTCATAGTCACTGGAGGATTTGTCTGAACCCCATTCCCATTCGTTGGAATCTGTGGAATAACACTCCTCTTGTTGAACTTTGGAAACTTTGATTTGTGATGCCTTTTCTGTCCTTTTAGTATGGATCTTGGAAGTCAGAAAACCAAGTCCCTTTGAACGTTCCCTTTTTACAGTCAATTCAGGTTGTAAGGGCTCCATAACGCCTTCTTTGAGTAACCCAATAGGGCTTTTTCTATCATACCCGAATTTTTGTAGAATCTTGAAGCCTTTGCCATATTTCTCACAGGGTATATTGATCTGATCTTGTGTGTCATCTTCAATGTCTTTGTAGAGCATTTTGTATAAGCCTTCCTCTTCCAGTTCGCCCCATCTTTGAAAGGTAGTAGGATCCCATTTGAATACCATGATGGATATTTGCTTGTTAGGACGTGGCCTTCCATATTCTTTTGGAGAGCTCATGACTTGTCGTAAATACATGGTCTGATTTAAAGTGTATTCTCCCATGCCTTTGTCCTAAAATTTGCCTTTAAGTTCACCTTGTTTTGATGTCGAAGGTTTCAATGACTCAGGATCAATGTATGCCAAAGAAGGAACAACTTCACGATTACTGGGAATGATGGTCTCAGTATGTGATCTCAAGTTATTGCAATATATGAACGGATTAGGATCACCGTTAACTGTTACCTCGACTCCGTTGTGAGGAAACTTAATGCATTGATGATATGTCGATGGGACTGCCCTCATTTCATGAATCCAAGGACGTCCTAACAATATATTATAAGTGAGATCCAGATCTAGGACCTGACAAACCACATCCTTTGTGACTGGCCCAATTCTTAGAGGTAAGGTGATTGTGCCCTTGGATGAGCATTCTTCATCATCATATGCCTTGATGGTGATTTGATTTGTTGAATTCACAGTTTTATCAGAATATCCCAATTGTTTAATGGTGCTCAATGTACAAATGTTTAGACCAGCTCCTCCATCTATCAGGACTCGCTTTATTCGATGTTTGTGTATAAGGATTCAACATGTAATGGTGCATTATGTGGCTGACTTACGGAGGCGTCATCGACTTCTGTGAATGTGAGAGAATGTGGAATGGAAAGGTATCCCACCATGGCTTGAAACTGGTCCACGTTCAGATCAGTAGGAACAACGGTGTCTCTCAAGATTTTGTCAAGAATAGCTTTATGAGCGGGGGATATGCGTAAAAGCTCAAGGATGGAGATGAGCGCGGGTGTCTTCCCTAACTGTTCTACAAGGTCATACTCAGGCTTGGTTGATGAAGAAGCATTATTTTTAGTGGAGGCACCTGGCAACATAATTTTACCTCGACAAGTTGTAACATGACATTCAGAGGTAGGTCCGGAAGAAGATCCAACACCTCTTAGGACAATCTTGGGTCTCTAAGGAGGATTCTCAGGGTTTTTGTTCTTGATGGTAATAGTAGAGATATGATTGTCCATCAAGATATGATTGATAGTTGAATCATAGTTGTAAGGTGCTCTAGTATAGTTGGCCTGATCATCTGTGACTTTGGCTTTTCCCTTGTCATGCTTTTGGGAATGGTTCCTTAAACATCTCATGTTCCTGATTGGATGAGTGTCCCTCAATCTCAATATCACCTCTATCAATGAGATCTTGCACAATGTTCTTCAGTCAATGACAATTTCTCGTCTTATGACCCTTGCTCTTATGAAATTCACAATACTCATCATCATTCCACCAATTTGGTTTGACCTTTGGTTCATATGGAGGAAAATCTGGAACTGTGATCACTTTGTTTGCCACAAGCTTTTTGAAGACTGATTCAAGTGGTTCTCCCAATGGGGTGTACTTCCTTCGTGGTCTAGAAGTTGTTTGAGTATTTACTTGATTGTTTGTAGAACTTGATCCTGAAAAGATGAATTTGGGTCGCACTGTGTTGGCATCAACAACACCATCATTGACTGTGTTCTTGTTTTTATTCCAAAATCTTGGCTTGTCTTTCCCTTTAAAGTCATCTTTCTTTTCCTTGAATATCTTGATGACTCCCTGTTCAATTAGAACCTTTTCTGTTGCTAAGCCCTTTTCAATGACATCCTTGAAGGTGGACAAACAAGCTTTCCTTAGATCATAGCCAATGTCTTTGTTAACATTTTGGGTGAACATCTCTACCATTTGTTTTTGTGGAATTTCACAAGAGCATCTGCTAGCTAGATTTCTCCATCTTTGTAAAAATGATGCAAAGGACTCTCCTTCTTTTTGCTTAGTGTTGCACAAAGTAGTGACTGATATGTCTGTCTCTATATTGTAGGAGAAATGTTGAATAAATGCCTCTGCTAAGTCACCCCATGACTTAATACCAGGTGGGAGTTGGGATAACCATTCCATAGCTTGATCACCTAAGCTTTGTGGGAATAATCTCATCAAATATGTCTCTTCTGAAGCTACCTCAATGCAAGCTGTGAAAAACTGTCTTATATGTGCCTTGGGGTCCCCTTTTCCTCTATACTTGTCAAATTTAGGCGTCACAAAGTGTGCAGGAAATGGAGGCATTGGAATGCTCTTGTCAAATGGAGAAGGACATATGTCTCTCATTGTGTATGTTGGCTTCGGTGTATTTATGCCCTCCATTTTCTTTTGTAAGTCCCTGATTTGTTGTTCCAAACTGCTCTTAGGTGGAGATCGACTTCTTGGACCATATCCTATGTTTGAGGCACCCATTGGAGGAGGTGCATGTTGCATATATGGATGATATTGATCATACACATGTTCATATGGAGGAGGTCTATATTGATGCGGCATATATGGAGCACTTGGTATAGATTCATGTTGAGGAACCCCATATCTATTTTGTGCATGTATACCATATTCTACAGGCATGTCATGTTCTATTGTGTTGCCCCCAAATTTGACACGGGGTTTCCTTGTGTCCAAATTTTGAGCATGCCTTGGAATATCCCATTGCTTTGGTGGTTGATCCTTAGCATTGATATGTGATTGAGCATATTTTTCTCCATAAGACTTCCATAATGGTCTGCGAAGGTGAGTATCATATGTTTGACCATGTGTATGTGGGACTTCTGGTTTTTGAAGCAAAGCTGATGGTGATTCAGGTACTATATGTGGTCCTCCATTTCCTCCACTATTAGGTCTCCTTTGATCCATGTTGGAGTGAGTTTGTTGCAAAGGTCGGTTTTCCATTATTTGAGACATGTCAAAATCATGAGGTATCTTGGCTCCACTTTGTGCCATCATGTGTAAAAAGTATTGTCTATCCCTCATTATTTCCTCAACCAATCGATTGAAATGGGGATTCATAATGGATTCTTCTACATCTGCTGAATGTATTGAAAAGTTGTCCACATTGTCCTTGTGTGTAGCATTGTTGTTTGTAGTGTCTGCGTTTTCCACATTTGGAATGTTTCTATAAACATCCATGTCAGGCAATGTAGTGTGCTCAAGATTGAAAAATAAATCGTTGTCATACTCATAAGAACTCATGTTTGCGGACTCTTGAGCCTCTTTAGTTTCTCTCCTAGATTTTTGAAGACGGGTTTCAACCATGAACTAGGTATTAACCAAGATGTGTCTGACTATATGAAAATGGAAAAAGTATGGAAGACCAAGAGTTGGATGAAATGTAAATGAATCTGAAGTGTACTTGCAATGTTCAAAGTGTAAGACCAAGTATGTATGTAGTAGAGTAGGTGTGACTTCCAAAGAGAGGATAGTTTCTCTTGATGAGGTAAGTTGACCTTGACTCTAAGTAAAACCAAATGAGACCCAAAGGTAAGAAACCTTGATGAGGGACCACTTAGCAAAGTGTTGTTGTATGTAGTATGTTGACAAAGTATGATGAGGACAAGCAAGTGACCTTTTGACTCAAGTTTAGACAAGTATGAATGTAAAATGAGATGTGAAGCAATGATGGACTATGTGAGACCCAAAGACAGGTTGAATGCTAGATGAAACCTGAAGAAACAACCTAGGAAGCTCAAGAATTCCGAAACTAATTTTTTTTTGTTTGCTGGACTGTGAAATTTTTCAATTCTAGACACAGACGCTTCTGTATACTTCATAGACGCGATTCCTAGACACATACGTGTCTTTGTTCGACATAGACGCTGCTAGACACACAGACGCTATTATGCCCTTCACAGACGTGTTTAGATGACCCAGACGCGGTTAAAACAGACACAGACGCGTTTCTGTAAACTTTGTGCAATTTTTCCAATATGTGAAGTCGTTTTGTTGTGACCAAATCTGACTGTTTGACTGTTTGTCGTGACAAGAGGACACAATGTTGATAAGAACTCAATGTTTGCCAGTGTCTAGACTCAAAATGACTTTAAGAAAAGTGTGTTGTTTGATGTAAAATTGTTTTCCATACACTTGAAGACACAAAAGACACAATGTTTTGTTGTTTGGTCTTGATTGTTTGAATGTTTAACATAAGTCAAGCACAATTCTTATGGCTGGCCAAGACAATAGTTGTTGATCCCACATAGGGTTTTACCCCCGAGGCTACGCTATTCAGAGCGGATACTTAGATGCTTGACCTCACTGGCTCCACCCTCGGCACTCACTTCTCGAGTCAGCCAAGCATCAGTCCCCATGAAAACTCCCCATGGCGAACTTTGTATCTCTACTAAGAACCGTATGTGTGTGGGCCGCTACTAGAGGTCCGACCTCCTGCCCCAACAACTAGAAGGATTTGGGCTTCTAAAACAAAAAGGTGCTAGTAAGGGCATCCGCTCGTGTGGCCATACATGCGGCACTTTCAGCTCTGTAAATACAGAAGGCTCTCAGTCGGTAGGGGTTACGCCCTACAAATGATCAAATAAATTTGATCAAACGGGTTTATGGGGAGACATAGTGTCGGTATGAACTAATCAGCACACGTTATTCATAGTTTTCACCATGAATACATTTGATTATAGTGGTTTGGAAGAGGTGGGTTTTCCTCGCTACCACTTGGGTCGTTCTCTTTTCACTAGTAGTCCTAATGACCACACGGGAAGACAGGCCCTCTAAAGATTAAACAAAAAGAGCCTATTTCTTAAGACACAAAAGACAATGATTCAATTTTAGTGCACCAATGGAAGTGTTTGCTATTCTATGAAAACAAAGCACACAACAAAAATTCAAAACCCTAGCCAAGGTCCTGCAACAAAAGTTGTTAGTAGTTTGGGTTGTTTGACATAATCACCCCTTCCTGCAAACACACAAGTTAGGTACATTTTAAAAACCCAAAAGACTTTGTGACATAGGGGCCTTCAACAAAATGTTTTGCTTCCAAGACAAGCTGCACCAATTTAGTTAGCTAGATCTGAAAGTGTTAGTCCAAAAATAAACCAGATCTGAAACCCTAAGTACAAAATCCGAAAATTGAATCAATGAAAACTTCAAAATTTTGAAACAGTAAATACACAGACGCTGTTACCCTCAACACAGACGCGTCTGGATAACACAGACGCGGTTCTGTGATGCACAGACGTGCCTAAAAATCACAGACGCTCCTTTCCGACACAGACGCGGGTAGAAATAACACAGACGCGTTTCTGAAACACAGACGCTCCTTTCTGAAACCTGCAAAATAAAATTTGTCGAAAACACAAACGTGATTCCAGATCCCGCAAACGCGCTAGAAAATCAAAGACGCGATCCGAAAGTTCACAGACGCAGAAAAAAACTAAAATGCTGTCGAAAAATGTCCGATCTGCAACTTCAAAAACGCAACATCTGCAACAAGGAGGTTAGATGCAAAGGGACAAGAGTCCCACCGGGCGTGCCAAAATGTATACGGTGAAAATGGATAACAATAATAACAGAATTGAAAGGTTAAATGAATTCAACCACCAAACCCTAGCCTAACAACAATAAAGATCCACCATAACATATGAAGATTACCTAAGACAATGTAAATAAAACAAAATCACAAAGATTATACCATCACATGTCCAATAGGGTTTTGATCTCCATTCTTCCTATCTCCATTGATCTTGCTTGATATATTTGCTCTCAGATTTTATGTGCACAAGAGCTCAACAAAGAACGGAATGTGGTTGCAAATAGGATCGTAGTGTAGTCAAAATGATCATTAGGGTCTGGTAATGAAGAAAGCATCTCCTTAAATAGAAGACACAATATGAAATGGAGGGATAAGATTGAGAGGTGTAAAAAAGAGGTCGGCTAGGATTAGAGGGTAGGTAAAAGAAATAATAAAATAATGCAATGGGTAGGTAGTGTATGAATTAAGAGATGAATGACATGTGTCATATGTAGAAAAAGATAATGAATTAATTAAATAAATAAATATTTATTTAATTAATGGAAGAAATGAGATCAATTAAATAAATAAAATATTTATTTAATTTAAGAAAAAGATAATTTAAATAAATAAATGTATTTATTTAAATGAGAAATAAGGCTAAAAGAGGATAAATGAATTAATTAAATAAATAAAGATTTATTTAATTAATAGAAAAATTGGACTAAAGTAATTAAATAAATAAAATATTTATTTAATTAAAGTGGACAATTTTGAGTGTCTACATATTCAATTCTCATAATTGCCAATCGTTCCAAATCACAAAAGTTAAAACAAGGAGCAACTATGTTGGCAATGCTCATCGAATTTTGATTTACCATGACAATGCCATTTCCTTCAAAATGTCAAATGCACTTCCAACAATCTTTATACTAATCATAAACAACTCAACAGGAACTTGATGCTTTGTCTCTTGTTTGTTATATATTCAGCTCCATGAGATCCGTCTTGTACGGGTAGCCAATGAGGTAAGAAGGGACAATGAAGGTGGCGCAGAGGCTACTGTGGGCAGCTCTCATTTTGGCTGCTCCTCTCCTCCTCCCGCTTTTCTCCTCTCTACACAATCAAATTTACTCTTGCACTGAAACCAGTAATGCAGACCAACATTTCCACCAGTTTGAACACGAGGATTCCTGTCATGTAAATGAAGAGCCTGCCAAGAAAGAAAAACAGCAAAAAAAGTTGTGGGCAAGCAGGAATTGGAAGGAAAAGGTAGATTCCTTGTCGGCATTGTTCAGGGGTTTGGACGAGAGTGTTGTGTTGAGTCAGCATTCCAAGGCAATTTGCATTTCAGCAGGAATTGGGCAAGAAGTAATGGCATTAAGACATATGGGTGTGGAGGGTGCTATTGGAATTGAGCTTGTTGAATCCCCACCGTTAGTTATTAGAGGAGATGCACACAAACATCCTTTTGCTGATACTACTTTTGATCTGGAATTCAGTTCACATTTATCTGATGCCCTTTTTCCTGCTAGATTTGTTTCTGAGATGGAAAGGACTCTCAAACCAGGAGGTCATGCTCTCATCCTGGTTCCCATCTCTTACCCGATTGATCAGATCAATGCCTTATTTAATTCTTCTCAATTGGTTAGTACAAAAGATGTTACCCTCTCTGGACTGCCCTCCATTCAACTGCTTTTCAGAAAGGGCATTTAGGTTTTATTTTCACTGTAATTGAAGAACTGTTTGAAAATGTTAATTGATATGCGCTCTACTAATCTTCTTTTTTCTCTTAATTTGTGGGTTTTGAACTCGTGAAAATTGTAATTCTGGTCTAGAATTTGTTCACAAAAACTGATACTTCCGTTGTGAGGAGCGGAGCGTACAACTTTGTACTCAGTGCGGTCTTCGGTATGGTACCCGGGTATCTTCATTGTTATTAGTTCTCATAGACTTCTCATAACTTATGGATTCGTAGACTTGGATGTTGGTTCTTGGCTAAAATTGTGAGCATAGTAGAAAAGTTCATCTGTATGATACAAGACAGAATTGCCAAATTTGATGAATTAAGTAGCGAGGAAGTCTGGAGATGTAAATAAAACAGATAAAATTAGTCAATTGGTTCTTGGGTTTAGTGGTGAGCTCCATCAATATTTATGCTGTCTACTAGTGTGCCTTTCCACCCGTGTCTTCTAACAGAAATGGTATGTAAAGGGATGAGGTTGGGTTAAGATCTTAAGAATTTTGGCAAACTAGATACAACTTAGATCTGACATCTAAGCTAAAGGATATCTTTGTTATATAATTCATTGTGTAGAACCTTAGGGTATTTGCTTTAAAGCAACCAATGGAGTGGGGTCCTAAATTCAACAATATGATGAACAGTAGATGATATTCTTCAGAGAAAAGTACCTTTCCGGCTTTGCTATTATCTTCAGCCTTTCCCTTGGAAATATCAAAATTCTTCTATCTAAAGTGGGATCAGAACTTTTTCTATAGCTAGATTAGTCAAGATTGAAAAGCTTAATATCATAGCACAAAATTCATTTTCTATCACAAGTGGATCAAGTCTTTATTTGAAAGGAGGAGATTCACATGCAATCTAAGAAGGGGGCATTTATAGTACCCTAAAATTCCATCCATCAAGCTCTGACAGGAGTAGTATGATTGAAAAAAAGATCTATGCCTGTGCTTATGGCCAAATCTGTGTGAAAACAAAATGTTATATTAACAGATCAGCTTCATAACGCATGCCTCGAGGCCAGAAAATGACAGTTTTGTGTTAAATCTGGATCTGAAATTCTTGGAGGATAATATTTACTGATTGGCAGCAAGAGGTCTCATATATAGATTTTTGGGGTTGCAACTTTCTATGGATCAATTGTAATGTGCCCATTTTTCTAGCCTCTTATGAAGTTTTAGCCTTTTGGCTAAGTGGAGAAATAAGGATAAATAAATTAATTAATTTCTTATAAAGTCATGAAATAAATTAAAAATTAAAAGGGGTGACTTTATATTTAATTAATTAGTGACTTAAAATAAAATAATTAATTATAAAGTCACTAAAATGAAATAATATTATTTCTAGAATCCTCTAAAAGTTTATGAGATGTATGGAGAAGAAAGATAAATAGAGGTTGAGCCTCATTGTATGATCATTGGAGAATGGATTTGGATCTGATAAACTGACTGATGCGTTGCATTAGTTAAATCTATGAGGACGCAAACCTTCAACAGATTGATAGAAGGGCTGGACGAAACCCTAGTTCTTCATCTTGGGGGTGGATTCGTGACGGAATTTACATCAACTCCTAATTTGTGAATCTTCTTTCGAAGACAAATTTGCTATTGTGAGAGGGAGACACTTCAATCTCCCTAATTGTGCATAATAAGTTTCTATAATTTCATGGTGAATGGGATTCATGGTATATGCAGATTTTCAATTGGAATGCCCATAATGCATCGATTTGTTTAGAGTATAAGGCCGATCTTATTGCCATAACTGAAGATGATTAGAAGTTACATTTGCTGAGCCCTTATCTCAGTATTTTCAGACTTCATGACAGTGAGGAGGTGCCACGATTTTTATCATAGGAAAATCCATATTGTCATTAATTCTTATTGGGGATTCAAGGCGATTTGTCCTAGCAGTGTTTGGAAGGTGGATTGAATGTTGATCGCAGCTGACAGTGCAAGTCTGAGGGAGATCGAACTTTATCCTCTCTTCCATGAATTTATACCTATCTCCAAGTTTGAGCAGCAGATTTGGGTTTTGTTACGAGCATTGTGATTGGTAAGAGACAGCGATATTATCTAGGGACAAGGGCGTTTCATCTTATGATATTCTAAGGAGATATTGTGAAGGAATCTGACTCTACCAGTCTGAAATCTGATTCGCACCAGTCAGCTAGGAACCTTCGATTTTGATGACGACTCTTCAAATTGTCTTCTTAATGCATCAATAAGGGTAGCGCTTCATTGGAAAGGGAAGAGCGATCATTTTGGGAGGAGTTGGGAGGACTTGCAGCGTTCATTTATCATGGTATCAAACCTCCATCTAGCAGCAACAGGGGCACCTTGAGAAGGAGGTCGGATTGGCACTCTGGAGTCTGCATTGACCACGATAATGCTTGCTTCTCCTAGGCGCTTTATCCCAGGTTCATTTGCAAATAAAACTACATTGTAATTCTCAGTTTGTGTGCATAAGTTTAGACTGTCATTTGTCTTCAAAAGTCTGAAAATGGTCAATAGAAATCAGTCAATGTGTAGGCTCATATCCCTGTCATTGTAATGCCTCATTTGGTTATCATATGAATAAAGATTGAAGGAGTATTGATTGCATCTTAAACACAATCTTTTCTGAGGATGTTGGACAACTGTTTGACAAAATGAATGTTAGCTGATTGCTCATGATTAAGGGTTATTTTTGATGTGATGCATCTCTAGGGAGTTGTTTATGCATTCTTGGTAACTATTCAATCTATCCTAGCCCTTGTTAGAAGTCAAAGCCAGTCAAAACATGTGTTGGAAGGATTTCCTATCAAACTGAAATTCTGAACTATCTATCAGCAAGACCTAAACTTGATAACAGCAGATTGATTAGACAAGTATTTGTAAACAACCCTTGTATTTTCAGTCATACTACCGCGGGGGATATTACATCAATACCAATGAACAAAAAAGCATTGGAAAATTTGTAGGGAATATGAGATCAAAACTCTCATCCGAGGTTATTGATTTTGGCCTTTGCAGATGAGTCAGATTGAGTGAAAATCTTTCAAGGTGGACCCTGGTTCTGCAGGAGTGCTGTGCTCTTTATAAATTTCTGGCACTTTGGATTCAAATGAACTGAGCAAATGCCCTCTAGGGTGCCCATTTGGATTTGATTATTTGCTTTGCCTTATCAGCTGGTCTGATAATGACTTCAAAATAATGGGAGAATTTATGGGAGGCCAATAAATTCAACTTAAACAAATGGAGTAAAGGAATCTGGCAATTATGCTTGAATCTTTGTTGAATTAGAGTTGGATCAGTCTTTGGGAAGAGCATAACTATAAGGTTAGGAGATCTGGAGTGGGTCCACTCAATTGATAATGAACGATCCCCTTTCAATGCAGAATGTGTCATGAGTATGGTCACCTTGTTAGGGAATGCACTTTAGGTGATTCCACAAAGTGACCAGTAAAAATGAAAAATTCAGAAAAATCTGGAAAAGCAGAAGATGTTGGCTTTGAGAAACTGAAAAGAAAGCATATATTCAAACACAAATGGGTCGAAAAAGGGAAACAAATAAACAAGGAACATCGAGAAAGGTCATCCTTCAAAAGGGTAGCATGCTAATCAGAATGAAGAAACTATTGGCCCTTGGGACACAAAAATATTGACAAAAGATGATTTCTTGCACGATTATGAGTTCATTGAGGCAATTGAATATCTCCTAGAAGAAGACCTAGACAAATCTATGCCCAATGACAAAGGGATTGTCAAGTTTTTGAAAAATGCCAAGTGAGATGATCCAGTTAGTCTTGTGATTGAAACTGATGATGCCAATGAGCAATCTAGAGAGAACTCAGATTGAGATGAAGAAATAGGCAGTTTCCAAACAAGAAGGGAAACTGACCCATTATCTCCATGGTTTCACAATCAAAACATAAATGAAAGCTGAATAATGCATTTTAAGGGCTAGAAGCATTTGGATACAAATCAAGGAAATAGGGGACAAGAAGCAAACAAGCCCATTACCTCTAGGGATACAAATCGAAATGTGAATGGAAGCTCAATAATGCATTTTAACAAAAAGAACAAGCATTTGGATACAAATCAAGAAAAGAGGGTCAAGAAGCAAACTGGATAAAAGTCCATAAATAGGCAATGGGAGCAGTGCCAAACGGATCTCAGGCTCTCCTGGAAAATGTGATGGGATGATCCAAGAAACACTGATTCAATCAATGAAAACTATCTCATGAAAATGAGAGATTCTGATGCTCAAGCCAAAATGTAATTGGTAAAAGGAATGATTGAAGAAAACTCAGGACATTCTTCTTTTACAAGAATCTAGACTAGATCAAAATTTGCTAAATTTTGCTTCTCAAAAAATATGTTGTCTATTTGGTCACATTGGAAAAGAGTAATTGGGATACAATTTAGAGGTGTTGTCATACTTTGGAATCTTGTACGGCTATGGTGTACTGAGATAGACTTTTCCTATGATCAAATTGTTTGCCCCGAAACATCATTGAGTTTCATTCTCATTTTTTTTTATGTGCCTCACTTGAGGGCCTTGACAAGTGTTATGTGGATTTGAAGAGAGAACTGGTGGTAAAAAATGCCCAAAAGGGAGTTATTGCAGATGACTCTGATTTGGTTTTTGATACAGGGGATGAGAAAAGTAGTTGTCCTTTGCATGGCTTTGAGTGTGAGGATCTCTAGAATTTTTCTTTTAATATGAATTTGTGGGGCTTTAAACTGTCTAAAGGTTACTTTTCATGGAAGAATAGATGAAAAGGAAAGAGTTTTATCTGTGAAAAGCTTGGCAAATTTATAGGTTCTACAACTTGGTTTGATCATAATTTAGTTCGTAATTTTGAAATTTTTAATACTTGGGTGTCTGATCATTTGCTAGTTGGTTTGTAGTAAAGACTTTTATCACTTAAAAACTTGGTGAATTTTCTGGAGAAGGGAGAAGAGGCTCCTTACAATCTGGAAGAAACCTATTGCAAAGGGGATTTTTTTGGGAACTGAGATCCTCTGTCAAATGGTATCAAGATGGGGATCTTAACAATATATTCTCCCAGCAATGCATTAAACTATGAAGGCAATGGAACAAAATCATTCACTTAGAATCTGAGAACGGAGACACTTGGAATTCTAGGAAGAAATAAACAAGGAGGTTGTTTGTTACTTTGAAGATCTTCTCATGGAAGATGAGGTAGAAATAGAGGATGCTCGCTGGCTAATTTTCCCAAGGCGGTCTTAGAATGTCAAAACCATGTGATGTATTGTGAGGTGAACTAAGATTGAGTTAAATTTGCTCTATTTGACCTTAATAGAGCTTTGACCTTAATAGAGCTAGTGTCCTAGCGTGGATGATTTCCTTGTATGCTTCTTTCAACATTTTTGTGTTTGAATAAGGGGGAACTAGTTGTTATGATGTATTGTGAATTGAAATAAGGTTGAGTTAAATCTGCTCTATTTGACCTTAATAAAGGTAATGCCCTAGCGTGGTTGGTTTCCTTGTATGCTTCTTTCAACATTTTTGGCTTTGAATAAGGGGGAACTAGTTGTCATAGTTGAAAGAGTATAGATTTTTCCAATTGATTCCAAAGGATTTCAATGCTAAATTCATTGCTTTTATTCCTAAATCACAAGAAGCTCATACTTTGGACAATATTAGACCTATTTCACTTTATAGTACTACTTATAAAGTTATATCCAAAGTCATTGTGAGTCAAGTAAAAGTGAATCCAATGCATTTGATCTCACAAGAGAAAGGAGTTTCACAGAAGGAAAGCATATAATAGGCGGTATCACTGTCATCCATAAATTAATTCATTCTTTATCAACTGGTGGGCAAAAGGCTTTTTGCTCAAATTAAGTGTTTCAAAGGCCTACAATAGAGTGAATTGGGATTCGTCAAATAGAGTTCTTGATAAATTTGGTTTTTTTTTGCCTTTTTTATAGTGTCAATGAACCAACGCTTTTCTACCCCAAGATTTTTGTCTAAGTCAATGGAATGCCTTCATAATTTTTTAATTCCTATCAAGGTCTTTGTCAAGGAGACCTTTGTCTCCCTTTCCATTTTAATGGGAGAATTGCTTGGGAGAACTATTTTGGACTGGAGGGTCTTTGGAAGGAAGAGGTGAAGGTTGTCAGTGGAGCTTGGTGATCCTTTATTGCTTCTCTTGGAGCTTTTCTTTCTCTTGCAATCGAATCTGATTAGTTCTCCTTTTTGCTCCGTGTTCCTTATTTATAACTTTCCTTGGTGCCTTTTTGTGTCAATTTGTTTTTATTTTTCTTGGCTTGTGGTGAATGTTCTATGCATGTTTGTGTCTAATTGACGTCAATGGGTAAAATTGCCATAGTTTCAAAAAATTGAATTGTTTGGTAAGCATGGGTTAGCAGGATGTTATCTTCAATACCAACAATGTATGTGCATTTATTTGCATAGTAAGGAAAGCGTTGATGGTACGTTGGTAGTACCAAATCCTCCATTATTTGTTCCTCCTTGCTTGTGGCAATATATTTTGCTTTCTCTTGTGATTTAATTTGATTAGTTCTCTTTGTTGCTTTATGCTTCTTATTTACAGCTCTCTTTGGTGCCTTTTATGTCAATTTGTTTTAATTTTTCTTGGTGCAAAGTGAATGTTTTGTAATGTCCCAAACAAAATATTTGCAACCAGCAATCAAATTTGAAAATGTATTTTAAGTCATCTTTCAAAATGCTCAATTTTTCCCTACATCAGTTGATCTCAGGACTGGTAATTTTAACACCAGTGCAATGGAAATCTTATTTTAACTTAAAATATTGGTAAATAACAACAAATGTTAGTAATGGTATGGTTTCATGTTGTTACGTATCAATTTTTTTCTAGATTTAATCACAGATGCCAACCTACATACAAAACTAACAATTTTATTGCATCCGTTTCACCGATAAACACAAAAATAACAAAATTTGAAACTTTACCTTATATTAATGATATTATCCGATTTAAGTAGCAAAATTGGACGGATGTACAGTCACAACAATAGCAAGAAACAATTCATACAAAACTGGAAATACCAAAACCTGCAAACACACACCAAATTGAATACTGAAACCCACAAATCTGTGAACCTCTAATGCAGTCCCTATATGAGATCACCCTCATGTACCAAGGGGGTTTCGTTTTAATACCTGCAACCATGGGTTTTCATCCACCAATGACAATCTCCAATGTGTTTTTGTCCACGAAAGATATTGTACGGACAATGCTTTTGACGGACAGAGTTTGTTGTAAAAATGATAATGGATGCCTTGCCCACAGAATTTCCAGTATGATTCTTCAACATCTTGGGCAGTCAAGATCCAATTCCATTCTTGGGGAGGTAAAAAATAATAAAAAATAACATTAAATGTCTTTATTTGCACTCCATAACTGTTGGCTAAAAATAGCCAGAAACTTGTCCCTTAATTCTTGTCATATGATTTCTTATTTTAAGTCTTGGCTGTTCAAAAGAATGTTTTTGAAAAATCCACACCCCATATTGGTATAATTGTTGGAGATTGTTGGTCATTGCTGCCTGCTAGGATATGTTGTTGTCATTGATGTCAACATATTCCTGTGATTTGCTCCGGTGTTTGCAGATTGAGAAGATCTTATGATCCGGTTTTGCAGTTCTGGTGCTTTGCAGAGCTCAGTATTTCTTCCGGTATATTCCGGTGTGATTAGATCTTGAGCTAATATTTTGGGAGATTGTTTGCAATGGTCTTGTGTATCTTCATTTTAGATGGTTCGTGATTTGGCGCTCCGCAAGTTATCTTTTTTCGTGACAGTTGCTGATTGGTTGTGTTCTTGAGCTTTTAGACGTTGACAAATGAAGATTTGATAAGTGGTGTTGGTGCAGTTGTTTCTGATGATTCTAACGTGCTTGCTGGTGTTTCCTAGTCATGTCCTATTTGTTCTGGTGATCCGCATTGATCGTTGTGCGAGTTTTTGATGGTTTTTATGAACCAGTGATGATTTTTGTGTTATGCGGTATTTCTGGTGGTTTAGCGTGTTGCGGTTGTTCTTGGCATGATTTCCAATGGAGTTAAGCGTTTGGGAATTTGAATTAGGTCCATGATATGTCATGTAAATCATTATATTGGTCCGGTGGTCGATCTTTGTATCGTGTGATGTAATTTTGTAATTGTGGGTTGAGGGTTCAGCTGACCTTGTTGTCAAGGTTGATGATTTGTATATATAGGTGATATAGTCATGTAATTTAGGTGTAGAGGTTGTGTCTGCATTATCAAAGAGTGGTGTATGTGCGATCAAGTGATTCATCTTTCAGTGTTGTGATTAAGGAGAGATTGGTGTTGCTAAGTAGACAACTGTGCTTAATCGGAACCGTGATTAGGCATTTGGAGATGTTATTCTTTCAGTTCATTGCTTCCGGATTGTAGTCCGAATCTTGTTGTAAGTCAGTGAGACTTCCCTGAGGGTTGTAGCCTTCCGGGTCATTGTATTTGAGCAGTGAGCTCTAGGCAGTGTGCCTGTATGCATGTGCATTCTCCATTGTAACATTTTCACATACTACTTCAGAGTATCATCTTACTGTGGGTAGGTTCCCACCGTGGTTTTTACCTTAACTGGGTTTTCCACGTCACAATCTTGGTATTATGTGTTGTGCTTTCAATTTTCTTATATTTACCATTGCTGCAGTTTATCAGATCAGTATTTGTGGTTAAGTTTGTAGATCCGATAAAGACTGATTCCCCCCCCTCTTAGTCTTCCTTCATTGTTGCTGCCAACATTAATAATAATAATAATTTAATATTTAATGGCTCAAATTTTAAGAACATGAATTATGGTATAGTGTTGATGTGTGTTTTATGCACATATGAACACAGATTAAAATACCAAAGTATTTTACCCTCTTTTGAACAAAATCACCTCATATGCTAAATATATGATCAATTACGACGATTCCAAGGTTTCTACAGGTAGTTTTTGACATGTGGGTAACTCAATGACTTGATGTGATATGCTGTTTTCACGTGGGGACTTACACAATTGTTCAGGTTGATCAATCTTATCATGGATTTGGAATAGGCTATGCCGATGACTTAGGATTTTGCAATTGAGCTCTTTATCTAATCTAACAAACATTTTTTTAAAAAAAAAGACAAAAGAAATAGAGTTTAGGAATTTCTATTATAAATTCTAGAATGCAAAAGGCAATGAAAGATTTAATGGAATCCTACTAGGCAAGGTCTCACCATCAAATTAACAATTTGACACAAGCTTAGTGCAATCATATAAGGCATATTTCATAGATGTTCAAATTATTACCATCAAACATTGATACCATCAAAGCAAAGCATAACAATGGACGTGCAACAATTGAAGTTAAGTTCGCATAAAATTCCAGTTGACCATGCAAGGCTAACTTACAATCAGCAAGAAGCTAGTGCTCTGGATTAAATGGATTCCACACAAATGCATTTGACAACTCTTCCATTCAATCTAAAATGCTTGAAAGCAAATTCTAAATCTAACTTTCTAATCTAACTTGGAGGCAATGAGAACCACAAACACCAAACTTCAATGATTGTATTCAAACCTACAACATGTAGACGACAATTCTCAAAAATCTCTCCCTTACAAATGAGAGGCAATGGGGTATATATAGAGTCTCAAATGAAATGAATGACTAGAATTCATTTAGAATCGAGGGCCAAGATCATGCCAACACAACCCTAAAGTTGCCCTAATTAGGGTTTACATCAAAAAAGGAATCACCAACATGTCATCCAATGGAATGACACCTAGTCATCAAGTAGGGAATCTTTTAGAAGATTTTGGCCTGCATTCCTCTCTCTAGCAGCATATTCCAAGAATTTGGCCAAGACTGAATCTAGCTCCTCCATGGTAATGCTGGGCAAAGCCTCCTGCTGAGCATCAATCACATCCAATGCATCGGAACAAGCATCCAAAACATTCTCCCAATCTGGCATAAGCTTTTGCGAATTATGGACATGAATCAACAGGAAAACCAAATCATCAATTTGATTCTTCTCTAAAGAATCCAATTGGCTGAAGTACATGAACTTCATCTTATCTCTCAATTCTTGTAAGTTTAAACCACTGGAAGCACTGACATCTACCCCTAACAATTCTTCAATGGATGTAGAGATCTTTGATTGAATCTTCTGAATTGATCCTTCCATCTTTGCACAATCTCTCCGTGTATGCTCATAAGTGGATTTCTGCATGGCCAATGAACAATATCAACCCTAGAAATCATAGATGTCTCCCTCATGCACAACTTCCTCGTGGATCAATGTAGGCATAGGAATTCTCTTCAGCACCCTGAGGCAAGGAATGGTCTTCTCTTGTATAGGCTAGAAATCATCCCAAACTCCTTCCAAATCTTGTATCCTGAATGCGAGCATCCTGGTCTTGTCAAATGCCTGGGCAAACTAAGTTAGGAAATCATCCGCTTGCTTTGTCACATCCTCAATCCACTTCCCAAATTTTGAATGTGTACTCCTCGTTGCCTCATGATCAAAGTGAAATCCACGATCAATCGCGATGGGAGAGACAAAAGTGGGGTCTTCACGCCTCATCCCTGCAATATATTCCTTAAGCTTCATGTTCTCTTCCTTGTACATATTTTTCTTCTCAATCTCCCTATCCAACCTTGCATTGATTGCTTGGATTGTATCATCGAGTTCTTGGAACTCCTGTGTCTTTGTAGTCCGTCCAAGGGCAACCGAAGTGATATGATAATCCATAGGAGTAGCTGCATCTCTGGTCACGTCACCCATCGGGATAGCCACTTGTGCAATGTGCACACCTATTTCATCTCTAGCTATATTGGAAAATATCTTAGCCTTCTTTGGTTCTTTCTTCTTATCATTCCTGGCTAAATAGTCATCAATGCCATCAATGGGCTATGCCTCTATCTTCTTACTTTTCTCCATGCTCCTCAACAACCAATCGAGAATGGTGGAAATTTCCATGCCATCATCAAGACACTCAAGACACATCTTCCTCCTTGTCCTTGGTTAAATCATAAACATTATTGCCCAAACTAACCTCCAACTAGATAGTGGGAGATCTCGACTGCTCTTCATCTTCATGCCGTGGTGCTGATGTTGTTGTAGTATGTAACTCTTGAATATTCTTTGGCAAAATCACTGTATTGGAGCATTGTTCAAATTCTTGCTCCTCTTTGGCACATCTATCTCCTTCATTGATGATGAACTAAGGGGAGATAAAGGAGTGCTAGATTTATGCTTCTTCTTCTTTGTTTGTTGACCAATTGCCTCCTCCTTCATCTTGGATTCTCCAGACACACCTTTCCTTCGTTTAGGAGCATGACTTTCTTCATCTGCATGAATCCTCACATTACTGATTGTTCTTTGATCATCTTCAAGAGAGGAGTCCTCTTGTTTCATTTTCTCATGGGTGAAGGCAACGCCCATGTCTATCAACTTGTTCATATACTTGTCTACCCATTCCTTGGAGAAATCGATGACGTCTCTCATAAGCACATTCAAATCAACAACCTCTGGCTGTGACCAACTAGGCAAAAGGATAGGCTTATTCACTTCATTCTCATATTGCGAATGAGTATGATCGCTATCGTCAACTATCTGATCTGGAATGGAGAAAAGTTCACATTTCCTCATGAAATCAATCGACATCCTCGACCACATCCTCTTTCTTATTGCTTGTTCATCCATGAAATTAGCCCAGTAATCCTCAATGTCAACCTTATGTATGAATCTTTCTCCCTTGATCCTTCCAACACTCTTATGTGGATCAAATCTATCTCTACTCTTGTAAGTTCCAAGGTTGTAAAATGCAATATCATCGACCACCGAACTAGCTGCAGCAGTAGTGTGGCATACCTCCAAAGTCTTTCCTATTGCAATAGGGAAAGCTATCCCTGTTCTATGCTTCTCCTTCTGAATGAAATCAAATTCCAGAAGTTGTCTCACCACCTCAAGTAGGATCATTCTGTCTGTAGGATTCCTAGGAAGTTTGTAAGGTGCGGATCTAAATCCTTGAATCCATAGGTATGTGAAGGTGGGAAACTGTATGTACCATGATCCATGTTTCTCTATCAGCTCCATTGCTGCCTTGGACAACCTTTTGTGGATCCCACTCTGCAACATTCTTGTAATATACATGGTGAAAGCATCATTCACCCTCCTGTAGTCTTCAATTCTATGCATATGAGTCCTGGTCCATTCCTAACTTTGCCTTTGCATATTAATCCCTTGTATATAACAAATCTTGCAAGTATCAAGGTAGGAAGTCATGCTGAATGACTCAGTCTTTTCCACATTCCTCAACTGAAAATCTAGATTGTCACTGATAATCTTGGCCCCATTGATCATTGTTCCTCTTGTACAATCTTGGATAAAGTAAAACATCCATCCTCCGAACAAGGCACCCTATGGCATTCCCATCATTTGGTTGAGCACGAATATCAGGTCGCTGTATTCATCCTTCAAATCTGTACATATAAGTCTTTTAGGTGCCTTGGAATGATGAGGCCTTGGTTCAATCATCCATTCCTTGTTCACAATTGTCTTGCATGCATCCGCCTTCATTTTATATTTTTCTTCATACTCGTCCTTTTTCCTTTTTTCATGTCTACACTCCGGGGAATTCCAAATACTTTTGTAATTGCATCCTCAACGAGGTAGGCAATAGTTATCCCTTTGGGAGTTCGGATCATCCTGGAAATTGGATGGAAATTGGATCATAATGCCTTGCGTAGTCTAGAATAGGCTCACTACATTGTATGGATTGAGGAAACCCAACGGCATCATATATGCCACTCTTCATGATATTGGCAGAAAGGGGTGAAGGAATTTGGTTCTTCATTCCAAACATTCTCTGCCGCATCCGCTCCATATTCAGGAACTCCATGTTTGTGACTGTGATTCCCTTTCATCGAGAGGACAATTGGGAATTCAGATAGAATTCCTCTTGAACTATCTTCAACTGATCCTCCCTCGCACCGATTCTGGATTTAGACATGGTACCTGTATGAAACTAGAAGTCAATATCATGGAAAAACATTTTTGAGAATTGTATAAGTTCTGATTTTTTATGATTTGGACAAATTCAGGAATGAAAATAAGAAATTCTAGCATTATTTATTAAGAATTCTGAAAATAGAGTGAAAATGTGACAAAATTAGGATCTAAAATCCTCATAAAATCCTAAGTTTCAGACTTGTGTAAGGTCTGATTTCAAAACAAAGTCTGAAGACAAATGTGATATACTTAAAAAAATGTCAAAAATAGTGTCCGGAAGTATACCACAAATCTGGAAATGCTTCGAAAAGGGTATGGAAAGGTCTGATTTTTCACTTTTCAATGTCTGAAGACACCCTTCCAACGTCAACAATGGCTACCCAAAGTTTGAAGACATCCTGCAACTTGTAAAAAATAGTCATTTGGAGAGTTTGCAGCCATGTAAAACACCCATATTCGATGAAATTTACCTTCCCAAGGTGAAAATGGTCAAATCTGGGCAAAAACAAGTGGCTGGTAAAAATGAAAAAGTTTGAAGACAAGTCTGAAAATGGAGTTTCAGACTTACACCAGTGATGGGACCCTCACCAAATACCTCTTAAACTCATTAAAATTGGTGCACAAGTGAAATCGCCCAAGTAAGGAGATGGCTGGAAGTGAAAAATAATCTGAAGACATCTGCAACAATGGAGTTTCAGATTTACACCAGTGATGGTGTACTCAGAAAATGCTTCCAAAGTCAACCCACTCCAAAAGACTCCCAAATAAAATATTCTAGGTGTGAAATGGCTGGAAGTAAAAATATTAGGCATGGAAATGTTGTTTCCAGCCAATAATGAAGTCGAGAACTTCCAGCTATGGCGAAAATTCAGGTCCGAGTATAATAGCAACCTTTTAACATTAATGAAGCTCAACAATATCATCAAAAATCACCCAAAGTCTGAAGTAATCAGCCATCAAACAAAATTGTGGCTTTACCCATCATGGTGCCATCTCTCAAAATTGATAAATATGGTCTAATCAGCCATTAAACTTGCTGAAGATCCCCTCTAATGGCAGCGCCTGGGTGTAATTGGACGAAATTGCCCTGCAATCTACAACTTCAGCTCACAAAATGGTGTCAAAAATGACACTGGACTGTTACAATCAGCACTTATAATATTATTTTAATACTGGGCTGGGCTTTTTAAACTAGTTTTTACCCTGTCAATTCACCACACAAACAATGTGGGATAAAACTTTGCCTTTTATAGCAACCTGGGAAAATCGACTTGCCTTAATAAAATGTTTTAATCATTAAATGATCATTGCAAATCATGAAATAATTGTTGCTGATCCTTAAATAATTGTTTACAAGGCAAACATCATTAAATTCCAACCACATTTGCATTAAATTTAATTCACTTTTACCAAATTTGAGCCAATTGGGGAAAATCGCTCCATGTCTGAATAAAAATCTACATTAGAATTCCAATAACTCATCACAAAATGCACTTGGGGAAAATCGATTCCCATTAGGATGAAATTCATGCATAAAAATCACATCATTTTGCACAAAAATCTATCTTGGGGAAAAATGTGGCCTATCAAGATGAAAATTCATGTCAAAAATCTCTTTATTTTGCTCATTAAGTCCAAAATTCACCTTTTGGGGAAAATCAATCCCTATCTGGATGGTTATCTAGATCAAAAAATCATCATAAGTCACACTTGGGAAAATTCGCCACCTATCATCAGGTCAATTATCCACACTAAAATCCATCAAACTAGCTCACAAATTTTCTTGGGGGAAAATCGAACTTCATCTGGATAAGCAATTTCACCCGCATTAAAGTTCATACTTCATCCCAGGGGAAAAACGTGGGTCATCAGGATAATTTCCAACACTTGGACAAAATTTTGCCCCCTTGGTGGAAAAACATGGTCCATCAAGACAAATGTCAGGACAATTTGGGGAAAAACGCCATCCATCAGGATTTTGAGTGGGGCAAAATCATGGGTCATCAGAAATTTGCTCAAAACTGGGGGAAAAACACTCTCATCAGGATTTTTGACCCTTATACTTCAATTTAATGGATTTCCATCAAGAATTAATTAATTTCCCCACTCAAAAACACTTAAACATGTCAAATTTCATCATTACACATTGGGACTTAGCCAAATTTATCAAATTTTGAGCAAGAAAATAGGGACTCCATCAAGATAAAGTGCAATTTAGATTTGAATTACCTACTAGGAGCAAGAAAATAACCCCTAAAGGACCTCTTGACGCTTAGGCACGAAAATATCATCGACTTGAACACATTTAAACTCAATAACGCTCAAAATCCAAACTTACACAAAATTAGGTTCACTTAGACATTTAACATTTTACATACACTTGATCCTATTCAAAACTCAAAAACCCTAATAGCACCTAGGCATGATCGTATCGAAACTCGAGACTCGGACATTGAGAAGCTCAAATTTGCCATCTACTATCAAAACCCTAAACTAACATGACGCAGAAAGCAAAAAAGAGGGGGTCTTCGTTTGCAATGGGGCGATGTGTGAAAAGGTCACAATAGGTAGGATCAATACAAATATTAAAATAAATATTTCCTTATTGCTTGCCTTAGCTCATCAGAAATATTGGAAATGAGCTAAAGTATACCAAATTAAATTTTATTTGGAATGGGACATTACAAGTCACTCCTCCCCAAAATTGCTTGCTCTCAAGCAATGCAAATTTGGATGCTCTAGAATTTCAGGAGCCTCCCATGAAGCATTCTCAAGAGGAAGATTTTGCCAGCAGATTAGATATTCTATTATGCTTCTATTCCTCAATTTCTTCTGGTATCAATCACAACGTCAGGAATCAAGATTAGTCTTCCCTCATCATCTAAAGGTGGCAATTCAATGGAAGGAACTATATGCAAACCAATTACTTTCTTCAAACATGAAATATGAAAATCATTATGAATTTAACAACCTTCAAGGAGTTCTAATTCATATGCCACTTCACCTACTTTCTTGATGATTTTGTAGGGTCCATAGAACTTTAGCTTGAGCTTTTTTTTTCCACTTTTCTTGATGGAAGATTGCTTATATGGCTACAATTTCATAGATACCATACCTCCCACCTTAAAAACTCCTTCTGTATGCTTTTTATTTGCATAAATCTTCTGTTGATTCTGAGCTTGCTGCAAATTATCTTTTAAAATCCTTAATATGCCTGGACTTTGATCAACCGAGTCTCTTGCTGCAAGTACTCTATTATCTGAAAGAATCAAATCAGCAAAAGTTAAAGCATCATATACATATAATGATTTGAGTGGAGACATACCAATGAACATGTGATGAGTTGTGCTGTAGTAGTATTCTCCTAAATGAAGCCATTTGGTCCAAGTTGTTTGTTGACTTGAGACATAATTTTTCAAGTATCCTTCCATCGAATTGTTTACAATTTTTGTTTGTCCATCTGTTTGTGGATGGTAACTAGTGCTTAAGAGTAAACTTGGTACTTATCAAATGAAATAGCTCCTGCCAAAATGCACTGAGAAATTTTCTATCTCTATCATTTACTATGTTCTTTGGTTAACTCATGTAACTGAAACACCTCCTTGAAAAACAAGTCGGTGATTTGAAGTGCTTTGAAATCAGTAGAGATAGCAAAGAAATGTGAATATTTAGTCAATCATTCTACTACAACATTATTGCAATTTTTTCACCTTGGGCAAGGTGCATCCATAATGAAATCAATGGAAATACTTTCCCATTCTTGTTTTGGAACGGGAAGAGGTTGTAGCAGCCTTGTAGGATTTGCTCTCCCTTATTCAGTTGGCATGTTCAACATTCTCTTATGTGCCTAAGATTTCTAGTTAATTGGGGGTGATTTTAATACAGTTGAACACAAAGAGGATAAATTAGGAGGTAAATCATTGACTTAGTAAGGTAATGAGTGGTTGTTTTGGTCCAAATGGGAAAGGCTCCTCAATCTATTAGACCCTATTGAGAAAAATAAGAAAGTTAACAAAAGCATTAGGTTCCCATGGTGTATTAACTAGAAGGGAAATAAAAGGTTGTGATCTAGATTACAATGTGTGAAAGTATTCTCTTCAACTATGTCTGATCATCATCCAATCGAGGTGTCAGTCATGCTTGCTGATATAGACTGTGGTTATGGGGTCTAGATCATTAGGAATATCAGTGTGTATTTTTCCTTCTAAATCTGCTATTGAATTCTTGGGGAATTTGTCTGAGTGCAATTGGAAAATCTTTCTGAGTGCAATGGGAAAGAAAGAAAACTTTTGATAGGAGAAAAGTGAGCAAGGAATATGTAGAAAGAATGGCTGAAGGTGAGGAAAGGCTTCCAAAAAACCCCACATTGTTGAGCTCTAAAATAAGTTGGCAGAGACAAAACACAAATGGAGATGTCACCAAAATTTTATTGTTCAGGGGGCTAAAATGTGAGCTAAAATGAACTAGATCAAAGGGGGGATAAAGGTACCATTCATTTTTTTAATATCCTGAAAGTTAAAATTGCTAAAGAAAAGATAGGCTCTATTGACATTGATTGAACATTGAATAAAATCCCAGGTTATATAAAATTGGCTTTCATGAACTTCTATAAGATTTTGATTTGGTATGAATGCAGTAAAGAAAATTGGCTAGAGACCTTTATAGGAGAACCATTCCAAGAAAAGTAGGTATTGATGATTCCTGGGAACTTGAAAAAGAATTTACAAAAGAGGAAATTTGCATGGTAATCAATTTTTGTAGGGATGAGAAATCCCCCGGATGGGATAGGCTACCTGTTGGATTTTATAAATCTAATATTGGCTGGCGTGGTCATTGTTATTGCTGACTCCTCATCGTCTTCATTTGAAAGTGCTTTGGATTGGGGAAATGAGGAGTTTAATCCATAATGTCATAATCGGATTATAATTGCAATCAATTGGGAATCATAGCAGATTGTGTCCCCCTCCCCCCCACCATGAAAGTGACAATTTGTAAAAAAATTCTGATCATGAAAAATATGTTAGTTTAAATCGAGCAGAGAAATAACATAAAACAATGAAAGAAAAACAGAATTAAAGAATGAGACAAGAGACATGATTTATAGTGGTTCGGCAAATGCCTATGTCCACTCTCAAGCAGGGAAATCATCTATTAACCAATATCCAATCATACGACATACATGACTGCACTCAGTCATTTATACAATCACATTCAATTGTGAAATGAATAGTTTGGGGATGTCAAATGGTCATGTGATTGTTGGGCTTCATATTCCCAACAATCTCCCCCGTGAAGACCAACCAGTACAGCCATGTACTCTGACATCCCTGCCTCCATTTCAAAGCTCATATTACAGCCAGTCCTTGAGAAGATTTTAATATCGCCAAACTCTGTTCATGGACAACGCGAATTAATCTTCTCCAAGTCAGATGAGAGTTAAAAACATCTTCTCTAACTACTTCATCTGGTAATCCATAATTAGGAATGCCATTGTCTGTGAGTGCAAAATACACTCCTTTCAATTTTGTTGTAACAACTTTGTTCCATTCATCCTCTGACAAATCTAAAGACTCATGTACATCGCCTCTGAAACCAACATTATTAATAAGCACATCGTTTTTGTGAAAGCATTGCCAAGCGATTCCAACAACGACATTAATAACAGTGGAGGCCTTGACGTCAAACTGCTCAATCTCTGCACACAGAGATTGCAGGAGTTCCCGACTGCGAGCGGTGGCCACCACATTCCACCCCCACTTTTCCAAATTCAAAGCAAACTCCCTTTCGAGCCCTGACGATGTCTTCGTGTTGGTGTTGGAAATAAGCCACACCCGGACATACGATGGATTGGTCCAAAGGGGGCCAGTAGCTCAGTGGTAGAGCACTCTAGCATCGTATGGAAGGTCCTAGGTTTGAGTCCTAGCTGGTCCATGTCTTAAGATGGTATCAGAGCCAGGTCCAAGCTAGGAGCCTTGAGCACACGAGAGGTGTGGCTTGAGGGGGGGTGTTGGTGTTGGAAATAAGCCACACCCGAACCGACGATGGATTGGTCCAAGAGGGGCCAGTAGCTCAGTGGTAGAGCAATCCAGTAGCGTATGGAAGGTCCTAGGTTCGAGTCCTAGCTGGTCCATGTCTCAACACTTCGTACTTGGGATATTTTCCAAAAAAGAACTTTTCTACATCTTTCCGAATTTTCGAAGGGGATTTTATGCTCGGTACAATTTTGTACAATTAGGCTTCGAAGAGCATAATTTGGAGTAAGATTTGTGTGCTCAAGCTTTTGCCCACTCTTTGGACATGTAGAATGTACTTCCTTGATCCATCTAGTAATGGATACCAGATCATATGTTTGCCCTGTGGATACAATAACCGACTCTCGCATTAAATCAAGTGAATTTGGACATCTGAAATCATCTAGAATAAGAGAAGCATCGATTCTACAGAATTGTGTTTTGTTTGATGGTTGAAACTGTGAATCAAAATCCATCCCAACCAGCACACACTTGCAGTAGCGCATGAAGCCAATCAAGCTATTGATGAGAGACACATTTTTCTCTGATCCTAGTTCTTTCTGAATTTTCATCTCCTCCTCCAATAACTCCATTTCTCTTTGACAATCCATTGCATTTTTCGAGGTGTAGGCCCTCCAAAATCCTCCTAATTTGAAACTCATATGGGGCCACCTCTCTTTCAAACTCATTTAGCACGACAAAAACATCTCGCAGGGCTCTCTGTTGCAAACCAAAACTATCTTCAACCCTGGACTCCCGCGCGACTCGTCTGAATTACACTGTCCAAAATACTCTCCAACATCTTGGACAACAGTAACTTCCTTTGCTGGAGAACCAAGAGATTTCTCCTCAGTTTCTAGAGTGCTTTTCACTACAAATTCTTGCAAATCATTATCGTTATCATCGCTCTCCTTAACAATAACATCCTCAGGTGCACATTCTTCATCAGCTTTCACCCATTCCCGCTCGCTGTAGTCCCAACGTCCTTCCTTAGGTAGCCTACATAGCTCCTCCGCCAAGGTATCGTGTAGCGACTTGCTATAAAACCTTGACACCTGCCTGCTGCAATGCCTCTCATTTACACCACAATGACGCCCAACTCCTAGGTTCGAAGGTGTGGGAGAGGAGCATGCAATCAATGCATTCCACTCTGCCTCCACTTCTGCAATCTGCAACAATAAATCATCACTCTCTTTTTCATTTTGAAATCCAATTTACTCAAAGAGCTTATTCTCAGCCTTTCCGAAGTCTTCTGGATCTTGCATAGCCTTGAGCCAAGGCTCTTTCCGGTCTCCTTGAGCTCTGAAATCCTTGCGCTCCAGGGATCTTCAGTCGCTAGGTACCCCGAATCCTCTTGTGGTTTCTTTCCACCAAGGAAAAACTTTTCTATCAACAAGACATGCATTTTTGTGAGGAAAGAGTCCTCTGTTAGGATCTTCCCATCACTTTCCTCTTCCTGAAATAAGGTCTCTTCAAAAAACTCCCACTCTTTCTCAAAGTTGCCTTTTTCAACATTCATTATACGACACAAAACCTCCAACTTATGGTCCATACAAATCAGTTGGTTTGTGAGTAGGAAATTCTCTTCCTTCAACCTCACAATTTTTTCCTTTTGGCAATCCTCCTGAATCTTGGTCTCAACTTCCTCGACTTCATCCTCACTTGCTTTAGCATCCTCCTCTTCAGTTGAATCCATATTGTCAAGAAATTCTTCAATAACAAAATCAGCATTATCCTCTTCTTCCTCCATCTCTGCTCAAGCCAACTCTGATACCAATTGTTAGTTTAAATCGAGCAGAGAAATAACATAAAACAATGAAAGAAAAACAGAATTAAAGAACGAGACGTGAGACATGATTTACAGTGGTACGGCAAATGCCTACGTCCACTCTCAAGCAGGAAAATCATCTATTAACCAATATCCTATCATACAACATACATGACTGCACTCAGTCATTTATACAATCACATTCAGCTGTGAAATGAATAGTTTGGGGAAGTCGAATGGTCATGTGACCGTTGGGCTTCATATTCCCAACAAAATATTGCCAAGAACTCCCACCATAGATATTAACCCTACCTGTGTTAATTTCCACTTACTCATGAACAATTTCCATTGTTTTTTTAGGTATTTCTCATGGCAGATTTTCCGTACTGAGGCATGAGTGATAACTTTTAGATCCAAATAGAATCACGGGGCTTAGATCCAGTGCTCATTTGCATTTGAAGGGACATTTTCCAAGCAAACTGTTAAAGAAGGAGCAGAATGGAGGACTATATATCATTGTATTGATGGATCTTGTTTTTATAAACCACTACTTATACCTTGACAATCCTCTAAAGTTTCAGTGGCTGTACAGCTCTGCAAACTGTATTTCATGTGGAACTTCTTAGCAAATCATCATAGTCCACTGTCATTGCCGTAAATCTTAACTAACTGCATCTTAAAGGAAAAAGAAATTGGATAATTCTGTACAATAGAAGGAATGCACATGGAACTTGAAGTAAATAAAAACCAAAATATAGGGAATATAATATTTCACTAAAAATATTAGTCTATAATTTTTTTTCACTATTATTTAAAAATTTAATGATTTACAATATAAGAAAACTCTTATTCAATTTTTGCAAATATTAATTGGCATAATTAAAAGGATCTTATTAATTTACATTAATGCACTAAAATTATGAGTGAAACAGAAAACCCATATATACATCTAAAAATAAATTCTGAAACACCATTTTTCAAATCACTAATCCCCAAAATATTTTCAAAACACATTTTTCCAATCAATAATCTTCATCACCTTAAAAAAATTCTCCATAACTTAAAAAATCAATATACAACATACCTCTGATACTTCAGAACTTTGACTGTGAAATTAAAATAATTTTTTGACTATAAGTCATTACAATTCATATGCCGCGTGCACAGCTGTAAAACTTTGAGTATAAGGCATTACAATTCATCAGAGTTTGAAGGAGAATATGAAAGCTGCAGACAGATACCTCTTTTGCAATTTCTTGATGTGTTGTCTATGTTCTATAGCTTCAGATTTCATCATTTGTTTTGTTCTGAGTTTAATCTAAAAACTTTTCAAATAGTCTGTGATTAGATTCATATTCATAACAAGTCCGATGACTGTCATCTCAAGTTCATTTGATAGAACAATTTAAAATTTCATTTTGTTATAATACTGATGGACAACATCTAAAGCATGGGAATAATAAATACTTTTGAGAGATGGATCAAATCTAGAGAAACGCACAAGTTTATTCATTGCTCATGTTTGGTCTTTAGGCCACATTGCTCCTTTGCTTTATGGTTTTTGTAAGTGTGCTGTTATCAATTCGTTTCCTTTTTCTTATTTGCATTGCAATTAGCATTCAGAACAAACAATGTTTAAAATTTAGTTCCTTTATCATAGAAAATCATTTTTAACAATGTTTAAAATTTAGTTCCTTTATCATAGAAAATCATTTTTAAAGAAAACTAGAACTTATGAATCGTTTATGATTGACCAAAAAAATTATCTCCAGCTACAAAGAATATTGTCTGTAAGGGGAGCCAACATTTTCCTATTCCCTTGATTCCATGGACTATATCTCCCCCATGCAATTTGCAACCCTGTTGATAGTTACATAAAAGAAACTGTAACTATTAGATATTTAGATTATGACTCCATGAATTCTTTATCTACTGGGCTCAAAAGGCTTATGGTCTTGCTGAAAGTTGTAACATGTCCAATTGGGGTTCAAGAAGTGATCTGCAGTGAAAATGGTCAATAATCTCGATCAGATTCTAGCTTCCATCAAGGAAGAGAGGTCTTGAAGTAGACTTGAAATGTTAGAATTAAAAACATTACATAGCGTGGTATCCACCTTCGTGATATAATGTTTGACCTTTAAATCTTTAATGAACTAATCTAGTTTATCCTATCAAAGAGCTGGAAAACTTACAAATTTATCTACTATTGGGATTGTTCTACATTGGCCTTTGACCAAATGACTAACATCTAAGAATATGCAACTATTTGTACAAAAAAATTCTATGATAGTAGCTTAAGGATTTAAATTTAAAGAGAAGTGTTTTGTTTTCTTTGACAAATATTAGTGATATTTAGTAATGCAAATATGAATCACATGGAAAATTATATGATAGCATAAGTACATGATGGAAAATTATATTGATAACCTATCAAACCTGTACATACTCCTTGTCTTTATTGCAAAGTATTAATGCTTAAAGTGCTGGGTATATTTAGCAATTTGTTTTTCACAGATTTGGTATCATAAAAGATTGAATTTAAATGCTTTTACAAATTTGATCATAATGTCATTTTAGAGAGACCTTGCACGGACACATTGCACATTTGTCTCATGTACAACCAAGGTCAAATTCAATTAGTGTTTGAATGATGGCAATGGTGACATATATTGTTTCAAGTGACATTTGGCAAAGGAAGCAAACATGAAACCATTGCTTCCATAGCCTGCCTTGCAGATGTCAAAATAATCTTTTTCAGGTGATTTCTGATGTTAAGGAAAAAATAGTAAGAACTGGAATAAAAATGGCTTTTAACTCGACAAATCTTGCTAGTAATCTTTTGGATGGAGTAGTTTTGGTGCACAAGACTCTTTCAAGGAGCTTGAATCAACACCTTTTACAACACATGACTCAAACATAGGTGGAGGAAACATTAATTCTTTCTTCCCATCTTGTAGTACATTAGGATAATAGACCACTTTTGATGCAGTCATACCCAGGGAGAAGCCCAGACAAACAGTTCTTCAATTTAAATACAATTTAATTGCGCTAAACAAAAATTCTCTCTTAGACTTATAGCCAAAAATTGATTTTATTGAACCATGTAAATATTAACATCAACATTACAAAGAACAAATTTCTGCAATTAATCATCTTGCTATGTTTCTTGACAGTGAGTCATAACACCCTCTCTCTTTGTTCAGCTGTGCGTTCATTCCTTACTCAGCTCCATACTCATGCTCTTTTCTCTTGTCTAATTACTGCATATTTTGATCAGCATTCAAAGATTTTTATAATCTTGTGCATTATCTCCTTCCTACTTTTCTCTGCATATATTTCCCTCTTTCCTGCGTTGTACATTTACCTGCTCCCATAAATATTATATCTTAATCTCCCTCTCTCTAGTTAAATCTGCAAATTCAAAGTCTTCTATTTTTTGCTGCTACTCTTTTTCCTTGTTGTCTTCAGCACTTTACTGCTGCAAATTGTATGCCCACACCTCTTCCCTCTTTTTCTACGCCCTCTATCTTCCCTTCTCTCTACTATCTCTGGTTGCTGCGCTTTTTAAAGTCTCTTCTTCCTTATTCAAATTTGTATGTCTTCCCCAAAATCAGCACCCTTTCACGTCCAATTAACTTTTTCACTTTCCAAGTTCCCGGCATTGTTTTCCAGCTCCATGCAACAGCTATCCTCTTCTTTTCTTCTGACTTTTTTTTTGGCATGTATTTTCTTTTTCTTGGTGTTGAAAGGTCTTCGAACGACTCCTCATTTTCTATGCCCTTCCTCTTCCATGCAGATTGTGTCCACCTTGGCACCCGTTGATGTGTGTTTTATGCACATAACATTTCAGAATAAAATACCAAGGTAATTTACCCTCTCTTGAACAAAATCACCTCATAGGCTAAGGATAAGATCAACTAAAATGATTCTAAGGTTTCTACATGTCAGGTCTTGACGAGTGGGTAACTCAATGGTCGATGTGAATTGTTGTGTTCACTTGGGGACTTCCGCAAATGTTAGGATTATCTTCTTCGATCATGAAATATGCGGAATATATGTGCTGACAACTTAGGATTTAACAATATGGCTCTGGACTTAATTTTCACTAAAAAAATGAGCAAAAAGAATAGGGTTCAGGAAATCTATTCTAGCCCTAAGAATGTAAGAAATGATGAACAAGTTCAATGAAATCAAACTAGGCAAGGTCTCACAAACAGGTATTGACACAAGCTTAGTGCAATTGTCTAAGGTATACTCAAGGATTTTCAGACTATTTCCATCACACATTGACACCATCCAAGTTGATGCTTGTCAAAGGTTGCATAATAATTGAAATTAATCTTACTCAAATTTTCAGTTGACCACACAAGGTGCACTTACCAGTGGTATGGATTAAGGATTCCACACAAATATATTCAACAAATCTTTCACTCAATCTAACGAACATGAAAATAAATTCTAAGCTAACTTGGAGGAATTGAGAACCATGATTGCAAAGACAACATTTGAAGAGCAAAATCACCAACAATTGAACAATGATTTAGATTCAAATAGCTGCAACATATATCAACAATTCTACAAAATCTATCTTACAAATGAGAGACAAGGAGGGATATATAGAGTCTCTTACAAAATGGATGGCCAAGATTGATACAAGATCAACGACCAAGATCATGCCAACAAAACGCTAGAACTGCTTTAATTAGGGTTTACATAAAAATGGCGTCACCAACATATGGCTCAATAAAAAGATACTAGTCATCAAATAAATAATCTTTTAGAAGATTCCTCCCTGCATCTCTCTCTCTCTCTCTCTCTCTCTCTCTCTCTCTCTCTCTCTCTCTCTCTAGCATAATTCAAGAATCTAGTCAATACAGAATCTAACTCCTCCATGGAAATGCTAAGCAAGATATCTTGCTGCAAATCAATCACGTCCAGTGAATTCGAGCAAGCGTCCAAAGTGTTCTCCCAATTTGTCATGAGCTTTTGCGAACTATGAACATGAATCAACAAAGAGACCAAGTCATCTATCTGACTCTTCGTCAAAGAGTCCAACTGACAAAAATACATAAGTTTCATCTTGTCTCTTAATTCGGCTAAGTGTAAACCACTAGCATCACTAACATCGATACCCAATAATTCCTCAATTGAGACAAGGATTTTCATCTGAATGTCCTGAATCAATCCTTCCATTTCCATTTAGCTCAACTGGGCGTTCTCATAAGTTGATCTCTTCACGACCAATGAACAATACCAGCTATGGAAATCGTATCTGTCTCCACTGTGCGCAATGCTCTCGCTGATCAAAGTGGAATTATGAATCTTCTTTAAAGCTTTGAGGCATGGAATAGTCTTCTCCTGAATAGGCTAGAATTTTTCCCAAACTCCCTCCAAATACTGGATTCTAAACACAAGCCCTGTTGTCCTATCATATCACTGGACAAACTGAGTAAGGAAATCATCCGCTTGTTTTCTTGCACTCTCAATCCACTTTTCCACCTCCGGAAGTGTATCTCTCGTTGCCTCATAGTGTGAATGTAGTCCATGATCAACTGCAATAGGGGAAATAAGGGTGGGATTCTCACGCTTTATCCCCGCAATGTACTCTCTAAGTCTGATATTCTATTCTTTGTACTTCTCCTTCCCTTCAATTTCTCTATCTAACCTGGCGCTGATTGCCTTAAGGTTATCACCAACCTCTTAAAACTCTTGCTCTCTCGATGTACGACCAAGGGTAACTGAAGTAATCTGGAAATCCATAGGAGTAGTAATGTCTGTTGTCACACCTCCAATAGGAACAACAACCTGCACAATCCGCAATCCTGTCTCATCTCTAGCTATGTGTGACAAAATCTCAGCTCTCTTGGGTTCTTTCTCCTTATTGCTCCTAGCTAAGTAGTCATCAATGTTATCAATAGGTTGTACCTCGATCATTTTCTTACTCTTTTCCATACTTCTCATCAGCCAATCAGGAATAGTGGCCATCTCCATATCATCATCGAGACACACATCGCGATCAAATCCTCTCAATTCTGAGATAACATCATCATCATCAGGATTGCTCTTGGTCAAATCATATATCTCATTTCCCAAACTAACCTCCAAAAAGACAGTAGGGTATCCCGACTGATCATCATTCTCATTTGGTGTGGCAGATGTCGCTGTGACATGTAACTCCTAAATATTCTCTGGGAGTATCACTGTGTTGGAACATTGCCGAGTTTCCTTATTCTGTTATGTTATTTCAATTTCTTAATTGATGAGACACTGAGAGGTGGTGGAGGAATGATAGGTGAAGGAATGATAGTTTTTTGTTTCTTCTTCTTCACCTCCTCAATCTTCTTCCCTCTAGCCTTGACTTCTCATGGCGTGTTATTCTTTCTCTTGAGAGCTTGACTCTCTTTGTCTGCATGAATCCTGACATCACTGATAGTCCTCTAATCATCTTCGGAAGTAGACTCTTTCGGCTTCATTCCTTCATAAGTGAAGGAAACACCCATATCAACTAACTTATTCATCTGAATATCTACCCATGTATGGGAGAAACTCAAGATCTCTAACACCTGATCAGGAATGAGGAAAAGTCCACACTTCCTCATGAAATCCACTGACATTCTGGACCACATTCGTCTCTTCATTGCCTCTCATCCATTAGGTTGGCCCAATAATCTTCTATGTCTACCTTGTGGATGAACTCCTCTCCCTTGATCCTTCCAACTTTCTTATCGGGATCAAATCTTTCTCTTTTCTTGAAGGTTGCAAATCGATAAAATGCAAGCTCCTCACTCACATTGTTGGCGGCTAAGGCAGACTGACAAACCTCCAACGTCTTCCCAACTGAAATAGGGAATGTCATGCCTGTCCTATGCTTCTCTCTCTGAATGAAATCAAACTCTAGAAGTTGTCTCACCACTTCCAACAAGATCATTATGTCGGACAGATACCTAGGAAGCTTGTAGGGTTCAGATTGAATTCCATGAATCCTAAGGTACGTGAAAGTGGTAAATTGAATATACCATGATCCATATTTCTCTATTAGCTTTGTTGCCTCCTTGGACAATCTTCAGTGAATTTCGCCTTGCAACATCTGTGTGATGTACATGGTGAATACATCATTCACTCTTATAATCTTCAATTCTATACATGTTCAGTTGAGGATAACACTCATGACTCCTGAATTGTCCTTGTCCATTCTCGACTTCACCTTTGCATATCAATTCTTTGTATGAAACAAATTGTGCAAGAATGTATACCAAGTAGGAAGTCATGGCGAATGATTTGGACCACTCTACATTCCTTAGCTGAATGTCTAGATTCTCGCTTATGATTCGAGACCAATTTATTAATGTCCATCTAAGACAATCCTGGATGAAGTAGAACATTCATCTATCGAATATTGCACCCTGCGGCGTCCCCATCACTCTGTTAAGTAGAAATACTAAGTCGCTATATTCCCCTTTGAAGTCTGTGCACATGAGTGTCTTGGGACCTTGGAATGATGAATCCTGGGCTCGATCATCCACTCTTTGTTTATCATACTCTTACACGCATCCATATGACTTGGACCACTCTACATTCCTTAGCTGAAAGTCTAGATTCTCGCTTATGATTCTAGACCAATTTATTAATGTCCATCTAAGACAATCCTGGATGAAGTAGAACATTCATCTATTGAATATTGCACCCTGTGGTGTCCCCATCACTCTGTTAAGCAGGAATACTAAGTCACTATATTCCCCTTTGAAGTCTGTGCACATGAGTGTCTTGGGAGCCTTGGAATGATGAATCTTGGGCTCGATCATCCACTCTTTGTTTATCATACTCTTACACGTATCTATCTTTTTCGTGTACCGCTCTTCATATTCATCCTTAATTGCATCTTTCATATCCGCTCCGCATGGAATTCCAAACACCTCAACAATCGCATCTTCAACAAGGTAGGCAATGACAACACCCTTAGGAGTCTTGATCGTTCGCAAGCGAGGATCATAACATCGTCCACACTCTAGGATAAGCTCATTGCATTGTATGGACTGTGGAAATTCATTGGCTTGAAAAATACCACTCTTCATAATGTTTACGTATGCTGAGGAAGGAATCTGATTTCCGACTTCGAACATCCGTCGTCGCATCAGGTTCAAGCTCAGGAAATGCATGTTTGTATCCGTAATCTCCTTCCATTTAGATGACATCTTGGATTCTGGATAGAATCTAGTCTCCAATATCTTCTGTTGTTCTCTTCTTTCCTTAAATCTGGACTTCAACATTGCACCTGTATGAAGCTTGAAGTTAGAACTTAGGAAAAAAAATACAACATTCTTAATAGAATTCCTAACTTCCTAATGATTTAGGCTAATAAGAGCATGAAGTCAGAAAAATAGTCCACGCTCAAAGTAGATCTTAGCAATTTAAATACGAAATGTGACAAGACTAGAGTATGAAAACCCCCATGAAATCAACACCTCCTTATACTTAGAAATTTTGTGAAAATCACAGTGCAAAAGAGTATACTGGATTAAGAGTGACTAGGGAAAAGTGTGAAAGGTTGTGTTTTCACAAAAAATTATGTCTGAAGACACCTTCCGCAATCAACAATGGAGGTCAGAAATCTGAAGACAACCCGCAACTAAATGAATTAACCTCTCAAAACATGTTGCAATCCTTAAAAAATATGCACAAACTTGATAAAAATTAGTTTTAATGTTGAAAATAATCAATTTTGGGAACATAGGTATGGCTGGTAAAAGATAAATTTACGAGGACAGGCAGCCAATAACATAGTTGTAGACTTGAAACAACCTTCCAATGGTCTGAAAATGATCCCAAAATGCCTCCAAAATGTCTCCAAATACAAATAATTAAAGTTGCAGTTGGCTGGGTAATAAAATATAAGTCTGAAAATTGAATGTACAACCAACAATGGAGGTCAAAACCTGAAGTAATGGAGTTAAAGCCCAAATCTGAGGCAAATGACAACAAGTAGGGAACAATGGCGGTATCATCGGAATTAGCAGCAAAAAATAGCAGCCCCAAAGAAAATTGCCAATTTAGAGGTAGGAGCCCTCTAAAATGATCAAAGTTGCCAAATAAAAAAAACCGCTAACTCCCCAAAAATCGAAAATCTGAAGCAATGGAGTCACTAAGCTTCAATGACAACAATGGAGTGGATTGTCCAGCTGGCTGCAATGGAGGAAGGAATAAGTCTTCAATCTAACACTTCACTTCAACACTTGCTCCAAAATCGCCAACTATGGAGAAAATCGCCCTTGCATGGAATCCACCTAGGAAACTTAATAATAAAATAATGCTGGACTCCTCCCTTTAAACTTACTTTCATCACCAAATTTTACCACACAAGCAATATGGGATAATTCTCTAGGAGTGAGAAAACAACTCCAAAAGGTCCGAAAAACACCTTAGCACTTAAAATCACCGATGAGGACATTAAAAACACGTTAAGGCTCCAAAAGGGTCTACACTTAGACAAAACTAGGATCATTTAGAAATCTCAATTTTCATGCGCTTGATCCTATAACTTCAAAACCTTAAACGACGCTAGGCACGATCAAAACTTCGAAACTGGGGGCATATGAAACACAAAATTGCCCACTAAGCAGCCAAAACCTTAACCTAACAACGCAGAAAGCAGGAAAAGAGGGGGTCCCCGTTAGCAATGGGGCGATGTGTTAAAAGGGCACAACAACACCCTTCTCAACCTCTAGCGCAACCCAATACTTATGATTAATTTATAGTGTTACATTCCACCTGTGTGTTTATTTGGCTTATGGGTCTTTGTAATCATAAATCTTAGGTATTGCTCAATATAACACACGTTCTTAATAAATTTTGATTTTTAAAATAAACTGCACAATAATTCCTCATACCCCCAAAAAGATCAATACAAAAATTGACGATAAAATCAAAACCAAAACAGTAAACTATTACTCAAACAACTAGAAGCCCAAGGTGCTCCTGCATCAGACACGCCGAATAAGAAGTTTGTGAGCATAGCTCACAAAATGGAGCTGGATGATTGAACCACCCTTCTAGATTGATCACAACCCATAGCAAACTCCATCGCTGATGTAATTATCTTGCAACATTTTTTCATTTATTCCAACATTTGGCTGGAAGAACTCCTTTTTGTGTTTGCCAAATTTGTTCCTCACCAATCTCTTTTATGCTTACAATTTTATGTGTGTTGTTGTCCAACTTATTCCTCCAAAACATTATCCATCTTCTTTTCCTTCTTGTGGTATTTGATTTACTACAAACTGACCATCTCCAACACATTTCACCTTCATCTTCATTTGTTGTGAGAACTAACTCACCATAATCGGTCCTCCTCCACTTAGAATATCTTCCTTCCTTTCCCCTCTCTGTGGAATTAAACCTTCTGCTATTTGTCCACCTCCACCAACATACATCTGTAATGTTCTCTGCAACATCATACAAAGTGTTTTCTACATACAAAACAAAACCCATTTGTACTAACTCTTCTTCTATGCTCACTACATTGTTTACGTCATCATGCATATCATCTTTCTTTACCTCTTTCACTTGTTCATCTGTACTACCTCTCGTCACGTTCGCATATCACTCTGTACTCAACTCATCATTAAAAACATTATTGAAATCAATGGTTTCTATTTCTTGTTTTGCACTCTATTGCATCATTTTCTTCAATGTCTCCATGTCCTCCAAAGGACCAACCACTGTTGCAATTTTTGTTTCCTCAATTTCTTCTTCAATTTCTTTTGCACATACAACCTCCTCATTCTCCACCATTATGCCTTCAAAGAGGCATATTTTTAATTACATTCTCAAGTTCTTTCGACATATCTCCTTAAAAGAATCTCTCTATTCTTTCCATCACCTCTTTCAACAAGAGATCATCCTCATCAACTTCCTTATCAAATTTTGGACTCTCTAACTCCATATACTTCTTCCTCTTCTACATTAACCTATGAGGTACTTTCTCCTCCTTTACACTCTTTGCTTTCACTCACTAATTAATGGTCCACAATGACAGTTTTCTCTTCTTTTCTTTTCTTCTCCTTATTGGTGCCATCTACACTTGTGTGGGCTGCGTTAACATCTTTTTTCTTACATTTTTCTTTTTGTTCAAGGGCTACAACTGTCTTTTATCGAGGGTCCTTTCTCCTTACCATATCTCTGTTCCAACTTTCTTTCTTCCACTTCAATCTTTCTTTCCAATACATCTAAACTGTCTTGGAGTTTTCGCAATTCTTCACAGAGCTTCCTATTTTCCACTTCCTCCCAATATTCTTCCCAAAATTGGATTATCACAGGTATCCTCATGACCCATCTCCTCCTACCCCTTAAATTCATCTTCTTACTTTTTGACAATTTACTTAGAGACTCACTCATCCCTTTGTACTCACAAGTCCTCCCTGCAACAAATTGACTCTACTTATCCTCTGCCCAACAAGAGGTTTCTAGAAGACACACCTCTCTTTAATGCACCTTCTACCCTGCTTTAACCTTTGTTGAGGATAACTCACTCACTTTGCAATCTTTCTTTCACACATCATTCTGCTTTGTTTTAAAATCTCTTCCAAGCACTTCAGCGCTCTAGGCAACAAACGACCGACTCTTATATAAAATGATGTAGTCATGTCTAGAGAGAAGCCCAAACAAGCAATTCTTCGGTTTAAATACAATTTAATTGCACTAAACAAAAATTCTCACTTAGACTTACAATGAAAATTGATTTTATTCAACATGTAAATAATAACATCAACATTACAAAGAATTGCAATTAATCATCTTGTGTTGTTTCTTGATAGAGCACCATAACACCTTTTCTCTTTCTTTGTTTAGTTGTGCATTCATTCCTTACTCAGCGTGATACTCGTGCTCTTTTCTCGTCTTATTTTTGCATATTTTGATTAACATTCAAATGTTTTTATAATCTTGTGCATGATCTCCTTCGTCCTTTTCTATGCAAATATTTCCATCTTTCCTATGTTGTACATTTCCTTGCTCCCATATATATTGTGTCCTAATCTCTCTCTTTCTCTCTCTCTAATTAAATTTGCAAATTCAAAATCTTTTATTTTTTGATGCTACAATTATTCCTTATTGTCTTCCACACTTTCTTGTTGGAAATTTTATGCCCACACCTCTTCCCTCTTTTCCTACGCCCTCTATCTTACCTTCTCTCTACTATCTATGTTTGCTGCTCTTTTTAAACTCTCTTCGCCTTTATTCAAATTTGTATATCTTCCCCAAAATCAGCGCCCTTTCACTTCCACTTAACTTTTTCACTTTTCAAGTTCCTAGCATCATTTTCCAGCTCCACATAGCAGCTATCCTCTTCTTCTTTTTTGACTTTTTTTTGGCATGTATTTTCTTTTTCTTGGCGTTGAACGTCTTGGATTTACTCTTCATTTTCTATGCCCTTCCTCTTGCATGTGTATTCTGCCTTTCCACCTTAGTTGGCACCCTTCTCAACCTCTAGCACAACCCAACACATGATTAAATTAACTTGTGTTACATTACAACTGCATGTTTATTTGCCTTATGGGCCCTTGTAATTATAAATCTTAGACACATGTCCTTAATTCTTTGATTTACAACTTACTGTTTTGGTTTTGGTTTTTATTGTCAATTTTTGTGTTGATCTTAGACACATGTTCTTAATAAATTTTGATTTTGAAAACACAATGATTCATTATACCCCAAAACGATCAACACAAAAATTGATAATAAAAACCAAAACCAAAACAGTAAACTGTAAATCAAACAACTAGAAGCCCAAGGTGCTCCTACATCAACTTTTGAGAGTACAAGATGAATGAAAAACATGTATGAAGAGGTGAAGAAGGTGATTGCAAATTTCCAGTATTACTTTAGTTTGTTGTTTCACATCACTTAGTCTTCATAGTGGCAAAGTATGGCAGATGCTATTGCAATTGTGAATCTTAGGTTCAGATCCCCATCTTATGAGACATTAAGGTTGGTATGCTCAATGATGTAAAACTGAATGTTAAAGATGCTAACGAACATCAATTAGAGTTCGTTTAGAGACCCTTCTCATAAATGTGATCGAGACTTTGGTGCCATAACATTGTCTTCTCTACTCAAAGTTTCATCTTCAAATTATTGGCACCCTTAGGTACCCAAAAAGCACGACCATCTGAAGATGATGCAACCAGTGGTGAGGATGAAGACTTGAAAGCAATAAAAGAAATATTGCACTGAACTGTGCATACATCCAACTTGAACAAAACCAAGCTCCTCTAGTCATCTTTTATCCCTCATTTGAGAAAACAACTTGGGCACCCCCATCATTCAATTTACTTAAAAAAAGTAGATTTCATGCCAAACTTGGGATATGCAGAACACCATTGATCTCCTTCAATCGACTATCAAGGAATCTAATCTTGACTCTTCCATGATCAACAATCTTCAGATGAGATTCATCATTGTGATGCACCTTCCCACCATCGTATTCTTTATATTTAGTGAACCAGACCCTGTGAGGGGTCACGTAAAAAGATGCACCTAAATCTATCAACCATACATCTTCTGGTGCATGTGTTGCCAAGGCTGCAACAAAGGTTTCACCATCATCCTAAGAAAATTTGTCCAAATTTGAATACAAGGGATTCCTCTTTTTCTTCTTTTTCTCCTCCTTGCATTTTTCTAAGAAATGATCAATATTTTTAGTAGATCCAATATTTCGCCTTGAACTTTTTAAGAGACTTTGATCTACCATGGGATTTGGATCCATCTTTTTCTTGCTTCTTGTCCTTTTTACCTTTCTATTTTGATCTACCATGAGCCATAAGAGCCTCTTTAGTTGTTTCAAAAGTTTTTTTTTCACATTTGGTGAAATAGTAATGATACAACCACCTCATTCATATTGAACTTGTCGATGCAAATCTTAATGACCATCACAAGGTGGTCCCACAAGTCCAACAAAAGAAAAAAGAACAATCATGAAATTATCCTCCATTTTCAATCCAACAACATAACTCAATTGAGCAACTAGCATATTAAATGCAGTTAAATGATCCACTATAGATCCTCCATCTTCCATTCTTAGAGAATACAACTTTTTCCTCAAGATTAACTTGTTCACCAGGGATTTAGCCTAATAAACACCTTCGAGATTCTTGCATAGGTTTTTGGTAGTCATCTCTTCTTGAAGATTCAATAACACAAAGTCATCCAAATAGAGCTTTATGAGCTCCAAGCTTTGTGATTCATAAGATCCCAATCAGCTTGAGCCATGTTGGCTGGTTTAGATTTGAATATTGTATCCTACAAATCTTTATCCATAAGCATATCCTCCAATTTCATCTTCCACAACTCAAAGTTGTCACCTTTAAACTTCTCCACTTCTATTCTCCCAATTGTTCCAGCCATCTTCTTGGAACAAGGTTAGGAAATATTCCGCAACAAGTTCCTGCTCAAATGAAAATTTGTCCAAAAAATCCTCTACCCAATAATGGGACCAAAACTAGAGATAATGCAATTTTTTCCTTAAACCTTTATATAGTTGCAGTAATATATGCACATGATAATAAAGTTACATGTAATAAATCAAGAATACCACAAAGTAAGATGTATGTGGTGAACACTCATTTAGGAGAAAACCCCACTCTAAAAGCTTGATCAATGTATTAATAATAAACAATGTTGTACAACCACTTGCAAAGCAAGTCTTCTTCATAGAAGTTTACAATGTTGACTCTAGGAGCTATTTTAATAGCATAATAATACCTGCAAAAGACACCATAGAAATTACACTCCAAGATATCCAAAATATATAGAATCAAGTGTGAAGGTAGCTCCTAGAGGAGGCTACAAGATATGGGCGTCCAAAATTACTTGGCACATCTTCCAACCACCTACAAGCTTGCAAATAACACTTGTACGAGATTATTTCAGTTCTCATTCAAACCTCCAAACTTGGGTGCCTCATTTTTGCCATGAATACATATGACATATGCTCTTACACACCTTACAGTTGTCATAGAAATCTTTTATAGCTAATAACACTTATATTTGTAAGAGAATCTATTATAATTGATTATTAATTGATAATTCTCTTACAACCTATCATTATCCAATTTGGGTTCTCGCATTCTCCATGCAAAGATGCTCCTTAAATCTTGTCCAACTTGTCTTAGTATCTAATTCTTACATTATAAATTGTCATACAATAATTACAAGACATTAACACATGGCAGAGAGTTTCCACCATAAAGTGGGATGCTTGTCTTCCCATGTGAGGACAAAAACATCCTTGTCACCTACCAATGTGATGACTATTCACTATGTCATGTCATACTAGATGAAAAAATAGGATGTGCAAGAAAATACAACATGTAGGCATGATAAATATAATAATTAATTAAATCAATGCTAGGAAATACTAAGGTTGAGACACCTTAATTCCCACCATAAACCCTTATATGCCAACATGTACGTGCATGTTGGCACACAAGCAAGTATCTTGTTCATGTTTATTTAATTTTAATTCATTAGAGATAAAACTATATTAGCATAGTGTGTTGGTCTAATTATTAAATAAATATTGTTGCATGTGACTTGAACAACAATAATATAGATGTTTACATCTCCATACCCCTCCTTGGAGATGTGGTTCTAATGGTTGGGGAGAGGCCATGAACTCAATCGCTAGATTATGACGAAATACCCTTTCGATGTCGCCATTGCTTCTCTACGGGTCACTTGGCCACAAATTGTTCTCTCTTGTGCCATAAGGGTGTTGCCACTTGGTGGAAGGATTCTAATGATGATCACCTGACTGTCATGGCTTCCAATTCTTCCTCTAACAACTCTTCACAGACTATGGATGATTCCTCCTAGGATGATGTTTTGCCTCCTGTTGTTGGTCTCGCCTCCCCAAACTCCATGGATATATCTCTGCCTCTTGCTGTTAGCACGACCCCCTTTGGCGCCATGGACCCTTCTCTTCTTGCTACTTCTGTTTTGCTCCAACGTTTGGTGGTTGATGTTTTGCCTTGTCAGCATTCTGCTCCTTGTGTTGACAGTCTCACTATGGGGATTCCCCCTCTTGATCCCCCCACGTGATGTTGTTCCAAATGACAATATTGTTTGGATTGTTGTTCATCGACTAAGGAGAGATCGTTCATCCTCCTCCCAAACTCTTCCCCGAGTTGTGGTTGTTTTTCTCCCCACCCTTGATGTTGGTTACTAGTTGTTCTGCTAGTGTGTTGTAAGTGGTCTATTAAGGACTTTGTTGTCATTGGCCTACTCTTGACCAATTGTTTGTAGCCTCTCGGTCTGTCTTTGTATAGGGCCAACACCCTTGTTTTGCTATTTTTTTACTAAAAAACAATAATATCGATAAAATGCCACAATCTATGCATACAATATAAAGTAAGAAAATTATTGAAGATAAGAAAACTATATAGACAATATTTATTTAAATACCATGAAAATATTGAATTAATATTTTGTGAAACTTAATATCTATAGAAATGATTTTTAAAATTAATTACACTAAAGGCATTCCATATATGAAATGAATTGGCTGAATTTTGAGATAATGGACTCAACCTATTCCAGAAGAGGATGTAAGACAATGAAAATGATATTGGCTTTCATTTTCACCAGTCTTCTTTGATATTTAATTTTTTTGTTCATTGTTTTTTTGGTCATATTTTGTTGTGCATTTTAGTTTTAGGGAGGAAATCACTAAGTACATGGGGATTTATTTGGTGTTATTGTAAGCTTGGCTAAAAAGGCATAGTATAATATCCCCCACTCATTTAATGCAAAGGGAAATGATAAGACTGGAAGAAATTCTAGGTCATAAAAATTGAGTGTTCACATCATCTACTTTAATATTCATTTTTGAGAGTTTTTTTAAACATGTGAACCATTTAATGAAAACGCTGGGCACTTTAGTTGTCATATTTAAAAAGCTAAATGGTGGGCCCCATTTTTTTATTTTTTTTTGTATCCATATGATTTTTATTATCTTTCAAATTTCATTGAATATCTAAATTAGTATTGCATTTGAATGCATTTGTTTGATTAGTACAATAAATCGAGGAGAGAAAAATATAAATGTTTCCTTAATGTTTGAATTTATGATAATTGCTTGAAAGTTGTATTTAATGTAGAGACTAATTATCACGAGTTGTAAAGTCATAGTTTTAATATAATATAATATAATATAATATGATAATTAGATTTTTAACATAATCTATTTATAAATTTTTTTGGTTGGTAAAATGTAGCCATCGGGGTTGCTACCATTAGATTAATAGTAAACAAAAATTACATATATCATGAGCAGTTCTATTGCCCTTACTTTCTAATTCTATGCATTTTTATGCACTAATGTGTAAAATGTGGCAATACATTCCTCCTTATAATGCTATTGTAATCCATTACAAAATAAAACATGGCTCTTTAACATCTAAAATAGAAATTTACATTCTCACACCATTGCATTTAGCCAATAATATCCAAAAACCGACAATACAATTCTTCCACATATGAAATGATTTGTGCATGGCCTATAGTGATCATACTACGGTGCCACCATCCATGGGCTACCCCATCGAAGTGTAGGGCAATGTACTTGATTGCTTCTTCCTTCAACATTGGGTTGAGTTGGAAGTATGTATCCACTTTTTGTACCCAAGCACATGTTGAGTATTTCTCAAATCATCAAAGTACGATAAATTGAGTTCGTCAATCTTTCTCTTTAGATCAAAGTGATTATCTCTATTACCTTTGTTGGATAAAAATCTCATTCTTAAGTCCATGTAGTCCCTAAGGGACATATCAGTTTGCAAACCTTCATCTATCCAATCTTGGTAGAATTTAGCTTGTAAGTCCACTAATGTGGGTTTATTGCCTTCTTGGTGCTCTACTCTTGGTGAGAAAGTGTGTATCATTGGTCTAGAACTTGTTGTAGGCACATGTCGGTTTGGAGTCCTATTGTGGATTGAATTGTCTTCATATCCATCATTACCCCCATTGTGGTAGTTGTTATCATCTGAGTGGTTATTGTTATTGTGATTGTTATTGTGATTGTTATTGTGATTGTTATTGTGATTGTTATTGTGATTGTTATTGTGATTGTTATTGTGATTGTTATTGTGATTGTTATTGTTATTGTTATTGGTATTAATCATCGTTTGAGCTAACATGTCAATTAGTTGTGTCATTTTTGTTTAGTTGTTCTTTTTTCAGCCATGAATTAATCCATATGGTCGGTGATATCTCCTCTATCTCCCATGTTTAAGCTTCTTTGTTCATTTGATGAAGATTCCAGGTTGTTGTTCAATGTTGATTCTTGGTGGATACCCAAAATTCTTGATTTTGTCTCACCCTCGCAGGCTTAGGTAGGCTACCATTATCTTCTTGTCTCCCTATTGTAATATATTTTATCTCTCTCACTCATAAATTTCTCCATGGGTTGGCAGGTTTAACATGGCTCTAATACCACTAGTAATGTCCATTATTGAGGATTTGACATACAACTACATTTATGACTCTTACAATCTGATTAACGATATAGAATTGAATTTTAACTAGATGCAATTTGTATGGATATGGGATTCTGTATCAGCAAGCGATAGTACTACTTGAATTTCTAATTTTAATCTTCCAAGAGGAATTGTTATTCGAATCAAAAGTAACTCCAATGTGACTTAGATGTAAATGCAAAATTACCCTATTGTTGCTTGTTTAATCCTTTTGGAGGTGATACCAAATGTGCCTTTGATATTCTAGTAATAAGATCGTTGCATGTCTAATTGACTTCTCTTTATCATGCGATGGATGGTTGAGAGGGTATACCTCAATCTATTTGCTATATTTGTTCTCAATCCTTGTGTTCATGCGACAAAGGTGGACGTTGTCTCTACTTATTAATACCTAGATCTCATGCATCTATGGCCTTGCAAGAGGGTGGATACACCACCTTTACTTGGGTTTCTTAGCAATCTACTATGAATCAAATAAGATAACCAAATCTTTACACACTTCCTTATCTCTTAGACTTCTCCTTTTATATCTTCATATTCTTTGAAGTGACATATCATTTTAGGTTTAAAGAGACATGTCCTTATGGAAATAACTCAGATCTTATCTATGAAATCACACCTACTTTTCCTTTAAACACATCACGACCTCTCTATTAACAACTTTAATCATAACCAGATCGTACCTTTATGAAAAAAATATCAACTATAATCCAAATTGCATTCTTTAAATTAGGAATAGTGTTCAACACTTGCTTGCTTCAAATTAGGTACGGCTTGAGTTGGCCTAGTGGTGGAGAACTTGTGCTCTTGAAAGAGAGGTCACAATTTCAAATCCCACAAGGGGATAAGGTATGTATGCCTCGTTTGTAGTGCAGTTAGGTACCTCCTGCAAGGAGTACGAGGTAGTCCCATATTGCTCTAACCCATCTGTAGACCCATATATAGATTGCTGGCATCGTGGACTATAAAAAACCCTTTACTTTTTTTTCCCCTACGCTCTCTATCTTCCCTTCTATCTACTATCTTTGCTTGTTGTGATTTTTAAAGACTCTTCTCCCTTATTCAAAATTGTATATCCTCCCCAAAATTAGTGCCCTTATACTTGCAACTAACTTTTTCACTTTTCAAGTTCCTAACAACCTTTTCCAGCTCCACATAACAACTATCCTCTTCTTTTTTTCAACCTTTTTTTCATGTATTTTCTTTTTCCTAGCACTGAAAGGTCTCGGATTGACTCTTCATTTTATATTTCCTTCTTCTTCCATGTATACCGTGTCTTTCCACCTTACTTGGCATCCTTCTCAACCTCTAGCACAACCCAACACATGATTAATTTATCTTGTGTTACATTATAACTGCATGTTTATTTGACTTATTTATCATTGTAATTATAAATCTTAGATATTGCTCAATATCACACGTGTTCTTAATAAATTTTGATTTTGAAAATGAATCGCACAATGATTCATTATACCCCAAAAAGATCAACGCGAAAATTGACAATAAAAATCAAAACCTCAATAGTAAATTGTAACTCAAACAATTAGAAGCCCGAGGTGCTCCTACATCAACTTTTGAGAGTACAAAATGAAGGAAGAACATGTATGAAGAGGTGAAGAAGGTTTTTGCAAATCTCTAGTATTACTCTAGCTTGTTGTTCGATGTCACTTAGTCTACATACTAGCATAGTATGGTGGATATTATTTCAATTGCAAATTCTTGGTTTAGAGCCCCATTTTACAAGACAATAAGATATGTATGGTCAATGATGTAGTACTGAATGTTAAAGATGTTAACAAACACCAATTAGAGTTGGTTTTGAGACCCTTCTCACAAATGTGATCGTCTTCAGTGCCATAACATTGCCTTCTCTTCTCAAAGTTTCATCTCCAAAGCATTGGCACCCTTAGTTACCTAGAAAGCATGACCATCTAAAGATGATGAAACTAATGGTGAGGATGAAGACTTGGGAGTAATAGAAGAAATATTGCACTGAACTGCTCATGCATCCAACTTGAACAAAGTGCCAATCTAAAGTTCCTTCACCAAAACCAATATCCTCTAGTCATTTTATCCCCCATTTGAGAAAACAACTTGGACACTTACATCATTCAATTTACTTATAAAAAGTAGGTTTCATGCCAAACTTGGGATATGCAAAACACAATTGATCCCCTTCACTCAAATATCAAGGAATCTAATCTTGATTCTTCCTTGAACAACAATCTTTAGATGAGATTCATCATTGTGAGACACCTTCCCACCATCATATTTTTCATATTTAGAGAACCAAACCCTGTGAGGGCTCATGTAGAAAGATGCACCTAAATCTTTCAACCACACATCTTTTGATGCATGTGTTGCCAAGGTTGCAACAAATGCTTCATCACCATCCTAAGAAAATTTGTCCAAAGTTGAATCAAATGGTTTCCTCTTTTTCTTCTTTCTCTCCTCCTTGCATTATTTATTGAAATGGTCAATTTTTCAGTAGATCCAATATTTTGCATTGGAATTTCCAAGTGACTTAGATCTCCCACGATATTTGGATCTATCTTTTTCTTGATTCTTGTCCTTCTTCTTACCTTATATTTTGATCTACCACAAACCACAAGAGACTCCTTAGTTTTTTAAGAAGCTTTTCTTCACATCTCTTCAAATAATACTGAGGCAACCATCTCATTCACATTGAAATTGCTAATGGAAATCTTGATGGCCATCACAAGGTGGTCCCATGAGGCCAACATAGAAAAAAGAACAATCATGCAATGATCCTCCTCCATTTTCACTCCAGCAATACTCAACTGAGCAACTAATATATTAAATGTGTTTAAAAGATCCACTATAGATCCCCCATCTTCCATTCTTAAAGAATACAACTTTTTCCTCGAGATTAACTTGCTCACCAAGGATTTAGCGTGATAAACATCTTCGCGATTCTTCCATAGGTTTTTGGTAGTCATATCTTCATGAAGATTCAATAACATAGAGTTAGCCAAATAGAGCTTTATGAGACACCAAGCTTTGTGATCCATAAAATCCCAATCAACTTGAGCTATGTTGGCTGGTTTAGATTTGAATATTGTATCCCACAAATCTTTATCCACAAGCATATCATCCATTTTCATCTCCCATAGCTCAAAGTTGTCACCATTAAACTTCTCCACTTTTATTTTTCCAAATGTTCCAGCCATCTTCTTGCAACAAGGTTAGGAAATAGTTTGCAACAAACTCCTACTCAAATGAAAATTTGTCTAAAAAATCCTTTTTACCCAATAATGGGACCAAAACTGGTTAGGCGTTGATGCCATTTGAAAGGAATGAAGCTATGTGAAAATGCTCCCTACACCAATCTTATGAGAGGAGATAATGCAATTTTTTCCTTAAACCCTTATACAACTACAAGAATATATGCACATGATAATAAAGTTACACATAATAAATAAAAAATACCACAACATAAGATGCATGCGATGAAAAATCATCGAGGAGAAAAACACCACTCTAAAAGCTTGATCAATGTATTATTAACATCACTCTAAAAGCTTGATCATTGTATTATTAATAAACAATGTTTTACAAACACTTGAGAAACAAGTCTTCTTCATAGGAGTTTATAATGTTGATTCTTGGAGCTATTTTGATAGTGTAATAATAGTTACAAAAGACTGATAGACTTATAAACCATTGAGAGGGGGGGGTGAATCAGTGACACCAAAAACAATACTACTTTAAACATTGACCGATAGATATACTTAACAAATTTACTCAACACTGTGCATGCAATCCAAAATGATATTAAAGCATCCACAATAAGTAAAACATCCACCATAACACAAGTATTTATATGTGGAAAACCCAAATGAGAAAAACCACAGTGAGATGGGACTCACAACTTAACTCTGCAGTAATAGGTAACTGACCGGTTAAGGTCTTACAAAAGTGCTCTGCTAGGAGCGAATCCTGTTAAAGATCCCAAAGCTCTGTTAGGAGCTATACCCTGTTAAAGGTAGTACCCTGTTAGGAGTAACCTGGTGCAGGAGCACCCTTCCATGCTCTTCCTACTTCTTGTTTTGTTGGGGTTATGCTTCTTATGAAGCCATTGTATATAAAATAAAGAGCTATGAGCTCATAGGTCCTAGTTAGGGTCCTAGTTGAGATCTTAGGGTCATGAGTCAACATTGAGATTTTCTTGAAAATGGAGGGTATGTGTGTCTTTGAGATGCTTAGGGGTCCTTCATAGCATGGTGGTGTCCTTAGGTTGGCCCAATGTGGGACTAGGAGTCAAGAAAAGCAACATTGGGAAAGTTGCTCAAAAGTTGCAAAAGTTGCATGACAACTTTTCCACCAGGAGGCCAAAATCCTTAGGTTGGTGTGGACAACCCTAATATGGGCACATAGACAGAGGAGAGGGTAGTATAAGTATTTGCAAACCCTAAGTTAATAGGTTGGATGTCAGACTTTGTACGGCCAAGTAAGAAAAGCTTGACTGTGACTGTTTGTTGGTTACCAGTCAGTTTGAATGAAGCTACCGAGCAAGTTAATGGATTGATTTGCGTGTAAAACTATGTGGAGTGTCTTCTATGGTGTAAATACTTTCATTGTGAGCAATTAGATTAGGTTTTTATTTGCAGGTTGTGTGTGTTTGTAAATATTTTGAAAACTATCTTTTCACTGTCTAGTTTTGGACTGGTTTGTGCAAATGGAATCATAACTCCATTCCCCATTGTGGAATCACCACGAAACCATGGGGAATGAGAGTAGAGACCTTGTATCATAGTCCTATGCAAGCAGGGCCCTTGAAAATGCAAGGAAGCCATTTGAAGACCCATTCCTAGGCGAGACTGGACAGTGCCCGGTTAGGAATGGTTGTTGGTGCAAAAGTCTTGAAGAGAAAGGTTGGTCAGAGGAGAGTGCACCCTTTGGAGGAGGTGTAGAGGAGTTTGTGAAGCACCACTGGTGTGAAGGAGGAGCCTCCACCAATCCAAACAAGGTGGCTAAAACTCAAAACACTCACTATGACCCTGGCAGACCTAAAAACCCTCACAAAAACCCTTAAAAACCCCAAAATTCGCCCAAGGCACTATACGGCCACTTGGAGGCCCAAAACTAGAGAAATCCTTGAGCCTTTACCAAATGAATGGTAGTCCATTTTGGGAGTTCGAGTATTTTGTGCATCGTTTGTGAGAGGGAGCCCTAAAGGACCGGGTAGGAGGCCTAATTGGTCCTAAACCTTGTAGCCCTATTTTGTAGGCAAAACACAAAATAGTGAAATCGGTAAGGGGTTGAAAGTTTGAAACCTCTTGGGGGCACATGAATGGGTGGAAAGACCATGAATTAGACCTGATATAACCTCGCTAAGACCTAGGAAGGTGTGGAGAAAGCCAAGCCCTTATTGGCCATAGTAAGGGGTTTTGAGTCTCATGAGTAGGTGAGACCTTAGGAGCAGCATTGCAACTCATTGGTAGGTGGATTGGGCAAGGTCAGGGGATACCTCAAGCAAGGGAAGTCTTAGAGACCCTATGGTGTGAAGATAACACCAAGTGATCCAAGGAAAGGATCCAAGAGCATAGACTAGGCTAGTCTATCCCAAACCCCATCCCATCATAACCTTAGTAGACGATTTCTGAATCCAAACTAATGGATCACCTTGTTAAAGAATTTGTACAATGAAGCTTGTTAGAGCTTACCCGTTTAGGGGATTTGACTGTTGTAGTGATTAAAAAACAACAGGTGGTGTGATCTAGAAGTAGCACAACTTGCTTGAATAGACCCTCTTCTGCACACTCAAAACTGCATTACCAACATATTCTGCAACTTAACACTTTTATCTTCGTATCAAATCATCTCATATCATATATCTAAAATAGTTCATCATAATGTCATTATATAGACATTTAGATTTCATGTCGGCTTGGAAATTATATCACAATTTCCTAGGTGCAGTGTATCTGGACAATCAAACATAACTCATCACAAATTACCGCCAAAATATGTCGGTTAGGATAACTCATCACGACCGGTGATAACTCATCACACGATCAATGAATACTGGTTGGAACACCAATATCGGTTAGAGTTAACCTCTGTCAACATATAAACTGATTGTCCTCCATTGCTTCTTTGATAATCTCCACTTATCTTCAAGTTGGTGTCAGGTCATCCCTGTATATACTGGTTGTCTACATGTACTGGTTTGACACCGTCGTAAGGAAAACTTCTAATACCAGTTGCAATACAAGTAATCTTTAGAAGTAATTCTGGTAGACAATGTGAACATATGTGTGTGTGTACATGTTCCATCAATGACAACATATGAAGTCATTCATTACAATCATCATCAAGCCATTAATCTCCCCCTTTGGCATTGATGGAAACACTTGGAAAATTTGCAAACTGTACAACCAAGTGTGCTTACAAAAAAAAAATACCACACATATCACAATACATGCTCCCCCTTAATATGTACAAAATTTTCACAACACACATACATATTACTACTCCCCCTTTGACAACAATGCCAAATTGAAAAGTAAAATATATACATATATAGCAAAAATTTGCATCAAAAGTTTACATATACAAAAACTTGAAAATCTGAATCAAGGATTGTTCATTGCAATTCTCATAAAAATGTCACTAAAAGTATGCTTTAGTTGAGAAAGATCATTTTCCCATGGCTCCAACAATGTTTCAGTGATCTCTATTGTAGTCATGACTTGTGCACAAAATTCTTCCATTGAATTGAGTGTACACATCTCTGGAGTAGCCAAAATTGCTTTTGCATTCTTGTATGCTCTTTGCAACTTGTCCACTTTTGGTCCGAGTAAATTCTTCAACTCCTTCAGAGATTGGAGTCCTTTTGCCTGTTCACAATCATAGACATCTAACCGGTTTTGCAAATCATCCACAGATTTGCCAAAAGCTAAGATTGAATCCTGTAAAGGTATGTAGGCACTACATATCTTTTCCAGTTCTTGCTCGGTCTTTGTTCACCTTTGATTGATATCAGTATAAAAGAATGAAACATTAGATGTAAATGCAAGAATTTTCCCTCATGTTTCAATAGCTTTTCTTAACAGGTCTTTATTCAGGGATAGGGCAATTCTCCCTATATCAATATCCTTCATGATCTATTCTCCTTGCTTCTTCCTGTAGCTCTTCTCAACATAGGTCTGCACTGCTTCCTCAAGGGACTTAAGTTGGTCAGAGGCATCAACAACCAACTAGCCAAGCTTGCCAATGGGAGTTGACAATTTCCCTATAGCAGTTTCCGATAGAAGGCTTAACAGAATATCTACAACATTTTGAATGGTTTCAACTTCCATTCTCGGTTCCTTAAGCCTCTTCTTCTATGCTCTGGATTGCATCACATTTCCAAACTCCAATAATTCTGATGCACTCATATTATCAACATTTATAGGCCCTTTGATGCAAAATGAGTCATCATCATCATCATCATCATCATCATTATGTTGTTTGACTAGTGCCTTTTCCGGTTCAACAGATTTATCCTTCTCAATTTTCTCTTCCTTTTGTTCTTTCTCCTTCTCTTGTTCAGAGGTTTGTTCAACAGCTTTTTCAGCAAGTTCCTCCTGAGTATCCTGTGAAAACGGTGGGAGCTGGGGTTTCACTTGTTGATCATTTACTGGTGGGGTGGAATATCCACACCTGGTTGAGTTGCTGGTATCTCCACTGTATTAACTCGTGAATCAGTAATTTCATGTGGTTGCATATCTAGTGTAATGATGTTTCTAGATAGATCTATTGTATCCTAAATATCATCAACAAAAATTATCGATTGGGAAGTAGTGTCATCCTTCTTCTTGATAGGATACACAATATCAACTTGCACTATGTCTTCCTCATCCATTTCTGGTATATCCACATTATCTTGCTCATTAGCCTATTGGGACTCTATCAGTTTACACATATTCTGAATTTCGTTTTCTATCTGATGAGTATCAACTTCAACAGATTGCATCTTCCCACTTAATAGCTTTAATCTTCTTGACTTTAAAGAAAATTGTGTTTTGTGATTATCAAGCAATGCAATTAACTCATCCTTTGACAAATCGGGAAAATATTGCACAAACACATTATCAATAATTTCTTTTTCTTTCTTCACAGCTTCTTCCCATTTATTCAAAAGAATAGTATATTAAGAATAAAAAATATCCTTCTTAAGATCATGAGGTAATCGACTATAATGACACAAATAGTTGATTACTTGTTGAACAATTCGTTCCTTCTGATCTTCATTAAATGAATCAAAACATTCCTTGACATTATCAAATCTGTTCCTTCCCAATGTCTTTACCATTCTTTCAAAATCAGTCATAGGCTTGTAAGACAAAGCATTAATAGGAATAGTCTACTGAGAGGTGGCTTCAACTGGTTTGGACTTCTTGCCAGTTGCTTTTACCTTCTTTGGTTCTTCCTCAGTATCAGTATTATCTGATTCTGCTTGAAGAATTAGTTGCCGACCTCTTTTCTTTGTAGCAGTCTGCTTCTTTATGTATACCTTAGGTGTCGGTTCCTTTTTAGTTTGGACACTTCGTGTCACTCTTGTACTTTTTGACACTAGAGGCGCTTTCTTAGCCTTCTTCTTCTTTCCTTTACCACTACTGGTTGGAGCACTACTAGTTTCAACTTTTGCAATTTGCTCCTCAACAGTATCCAGTTCTTTCTTCTTCTTGCCCACTGGAGATGCCAATAGGTTATTAGCATAACCAATCAATAAGTCATAATTGACTTTATAGCTCATGTCTTCCATTTCATCTTCTCTTGGTTAAATAGCTTCCATTAGATAGAAATCAGTGGTGACTATGAAAATGATGTCCTTACCAAAGTTTTTCACCACATCCTCAGGTAGCCTTACCCTCATACTCATTTTCTTTTGAAACTCATCGAAATACTTGTTCTTTGCAGCAGAGAAAGTGTTCTTAACAGCCTTAATGTTCTTCTTGATCTAAGTAGTTACTAGTAGGTCTTTAGATCATTCAAGATCACCAATTCCCAGTAGGAAATTTTGAAAATAAAAGAATAAACCAATCAATAACTGACCAAATTTGAACTTCTAGCTGTTGTCCTTCTTGATTGATTGTAGATTCAACATCAATTGACTCCTTGTGGCCTCACAAAGGTCATAATCTGCATTCTCAACAATCATTTTATAGACAGTATGCACTGTTGCAGATGGTACACTATTCATTCTACTGGAATAGAATATCTAGTAGCCTATAACCATAGTAGCCAGTTTAACCACTGGGTCCTTAATGTTATTAACAGAAAAAGCACACCCATCAGAGGTAGACGAGGTTAAAGTAGTTACTGCTTCTTTAGAAATTCGTCTCAGCTTAGGAACTTCATCGGTTGACCCAAAACCAGACACAACTTGGATAGCTTCCTTGGTTATAGTGTGTGTCCTTTCCAAATACATATTTTCACCATGAACACGACTCAAAATGATTCGTATATGTTCCTCTTCAAAATCCTCAAGAAAATAAGTTGGATTATGAAAACCTCTCATAAACCCTAATATACTCGGGTTGAATCTTTTCGCTCTTATTGCAAAGGCATTTCAACTGAGAATAAATTGACAATGATCCTAATCTTCAATTTTACAATCAATGTAGCTAGACAAATCACCTTTTACAATGACACTGTCAAGAACTTGAGATAAAGCATTATAAGAGACAATTCATTTCGACTCCACAACCTCCATAGGCTCTAATGTGATCATTAACCTCTCTACTTGCTTAGATGATGAAGCCATTTCAGATAAACTAGATTCGAAATGGGATTTACAAAGAAATACCTCAATTCACACGCGTTGCCTCAGTTACCAGTTGATTACTCAAATGCACACTAGTTCAACCTTCACTAACCTTTAAATCAACTTCAATCACGCAAATCACAACACAAATTCGACTAATACCAGCTAGCAATTCTCTCTTCGCTCTGCAAATGCTTAAGAATTCTTTTTTGAATGCATTTGGGGTAAAAATAACATAGTAAAACTTGCTTTTATCCTTTTTACCTACTGCATTAAATGCTTGACCACTAGGGTTACAAACCCTAATACACCGCTTTACGATGCATACAATATTAACAGGTATAAAACTGGTTGATAAACTTTTGGAAAACCGATTGACAAAAGATATCAAGATTTCACACATAACAACTCAAAATTCAAACTCTCTTACTACTCATCTTTCAAGGGGTCCAAAAGTAGATTTACTACTATGCTCCCCTTAGCCCTGTTGAAAGGCTCGGTTCACCAGTGCAGGATTCTCCACACTGGGTGAAGGATTAGGCAGGTATATCATCACTCTTCTTTTTCCAAATTCGATTAATCTCTTCTCTAGTTTCCTCAACTTTTACCTTCTACTTTCCTTTCTGATCTTTAGAATGATTAACTGGTTTGTTCTTTCTAGATCTACAGAACTTTTCCATGTGTCTCAGTTTATGACAATGATAGCAGGCCATTCCATATGATCTCCAAGGTCCTGCATTGCCTCTTCCAGTTCTCCTTCTGCAATTCATAGCCACATGACCATAATTGTTACAAATGGTGCAAATGACATTAGTTACCTTTTCCATCTCAAATGGACTAAACCGGTTGACATAGGATCTCTGTCAGTTCATGTTACCCTGGTTATCATAGGTTCTCATCCAGTTACCATTAGGTCTTGGATTCATGTGAGGTACTTGATTATTTGATCCATATCTGCATTCAACTGATCTATGTCCATACATTTTGCATGTGAAACAATGACCTTCAAATCTCTTAGATACATACCTAGTATTTGCATTGTAGCTTGTATTTCCATTGGGTTTGTTTCTACACACATTTGCAGTATCTCCAGGCTTATGACAGACAAATCAAATAGGTTTAAAAACTTTCTTACCAATAGTCTTGTTAGCCTTAGGAGCAGATTTGTCCTTGTGAATGTTGCTCTTGGTTCCGAAAGACTCTCCTTTCTCAAATGTGTTAAAGCCTAGTCCAGATGTATCACCTTTCATCCTTTGTGATTGAATCTACTCATCCAGCATGGTAGAACTTTTGTTGAACTTTTCCAGCTTTCCATTAGCCTAATGAGTTCTCTGGTAAGATCTTCATTGTGTTTTGAAAGGATTTCTCTTAGAGATGATGCCATTTCAAGATTAAGCTGCAAAGCCTCTTTTTCTTCTTTTTCAGCATGCCAATGCTCATACAAAGTTGCATTCTCTTGTTTGATCTTAGCAATCTCATGATCTCTTTCTTTGACAAGATCTTCAACTGCCCTTCTAGCTTCCAGCTCTTGACTCATGTGGATGGTTAGGGCTTCTAACTCTCTTCTTAGATTTCGCTTCTCACCATTCAGTTTTTCAACTTCTTCAGCTAATGCATCAATGTTAGCTTCATCTGAAGAACTATTATCAGATATTTCCAATAGTTGTTCAGTTAACTCTCTCATTTTGACTTGTGAAGCTTTGAATCTGACCCTTTGGGTTTCAAGCTCATCCTTAGTAGCTTCAAGCACTCTAGCCATCTCAAAGTAGCTCATATCCCCCATGGTGGCTTTATGGTTTCCTTCTAAGTGATTAAGCCTTAAAGAAGTTAGGCTCTGATACCAATTGATAGACTTATAAAGCACTGAGAGGGGGGGTGAATCAATGACACCAAAAATAATGCTACTTCAAACACTAACCGATAGATATACTTAACAAGTTTACTCAACAATGTGCATGCAATCCAAAATGATATTAAAGCATCCACAATAAGTAAAACATCCACCATAACACAAGTGTTTATACGTGGAAAAACCAAATGAGAAAAACCACAGTGAGATGGGACTCACAACTTAACTATCTGCAGTAATAGGTAACTAACCGGTTAAGGTCTTACAAAAGTGCTCTGCTAGGAGTGAATCCTGTTAAAGATCCCAAAGCTCTGTTAGGAGCTATACCCTGTTAAAGGTAGTACCTTGTTAGGAGTAACCTCAGTAGAGGATTTCTGAATCCAAACTAATGGATCACCTTGTTAAAGGAATTTGTACAATGAAGCTTGTTAGAGCTTACCCGGTTAGGGGATTTGACTATTGTAGTGATTAAAAAACAACAGGTGGTGTGATCTAGAAGTAGCACAACTTGCTTGCATAGACCCTCTTCTGCACACTCAAAACTGCATTACCAACATATTCTGCAACTTAACACTTCTATCTTCATATCAAATCATCTCATATCATATATCTAAAATAGTTCATCATAATATCATTTTATAGACATTTAGATTTCATGTTGGCTTGGAAATTATATCACAATTTCCTAGGTGTAGTGTATCTGGACAATCAAACATAACTCATCACAAATTACCGCCAAAATATGTCAGTTAGGATAACTCATCACGACTGGTGATAACTCATCACACAATCAATGAATACCGGTTGGAACACTGATATTGGTTAGAGTTAACCTCTGTCAACATATAATTTGATTGTCCTCCACTTGATCTTCAAGTTGGTGTCGGGTCATTCCTATATATACCGGTTGTCTACATGTATCGGTTTGACACCGTCATAAGGAAAACTTCTAATACCAGTTGCAATACAACTAATCTTTAGAAGTCATTCTGATAGACAATGTGAACATATGTGTATGTGTACATGTTCCATCAATGACAACATATGAAGTCATTCATTACAATCATCATCAAGCCAACAAAGACATCATAGAAATTACATTCTAAGATATCCAATATATATAGAATACAAGTGTAGAGGTAGCTCCTAGAGGAAGCTACAAGATATAAGCATCCAAAATCACTTGTCACATTTTCCAACCACCTACAAGCATGTAAATGACACTTGTTCAAGATTCTTTGAGTCGTCATTCAAACCTCCAAATTTGGGTGCCTTATTTTTGCCACAAATAGGTATGACAAATGCTCTTACACACCTTAAAATTGTCATAGAATCTTTCATAGCTGACAACTCTTACATTTGTAAGAGAATCTATTATAATTGAATATTAATTGATAATTCTCTTACAACCCATCATTATTCAACTTGGGCTCCCACATTCTCCATACAAAGATACTCCTCAACACCTGTCCAACCTGTCATAGAAATATTGTTATACAATAATTATAAGATGCTGACACATGACAAACAATTTCCACCACAAAGTGGGATGCCTAATTCCCATGTGAGGACAAAAGCATCCTTGTCACCTACCAATGTGATGACAACTCACTATGCCATGCCATGCTAGATGAGAAAATAGGATGTGCAAAAAAATAAAATATGTAGGCATAAATAAATATAATAATTAATTAAATCAATGATAGGAAATACTAAGGTTGAGACACTTTAATTCCCACCATAAACCCTTATATGCCAACATGTATGTGAGTGTTGCCACAAAAGCATCTTGTTAGTGTATATTTCATTTTAATTCATTAGAGATAAAACTATATTGTCATAGTGTGTTGGTCTAATTGTTAAATAAATATCGTTGCATGTGACTTGAACAACAATGATATAGATAATAAAGTTACCTACAGGTTGTTTGTATACAGGGTCAACATCCTTGTTTTGTTGCTTTAATTATCAAAAACAATAATATATAGATAAAATGTGAGGATCTATCCATACAATATAAAGTAAGAAAATTATTGAGGATATAAAAAGTTCAAAGACATGATATTTCTTTTAATACCATAAAAATATTTAATTGATATTTATGTGAATCTTACTAAATATCTATATAAATTATTTTTTTAATTAATTACACTAAAGACATTCCATATATATTTTATTTTATATTTCACTATATTATAGTTTTTTATGTTTGCCATATTTTGTTGTGCATTTTAGTTTTAGGGAGTAAATCACTTACTACATGGAGACTAGTTTGGTGTTATCATAAGCTTGGCTAAAAAGACTTAGTATAATATCTCCCACTAATGAGATTTGAACTAGGATGAGGTAGATAATGCAAAGGGAAATGATGAGATTGGAGGAAATTTTGGGCCATAAAAATTGAGTGTTCGGATCATTTACTTTGATTTTTATTTTTGAGAGATTTTTTTTATATTTGAACCATTTTATGAAAATATTGGCCAATTTAGTTGCCATATTTAAAAAGCTAAATGATGGCCCCATATTTTCTTAGTATCCTTGTAATCTTTATTATATTGCCAATTTCATCAAATATCTAAATTAGTATTCCATTTGAATGTACTTGTTTCATTAGCACATTAAATTGAGGGGAGTAAAATTTAAATATTTTCTTAATGTTTGAATTTATGATAGCTTCTTGAATGTTGTATGTTGTATTTAACGTAGAGACTAATTATCATGAGTTGTAAGGCTATAATTTTTTTTCATTTAATATAACAAAATAATTAGATTTTTATATAATCTATTTTAAAAAATTTAGCTGGTAAAATGTAGCCATAAGATTGCTCCCATTAGATAAATGATAAACAGAAATTATATATATCATGAATAGTTCTATTACCCTTACTTTCTAATTCTATGCATTTTTAGCTTAAAACGTGACAATACATTCCTCCTTATAATACTATTGTAATCCGTTATAAAACAAAACATGGCTCTTTAAAACTTAAAATAGTATCCAAAATCTAACAATATAATTCTTATAATACTATTGTTAACCATTGTAAAGAAAGACATGACTCCATGGAATGTAAACTAAGCTAAAATAGAAAATTACATTAATTTTTTTAATTAATTGGACACGATTTTAACTTGGGATTGTATAGTGATTCATCTAGACTTTCTTTTATGTGCTCTACTAGGCACCTCAAGCCATCTTGATCTACTATTACCATGACATTCTTGAGAAAGTTTGCTCCTTTTGTTGTCAGATAAATCAACTTTTATTCGTTGGGCAGTGTTTACGGTGAAAATGGATACAACAACAATGATGAAAGACTAAATGAATTCAACCACAAAACCCTAGCCTAACAACAACAAAGATCCACCATAACATATGAAGATTACCTAAGACAATGCAAATCAAATGAAATCACAAAGATTATACCATCACATGTCCAATAGGGTTTGGATCTCCATTCTTCCTATCTCCATTGATCGTGCTTGATATATTTGCTCTCAGATTTTATGTGCACAACAGCTCAACAAAGAACGGAATGTGGTTGCAAGTAGGATCGCATATGAAAAGCGTAGTGTAGTCAAGTGCATAATTGAGTTGGCCAAGGTTTGATAATGAAGGAAGCATCTCCTTATATAGAAGACACTATAAGAAATGGAGGGATAAGATTGAGAGGTGTAAAAGAGGTCGGCTATGATTAGAGGGTAGGTAAAAGAAATAAGAAAATAATGAAAGGGTAGGTAATGTATGAATTAAGAGATGAATGACTTGTGTTCTAGGTGGAAAAGGCTAATGAATTAATTAAATAAATAAAGATTCATTTAATTAATAGAAGAAGTGGGATCAATTAAATAAATAAGATATTTATTTAATTTAGGAAAAAGATAATTTAAATAAATAAATGTATTTATTTAAATGAGAAATAAGGCTAGAAGAAGATAAATGAATTAATTAAATAAATAAAGATTTATTTAATTAATAGAAGAATTAGGCTAAATAAATTAAATAAATAAAATATTTATTTAATTAGACATGACAATTTTAAGTGTCTACATTTTGCCCCTCTTTGAGACAATGCGGCTTGTCGCGCTGTTTCAAAGAAGATAAGATGAACTGATACAAAGTTGCCCCAAGATGGGAATGATATGCCCCCTTGAGAGATTGGATGAAAATGTCTGAAAAGATCGCAGACAATCTCTCGATAAGAAAGAGAGGCTAGAATGGATTGACCGAATAGGATAGAGTGACAAAGTCACGGGATAAAGAAGACTGACTCGGGAAACGAGGGCTAGGTCTAGGCCTAGGTTAGTCTATAAGATAGACTACGAGGGAAAAACATCCTCATTGTCATCCACACATCCAAAAGATCAAAGTGCAGAGCGAGATAGAGCAGCAGTAGTCAGCAGCGATGGCATTGGTTCACAGATTCGATCGCGTTCGCCGATATCAGAGGCCAGCAGATGCAGGAGAGCCGATAAGTACCTCAAAACCTCTTTGTACTTTTTCACATTAATTGTTGTCATTAATGCATCTTAGGTAGAGCAATAAATGCATGTTTAGGAAATCTGCGTAGGTGCCAAGCGTGTCTATGTTGGCTAGGCACGTCTATGTTTGTGCCAGGCGCGTTTATGCTGGGAAAAGCGTATGTGCCAAATGCGAGTGCGTCTGCGTTGTTCAGGCGCGTTTGTGAAATGTGGGCACGTTTGTGCAGGACAGGCGCGTCTAGGCAGAGCATAGGCACGTCTGTGTATTTTAGGGGCGTCTGTGCAGAGTAGGCGCGTTTATGCAGTCTATAAGTGCATTTATGTCGTCAAGGTCAAATCGGCAGTTCTGTGATGAACATACACTGTCGATTGGATAAGCTGCTGAGAGGATACACTCAAGCAGGTCCTCTAGGGAAGACTAGGATAGCAGATAGGGCTAGGATTGACAATTTTGTGATAGAACATACGTTGCCAATTAGGAAACTACTCAAGAGGATTCGCTTAAGCAGAGGCCCTAGGATAGGATAAATCAAGGCACTTTGTGATGAACAGTGAGTACCAAGACATAGTACTTTGTGATGAACAGGGAGTACTAAAATATGAGCAGCACTTTGTGATGAACAGTGAGTGCAAATGTGAGCAACACTTTGTGATGAACAGGGAGTGCAAAAACATAGTACTTTGTGATGAACAGGGAGTACCACTAGGATAATCAGCAACACTTTGTGATGAACAGTGAGTGTCACTAGGATAGAAGCAACACTTTGTGATGAACAGTGAGTGTCACTAGGATAGAGTATCATATGCACTTAGATAAAAAGTAGCATTTTGTGATGAACAATGAATGCCACTATGACTGACATGATTGATTTGCTTGACTGCAGGAGTATTTGCCTATGTTGGAGTCACGGGAGAGATTCCCATCAACTCAGAGGTTACAACCAGAGTTGACATTTGAGGATAGAGCTGCCATTGAGGTATGGGTTTGTGACATATTATGTATGTGCCTGAGTTTCAGGCGAACATGGGGTTGCTGACTGCGCTGGCTGAGAGATGGCACTCAGAGACTTGTACGTTTCATTTACCGATGGGTGAGATGACAGTCACCTTGGAGGATGTTTACAGGATTCTGTGGATATCAATCGATGGGGAGCTGATTCCTTATGATTGAGAGGGGCATAGGGAGGCCCTGAGATGAGTGTTTTAGGATCCAGGCCTAGAGATGAGAGTTGGACACGTGGCATGGGACACGATGACAGTGACAGGACTGGCGCTACTAGTAGTGCTAGGAGGAGTGATCAGTGGGTTCCTCTATCCGGATAGGGCGACACGAGGGGTGGCTGCAGAGGACACAGGGGCCAGGAGAGATGATCTTGGGGCGGGTCCTTCCAGGGCTCAGACTCCGTCGAGGCTAGGCGGCTCCAAGGGAGGGAGTTCATCATAGCCTTAGAGGGCTCCCTATGTATCAATGTTTTGTACCATTTTGTATTATGATGTAGACACCTTCGGGTGATTTTGTAGCCATATGTATTTTGACATCATTGTATCATGACACTTTTGATTATATATATATGAGATGATTCTTTGCGGCAGCTATATGCATGTGTACCTATGTGATGAGATGTTTTATGATGTATGTTTCTATGTGATGCTTATGATATGGATGCAAATATGTACATAATGAAATGCAATATTTTTGTTCTTTTATGTTTTTTAATATGTTATGCCAATGCAAATGTGAATGTATGAAATGCAAATGAATATGATAATGCAAATGATTATTTACATGATGAAAATGTAAGATGTGCTAACATGTGTTGTGTGCAGGATATGGTGCAATTGTGATATCTATATGTATGTATGTATGAAATGCTAACATGTGATAATGAAGGTGCAACTACATGAAATGCAAATGTTTTTGGTGTGTCATTATATTCAGTCGTGTGATAGCAGGCTACACGGACTCAAGAAGGACGATGGAAGTCAATCAAGAAATGGGGATAGAAGATAGAAGATATGAAAGTGAAAGAGCTTCTTGTGCGTTATCATCATTGAGCTTTATTATGGCAAGTAGGTTATGACAATCGAGGCATATGTTCGACCCAGAAAGTCATTGTACCTGTTTACATGGAGATAAGATAGTCACAAATAAGGAATGCCCCAATTCACACTAGACCCACAGTGTCCTCATATCCTTGGACAAGTCATAGCATTACTAAGAGACAATCCACAGACAACAAAAGAAAAATAGGTGACGATACCCCATCCTCGCCTTTCTAGTCAAAGACATCCTAGAGATAAAATCTCTAGTCAGAGACATCCCAAAAAAGCTAAAAGACATGTCACCAAAAAGATAAAAATCAAAAGAAAACCAAGACTCGACACCAACATCCACTATAGTCCTCAATTTTAGTGTCTCTTGTCACTTGTATAAGTCTTATTTGATTGTGGTCACAATGTATACTTTCACAAAAAGGATAGATAGCACTGAACCATATATTGTCTGAGTCTGTTGAAAGATTTGATTTGTTGAAACCCATTGTTGTTGTTATGTCTCATCTGAAACTGATTGAATCCATGCAACTGATACTTTATTGCGGAGAAGACGAAACTTTATTGCGGATCGGCGATGCAAATGTTGCTTTATTGTGGATTGTGCGCACATAAACTGAAGAAAAGTGGAAGAAACTGTACTCCTCAAAACATGTGATGCTCTCAGTTCCACACCCATCACTAGACGTAGGATTTTCCTTAGCCACAGATAGGAGTTGATTTATTATGGATGGAAAGGGGTGAAAAGGAATGTTTATTATGAATGGCTAACCAATCTTGGGTAGATCAATAACAAGCCATGATGGGAATGGATAAGTTTATTATGAATGGATAGGATGTGAGTGTGTGCAAAGTGAAAAGATGAAAGTGGAATCCCGAAGGAGGGAGGAGCAATGTCTCTACACATGGCACCGGTGACCCGGTTTTCACCATGGTACTTGCCCAGGGCGCCACCGAAGTGGTTTTCACCGTTGGATGAAATGGTTTTTTTTTGTTTTTTTTAAGGATACTCCAAAGAGCTATGTGTAAAACCTGCAAAGGTGCATGTTGTTGATAGGATCCTCTAAAGGTTCACCCTCTATGGTTGAGAGTTGATATGCACCAGATCCATATGCTACTATGATGATGTAAGGACCAAACCAGTTCAGTTCAAACTTGCCCTTCTTCTCTCTGTCTTGCTGATTTTTAGGCTTTTCTTTTAGAACTAAGTCACCCACTTCGAATGTGTGAGGATTTATCTTATGATTGTAGCTGCATTGTTCCTTGACTGAATGATATGTTGCTCGAGTGACTATCTTCCATGATAAAGGAATTGAGATAGAATTGCTAGCGTGTGGACTACACAGGCCCGTATGCGTGTCACCTGAAGAAGTTTGGGCATCCTTGATAACAAAGTCCTTCGAGGAAGCTCCATTAAAGGTCCATGATGTATCACCAAAAGGGGATGGATGTGTGGAACAAGTGGATGAGTGATGAAGGCTTATGATTGTGAAAAGAAGTGAAAGTAGGATGGCATGATGGAGACTTAGGATCAACAAGTATTCTTTTTGGCTTGAAATTGTAGAACTTTTGCCCCCAATTATTTTGGTATTAGGGGAGATCATCTCTTGCTCTTTTTCTTTCATAGGATTTTTATCCTTGACCTTGATTTTTGCAAAGTCCAATAGCTTTTGATTTTGATGTGGACTGAAGGACTTCTCTTTATTTTTGACTTTTAGATTTTTCTTTTCAAAGCTTGATTTGTCATCCCCAATGAGTAAGGGTTTTTCTAATTCTTGTTGATCCAAGTTTGGGAGAGGAGTGAAAATGGAATGAGTGGATGGTATGGTAAGGATATGTGAGTTCTCAAGAGGGTTGGCGATACACTCAATAGATTCTTCGTTGGAACGAATCTTAGGACTATTGATATCAAGAGTTGCTTGCACCACTAGAGGAGATTTGCATTCAGACTTAGTAGCCACAACACTAGGTGGTTCACACCCAATTCCTTGATATTGCAAATTGTTTGTAGGTTGTTCTTGTTGATTGAATACCTTAGGAGATAGTGGGAGTTGATCAACATGAAAAATATACTCACCACATCCTAGGTCTTTAAACTTGAATTTTTCTTTGAGCTCTATTTGTTTTGATGTAGAAGCTTTTAAGGATTCTGGATCCACATATGCCGATGAAGGAATAGCCTCTCGATTGGCTGGAATTATTATTTCTGATCTAGGTCGCAGATTGTTACAATATTTGAATGGATTTGGGTCAGCTTTGACAGTCACTTCAACTCCATTGTGAGGAAACTTAATACATCGATGATATGTAGATGGGACTGTGCTCATCTCATGAATCCAAGGACGTCCCAAAAGTATGTTGTATGTGAGATCTAAATCAAGGACTTGACAAACCACATCCTTTGTAACTGGCCCAACTCTGAGAGATAAAATGACGATGCCCTTGGATGAACACTCTTCATCATCATATGCTTTGATGGTAATTTTGTTTGCAGCATTCACAGTTTTGTCTGAATATCCCAATTGTTTAATAGTGCTCAATGTACAAATGTTTAGACTTGCTCCTCCATCTATCAGGACTCGTTTTATTCGATGTTTGTGTAGGAAGGCTTCAATGTGTAATGGTGCATTATGTGGCTGACTTACGGAGGCATCATCGGCTTCTGTGAATGTAAGGGAGTGTGGAACGGAAAGATATCCCACCATGGCTTGAAACAGGTCCATGTTCAGATCAGTAGGAATAGGAGTGTCTCTCAAGATTTTGTCAAGAATGGCTTTATGTGCGGGGGATATGCAAAAGAGCTCAAAGATAAAGATGAGCGCAGGTGTCTTCCCCAACTGTTCTACAAGGTCATACTTAGGTTTGGTTGATGAGGAAGCGGTGTTTTTAGCTGGAGCACCTTGCAAAGTGAATTTACCTCGATGAGTTGTGACATTACATTCAGAGGTAGGTTAGGAAGAAGATCCAATGCCTTTTAGGACAATCTTGGGTCTCTGGGTTGAACTCTCAGGCGTTTTGTCCTTGATGATAATGGTAGAGACATAATTGTCCATTGAGATGTGATTGATAGTTGAATCATAGTTATAGGATGCTCTAGTATAGTTGGTTTGATCATCTGTGGCTTTAGCTTTTCCCTTGTCATGCTTTGGGAATGGTTCCTTAAACATCTCATGTTCTTGATTGGAGGAATGTCCTTCAATCTCAATGTCACCTCTATCAATGAGATCTTGTATGATGTTCTTCAGTCGATGACAATTTCCTGTTTTATGACCTTTGCTCTTATGAAATTCACAATACTCATCATCATTCCACCAATTTGGTTTAACCTTTGGCTCATATGAAAACTTACTCAAGTGGTTCTCCCAATGGGGTGTACTTCCTTCGTGATATGGAAGTTGTTTGAGTATTTGCTTGATTGTTTGTAGAGCTTGATCCTAAAAAAATGATTTTGGGTCGCACTGTGTTGGCATCAACAACACCATCATTGACTGTGTTCTTGTTTTTATTCCAAAATCTTGGCTTATCTTTTCCTTTAAAGTCATCTTTGTTTTCCTTCAATATCTTAATGACTCCTTGTTCAATTAGGACCTTCTCTAATGCTGAGCCTTTTTCAATGACATCCTTGAAGGTGGACAAACAAGCTTTCCTTAGATCATAGCCAATGTCTTTGTTAACATTTTGGGTGAACATTTCTACCATTTGTTTTTGTGTAATTTCACAAGAGCATCTGATGGCTAGATTTCTCCATCCTTTTGTTTGGTGTTGCACAAAGTAGTGATTGATATGTCTGTCTCTATGTTGTATGAGAAATGTTGGATAAATGCCTCTGCTAAGTCACCCCATGACTTAATTCTAGGTGGAAGTTGGGAGAACCATTCCATAGCTTGATCACCTAAGCTTTGTGGGAATAATCTCATAAAATATGTCTCTTCTGCTACTACCTCAATGCAAGTTGTAAAAAACTGTCTTATGTGTGCCTTAGGATCCCCTTTTCCTCTATACTTATCAAACTTAGGTGTCACAAAGTGTGTAGGAAATGGAGGCATGGGAATGCTCTTGTCAAATGGATAAGGACATATGTATTTCACTGTGTAAGTTGGCTTTGGTGTACTTATGTCCTCCATTTTCTTTTGTAAGTCCCTGATTTGTTGCTCCAAATTGTTCTTAGGTGGAGACCGACTTCTTGGACCATACCCCATGCCTGAAGCACCGAGTGGAAGAGCATTTTGCATATATGGATGATATTGATCATACACATGTTCATATGGAGGAGGTCTATAATGATGTTGTGTATGTGTATAAGGACCACTTGGTATAGAGTCATGATGAGGAATGGAATATCTGCTTTGTCCATGTATACCATACTCTATAGGCATATCATGAGTTTGTTCTAGTGTGTTTCCCCCAAATTTGACATGGGGTTTCCTTGTGTCCAAATTTTGAGCATGCCTTTGAGTATCCAATTGCTTTGGTGGTTGATCCTTAGCATTGATATGTGATTGAGCATATTTTTCTGCATAAGACTTCCATAATGGTCTGTGAAGGTGAGTATCATATGCTTGACCATGTGTGTATGGGACCTCTAGTTTTTGAAACAAAGGTGATGGTGATTCAGCCACAAGATGTGGTCCTCTATTTCCTCCACTATTAGGCCTCCTTTGATCCATGTTGAGGTGAGTTTGTTGCAAAGGTCGATTTTCCATTATTTGAGACATGTCAAAATCATGAGGTATCTTGGCTCCACTTTGTGCCATCATTTGTAAAAAATATTGTCTATCCCTCCTCATTATTTCCTCAACCAATCGATTGAAATGAGGATTCATAATGGTGTCTTCCACTTCTTCTAAATGTACTAAAATGTTGTCCATATTGTCATTGTGTGTACCATTGTTGTTTGTAGTGTCCATGTTCTCAACATTTGGAATGTTTCTATAGGCATCCATGTCAGGTAATGTGTTATGATCAATATTGAAAAAGACATCATTGTCATACTCATAGACACTCATGTTTGCGGACTCTTGAGCCTCTTTAGTTTCTCTCCTAGATTTTTGGGAACGGGTTTCAACCATGAACTAGGTATTGACCAAGATGTGTGAGACTAGATGAATATGGAAAGAGTATGGAAGACCAAGAGTTGGATGGAATGTAAATGAATCTTTGGTGTACTTGCAATGTCCAAAGTGTAAGACCAAGTATGTATGTAGTAGAGTAGGTGTGACTTCCAAAGAGATGATAGTTTCTCTTGATGAGGTAAGTTGACCTTGACTCTAAGTAAGACCAAATGAGACCCAAAGGTGATAGACCTTGATGAGGGACCACTTAGCAAAATGTTGTATGTAATGTGTTGACAAAGTAAGATGAGGACAAACAAGTGACCTTTTGACTCAAGTTTAGACAAATGTGAATGTAATGTAAGGTTTAAAGCAATGATGGACTTTGTGAGACCCAAAGACAAGTTGAATGCTTGATGAAAACCTAAAGAGATAACCTAGGAAGCTCAATAAGTCTGAAACTGACTGTTCTTGTTTGTTGAATTATGAAAGTTCTCAATCCTGAACACAGACGTGTCTGTATACTTCACAGACGCGCTTAAATGACACAGACGCTATTCTGATAGACACAGACGCATTTCTGAGATGTTGTAAATGCAAAGTTTCTCAAAAACACAGATGCGTTTTTGCCCTTCACAGACGTGGTTATATGACACAGACGCTATTCTGTCAGACACGGACGCATTTTCTGCAAAATTTGTGCAATTTTTTTCCAATTTGTGAAGTTGCTTTGTTGTGACCAAATCTGAATGTTTGACTATTTTTTCGTGACAAGAGGACATAGTGTTGATGAGGACTCAATGTTTGCAAGTGTTTAGACTCAAAAATGACTCAAAGAAAGTGTGTTATTTGATGTAAAATTGTTTTGCATACACTTGAAGACACAATGTTTTGATGTTTGGTCTTGAATGTTTGAATGTTTAAAATAAGTCAAGCACAATTCTTATGGCTGGCCAAGACAATAGTTGTTGATCCCACATGGAGTTTCCCCCGAGGCTACGCTATTTAGAGCGGATACTTAGATGCTTGACCCCACTGGCTCCACCCTCGGCACTCACTTCTCGGGGCAGCCAAGCATCAGTCCCCACGAAAACTCCTCGTGGCAAACTTTGTATCTCTACTAAGAACCGTATGTGTGTGGGCCGCTACCAGAGGTCTGATCTCCTACCCCAACAACTAGAAGGATTTTGGCTTCTAAAACAAAAAGGTGCTAGTAAGGGCATCCTCTCATGTGACCATACATGCGGCACTTTCAGCTTTGTAAATACAGAAGGCTCCCAATCGATAGGGGTTACGCCCTACAAATGATCAAATAAATTTGATCAAACGGGTTTATGGGGAGACATAGTGTCGGTATGAACTAATCAACACACGTTATTCATAGTTTTCACCATGAATACAGTTATTTATAGTGGTTTGGAAGAGGATGGCTTTTCTTTTGCTACCACTTGGGTTGTTCTCTCCTTACTAGTAGTCCTAATGACCACACAGGGAGATAGACCCTCTAAAGATTAAACAAAAAGAGCCTTTTGCTCAAGACACAAAAGACAATGATTCAATTTTAATGCACCAATTGAAGTGTTTGCTAGTCTATGAAAACAAGGCACATAATAAAGATCAAAAACCCTTGCCAAGGTCCTGCAACAAAGATTTATTAGTAGTTTGGATTGTTTCAAATGATCACCCCTTCATACAAGCACACAAGTTAGGTAAATTTTAGATCCAAAAGACTTTGTGAAATAGGGGCCTTCGACAAAACGATTTTGCTTTCAAGACAAGCTGCACTAATTTCGTTAACTAGATCTAAAAATGTTAGCTCAAAATAAACCAGATCTGAAAAACCGAATGACTAAAAAGTGAATCAATGAAAACCCCAAAATGAAATCAGTGCACACAGACGCGGTTACCATAAACACAAACGCAGCTTCTGGACGCAAATGCGCTTCTACGAAACACAGACGCGGCTTCTGGACGCAGACGCACCTGAAAACCCCACAGACGTGACTAGGGAACACAGACGTGAATTCTGGAATCTGCAAAAAAAAAAAAAAATACTATCGAGGGTGTGGACGTGATCCTAGATGTCGCAGACGCAGCAGAAAACCAAAAATGCGATCTGAAAGCACGCAGACGTGAAAATACCAAAATATTGTCGAAAATGTCAGATCTGCAACTTCAAAACACAAAATCTGCAACAAGGATGTTAAATGCAAAAAGGGACAAGAGTCCCATCAGGCGTGCCAAAATGTTTACGGTGAAAATGGATACAACAACAATGATGAAAGACTAAATGAATTCAACCACAAAACCCTAGCCTAACAACAACAAAGATCCACCATAACATATGAAGATTACCTAAGACAATGCAAATCAAATGAAATCACAAAGATTATACCATCACATGTCCAATAGGGTTTGGATCTCCATTCTTCCTATCTCCATTGATCTTGCTTGATATATTTGCTTTCAGATTTTATGTGCACAAGATCTCAACAAAGAACGGAATGTGGTTGCAAGTAGGATCGCATATGAAAAGCGTACTGTAGTCAAGTGCATAATTGAGTTAGCCAAGGTTTGATAATGAAGGAAGCATCTCCTTATATAGAAGACACTATAAGAAATGGAGGGATAAGATTGAGAGGTGTAAAAGAGGTCGGCTATGATTAGAGGGTAGGTAAAAGAAATAAGAAAATAATGAAAGGGTAGGTAGTGTATGAATTAAGAGATGAATGACATGTGTCATAGGTGGAAAAGGCTAGTGAATTAATTAAATAAATAAAGATTCATTTAATTAATAGAAGAAGTGGGATCAATTAAATAAATAAGATATTTATTTAATTTAGGAAAAGGATAATTTAAATAAATAAATGTACTTATTTAAATGAGAAATAAGGCTAGAAGAAGATAAATGAATTAATTAATTAAATAAAGATTTATTTAATTAATAGAAGAATTAGGCTAAATAAATAAAATATTTATTTAATTAGACATGACAATTTTAGGTGTCTACAGGCAGTAATTAAACATTGTATATTGAATGCGTCAAGCTTCTAAACACCCAAATAAATCGACTTTGATGTGTGGGTTACACGCACAATAACTGAGATGGGTGCATCTCTTAATGATTTGCGCAAGGGACATCTTATGGCTTGCTATTAAAGTAAATCTAGTTCCTCATTATGCAGATTGAAATAATTGTTTTGTATGCTCTTATACTACATTGCTTTCAATTTCATGATTTTCCTTTGGTAACTCGTACATAATCTCCACATCCCTTCCAATGGATGAGTTGGTCAGTGAATTAGCATCCTTATTAGATTCTTGATAGACATGGTTTGATATGAATTTTCCATTTCTTTTTCTTAGTTAGTTCCCTTTGTATAGCTTCAAAAAATTGTCTTGAGTTTCCAATTGTGGAGTGAATCCAACCTTATGGCATTCACCCCTAGTGTTGAGCCCCTCAATAACCACATTTTGCAACTTAAGTTTCAAATATATTTGTACAAGTAGAAAAGCCTGGAATTTTGCTTCATTATTTGTCTCATTCCTAAGATGTTTAGAAGCCTTGCATATTAAATTTCCTTTGCAATCTTGGTATCTCCCATTTTGTCTCTACTCTTTTTAAAATGGTTTCAACATCATTGGCCTAATTAGCAAAGCTTTATTTTTAATTATTAATTATTAATGTTAAAGTATAATACCAATTTATTAGATTAGGCTTCGTAGTATATTAACTTTTAAACTTCATAGCATTAATTGTTTAATAATGGATTGGTGTTTGCATAGTCTCTATGCACATGTTGTTTGTAAAGTGTGTGTAGTAACAGGTGTCAAGATTTTGAGTCTGTCATTTACATTCACCCATGGTGTGTTTCTTAATGTTCACATTTGCAGTGAGCTGGTGCTCTTGCATGCAGATGGGGTAGTCCTCATTTTTCCCACCCTGCTCTCTCTGTTATAAATGCTCTAATAGAGAACTATGGCATTCAGTTTCAGGTTTCTTTTTTCCATAGATGACGCAAAGGATAGTGCTCACAAGCAAGTTTTTTGAGGTTCGAAGCTTTGAATGGGACATTTCATTCAAGTTTTTCAATGCCAACACTATTCCATGTGGGGGATTCTTTTGTCACTCCTCTCAGTCCAAATTACTTACAGAGCACACACTAAGCTCTGACTTTCAAACTGGTCATAACATTTCTTTCCCGTTTCCGTTTTTCGTTTTGTAATCTGTCAGAACTAGTCTTTGTACTCTTTACTACTCGTTTAACCTGCATTAAATTGTACCGCCTGGTGTGGGGCCCTCTCAACCGTCATGTTCACCTTCGTTGTTCATCACGTAACTTTTGAATTTTGAAAACCGTTTCTCCTGCTCCATCAAATCTCCGTACGTATGTTTCAGATTAGTAATTTTTATTTTACCCGTCTACCTACTCTAAGCTTGTGCCAAAACGGGAGCTTTGGAACATGTGTGCACATCCATCGAAGCATAATGGGACATTTATTATTATAATAATAGGAGTTAGGAAAGGATTCTTGTCTATTGTGTGCAAAATTTCAATTGGACATAAAACATTATTTTCAATTTTTCAATTGTAATGGAGCTATTACAATTAAGTATAAGGGATAAAAAATTAGATTAAAATTATGTAATTATACAAAATAACTTTTTATATGTTTTTTTTTCTTTCCTTTCAATTTTTTTTTAATTTTTTTTTATTAACACAAAATATACATATCAATTAAAAATTAAAATTAAACATAATATTAATTTAAAACTATGGAATTATTAATTTATAAAAAATGAAAAATAAAATAAAAAATAATCTTATTAATTTTTTTAAAAATATTTTAAATGATTCAATTGAAAAATATATATTAGAACAAATTGCTTAGGTGATTTAAAGATAATAATGGTGAAAACGAAAAAACCTTTTGATTAAATTGAAGATATAAGGTGTGCCCGACTCTTTAAAAGATTAAATCATTAAAAATAAGAAGATGGGAGAAGTATAAACAAAATTTTATTTTTGTGTTTAAATGGTAAGGAAAGTGAAAACATGTTTGTTCTAACTATATTTTATTGTGACCTTAACTAGTGAGAACAATTATGAAATTATCTTTTAAGTATGTTTATGGTTCTTTTCGAATAAAAAATTACTTTTGAAATATTGTATAATACAAGTGGAAATCTCATCAAGAGTTTTAATTTGAATTTGATTGTGTCTTGGTATATATTTTATATGGACAATTGAATGTAGGCGATATATTATGGCTTTATAGTTTGTTTGATCTCCTAATTCATTAGATTGATTCTTGCCACTATTTGAATTCTCCATGATCATTATATTAGTAAATCTCTTTTTTTTCCCTTTCAATATGTGAAACCTAAAGAAGGTTAAATAATTTTTGTTTCATTAGTACAAAACAAGCATTTAGACTATTTTTCCTTATGATAATTCTAGTATGTATTTGTCTATAAGGCCATTATCAATGCTCTAGGTTGACTCATGATTGTTGACCTATCTTCTAAGAACTTCATTCACACTTTATTTATATTTATCCTAGTTGTAGTTGATATATCAAAAGATTTATGAGGTAGGGTTGTTTATAAGTTAATGAATAGTATAGAGATATTATCCTCTAATTAAATAGAGACTTGATAATCAAAAGGTAATTTTATCTATATTTTAATAATGAACTCATAAGTTAGAAAATGAGATTACCTTGGTATTACGCTCCCCATTTATAATTAAAAATTTTGTTATAGAATTGTATTAAAATATAACCTTATTGTATGTATCATTTGGGTGAACCTTTTGGCATCATTAGCACATCTACCTAGATTGAAGTGTAATTTTAATAGTAAATTTGAATCTACGAAGTGAAGTGACAAGAAATGTGTATAGATCATGTAAGGGGAAAGGGGAATGATTATTTTTTTCATCTAACAAAAAGGTACCTTGTTGCCTTGATTGATTAAAAAAATATTTGTCGGAGTAAGTGCCAAGGATAATGTCAAATCGAGATAAAAAATAGTGTCTAAAAGAAGTCATAAAAGTGATCTAGTTCTTTAGGATGTTAATCAAAACTGTACACATGTTCAACACTTGTTCATTTTAAGTATTGAGCCTCCATGACTCCTTGGAATCTATTTATTTCAAATAAGCATGATCACTTTCAAGACCCCTCTCCCATGTGAAAGTATGTTTCACTCTTGTTATCCTTTAACGCATTAAATGGTTACTAGTATTAGGTTCAATTAGAATTAATATGTTCTATATGCCTTATTACTCCATGTGTGTGCCTTATGTAATTGTGATGTTCTCTATGCCTTATTACTCCATGTATTCCATATTATCCTCTTTGCTACTAATTGGGATATAGAATTTTTGTGCAAATATCTATGATCGAATTATAATTTATATAATTATCAAACATTTATTAGAATTCCTTATCTCTTATATGGGTGTTTCTTCTATTATAATATTGACAAGAACCTTGATGTGAAGAGATATTTATGTAAAATATTCTAAGTGAATTAAATTTAAAAATGTAGAAATGTTAAGATATTTAATATACTTATTAAGGATTAATGAGTTATAAAAGTTAACATCAATAAAGTATTTTGGTATTTGTACACTAATCATACTACTTGTCATACAAAATTAGGCTATTCAATTGGGAACATTCAATAATTTACCTTCAAAAGTAGGATTCCTATAATGTGACCATTGAAATTTAAGATGTATGAAATTACGATTGGAAGTCTTCGGAATCTAGCAAACTTTGTAATGCAAAGAAGAGAAAATAAAACCAAATTGGGAGATGGAAAATAATGCTTCACTCTACATATCTTTTGGAAAAATGATGATAGTGATTAGTAGAATGAAAAAGTATGGTGAAACAAAGCAAACTGGAAGGTTTTGTGCATTCCATGAATTAAACCTTAAGTGGAGGTTGATAGTTAATCCATGATTATATATAATATAAACTAATTTAACAATTGAAAAAAAGATAAATTTATGAAAGGAGGTATAATGATAAAAAACATTGTGAAGAAATAATTTAGTAATGAGTATTAATTTAAGTATGTCTTGTGTTTAGTTGGTATGGGTAAATAATTTTAAAGACACTCTAATTGTTGTGACATGTGGAAAGTCAATGATGATATATTCATGTGTCATGATATGTGAAATACTAATATATATAACGTTTGTGTCCCAAATATACGATACAAGGTATCAAACTTGGAACAAAAGTGAGGCAAACATTATAGACAATCCATCAAAATGTACCCTTTATTGTCATCATGTGTGTAAACAAATAGTTATGAATGTGGTTTTAAATTATAATGCATTTGTGTATCCTTGTTGAATGGAGCATGTGAATCAATCTATAATGAATACATATTATAAAGTAGATATCTATAATACATATATATACTAGATATCTATAATGCAAGTAGATTCACATATTATATCAACCCTCACATTATAGTGCAAGTAGATATAATAGTTAGTATCAATATCTACAAGTTGCAATATCTATTATATGTGTATGCAAGTGAATACATATTTATACCCTCTAGCTAGTATCAACCCTCACATTTGGAAGAAGATTCACAAATGTGATTAGGGATTGAGAGCTAGAGGTCGTCCATCAAAGTGTTATGACTTTTTCATGGATGTCTATTCTTGTGCTAGCTAGTGAAATCCCATATAAAAAAAGTATGACCTCCTATGGATGTTTCCCCTGCCCTACTTGTTGCCCACAAGTAGAACCACATTTGTTGGTTGATAGCACAAACTCAATCCTTGTTACTAGTATCCCAGGGTTGAAGATAGAGCCTTAGATGCCATGGTGTTTGGATTCATTTCTATTGTTGGTTGTCAAGACTTAGTACCAGTATAAGTGGCCTTCCAAAATGGTAGATATTTGAAATCAACATGGACTACTCATGTATAAATATAGTTAAGCAATTGTACAACATATTTCAAACCAACATGGACTACTTACAATCTATCTGTAAAATCCTAGCTTACACTTTTGCACAACCCAACATCATATTCATGATGTACCTAATTTTCTTCATGACAATATAGATAATGGTTTAATCCTTCCTTTAACTTCAAATATTTGATTACAAAAAAAGTGAAAAAAAATTAGATGAGGTACATATCATACAAGTAAAAATAAAAACAAAATAGAGGCAACCCTTTATAAAGGGCATAACAATGCTAGAAAAGTTGCAGCCTTAAAATGTAATTCTTGTTTTTCTTATTTTCTTTGAGGATAAAGATCCCTTCTCACACACCCTTCAACGAATAGTAATGAAGAAATGCATAGCACTAAAAAAGGAGAGAAAAATTCCATATTCTTTGATGTCCTTTTTTCAAAACTATATCGGCCTAACCCCCTCCAAATAGCTTCCTAACAAAAAATTTCATCCTTTTTAGTTAACTTCATCCTTGATGAAATCAACTATCCTTTATGGTTCAAACATCCTCCACAATCTATCTTGTCACGTAGAATACCTAGGCATAACAAATATCAAACTACCACTATCATTGGCCCTATTCCCTCTCTTATGTTGCTTATATGAAGGGGAAACAAAAAAATTAATGTAAAATCACACTTAGTGATGGCTGATTGGGTAAAATGGACTTGCATGAAAACTTGATAGGGGAGGAAAACTTTTGATAATAGAAACAAATCTAATTTGAGAGAGTCAAGGTTCACATCGAGACTCCCAAATGACATTAAAAATATTGCCCTTTGCAGAAGTTCAATGGAATAGTGGAGAGACCATCTTGGAGTGCCTTGCAAGCACAGCAGTGAATACAGGCACTGCCATGCCTGCAAATTTTCCGCTATGCTTCCTACTGGGCATTGCCACAAAAAGCTTCATGCAAATTTTAGGCCCATGCTTCCATATTTTTGCATACATGTTTACGAGAGCATTTCTAACTATCATATATGATGATAACTAATATAACTATCTTTAAAGAATTATAAATAAAATACATGAAAAAATATCTATAAACAAAATTTAAAATTAAACATACTACAACCTACACCCATTAAGGTGAGATTTGGAATTTCCCCTTTAAAGATTGAACACTTTCATGGGCTCACTTTTGGGATTTGAAATTTAATTTATGAATGCTAAAGTAAAAATACAAACCTCAAAATAGGAGCAATAATTCCTAATAGTTAGGAACTGAAGTTATGTGGCAAGAAACTGTGAACCGATGACATTGGTAGTATTTGGAAGAACCAATGGTAGAAACATGAATGCTTCAAAGTTTCGCATGAGTTGATATATATTTGAGTTTAAGTTCCTTGATTTAGTATATTGACTATATTGTTCATATTATTATTTTTTAACTAATAATCATGAATAATACGCAGCAAAGATACAGATGTTACAATAACTAAAATAAATCTTATTTGAAATATCCCCATTTGCTGGTTTTTTTTTTGTAGTGTAGGTACCAATTGCTTCATGTCCCGTTCCAAGAGAAACTATGATAAATATACTGTAATCTTGTCCAAAAACAATCTAAGCTCTTATGTTCACCAAAAAAAAAGTATATTATGTTTTGTGTTTCTCTATTTAATAGAACTTAAAATTAGAGGCTAGTCTACCTTAGGATTCATAGACGGAAAGTCTAAGATTTTCTTAAATTCTTTCTTTACGATCTAGTAGATGGTTCACAAGCTCTACGAAAACCTTTTCATAGTTAGTTTTCAAATATAAAAATGTCATCAAATGTTTGATTTACAGAGTGTAGCATGGCTTACTCGATTTGAAACAACTCCTCCATCTATCAAATTGAAACTTCTTTTGTTTCCTGTAGAATCTAAAGTTTCAAAATAGTTAGAAAAATAGGTTCTACAAACATCCCCATGCATATATCAGATACAAATGTATCCTTGGATAGCTCTACCCTAAATTGCAAAAGTGGGAAAAATAATGGTATAAGAAACGGTGATGAGATACATTAAAAGTAAAAAACAACAGAGTGAAATTTCCCAAAAGAGCTTTGAAACAACCTGAAATGTAGAGAAAATTGAAGGCAGACATAACTTTTTATATCGTAAGCAAGAATGACCACGTTTGTGAGCATTTGATGCAAGTGTAAACATAGTCCACTATATGAGGTGACCATTATGTCTTTGCACTTCCATGTGTAATTACATAATTTGCACTGCATATGTTTCAATATCTACTACAATGCGTTTGGATTCCTCACTCCGTGTTGTGGTTGTAGAAGATGCTTCTCGGCGTAATAACCGTCCTTACATACCCGTTCCAAAGCGAAAAGCTCCATTTTGGCACAGGCTGGAAAATGTAAATGGTTGGATCTGAAACTTGCATACGAAGATTTGATCGAGCGGGAGAAATAGATTTGAAAATTCAAAATTTAGGCAGCACGAACGCAAATGGGAGTAATAGTGAAGGAGGTGAAATGACGGTTGAGAGGACCCCACAACAGGCATTCTAAGCGAGTAGTGAAGAGTACGAATTCTAACCCTGACAGAGATGACAAAATAGAAAATGGAAACGGGGAAAGAAAATGTTTTGACCGACTTGAAAGTCAGAGCTTAGTGTGTGCTCTTTAAGCCAAGGGGACGCACCGAAAGCATTCCATCATTGGTTGTGTTCTAATAAGTAGGAGATTGGAGAGCCTCTCTTTTCATGTCATTCATGAATTGATCACTCATGCTAAGGTGGATCCTCATGGTTATCCTACTTCCTTTCACCGTCTAGTTGATGTGTCTTCATCGAAGGAGTCCTCCTCCTTCAATCCTTGATGGGTATTCTTATGTCGTCTTGGACATTTTGGTCTGTTTTCTCCAAGGCTTTTTTTTATGTTTGTTTCTTCTTCCTTTGCTTCTTCCCTGTGTTTGGGCTATAGTTTATTTTTTGGTGGCTTGTCAGATAGTTGTCTTTACTCTGTGTTTTGGGCATTGGGCAGATTGCTAATCTGAATGGTTTTATTAGTTTTTAGGATCTTTGAGGGTTGAGTATCTCCCCTCTTTTTGCTCTGTATTCTATATGTACTGCTACTTTTTTTATTAGTGTAATCTTTCAGGTCCTAGGCTTTTTATCAAAATAAAATAAAATAAAATTGTTTAATAATTTTAAATATATATTTAAATAATCATTAATTATTATGTTATTATATTGTATTTAAAAAATCAATAAAAAATGGGTATTATTCATATTCTTTGATCTTATATTATATTTAAACTATTCATTAATAATATATTATTTAAATTCTATTTAATGTTATGTAATAAATAATAAATTAATGATATTATTTTGTAATTATAGAAATATATTTATTTTAGTTAGTATTAATCCTAAATAATATATATATATATATATATATATATATATATATATATATATATATATATATAGAACCATTTAGATTGAGTTAAACTTAACATGTTTGTTGGATAGAAAATCAAAGCTAATGTTAAAATGTTTTAAACTTTGATTATCAACACACAAAAGTCATTAGAAGGGTGAGAAGTTGTATGGGCCTTGGGAGGAGTTGACAAAATAATGCATCAATATTGAACAACATATAATTAAAATAGTATCTTCATAGTCATGAAGTTATATGTGAAACTAAAACAAAGCAAGTATAGGTAGAAGGAAAATAATGACAATATGTAATTTAAGACTCTCAAAGGTGAGAGACGAGTACATGCAAGAGAAGTGAGAAAGAAGATACTATAGATCCATTGTACAATAGAATCAAATCAACAAATATTTTATAACTTCATACATTTCAATGAAAAATGACATGTCTTATGCAATTTCCAAGTAGCTTCCTCCCTTGCCACTCTCTCTTCTAAAAAATCCAACTTACTATCTCTTTATTAGTCTCTTTTTTTCTCTATATCACACCTCTCTCTATCTCTTCTCATATATCCCTAGTTCTTCCTCTTTCTCCTTCTCTCTCCCTCTCTCTATCTCCCCCTCTCTATCTCTCTATTTTACCCTCTCCCTCTTCCTTTATACCTCTCTATCTCTCCCTCTTTACCTTCCTATTCCTCTCCCTCTTTATCTCTCCCTCTTTACCCGCCTATTCCTCTCCCTCTTTATCCATCCCTCTACCTCTCTCTATCTCTCTATCTCTCTATGTATTTATCTCCCTCTTCCTCTCTCGCTCTATCTTTATCTCTACCCCTATCTTCCTCTCTCCCCCTCTATTTCTAGACGTGTCTCCCTCTCTCTATTCATTCATTTCCCTCCTTATATATTCCTCTCCTTCTTCCTTGACCTCTATACTATACCTCTTTACCACTTTATCTCCATGTATCCATATTTATTCTTCCATCTCTCCCTCTATCTCTATCTTGTTATCTCTTCATCTCTCTCTATCCTTATATCTCTCACTCTCTATGTATCAATTTGAATCTCTATCTTTATATTTTTATCTCTCCCTCTCTATATATTTATCTTTTCCATATTTATCTATTCCCCTCTCATTTATATCCATCTCCTTCTCCATCTCATGTGAGAAAAGAAGAGGTGGACAACAATATATGTAGCTTCAAATTAACTGAAAATCATATTTATCTATGTTTATCAAATCAAAATAAAATAGTTATAATAATGAAATCAAGAAAACCATAAAAGATCAACTCATAACATCAGAATTATGTGGAGAAACCCTTTCAAGAAAAAACTCAACCAAGAAGATATGAAAAACTTGCATTATCAACAATATGAAATTATAATACAACTCTCAAACTCCACTCAATCTTCAATCCAACAACATGACCCCTGCAAAACAAAACTTGAACAACCTCATACATGCCTCGACTCAAACCATCAATATATAGACCCACGGGGGCTCAAAATATCACCATAAAACATTACCATAAAAAAAACCATGGTAAAAATATATACGACCCTTACATGTCAAACATAGTCTCTTACATGACATTACACCTTCTTACAGGTTGTCATAAGAATTTCCCCAAAAGAGGACATACTCTTACATGTGTCATAGACTAACAATAAGTTATGTAAGAATTCTCTTATGTGTGTCATGATAACTTATTCTCACGTCAAAATGATTCATCACACTTTTAGCCCTTACAATTGTCATAGAATCCATCATAACATCCCTAAAAATATGCTTTACATGGTATACCACTTGATGGGCATCATTTGACAACAAATAACTTGATTTTTTTAAAGCACCAAAATGTGGCAAAAGTTCCAACTAATAAAACCTATGCCCCTTACAATGGAGCACAATTAATTAATTACATAAATGCCAAATAACCATGGGAAAACATAAAATCATAATAAATACATAATTTGGAATTGCTAAGGTTAAGGCACCTTAGTTCTCAATATTCTCCCACTTGTTGAATACCTTGCAAGAGCTAGCGGAATCACACCATCATGGAATCAACTATGAACAAGAAGCAAGGCATGTGGCCTTTGTACACTAAGTAATTTTTTTTGTGCTTCCATGTTTGGTGAGATAATCTTCAAAGTTTACTTGAGTGTCAATAATCTTCAACTCAATCTATCCATTTGCAATCAACTCACAAACAAAATGGTAGTGTACATCCATATGCTTAGTCTGTGAATGATACATAAGATTCGTAGTTAAATGAATTACGCTCTGACTATTGCAATTAACTTGAGCGGTCCGACAATCAAAACCAATACTTGCACACAATCTTTGTAACCATACTGCCTCCTTAGAAACATGGGTAGAAACAATATACTTTTCTTTAGTGGTGGATAAAGCAAATGTACCCTATCTTTTACTCATTTAACTCACTGCTCCTCCAAACAATGTAAACACTTACATAGTAGTGGACCTTCAATTATATAAGTCACTTGCCCAATCTGCATCAACAAATCTCTATATGTCCAATGTCTTGTCTTCACTATTAGTCTCGAAATATTCTAAACAATAATCTGAAATTTCTTGCACATATCTAAACACCTTTTTAACATTATTCCAATGTTCTCTACCAAGGTTAGACATAAACCTACTTAAAACTCCCACTTTTTATCTAGTGCAAACCAGTGCATACATTAAACTTCTTGCAACACTAGCATAAGGCACGCTAACATATCATCTAAATCATCATCATTCCTAGGACACATATCTAATGAAAGCTTAACTTTCCAACTTGTAAATAAATTCTTACTGGTTTACAGTCCTCCATATTAAATCTACTTAAAATAGTACCAACATACTTACTCTGCGATAACCAGAGATTTTTGTTTACCCTGTCTCTTTTGATTTCCATACCAAGTACATACATTGCAGCTACCAAATCCTTCATATCGAATGCCCCTGAAAGTTGAACTTTTAGCTCACTAACCATTGTCTTAGAATTACTAATAAGTAGCATATCATCCACATACAAGACAACGATTAGAATATGATCGTCAATACATTTAATGTATACATAAAGATCTCCTTCACTTCTAACAAATCCCAATTTTATGACAAATGAATTAAATGTTTGATATCACATTCGGGGAGACTATTTTTAACCATAAAGAGATTGTTTTAACCTGCAAACCAAGTGTTTCTTTTACCCCAAATCCATTAAGTTTCTACATGTAAATTTCCTCTTCCAAGTCTCCATGCAAAAAAGTTGTTTTATTATCCATTTGTTCAATTTCAAGAACATTAGTTGCAACAACGGATAAAGGGAATCTAATAGAGGATAATTTAGAAACACAAGAGAAAGTCTCACCAAAATCAACTCCCTCTCTTTGGGAGTAGCCCTTATCTACCAGCCCAGCTTTGTACTTTTTTAATGAATCGTTTGCTTTAGATTTCTTTTTGTAGACCCATTTACAACTAATGGCTTTTCTTCCTTTGGGAAAATGAACAAGATACCATGCATCACATGATTATAATGCCATCATTTCCCCTAGCATGGCTTGTCGCCAACAATCACTATCATATGCTAAAATAGATTCCTTATAAGATTTAGGTTCATCATTAGTACTTAGTAAAACAAATATACAATGGAAATTTAGTGGGCTATACCTGTCAACTAGATTCAGTTTTCATGCGGATCTTCTAAGAATAGGAGTATGGGGCTTTTGTTGTTCTTCATCTTGCTCAACCTCTTCCTATTCTTCAATTTGATCAGTAATTATTTTTTGAGTCCTCGTCTTCTTCTTGCTCATCCTCATTTTATGTCCATTTGTCTGTTCTTCTCAAGATGCACTTTAATCCTTGATTTCAAAATGCACCCTCTTTTTCTTATATTTTCTTTTTGGCTGTTTAGGATAAAAAATAACACTAAGTTCCTTGAAAATCACATCTCTAGAAAAGATAATTTTCTTGGTTAGTAGATTCCATAACTTAAATCCTTTTACACTACCACCATATCCAATGAAAATGCATTTTTCAACTTTTGGATCCAACTTAGTTCATTTTTCGTTAGGCACATGAACATAAACCTCACAACCAAATACTCTTAAATGTGAAACAAAAGGTTTCTTACTTGTCCACACTTCATAAGGTGTTGTATCAAGAACCTTACAAGGAGATCTATTTAACAAGTAACATTAAGTACTTACAACTTCTGCCCAAAAGCATCTATCAATCCATGAACCACTTAACATACTTCTAGCTCTTTCCATTATTTTCTAATTTGACCTTTCTGCCACTCCATTTTGTTGTGAAGTATACGAAGTAGTTTTTTTCTTACAATAACTACATGCTTACAAAATTCATCAAATTGCTTAGAACAATATTCTCCTCCAATATTAGTTCTTAAAACCTTGATTTTACAATATGTTTGTTTTTCAACTAAGGCCTTAAAATCTTTAAAATTAGTGAAAACTTCAGATATTCGTCCTCTAAAATATAACCGGGTATATCTAAAAACTTCATCAATAAAGAAAACAAAATATCTAGATATTCTAATCGATTTAATATCCGTTGGACCAAATACATTTGAGTGAATAATTTCTATTTTTCTCTTAGATTAATTACTGCTTGAAGGAAATGACTTTCTATTTTGTTGCTACATGTAAATTTCCTCTTCCAAGTCTCCATGCAAAAAAGTTGTTTTATTATCCATTTGTTCAGTTTCAAGAACATTAGTTGCAACAATGGATAAAGGGAATCTAATAGAGGATAATTTAGGAACACGAGAGAAAGTCTCACCAAAATCAACTCCCTCTCTTTGGGAGTAGCCCTTAGCTACCAGCCTAGCTTTGTACTTTTTCAATAAATCGTTTGCTCTAGATTTCTTTTTGTAGACTCATTTACAACTAATGGCTTTTCTTCCTTTGGGCAAATGAACAAGATCTCATGCATCACATGATTATAATGCCATCATTTCCCCTAGCATGGCTTGTTGCCAACAATCACTATCATCTCCTAAAATAGCTTCCTTATAAGATTTAGGTTCATCATTAGTACTTAGTAAAACAAATATACAATGGAAATTCGGTGGGCTATACCTGTCAACTAGATTATGTTGTCATGTGGATCTTCTAAGAATAGGAGTATGGGGCTTTTGTTGTTCTTTATCTTGCTCAACCTCTTCCTATTATTCAATTTGATCAATAATTGTTTTTGAATCCTCATCTTCTTCTTTCTCATCCTCATTTTATATCCATCTGTCTGTTCTTCTGAAGATGCACTTTCATCCTTAATTTCAAAATGCACTCTCTTTTTCTTATATTTTCTTTTTGGTTGTTTAGGATAAAAAATAACACTAAGTTCCTTGAAAATCACATCTCTAGAAAAGATAATTTTCTTGGTTAGTAGATTCCATAACTTAAATCCTTTTACATTACCACCATATCCAATGAAAATGCATTTTTTGACTTTTGGATCCAACTTAGTTCATTTTTCGTTAGGCACATGAACATAAGCCTCACAACCAAATACCTTTAAATGTGAAACAAAAGGTTTCTTACCTATCCACGCTTCATAAGGTGTTGTATCAAGAGCCTTACAAGGAGATCTATTTAACAAGTAACATTAAGTACTTACAACTTCTACCCAAAAGCATCTATCAATCCATGAACCACTTAACATACTTCTAGCTCTTTCCATTATTTTCTAATTTGACCTTCCTGCCACTCCATTTTGTTGTGAAGTATACAGAGCATTTTTTTTCTTACAATAACTGCATGCTTACAAAATTCATCAAATTCCTTAGAACAATATTCTCCTCCATTATTAGTTCTTAAAACCTTGATTTTACAATATGTTTGTTTTTCAACTAAGGCCTTAAAATCTTTAAAATTAGTGAAAACTTCAGATATATGTCTTCTAAAATATAATCGGGTATATCTAGAAACATCATCAATAAATGAAACAAAATATCTAGATATTCTAATTGATTCAATATCCATTGGACCAAATACATTTGAGTGAATAATTTCTATTTTTCTCTTAGATTAATTACTGCTTGAAGAAAATGACTTTCTATTTTGTTGCTACATGTAAATTTCCTCTTCCAAGTCTAGATGCAAAAAAGTTGTTTTATTATCCATTTGTTCAATTTCAAGAACATTAGTTGCAACAATGGATAAAGGGAATCTAATAGAGGATAATTTAGCAACACGAGAGAAAGTCTCACCCAAATCAACTCCCTCTCTTTAGGAGTAGCCCTTAGCTACCAGCTTAGATTTGTACTTTTTCAATGAATCGTTTGCTCTAGATTTCTTTTTGTAGACCCATTTACAACTAATGGCTTTTCTTCCATTGGGCAAATGAACAAGATCCCATGCATCACATGATTCTAATGCCATCATTTCTTCTAGCATGGCTTGTTGCCAACAATCACTATCATCTGCTAAAATAGCTTCCTTGTGAGATTTAGGTTCATCATAAGTACTTAGTAAAATAAATATACAATGGAAATTTGGTGGGCTATACCCTTCAACTAGATTTTGTTGGCATGTGGATCTTCTAAGAATAGGAGTATGGGGCTTTTGTTGTTCTCCATCTTGCTCAACCTCTTTCGATTCTTCAATTCGATCAGTAATTGTTTTTGAATCCTCATCTTCTTCTTGCTCATCCTCATTTTATATCCATTTGTCTATTCTTCTCAGGATTCACTTTCATCCTTAATTTCAAAATGCACTCTCTTTTTCTTATATTTTCTTTTTGGTTGTTTAGGATAAAAAATAACACTAAGTTCCTTGAAAATCACTTCTCTAGAAAAGATAATTTTCTTGGTTAGTAGATTCCATAACTTAAATCCTTTTACATTACCACCATATCCAATGAAAATGCATTTTTCAACTTTTGGATCCAACTTAGTTCATTTTACGTTAGGGACATGCACATAAGCCTCACAACCAAATACCCTTAAATGTGAAACAAAAGGTTTCTTTCCTGTCCACACTTCATAAGGTGTTGTATCAAGAGCCTTACAAGGAGATCTATTTAACAAGTAACATTAAGTACTTACAACTTCTACCCAAAAGCATCTATCAATCCATAAACACTTAACATACTTCTAGCTCTTTCCATTATTTTCTAATTTGACCTTTCTACCACTCCAATTTGTTGTGAAGTATACAGAGTAGTTTTTTTCTTACAATAATTGCATGCTTACAAAATTCATCAAATTCCTTAGAACAATATTCTCCTCCTTCATTAGTTCTTACAACCTTGACTTTACAATATGTTTGTTTTTCAACTAAGGCCTTAAAATCTTTAAAATTAGTGAAAACTTTAGATATATGTCTTCTAAAATATAATCGGGTATATCTAGAAACGTCATCAATAAAGAAAACAAAATATCTAGATCTTCTAATCGATTCAATATCCATTGGACCAAATACATTTGAGTGAATAATTTCTATTTTCCTCTTAGATTAATTACTGCTTGAAGGAAATGACTTTATATTTTTTTTGCCAAACACACAATGTTCACAAAATTAAAAACTCTCATCAGAATAGGATTCTAACAATTTTTTATTCAATATGGTTTTTAAACAATTCTCACTAATGTGGCCCAATCTATGGTGCCACAACATACACGTATTCTCAGATTTAGTTATATTAGAATATTTAACAACTATAGTAGCTTCAAGCTTAAAAAGAGTCCCCTCCTTTGTCCCTCTTTCTATCACCAATTTCCTCTTACTAATTTGCAACCATGCTTGTTAAATGTTACATGTAATCCCATACCATTCAATATGGATATTGAAATTAAATTTATTTCTAAATCTAGGACATGCAAAACACTTGAAAGATATTTTATCCTCCCAACACTGAAACACAACTAAATCTTACCCCTTCCAACAATAAGATATGAGAAATTATAACCGAGGTAGATTTTTCCTCCATCATTATTCTTATGTGTGGAAAACCACTCCATATAAGGATTCATATGGTACGAGCATTTTGAATTAATTAACCAATGTTATTTAGTCATGACATGAAGAGAAGAAATCAAAGTATCATCACCTAAGTTTGAGGATTTCTTTGTAGTGGAATCAAACTGTTTCTTTGGATTGTTGCATTCCTTCTCAACATGTCCTCTCTTTCCACAATTTCAAAACTTCACTTTGTTCTTTTTACTAGGAGTTTTAGATTTGCCCTTAGACTTGTCCTTAGGCCCATTATTATCTCCATTAGACCCTCTTTCTTTGGGCCTTCCCCCGACATTGAGAGCATCACCCAAAACATCCATAATCTTTCTCCTCATTTCTCATGCCAACAAAAATCCAACAAGTGCATCCATTTTTGGATCTATGATGTTAACAATTGTAATTAGAGTTAAGAGAAAACAATTTTCGTCTCAAGTAAAGTTTATTTGCTAGACCTTTGGCTTGGTAGATCTAACAAATTTAATTCCATATAGAATATGTCAACTTTTCTTTTGACACATTTAAAAGAACAGAATCAGAAAGACACGACTTGATAGTACATCATGCCTTTTTATCCACCTTCTTCCAGTTTTCATCAATAAGTTTCTTGAGTTTATATGTGTTTGTTGCAACCACCCATTGATCTCGTTCTTCAAGGAGATATTCATTTTCAACTTCCACAACTCATAACCCATTCCATTAGACATTTATATGTCTAAATGAGATGAAGTTACATTCATGATATAAATATAAATGTGCAAAAAATTGATTAACTGAAACTCCCACAAAAGCTCAAAAAGACTCCCTTCTAGCACCCAAGACATATTATTGGCAAGGCTCTGATACCAAATGTTAGAAAAGAAGAGGTGAACAAAAATATATGTAGCTTTGGGTTAACTATAAATCATATTTATCTGTGTTTATCAAATAGAAATAAAATAACTATAACAATGAAATCAAGAACACCATAAAAGTGTTGGCATTTGCATAAAGATTGCATTAATGAAATGTTATATTGTCATTGATGTCAATTAACCGGTAATGATATTGTTTCTAATGTTGTTTTGTAACCGGTAGGAAGAGCTTGCAAAGGAAACTGTAACCTGTAGGTAACTTTGTGGAGTGAACCATGTTAGAATCAATGATAGTCCCAAAGACACTGAGAGGGGGGGGGGGGGGGGGGGGGGGGGTGAATCGGGGTCTAACCAGTTAGCAGAAGATTTAACCTTATTAAGAAATTTGCATCCCAAAACAGTGTACCACTAAATAAGAATTAATGCAACAAATAAGAATAACAGAGACAGCATAGAGAACACACCATAACACAAGATATTTAATGAGGAAACCCCATGTGGGAAAAACCTCGGTGGGATTTGTGACCCACAATATTCAATCACTGGCCAATGAATAAATATTACTTACAATGAGGGGCCTGCACATGCAAGAAGGCTAATAGCCTAGAGCTCACTGCTCAATCACAAAACAGAAGTTTCAATGACTTACAAAATGGATTATCAAAATCCAATACAATGTATTGCTTAAGATCAGCATCAACTATGCTAGGTTCAGTACCGGTTTAAGCTCAGTCCATTACCAAAACCTTCACTATCAACTATATCACCTTATACAAAAAAATCAACTATCATGTATCATCCTCTCTCATATACTACATACATAATGACCTATAAGATCTCATAGATATATATGAGCCTTTTACAATATGCCATGTCGGCTTTTACAAAATATAATTACAATATACAACAGTGAACAAAAGTTTATTCCATGTCGGCTTGAGTGTCGATATCCATTATTGTTGTTGTCGGTGAAGTGCTTGCCAGTGAATGTAGAAGTATATTGCCGATCCCGGTAACTGCCGGTGGGTTGACAGATGATTGCCAGTTGGTTGCCATCAATGACAACATCAACTATTATCATAAGAGTGTAGAATGCCAACAATCTCCCCCTTTGGCATTGATGGCAACACTCGTGAGAAAAATCCAAAATTGTTCCAAAAAAATGAAGTCCAAAAAGTTTCCAAAAATATATGCTCCCCCTAAGCAAATGATCTCCTCTGAATAATCATTTTTCTCTCCACTACTCCCCCTTTGACATCAATGACAAAGGTTGTCAAAAATTGTCAAATGAGCGCAAAAATTTCACCTCAAGGTTTGTAATCGATTGGTTACAATCTGAAAGATATCTGCTAAAACCAAATTAAGACTTTGCATAAACCTTTTGTTGTCATTTAAGGTTGCCTCAGTCTATTGGATCGTGTTGGTGAGATGATGCATGTGCTCTTCCGGTGATCATTCTCCTTGAAGTAATACCTTGGATATTTCAATTCTCTGAGGTATAAGATTGTCCAATTTTGGACCAAGTTTATTTTTCAGTTCTTTGATTTGAGACCTTATCCTTGCCTTTTCTTTCTCAAGTTTCTGTAGTTTTTCTTCAAAGCCTGCCATTTCTTGCTCAAAAACTGATATGTGGTTGGATGAGCCAATTATGTTATCAGCTATGTCTTCAATTTCTTTCTGCGTTTTATAGATTTTCTTGTCTATATCCTCTGTCAGAATGTGTGGTTTGCATGTTTCTCTATACAGCTCTTTGTATTCCAAAATTGTAGAGTTCAGTGTGGGTAATAATGTATTCAGGTGTTCAGTGCACTTCTTTATGGTGTCATCAAATAATCTGTTCTTCTCCTTTTCAACTCTGTCCTTTATTGTGTCCTCATTCACTTTATCAACCGTTATTACATTGTCAGCAATGAATTTGGACAATGTGTCCAATTTACCTAAAGAATCCTTAACATGATCTATGTTACATTTCAGTGCAATCAATTTAAGAATTGGTATGGTGTCATCAATTGCTTAGTAGGCCAAATCATTGTAATCCATTATCTTTTTTATTGAATCCAGGAGTACCTCTGTTACATTAGTACGTCTGAATTGACTTGATGATGTGTCGGATGTCTGACCAATTGCCTTTATTAGCTTTGTGCTTCTATCAGTTGTAGCCATTTTTCTTGTGTTTACCTCCGGTGGATCAGTCTGTGTTTGCATCTCAACTAACAAGGGTTTCTCAGACTGCTTAGATGTCACAGTGACTACCAGTTTCTTTGCCATAGTATGTACCTCTCCCTCAGTAGGTTTCTCTGTATGCTCAACTGTCGATATCTCAGTCTCCGGTGGCCCTGTACCAGCATTTGTTCCTCCAGTAGGCTTCTCTGCTTCTGATGGTTGCTCTGTTTGAATTGGGATCTCAACCTCAACTATCTCTACTGGTTTCTCAACCATGTTGCCACAATCAACATTGTCATCCTTAACCTATGCATTGTCCTTGTCCACAACAATATTCACTTTCTAAGTGTCCACATTCATGGTGAATAATATCTCAAATTCAGGATTAGTTTCATCATGTGTGACACCTTCAGTGTCAATAACCGATGGATCATCAATATGTACCAATACACTATCCAAAGGTGGCGGTAAATTGTCAGTGATCTTGATGTTTGGAATACCACCAACTTTACCTTTACCCTTGTCCTTATCCTTCTGATACACTTTGAATGTTTTCTTTGGTCGGTTCATTTCCTCTTGTTTTTCCTTTTCCACAAAGAATATATCCCAGTTATCGACAGTTTCATCTGCAATCTCTTTTACTCTACCTGCCATTAAACTTACTTGTCGGTGACCACTTGCAAAAATAGATCGGTTAGCCTCTGAGATTAGTTCATCAATTTCCTCTTTTGAGTTTACCAGATGTACAACTAGAAGTTTTTCAACTTTTAGTTTCTTATCTAATTCCATCACTGCAATCCTTTTTGCCTCCAATCTCCTATACAGATCACTGGGTAAGTCATCCACTACTTATGTTAAAACCTTTTTGTATATATCCAGATGTAAAATTATACTGTTCTCAATGCTTTCCTTGTCTGAATCATTGAATGTGTTATATAGTTTGTGTACATTGGCCAAATTTCCATCATCAGTTATTTCACTCAATAAATCATTGAAAGAAGGGGTGACAGGTTGTTGTTTCTTCTTTGGTGTTAATTTCTTTGGAGGTCCCCTTACTGTCTATTGTTTCTTCCTTAAAGTCCTTGTTCTCTTGGGTGAAGGAGAGGGTACCGGTGAAGGTTTTCTCTTCCTCTCAACTCTCTTAAACTTTGCTAGTTTCTCACTATCAGAAGATGTGCCTCCGATTGAAGTCCTTTCAGCTCACTAGCCGATATGCCACTGATGTTCGTTACATTTTCTTTGATTTCATGTACTTTCTTTGATGCATCCCTAATATATTTTTCTCTTTTCTTCCTTTGCTTCAATATTTTCGCAACACTTTCAATAGTTTCAGCACTACCAAAAACTTGTTTTGTTGGTTCTCTTGGTGCATCTAACAAAGATTTTGTATAAGTCTCAATAATGTTGAGATCTACCTCATATCCCATTTTAGTCACCCATACAGTCCTAGGTAGTACAAGTTCCATCCATGTCTCATCCTTCTTGATAACAAAACAAATTTCTTTGTCATATTTGTCCACTACACTCTGAGGTAGTCTTTCTCTAGTTTTCATTTTTGCTTGAAAAGCTTTAAAGTATTCAGTTAAGTTGTTGTCCTTTGTAGTTCCCATGTCAGTAAAAGCTTCCTGTAATTGTTTTCCTACCGGTATGTCATATCCAAAGTCTTTAGGTCCTGTACCGGGGATTTCCTTAGTGAAATACAACATTAAGCATACTAAAAGATTACCAAAATGAAATGTCCCTTTCTTATCTCCTTTAATCTTTTTCAAATTATCAATGAGTTCATCTTTCAGCCATTCACACACATCTATCATTGCATTGTTGTTAACCATCTCATAAGCATTGTTAATGCAAAGACTAGAAACTGAATTAAGCATGTTTGCATGTGTAGTCTTGTAACCTAGCACCATACTTATGAATCTCACATTGATGTCTTTGATATCATTCACTCTTAGTGATCTACTGTCTGATGTTGCTCCTGTTAGGGTCATCACTTTGTTGTTAGGGATCTTCTTTGTTTTGTCAGGTCTGTTGCCAGTTGAGGGTAAACCAGTCACTGCCCTGATTGCTTGTCAAGTTATTTTGGAGACAGAATCCAACCTTAGAAATTCTCCATGTGCTCTGCTTAAAACTATTCTCACTACTTCTTCCGAAAATTGAGGAATGTTCAATATTTCCACAAAACCTAGAGTTTCTACAATCTTATGCTCGGGTTTAACCACACCATGTTCATCACAAATTACCTTAGTATACATTTTCATCAACTCTTTAGAATCTGGTTCTTCTATAGTGCAATGTATATACATCCTAGGGTCTTCAGCATAAGCTACACCTTTAGGAATTTTTGAAAATGCTCCTATGGAATCATCTTGATTAGCTGCTTTGGGAATTATTTTAAATACGGGCCTAGGGCATTTTACATTTTCCATAATAGTAGGGTTCGCAATAAATTCGGGAGCAGAAGAAGAAGCCATTGAAAAATACCTTTAGCTGCCTGAAAATATTCTGAATGCTTGAAAAGATCACTTCACACCTTCGCCTTGAATGCCTTTACTCTTTTTTGTGCTCTCTGCTAATTTGAATGCTCAGTGAATCAAAAATGAGGGAAATCTGATGATTTATAATGACATTTCTCTTACCAACCACATTAAATGCTCGTTGGTTAAGTGAAAACTTAACACATATGTTGGTAAAGAAGAAATCTATCTTCTCACCATCGACCGAGGGTAATCTGCATGATATTCAATTTGCTGCAATACCCACAAAGGGTTACTTCTCAGTTGGATGTAGAATCTCCTATCGGTGGAGGGTTACTTTGTTCTACCGGTATAGAGATAGTCTCATCAACATTCTGATCTCTCTTCCTAGTCCATTATTTTGAAAATTCTTGCTTTACCTCATCTACCTTTTCTTTGCCTTTCAAACTAGATCCTTTATTATTTGTCGCTGAAGTCTTGCTTCTACAAAATTTTGTAATATGTCCAATTTTGTTACAAGCATAACAAGTCACATTATTCCTCTGAATAGCCTTTCCATATCCTATGCCAGTTTGTGTTCTGCATTGATTAGATAAGTGTCCATATCTTCCACAAACATAACATTTCACATTCATTCAGCAATTTTCTGAATTATGACCAACTTTGTTCCATTTGGAACATTGACCGGTGGGTGCATTAATATTTCGATTGTTTCTAAATCTACATTGATTTGCTCTATGACCATATTTGTTGCAATTGAAACATTTGCCATTAAATTTATAAGCATTAGGTTGTCTTACCGGTTTGTTCTGATCTAGATTGTTTGCAGTACCGAAACTTTCTCCAACCTCAAATCCAAGTCCATTTGTATCTCCATTAGGTTTCTGACTTTTTAGCATGTCATCAAGTTCCTCTGAACTTTTCTTGAATTTCTCTTTGTGCTGATTTGCAGTGGCCAACTCATTTTCCAGAATCTCCTTTTGTCTCATAAGCTCAGTTTTATCATGTTGCATGTGAATCAGATTTGTCTTCAACATATCATTTTCATGACTAAGTCTTAGATTTTCATTTCCAGCATCATTGAGTCTCGTAGTCAAGTCAACTTCATTTTTCTTTGTCTTCAATGTCTTTACAAAACCTCGTAGTCATATCTTGCATTTCATTCTTCATAGTACTGTTTTCTTGTCTCAACTTGTTTGCAAGTTCTCTAAGAGTTTCTTTTTCATCATCCTCATTCTCCATCTACATATGAAGTTCTTTTCTTTTGTTCTTTTCAATAACCAGGCTATTTTGAAGTGCCAAAAGGAATCCTTGAGCAGTTTTAAGTTATTCCTCCAATCTGATGTTCTTCAATTTTTTTGCATCATAATCTACAAGAGCTCCTTCCAATTGTTTCCTTAAGTTCTCCATCTATACTGGTGTTAGAATCTTCCTCAAGCTATTCGGCTTTTGAAAATAGAGGATCACGCTCTGATACCAATTGTTAGAATCAATGATAGTCCCAAAGACACTAAGAGGGGGGGTGAATCAGTGTCTAACCGGTTAGCAAAATATTTAACCTTATTAAGAACTTTGCATCCCAAAATAGTGTATCGGTAAATAAGAATTAATGCAGCAAATAAGAATAACAGAGAAAACATAGAGAACACACCATAACACAAGATATTTAATGAGGAAACCTGGTGTGGGAAAAACCTTGGTAGGATTTGTGACCCACAATATTCACTCACTGACCAATGAATAAATATTACTTACAATGAGGGGCCTGCACATGCAGGAAAGCTAGTAGCCTAGAGCTCACTGCTCAATCACAAAACAAAAGTCTCACTGACTTACAAAATGGATTATCAAAATCCAATACAATGTACTGCTTAAGATCAGCATCAACTATGCCAGGTTCAGTACCAGTTTAAGCTCAATCCATTACCAAAACCTTCGTTGTCAACTATATCACCTTATACAAAAAAATCAACTATCATGTATCATCCTCTCTCATATACTACATACATAATGACCTATAAGATCTCATAGATATATATGAGTCTTTTACAATATGCCATGTTGACTTTTACAAAAGATAATTACAATATAAAATAGTGAACAAAAGTTTATTCCATGTCGGCTTGAGTGTTGGTATCCATTATTGTTGCTGCCGGTGAGTGTAGAAGTCTATTGCCGGTGCCAGTAACTGTCGGTGGGTTGACAGATGATTGCCAGTTGGTTTCCAGTTGGTTTCCATCAATGACAACATCAACTATTCTCATAAGAGTGTAGAATGCCAACAAACCAATATTGCTAAGTATTGGAGAGTTGAACCGGTAAACCCTACCTATTATTTTGATAAACCCTAACCGATTAAGTCTAGTGAATTGGTGATATTGGTTTATGATCTGATGATGAGAGGTAATGACTATGACATGCATGCATATTGTATGAAGAGAGTTTCAAAGTGTTTTTGGTGCATTGAGGTAACGGTTTTTGTCTTGGGAATGAGCAAGTGTATTGCATGTAATGCAAAGCGCATGATGAGTTACCAAGTTTGATGAAGAGGTGATCAAGGAGCGATCAAGGTTTTCTTGAATGATGTGTAGATATTTTTATGTAATCCAACGGTCATACTTGAACCGACTTGTTTGTAATCTCTACATGAATTAGGTTTTTGTTGTGTTACTGACCTAGTTGATTTGTTTATAAGGTCGATGAGTTTTTTAGTTTCAGTGTTGACAAAGTTTTAGTTGAGTGTGTGGTTGCCGAACCAGCTGATGTATTTGTAGTTTGAGTAAAGGCAGATAGGAGCATGAAAAGGATTTGAACAAGCAAGTGTAGTGTTATTCAAACAGATCAGCAAACTCTTGTTGTTTTCTAACAATTACAACATATTGAAATCCCCTAACCAGGTAAGCTCTAACAAGCTTGGTGCTATTCAAATCCTCTAACAAGGTGGTCCATTAGATTGGATTCTAAATCCTTTACAAAGGTTACTCCTCATGGGGTATTGCTTCTAACAAGGCATTATAGTCAATCCCTTAACCGAGTGGTCCCTGACAGGATTTGTTCTTAACAAGACTTTTTGTAAAAGCTTTAACAGACTTGACTCCTAACAGGGCGAACTTCAGAAGAGTTCAGATAGTTATCTTGCGAGTCTCATATCACCGTGGTTTTTCCCATTTGGGTTTCCATGTCAAAAATATTGTGTCAAGTGGTGAATGTCTTTGTGGTTATGTTTTCTAAGGTTGATTTGCTTAACTACTTAATCCACTTTGATAACTCATGATAATCGACAACAATATGAAATGAATTTTTACTTATGTCAATAAAAGTATTTGGATGTTTGTGAGTTACAAGTTGTTTACTGTTAATCTATTGTAATAGTCGACCGGTTTAACTTAACAGTCTTATCTTGACAATGATATTGCATTGATAGTTCTATGTTTACTTTGAGAGTTTGATTTTGAGATTGGTGAAGTTTATCAGTTTTTCTATCTACTGATTCACCCCCCCTCTTAGTAGTTGATCGGATCTTCATTCTTTCATCATACCGTCAATTGGTATCGGAGCATCTCAGGTCCTCAAAGGTATAAGCCTAACAACTTGAGGTAAAGATGTTGTAGATCATGATGAAGAAGGAAGATATGAAGTTTAATAGAGAGAACTATAGGATATGGAGTGATAGAATGAAAATTTATATCAAGAGTCTTGGAAATCAATACTGGGAACATGTTAATACTCAATATGTTGCACCTAGTGGGATTATGACTGATGATCAGAAGAAAGAGAAAAAAGAAAACAATCAAGCACTGTAGGCTATTATCAGTTCTTTATCTGATGCAGAGTATGTAGATGTCCATGGTCTGGAGACTGCATATGAGGTATGGAAGAAACTTGAAGATATTTATAGCAGTGATGAACATGTGAAGATTTCCAAGGAAGAGAGTCTAAGAGGAAAGTTTGATGACATGCAGATGGTTGAAGGTGAGAATATCCAACAATGTGGTCAAAGGATAAAAGAGATAGTTGGTGAGACCAAGAGTGTTGGTGGTAAAGTGGAAGATGCCACAGTGGTTAGTAAGGTATTGAGAACCCTGCTACCGGTATACGCTATCCGAGTTGTAGCCATTCACGAGTTGAAATCTATTGACAAAACCAATGTAACCCTTAACTCCATCATTGGTAATCTTATTGCTTTTGAATTAAATGGTTATGATGGTAGTATTCAGAAATCTGAATCAACATTTAGAGCTTCTATTTCTAACCCATCTATGAGGAAAAGTAGAGATGTCGGTCACAGCTATGAATCTAGATCCAACTGAGAAGTTGACGATGAAGATAGTTTGGTTGAGCTTGAAGCATTGTTGGCCAAGCAATTGCCCAGAGGTACCGGTAAATATAGAGGTAAATTACCTTTGAAATGTTTTACATGCAACAAGATTGGACACATAGCTGCTAATTGTCCTAATGGTGATAATGAGCACAAGTGATAGAAAAATTCAAGAAGTACAAGGGAAAAGGCAAAAGAGATTGTCTTATTGCAGTTGATGGTGGTATCACTGATGAGGAATCTGATGGTGATGCTAATGAAGACAATGTGTTTGTAGCCATTAAAGAGGAAACATCTTATCAGAAGGCTTTAGTTTCCTGAATGGATAATTTTGATGATTGGATCATTGATAGTGATTGTTCACATCACATGATCGATGATCAGAGAAAATTTCTTTTTTGAAGGAATTTGATGGCGGAGTTGTAAGATCTGGTAATGACTCACCCTGCATGGTTGAAGGTAAGGGAACTATTTCTCTTAATGGAAAGAGTAGTGCAAATGATGTCTACTGGGTTGATGGTCTAAAGCACAATCTTTTGAGTGTTGCTCAACTCAATGACAAAGGATATCCATTGGAGTTTAAAAATGATACATGTGCAAAATCTATGGGAGCAAAGGTGAACTGATTGCAACCGACAAGCAGACTAAAGGTAACCTGTTTCACCTGAATCCTAAAGTCAGCAACTATTTAATTGCTAAAGTAGATGATAGTTGGATTTGGCATAGGAGATTTTGTCATATAAAGTTTGATAACATTGTTAAAGTGAGTAAGTCAAAGGCAGTGAAAGGTTTTCCTCAATTAGACAAATCGGTTAATGCTCCATGTAAGGAATGTCAGTTGGGAAAGATGACATCCTCAACTTTCAAGAGCAAATCTTTTTCAGTGGAACATCTGTTAGATTTGGTTCATACAGACCTCTGTGGACCAATAAGGACTAAAAGTATTCAAGGTGATAGATATTTCATAATCTTCAATGATGATTGCTCAAGGATGATGTGGGTCACATTCTTGAAAGATAAAATAGAGGCATTTAGTAAGTTCAAGGCACTGAGGGCCTTAGCTGAAAAGGAGAGTGGAAAGAAGATAAAATATCTGAGGACTGATCAAGGTGGAGAATTCACTTCTGAAGAATTCACTAGACATCATGAAGAGAATGGTATCAAATGACAGCTTTCTGCACCGAGGACACCACTGCAGAATGGTATTGCAGAGAGAAACAACTGATTAGTTGTTGAAGCTACAAGGATGATGTTGATACAAGGAGGTGTAGCGAAAACTTTCTGGAGAGAAGTTGTCAGCACAACTGTACACTATGAACAAGATTTTGGTAAAAAGAGGTAAGGACAAGACTCCTTATAAATACTAGTATGGTAGATCACCTAATATTAGTTATTTCAAGATATTTCACAGCAAATGTTTTATTAAAAGAGGTGACTATGTTAGCAAGTTTGAGGCTAAAAGTGATGAAGGTATATTTTTTGGTTATTCCACCAAGAGTAAGGCCAACAAATTGTATAACAACCAGACACAGAGAACCATTGAGAGTGTTGATGTTTGAGTGGATGAGTATCCTGAAGTCTTAGGGGAAACCAGTGTGGAGAAAAAGGATGAAGATCCTTGCATTTTGTTCTTGGAACCAAAACCAGTGAAACTTGAAACTGGTAAAGAGAATGTTGTTGTACCAGTTCAACCGGAACAAGTAGATTCAGAAGAAGATGATGATAATAATGAAAAAGAACCTGAATATAATGATCATGTTATTCTGAGGTATGTGAGAATCAATCACAATCCTGAACATATTATTGGAGATAAGGATGTTGGAGTATTAACCAGAAGAAGAATTAAAGAGAATTCTTGCATGATCTCCACTATTGATCCTAGAACTGCTAAGGAAGCATTTGGAGATTATCATTGGGTTAAAGCTATGGAGGAGGAGCTTGAAAAAATTGAGAAGAATAACACTTGTACCCTAGTACCCTGACCGCTAAATAAAAAATGTGACAGGTACTAAGTGAGTTTTTAGGAACAAGCTAAATGAAGATGGTGTTGTAGTTCGCAACAAAGCTAGAATGATTTGCAAAGGTTATGCACAAGAAGAAGGAGAAGATTATGGTGAGACTTTTGCACCAGTGGCTAGATTGGAAGGTGTCAAAACTTTACTTGCATTTGCAACACACAAGGGATTCAAAGTATACCAGATGGATGTAAAGTCAACATTTTTGAATGGAATACTGGAAGAAGAAGTATACATTGAGTAGCCAAATGGTTATGCTCTGACTGATGAGAAAGAAATGGTATGTAAGTTGCATAAAGAATTATATGGATTAAAGCAAGCACCGAGAGGATGGTATGAAAGGCTTCATTCACACCTGATGAAGATAGGTTTTCAGAGAACTAGTGAAGATAGCAACATATATCTCAAATTTGAAGGAGATAAGATACTAGTTAGTGAAGTGTTTGTAGATGATATCATATTTGGAGGGAATGATGACATGAGCAATGACTTTGCAAATAAAATGAAAAGTGAGTTTGAAATGTCTCTAGTTGAAGAGATAAAAAATTTCATAGGTTTGCAAATACAACAAATAAAGAGTGGTATTTTCATTACACGATCTAAGTATGTGAAGGAGGTATTAAAGACATTTGGTATGAGTGACTGTATACCAGTTGGGACACCAATGGTTACATGTTGTAAGTTGTCTAAGGAAGATGAGGCCACATCTGTTGATGAGAAGGAGTACAGGTTAATGATTGGAAAATTACACTATGTTGTTCACAACAGACCGAATATAGCTCATGCAGTTTGTCTAGTTGCTAGATTCCAGAAGAATCTGAAGGAAACACATTTGATAGCAACCAAGAGGATATTCTGATATTTGAAAGGTATTGTTGACTATGGATTATGGTATCCATATGAAGGAAACTTTGACTTGAAGGTGTACACAGATGCAGATTGGGAAGGTAATGTTGATGATGGGAAAAGCACAGTCGGTGGAGTATTATTTCTGGGAGGAAGACTTGTTTCATGGAGTAGCAATAAGCAAAGTTGTATTTTATAGTCTATTGGTGAAGCTGAGTATGTTGCAACTTATATGAATTGTACCCAGGCTATCTGAGACACATTTTAGAAGGTTTTAAGATGAAGTTTACAGAACTTGTAAAGATCTTATATGACAATACCAGTGCCATAAATATTTCAAAGAACCCTGTCTTGCACACACGAACCGAGCATATTGTATTGAAGTATCATTTCTTGAGGGAAAAAGTGCAGAGTAAAGATGTGATCTTGGAGCATGTTTCTACCAAGGAGTAGCTTGCAAATATCTTTACTAAACCTCTGCCTAAGACTACTTTTGAGTATCTTAGAAGTCAGCTGGGGGTTGTACCCCTTCATGAGGTCAAGTTGCAGGTTTTTGATGTTGAACAACATGATTGATGTGGGAGTTAAGTTATTCCACATGGGGAGCATCAAGTTGCAAGTTGTTGATGCTGAACAGTGAAGTTTTACATTGCATGTTTTACTTTCAATTTGGCATTGTTGTCAAAGGGGGAGAAGAACTATGTGATTATGGGAAAAGAACCAACGACAAGCTGAAGACAAGGAGAGTACATGGTAAAATGTAAACTAGGATTCCTATTCACAATCACAATAATCAATGGTATTGATATTTGTATTTCCATCAATGCCAAAGGGGGAGATTGTTGTCATTTGCATAAAGATTGCATTAATGAAATGTTATGTTGTCATTGATGTCAATTAACCGATGATGATATTGTTGTAATGTTGTTTTGTAACCGGCAGGAAGAGCTTGTGAAGGAAACTGTAACCAGTAGGTAAGTTTGTGGAGTGAACCAGTATTGCTAAGTATTGGAGAGTTGAACCAGTAAACCCTACGTGTTGTTTTGATAAACCCTGACCAATTAAGTCTGGTGAATTGGTTATATTGGTTTATGATCTGATGATGAGCGGTAATGACTATGACACGTATGCATATTGTATGAAGAGAGTTTCAAAGTGTTTTTGGTGCATCGAGGTAATGGTTTTTGTCTTGGGAATGAGCAAGTATGTAGAGATTATTATGTTTGTTTGTAATCTCTATGTGAATTAGGTTTTTATTGTGTTACTGACCTAGTTGATTTGTTTATAAGGTTAGTGAGTTGTTTAGTTTCAGCGTTGGCAAATTTTTAGTTGAGTGTGTGGTTGCCGAACCAGATGATGTATCTATAGTTTGAGTAAAGGCAGATAGGAGCATGAAAAGGATTTGAACAAGCAAGTGTAGTGCTATTCAAACAGATCAGCAAACTCCTATTGTTTTCTAACAATTACAGTAGATTGAAATCCCCTAACCAGGTAAGCTCTAACAAGCTTGGTGTTATTCAAATCCTCTAACAAGGTGGTCCAATAGCTTGGATTCTAAATCCTTTACAAAGGTTACTCCTCACAAGGTATTGCTTCTAACAAGGCATTATAGTCAATCCCTTAACTGGGTGGTCCCTAATAGGATTTGTTCTTAACAAGACTTTTTGTAAAAGCTTTAACAAGCTTGGCTCCTAACAGGGCAAACTTCAGAAGAGTTCAGATAGTTATCTTGTGTGTCTCATCTCACCGTGGTTTTTCCCATTTGGGTTTCCACGTCAAAAATATTGTGTCAAGCGGTGAATGTTTTTTCAGTTATGTTTTCTATGGTTGATTTTCTTAACTACTTAATCCAATTTGATAAGTCATGATAACCGACAACAATATGAAATGAAGTTTTACTTATGTCAATAAAAGTATTTGGATGTTTGTGAGTTCCAAGTTGTTTATTGTTAATCTATTGTAACAGTCAACTGGTTTAAACTTAACGGTTTTATCTTGACAATGATATTGCATTGATAGTTCTATGTTTGCTTTGAGAGTTTGATTTTGAGATTGGTGAAGTTTATCAGTTTTTATATGTACTGATTCACCCCCCCCCCCTCTCGGTAGTTAAACGAATCCTTGTTCTTTCATCATACCATCAAAAAGATCAACTCATAACACCACAATTACGTGGAGAAACCCTTTTGAGAAAAAATCCCTTGAGAAAAGGTGAAAAGCTTGTATTATCAACAATATGGAATTACAATACAACTCTCAAACTCCACTCAATCTTCAATGCAACAACATAATTCCTACAAAACAAAACTTGAATAACCTCATAGATGTCTCCAACTCAACCCCTCAATATAAGGACCCATGGGGGCTCAAAAAACCACTACAAAATATTACCATGGGTCAAAAAAAGGTTCCATAAAACCATGGTAAAAATCCCTACGAGCCCTACATGCCAATCATAGTCTCTTACATGAAATTGCACCTTCTTACATGCTATCACAAGTATCCCCCCAAAATAGGAAATACTCTTACATGCATCATAAACTAACAATAACTTATGTAGGGATTCTCTTACGTGTGTCATGATAACCTATTCTCATGTCTAAAATGATTCACCCCATTTTTGCCCTTACAACTATCATAGAATCTATCATATCATCCCACATAATAGGCTTTCCATGTTATACCACTTGATGGTCGTCTTTTAACAACAAATAACTTGATTTTTCAGGCATCGACATGTTGCAAAAGTGCTAACTAATAAAACCCACAGTCGTCATGATAGAGCATAATTATTTAACTACATAAATGCCAAATAACCATGGGAAAATGTAAAATCATAATAGATACATGATTTGAAATTGCTAAGGTTGAGATGCCTTAATTCCCAACATCTCCATCTATATCTCTATCTCCTACCCTTTTCTCTTTCTCTCTTCCCCATTCGAACACTCCCTCTTTCTATCCCTATCTCTCCCTCTCCTTCTTTCTCTTTCTCCCTATTGCAAACATGTTATTATCTTGTAAATGGATGCATAGTTTATTTAAAACTACCACTTTTCCATTGAGACATTTGTTATACAAACATCATCATTTGTTAAATTGCCTAGTAATTGACCTCATGTATTACAAGAATGTATGCAAAAAATAGACCAAATTTTTCGTAATTGACCTTCCACACCTCTTTGACGCACCCATTGCACACTAAGGTGTGATTTTCCTAGTCAAGTAAATTTAATGAAAAATAAATATAAATAACTACATAGTTACAAAATGAATAAGGATGTTGAAAACTTTGAATGATATGTCATGGGTATTCCATGAGGTGGTGGGTCAATATCTCTTGTTGTTCACACTATTGCTCTATTTAGGACTTTGTTTCCATTAAGAATCTCAAAGCTGTGCATATGCAGTCATTTATAAAGAATGGTGGTGGCAACAAAAACATTTGTAGAGATGGATTTTTCATGATGGATCAAAGGTAGAGTTTAATGAATTTAATGCATAGTAGATTTATGGTTTGATAATATTCCTAATGTAAATTTTAGTGATAATGTTTTTCTATTAACATTCCATTTCTCATGCTTATGCAGAGCTATAGGAAGTGCTTTAATGACTTTTGTAGATTTTGATTTAATATGTTGTGGTTTATTAATGCATTCCTATTATTGTAGTTTATTTGGTTTGAACATATATAAAATTATTTTATTTCTAAAAAAATATCTTATCAATTTTATATGAACTGTGAATAATATATTAGTTATAGATAAAATCATTTATTTAAACAATAGTGATCTTAAAAAAGTTTGGGTTGGCATATATAATTTATTATCAAAACATTTGATTTTATGTTGATGGGAATTCAAATTTGTGTCTGCTATGTTTTTCCTTTACTCGTGATTTTCAAGTTTTTAAAGCAGTTTTTTTTTTTGATCAGTAATTGGCCGAAGCCTGAATAGCTTTTGACTGGAGCTATGAACCAGTGGGGACACAGTAGGGGGCCCCATCCCCATTACATATCTTTGAATTATTATTATTATTATGTTTGATTAGATTGACCCCAAGACATTCCCCATTCTATGGAAGGCCAAGAGTCACAACTTAGAATTTCACTTCAGATGTCCCCATTGGGAATTGAACTTGGGTCTCCAAAGTGAGAACCTAGTGTTTTAACTAGTTAAGCTCAACCCCTTGGACAGTTTTTAAAGCAGTTTTACCACTCTTTCTTTTTTATTCAATTTCTTTTAGTTTTATTTTATCATTACAATTCATGTAAAAATATATAAATTGTTCCAGAACATGATATTTTCACAATCCATTACACCTCATTAGAAGTTTCTTAGTAGAAAAATATATATATTTTTATATCAACTTTTTTTATTACAATAATCAATTATAGGGATGTAGATGATAAATATATCACGAATTGATGTGTTTGGAGTAGACTTAATTAGCTATGAATTATTTAAAATTGCCAAATCTTTAAAGTATTGTAATTTACTATTATACAATATTTCCACAATGATTAATTTGACACAAAAAACTTCTATACAATTATTTATCATAAGAACTCTTAAATTGATAAAAATAATTTATTAATAATGAATCTAAATGGTTCATAAAATAGTCACCAATGGCTTGTAATACTTTAAAGAGATGAAATTGTAATCATGCCCTAGAAAAATGCATACCCCTTAATCCATAACAAAAGTGGTTGATTAATCACACACTTATGATTTGTGTTCCATGTAGTAGCATATTATTAACTGGATAGAAAATATTTATCCTCTAAAAAAAAAGTGTTAACAAGTAAAAATATTATTATTGAATAGGTTTGATTTTCTAACATTTAAATAATTAATGTTGATTGACTTGGTTTTGTTTTTAATTGACGTAGTAAACACATTGCTAAATAGTGAAGGCATGTTGATAGGGTGTTGGCGGTGTTTAGGCTAGACATAATATCATAAGCATTGAATCAATTTATTTTTTAAAGTTGATGGCGTTTGAATCAGTTTTATGAATTTTAATACTTCAAATGACCCACAAATTAACTAGGCTTGCCTTTTTTTTGTAGTGACTAATTTCATTCACCAAGGTAAGGAAATATCATGAACCCATCAACAAAGCACATTTAGCCTACATACTAGGGGAAAAGTACTAGTAGCAGGTATAGCTAACTTTGTGCACATGCACATTCTAAATGGCGCATCAGATTTCAATGATTTTTTTGGTTGTCTTCACATGCGACTCAACTGCTTATAGCTATTGTTCTAGCTCCTGGTTAGTAAAGACAAACGTCGTGGGATCTGTTATGCACACAAGGGTCAAAAAATGGTCATTTAGAAGTGTTGCCCCATACTTACTTAAAGATGCCCCAACAACCGTGCACTACAACCACCTCAAAAATTACTAATACATACATATGCACAAATGTCCCAGTAGTCATGTGTTATGGGTACCAATAAAGTTCCTCTACTCCTCCAATTAAAGTGGACAAATTTTAGCTATTGAGGATACAAGTGGGTGGCTATTGGTATGTGCAAACTTTATAATGGACTTTTAGTTATCATTTTTTGGGGGGTTTCTTTAAATTTAGTAATTGCGGGGTTGGGTGATCATGGAGTGAATGATCATTGGAAAATTGTCGATAATTGGGCCCCTTCCCCTATGCAAGGGAATTGTTTTTTATAGATGATGATATTTGTAACAATACCATTTTCTAATTATTTTAGAAATTTATCCATCACAAAATACATAATGAACATGATGATAATGTTTCTCACAAATTTTTCATCTTGATATAGGGTTTCTATTTGATTTGGATGACTTTGGAATGGAAAGTTTCTATTGATGTTCTAGTACCTCCTATCTCTTCCTATGTAAGAATGTCATTTTTATGCAAATTACTTATTGTGTGAGAAAATATGAATCAATATTTTTATCAAATTCACATATATCAATTACAAAACTAGTATAGATATCTTAAATACATCTATTTAAAAAATGTCAAGAAATATCATTTTAGAACTATTCTATCTACTTAAGAATTTTTTTTGTTGAAAAATCTCCTTTACTCAAACCTTTCTAGGTTGAAAATATTTCCCTTTTTTCCAAAATATAATATTCCATTTTAAAACTAAAAAGGATTTTATTTTCTAATTCCACAAAGAAATTGAAACTGTAATTTCCCAAAAATCATTACTTTCCCCTTAATATAACGAACCTCAAAATCATACTCGCAGAGGAATTCCATCCATCTCCGTTGTCGAGCATTCAAGTTCGGCTGCGTGAAGATATACTGCAAACTGCGGTGATCACTATGCAGCTCAAACCGACGCCCTAACAAAAAATGTCTCCATCTGACCAAAGCATGAACTACAACTACCAACTCTAAATCGTGAATTGGATAGTTCAACTCGTGGTTCTTGAGTTTGTGAGACTCGTAGGCAATCACACATCCATCTTGCATAAGCACTGCACCTATACCTTCTAAAGAGGCATCAATGCATACCATAAAATCTCTAGATGGATCAGGAACTGCCAAAATCAGAGCACTGACAAGGAGTTCCTTCAAGGTACGAAAAGCTGACTCATACTGCTCTGACCAAACAAACTTCTTCCCTTTCCTCTTAAGAGAAGTAATTGGATGTACTATCCGAGAAAAGCCCTGAATAAAGCGACGGTAGTATCCGACCAAACCCATAAAGCTCTGAACTTCTGAAACATTGGTCAATGTTGGCCAATCAACAATGGCTTGGATCTTTGAAGGATACACCTTCCCTTGAAACCACATGACCAAGATAGTTCACCTCTGACTGGAAGAAATCACACTTCGCCAAATTGGCATAAAGATGATTCTCCCTCAAGCACTGCAATACCCGATGTAAGTGTCCTGCATGCTCCTCCATAGATCATTAATGCTTTTAACTATTTAAAAAAGATTACATGTTATAGGATCATTAGGATAAAGGGTATTCTCTGGTAAAAGCATATTTCGTTGTAAATCTGAATTGAGTTATTGTCTTGTTACTAAGGTTGTTTTTACCCCTTAGTCAGGTGTCGTGGTATAATCCTGTGATGTGAGCCATTGTGTGTTATGTTTCCAAATGGTCAATCCTGGGTTAGTGATTGTGTATCCTTCACTTGTGGTTTGTCAGGATTAGATATGGCTGTCAGTTTCACCATAGAGTTCTCGTAGAGAGACCTTTCTTGTTAGTGTCCTATGAGAGAGAGTGGCTTTCGGGCGGGGGCCACACCCAAAGTGGATGGCAGGATAACCCCTCGAAAGTTAGTTAAGAAGTGATAACATAATAATTGATTGGGGGGTGGGTAGCTAAAATATTAAACTAAGATAATGTGCCTCGCACATGGTTGTGTGCTTGTATAGGCTCAGGATGTGGTGAGAAGGCTGGAATGGCAAACCTACCACCTTATCTTCACGAAGGGATTGGTAGGATCTGCATGATGCTTGGATGGAGCAGGGGGTTCGGGAGAGGTTACTAGAATAACCCAGGATGGGGGTCGGGACCTATGGAGGCCTACCTAGGGTAACCACCTTAAGCCATGCGGCGACACTCTCTCCTTAGAGTCACTAGTATTTATGAGTTGAGTCACATGGATATTTGCAGAGTCATGTAGTTTTGTCGTACTTGTCTTATTTTGCTTGCTTGAGGGTCTTCTGCTATCTCCCAGCACAGTGGGGTTGTTCCACTTTGGGATCACATGGTCGGGTGGTAGTGCCACTTCCCATCGGATGTTCTGGATTGTATCTTCAAGCGAGGAAAGTCTTCGTTGGTGTTTCTTGGTTTGTGGTTCATGTACCAACTCTTGTTCGTGATCATTATTTAGTTGAGACCATGTGGTCATTGTATCAAACAATTATGTAACCTTGACGTTGTAACTTTGTAATCCGTGGTATTATTGGAAATCATGTACTTATGCATATTGTAATATTTGATCATCGGAATGTATGTTAATTCGATTGGTTTAAATCTTATGTATAAATGAATTATGGATAAATAAATGCATTTGATTACTTTAATTCTTTCATTATGGAATTTAGATGTATGTGTAGGTTTTATCTTAAACATTTAATTTTCCTAATTAGATGAACAGTTGGATTAACCGTGGTGTTAATATAATTTGTGAAGTAATCTTCGTTGGTAACCCTTAGGAAATCTTGTGTTAGACTTCCGTTGTGTTATTAAATGTGCAATTGTTATAATTAATTGTCACTTAATCTTTTATAAAAAAAAAAAAATTCACCCTTAGGTTGCCTAGTCGTGTTGTTTTCCTTTAGGGTTTCTGGTGGGGCATTACAAGTATAGATATCTTAAATACGTATATTTAAAAAATGTCAAGAAATATCATTTTAGAACTATTCTATCTACATAAGAATTATTTTATTTTACTTATATTGTTTGCTTTATTTATCTGGAGAACTAATTTTATCTACTCAAGAATTAATTTGTTTATGGAATAGTTAATTTTTTGTTTTTACTTAAGAGATATTTTATAATTTTAGTTTAAAAAAAATAAATGTTGGCTATAAATAGTTATCTTTTTAATATGGGCATGACAATTAATCATCAAGAATGGAAGACAAGCTATGAAAAAATTACAAATTAACATTATATTTTCTTATAATATCAAGGCTTAATGTATGTATTTTTAGATATTAAGGATTAATGTATTTGCATACATTAAATGAAAAACAACATAAAATACTGAGAGGGGGAGGGGGTGAATCACTATTTTCAGATTTTAAAATCTCAAGAAGACATGAAACTGAAAATTAAACATTCAGAGACAAGAAATTTTATCACATGGAAAACCCTTTCGGTAAAAAACCATGGTTTACTAAACTGAAAAAAAAGGGGCATCAACCCGATTACAAAATAGAGCTCCAACTCTATCTATTCGAGGCTCCAACCTCTATAACACAAGAAGCACCAACTTCTGAAAACAACTTCTTATAGAAAGGCTCCAACCATCTCAAATATAAGATTTAAAAGAGAACAGATTAAGAACACTGTTTTATACTAATATGTATAAAACTCTTTAACCTCAAAACATCTCTAGCATAAAATTTAAGCTTTAAAATCTACCATACAAAGATATTTTTCAGTAGACTTCTCAACTGACCACCACGATATTTGAGTGAGTATCATTTGAGATGCTTGATGATCTTTAAAGCTGCAGACAGAGAACTCATTTTCAACTGAAGGTGATTCATTCTGCATGAAACTTCAAGAACACATCTATATGTCAAGATTATGCATGCTTCAAAGTCGATACACACAATCAAAAATTTTCATAAAAAAAAACATCATAGTCATATTTAGTCATCACTGTTTTACTTCTACTACTTCTCTTCATATTAGAAACTAGTCGCATCAACCTAAAACCTCTTAAAAAAATAGTCGCATCTCTTCATGATAATTGGCGCACACATAGAAATTCAACGGTTATACTCAGTTGCAAATTCGACTTCAGACTGAAAATTCAAAGGCAAACACACCACTTACAAAGAGATATCAGTTTCAAAAATCATCATCAACAAGACACAATCATTTTTTAGCAAAGCACAAAATAGATGGAAAGGTGAGTTGGAGGAAAGAATATACAATTACAAATAAACCACCTCTGCAGATATGATGGGAAAAGTAATTAAAACGAATACACCAACACATTTTTTGAGTCTTTTAAAAATAAAAATAAATTACTTATGCCTGCCACAACTGCTACCAAAAATGAATTGACACTCAGTCTGCCACAAGGAATGTAACTGACATCAAAGAAGATAGACCTACTCATTGTCGAACTCTTGCTTTGATTGCCACTAAGGACACTGAAAAATCGGTAGAACCATAAAGGTGACAAAAGTGACAAACAAACATCCATCCACCTGACAACAACCAAACAACCAAGACATACAACCAAACAACTGCCACATGCCACACACTGAACTTAGAAGATCACACAACACAAATAGCATAGATCATACTAAAAAAAATTGACTACTTGACATCAATGACACACTAACAATCTCCCCTTGTCATTGATGGCAAACAAAACTGAACCACACTCCCCTTGTCTTGCTCCTTCCCCTTGACATCAGTGACCTGAAAGATGAAAATCAACTCGTAGCAGATCCAAAGAATAGAATAAAACATTAAATCCTTCTTCTGAGATTGTTCTACAAATCAGTGTTGGAGTGAAATAACTCCAAGCTTCTGCCTTAAATGTTCAAAAGTCTCTCTGGCAAGCATCTTTGTAAATATATCAACAACCTGCTCCTTAGAACACACATATTCGAACTTGACAATCTGATTAGCTACTTGTTCACACAAATAATGATATTTAATAGGAATATGCTTAGTACAGGAGTGCAAAACAGGATTTTTCAAAATATCAATAGCACTCATATTATCACATAAAATAGAAATGGGATCAGCATACTCAATCTTAAAATCTTGCAAGGTGTGTTTTATCCATATCACCTAAGTGCAACAAGCTACAACTGCTATGTATTCAGCTTCCACTGTTGATAATGAGACAAACACTTGTTTTTAACTAAGCCAGGAAACAAGGCAACCACCAACAAAGAAAGCACCTCCACTCATGCTTTTTCTATCATCTATTGAACCTCCCCAATCTGCATTAGTATATGTTGTTAGTGTAAAATCATGACATCTAGGATACCGTAAACCAAAGTTAATTATACTCTTAAGGTATTTGAAAATCCTTTTTACTGCTTGCACATGAGTATCCTCAGGTGAGGCCTGAAATATAGCAACATATCCATCTGCCTGCATAATGTCAGGTCTTGTAGCTGTAACGTACAATAAACTACCTACCATAGACCTGTAATAAGTCCAATTAACATTAGGAGATTTATCATCTTTACTAAGTTTACATCTTGTTTCCATAGGTGTACTAACATGATTACAATCCTCCATTCCTGAATCTTTTTAACATCTCTCTAATATAGTTTGTTTGAGAGATAAAGATACCTTCTGATAATTTTTGAATCCGAAGACCCAGAAAATACGACAACTCACCCAACATAGACATTTCAAATTGTTCTTTCATATTTGCAGTGAACTCTTTTCTCATACCTACACAATCATTGCCAAATATTAGATCATCCACATAAACCACAATAACCAAAATGTTATTACCTTCTTCCTTCACATACAAATTGTTGTTTGCAACACCTTTTCTAAAGCCTTGCTGCTGCAAGTACTTATCTAGCCTATCATACCAAGCTCGTGGAGCTTGTTTAAGGCCATATAGTGCCTTTTTCAGCTTACAAACATAATCAAGTTTATCAGTCAACACAAAACCATCAATCTGTTCAATATAAACCTCTTCATTGAAATAACCATTAAGAAATGCAGATTTAACATCCATTTGAAACACCTTAAATCCTCTATAAGAAGCAAAAGCAAGAAAGAGCCTAATAGCTTCAAGACGAGCTACAGGTGCAAAGGTCTCATCATAATCTACACCCTCTACTTGAGCATACCCTTTACATACCAAGCGTGCTTTATTTCTTACTACTTGACCTTCCTCATTTAGTTTGCTTTTGTAGACCCACTTCGTGCCAATGACATTCTTGTCTTTGGTTCTAGGCACTAGTTCCCACGTGTTGCTCTTTTGAATCTGTTCAAGCTCCTCTTTCATAGCAACTATCTAATGTTTTTGATTAAGGTAAAAACAGGCTTTGAGGGGACCCAAAACCCTTTACAAAAGAGAACCAGGGACTGGAACCCACCAGATAAGGCTACCCAAATAGATATACATAAAACACCAGCAACCCTGACTGACACAAGAAAAAGTATAGCAAGATACTATCCCAAATATGGGCACCCTGAACTAGTAGAAGGAGGGTTTAGTTGGCTCCCTCAACCAGAAAAGAACAAACAAAACATTACTTCTTCCTTGGGAGTGAAGGGTCATAACAAAAGCGGTCGCAAATTTATATTTTTTCCTTTTCATCGATATCCACCCGTCTTCCACCTTTGCAGTGGAATCCATCCAAGAAGTCGAGTGCAAAGGACCCGAGAAAGAGTCATCCAAGCCCAAAGGACTAGCATCCAAAGAGCCAACAATATCAACTTCCTCCTTGTCAACAACGAGAAGGACAACCTCTTCAGAAGAAACACCGACCTGCAATCCACAAGCCCCAACATCCACCATAGGCCGTGAAGAATCAGAGCCACCCTCCCTAGAGGAAGCCACCCCATCCGCCAGAGGAGTCACAGTAGCAGCTAGGCTAGCTTGAGAAACCACCTGGGAGAAACTTCACTGTGAAGAATTCTTCACAACAACATAATGCTGATCTGAAGCACCGTTCCACCAAGACACATAACGTTTCTTTGTAACACCAAGTTCATATTTAGCAACCACATGACCCATTTTAAAGCATTTTTTACACCTAAAGGGAATCCCTTCATAGTCCAAAGGTTGAATCCAATGGTCCTTAGAAGACTTAAGCTTGATCTCTGCAGACAAACCCTTAGACACATCAATGTCCACTAAAATGCGAGCATAAGTAGAATGACGAATATTAAAAGAATTAGCATCAAACAACAGAAAATCCCCAAGAGCCTCACCCACTTCCTCTAGAAGAGAATCCACCCAAAGATGAAGTGGAAGGTTAGGGAGCCTAACCCAAATAAGCATCTAGCAGCTATCCAATGTTTATCTTTAGCTGCTTCTTCAAAACACTTAGGTTCAAACATAGAAAGTAATGAAACATCCTTATCTTCAAAATGATTTACATTCCTTCTAGTAGCTCTAGCTCTATTCTCGGGTAAAATTTGATCAACAAGATGGTTTCTTTGCACAAACTTAGAAGGAGTCTTGAAGGAGGTCTTACCATATTCACTTTCTGATTCATTTTTAGAATGTGTGCTTGTTGTCCCAGCTTGCATACTAGAAGAAGATGCATTTCCAGCTCCAGAATGAGAGTTTTTAGGAGTATTTTGAGTGTTATTACATGTTGTCCTTGCTTGTGATTGTGAGGAAGAGGTTTGAACAACACTACTTGTCTCTTCCTTTTGAGCACTACTGCTGCAATTTACATTCTCATAAAAAGTGTTAGTCATCTCATGAACTTTTACATGAACACTTTCAACAATTTTATACAACCTTTTGTTGAAGCACCTATAAGATTTGCTCGTAGAAGATTAACCTAAGAAAATACCCTCATCTGATCTAGGATCAAACTTACCTAGATTATCATTATCCCTTTTGATATAACAAGGACTATCAAAAATCTTAAAGTATTTAACTGTTGCCGGTTTACCTTTCCACAACTCGTAAGGTGTCTTGTTATATTTGGCTCTTAACAAGCCTTTGTTTTGAATATACACAGTTGTGTGAACAACTTCTATCCAAAAAGCATCACTAACCTTGGCTTCATTCATCATACTACGAGCCATTTCTTGTACGGTTCTATTTTTCCTTTCAACAACACCATTTTGTTGTGGTGTCTTGGGTGCTGAAACCTGTCTCTTGGCTCCATTTTTCTCACAAAAAATCACAAATTCATTAGATGTAAATTCGCCACCATTGTTAGAGCACAAACACTTAATCTTTAAATCCATTTCATTTTCAACTAAGTCTTTAAATGCTTTAAATTTTTCTAAGGCCTCTGATTTTTCTTTCAAAAAAGTTACCCAAGTCATACAAGTAAAATCATCTATTAACAACATAAAATACTTTTCACCTTGCAAGCTTGTTGTCCTAGTTGGTCTACATAGATATGTATGAACTAACTCAAGTGGTCTGGAGCTGGATAAGTCCTTAGATTTGAAACTGGTTCTAGTTTGCTTCCCCATTTGACAATTTTTGCAAACAATATCTATTAGTTTCTCTAGTTGTGGAATATCTCTTACAACATCTTTCTTGTTGATTTTAATCAAATTTTCAAAATTCATGTGCCCAAGTCTCCTATGTCATAACCAAGCTTCATCAATCTGACTTAAACAACACATCTCACTGTTAGAATCATCAAGAATATAATAATTGTTTGCTGCCCTCGTAGCATTAGCAATAAATTTATCACCTTTGCTTATAGTGCAACAATTTGAGTTGAAAGAAAGATCATATCCTTGGTCACATAGTTGACTTACACTTAACAAATTATGTTTCAAACCTTTGATCTATAACACATTTTCTACTTTTGTTTCACCATCATTTAAAACGAGAGTTCCTATACCTGCAACTCTTGCAGAAAAACTACCTCCAAACCTAACTTTACCTCCATTCATTTTCTTAAGGGTAAGGAATTTACTTTTGTCACCCATCATGTGTTTGAAACAACCATTGCTAACGTACCACATATCCTTCTCATTCTGAGCAAGGAAAGTTGTCTGCACAACTAAAGCTACTTCAGGACCTAACTTTTCTTTCTTCTTCCATCCCTCCATATTCTTCTTCCCTTTCTCTTTTTCATCCTTCTTCTTAGGCAAATCTATCAACACAATCTTATAGAACTTTGCAGAATGACCAAGGTTATTGCACTTGTAACAAATAATAGCATAATTTCTCAAAGATGCAAAAGAATTCTGATTCACAAAATTGGAAATTTTCTTAGAAAATTTTCTGCAATTTATAGCCTTATGACCATAGTAGTTGCAAGAAAAACAGTAACCATAGAAATAAGCATTGTTGTAACTAGTCATACGAGCTTGTCTAGCATTTAAAAACTTATTGAAGTTACCATTTATGTTTTTAGGAATAGAACCAACATTATGCTTCCATTGTTCACCTCCAAAAGGTTTAGAACATTGACCTTCATCATGACCAACTCCACTCTTGTCAAGTGACTACTTTTGAGAGCTCAATAAGCTATCTAATGTGAACGCACTATTCTGAAAAGTATTTTCCTTACTAAATTATTGAGAGGATTTTTCAAGCTTTCTCAACGAGACAATCTCTTTTTCAAGTTTTTCACAAGTAGCCTCCTTGTCCTTGAATTGTTTTCTGAGATCTTATTCAATCTTTTTACCTTTTTCAATCTGCACTCTAAGGTCTTCAATAAGTTTTCTAGCAGCTTCTAGTGCAACGTTATTCTCATAAACTTTATCATTTTCTTCCTCTGACAGCAGTTTAAGATTATGATTTTTCTTTTTTAGTCTCTTAATCTCACTAAGAGCACCAATCAACTCTTGTTCAAGATCAACCTCCACATTTTCTTCATCAAATCAATCCACTTCTTCTTGAATGTCTTCAACCGCCATGAACAAGATTTCATCATTCTGATATTCTTCTTCACTGCTAGGAGACAAGTCACTATCTTCCTTGGAGTAGAGACTTCTCGTAAGTTTTTGAAACTTCCTTTCATTTTTCACAAACTTTTTATTGTTTTTGAACCTTGAATCTTTTTCATCATCACTGTCGTTTTTTTTTTCATAAGGACACTTTGATGCAAAGTGACCAATTTTCCCACGGTTGCACTTTAATGACAACTTGCCCTTGTATTTACCAGAGCCTCTTTTCAGATTCCTAACAAGATGTGTTGCTTCATCCTCAGAGTCTTCTTCTAAACTTTCACTAGATTTTTGCTCCTTTTCTTTACCCTCCTTTGAAGCTTTAAAAGTTGTTTCCTTCTTTGATGAACTCTCAACATTAGTCCGCATTTCATATGCAGTCAAGATGCCATGCAAATTATCTACTGTTAATTTGTCCAACTCTGCTATCTCCTCTATTGCTGAAACTTTGGCATCAAATCTTAGGAGCAATGACCTTACAATTTTTGGAACCACAACTTTATCTTCCAACATCTCTCCCAAACCCTTCAGAGAATTTACAACTTCATCAACTCTTAAGAAGTATGTTGCTATATTTTTCGTCTTCTCACATTTTGAGACCTTCAAACAACATTAAATGTGTTTGTAATTTTGCATTCTTAACTTTTTCGTCCCCTTCATAGGTATTCTGCAATTTTTCCCACTTAGCTTGGGTTGACTCACAGTGCATGACCTTGACAAATTTAGACTCAAGACAAACCACAAAATATTGCATTCATGGCCTTAACATTATTTTCAAAGGCCCTTTTTCCATCAAGATATGTAGGTGGTTGAGAGGGAGGAGTATACCCATTAACTGGACTCAAAACCAAGAGACATAATGTATGTTTTCATTCGAACACTCCAAAATGCATAGTTTGACCCATCAAACAAAGGAGCCCTATTGGTTGCTAAACCTTCTAGAGTACTCATTTTCAACACAAATAGGACCAACTCTCAGGCTTTTAAGCTGTAATAGAGAGCACCTGCTCTGATACCAATTGTAAAACAACATAAAATACTGAGAGGGGGAGGGGGTGAATCAGTATTTTCAGATTTTAAAATCTCAAGAAGACATAAAACTAAAAATTAAACATTCAGTAAGATAGAGACACAAAATTTTATCACATGGAAAACCCTTTCGAGTAAACAACCACGGTTTACTAAACTACAAAAAAATGGGCATCAACTTGATTACAAAATAGAACTCGAACTCTGTCTATTCGAGGCTCCAACCTCTATTACACAAGAAGCACCAACTTCTAAAAACAACTTCTTATAGAAAGGCTCCAACCATCTCAAATATAGGATTAAAAAGAGATCAGATTAAGAACATTGTTTTATACTAATATGTATAAAACTCTTTAACCTCAAAACTCTCCAGCATAAACTTTAAGCTTTAAAATCTACCATGCAAAGATACTTCGCAACAGACTAATATATTGTATAATATAAGAGTTATTTTGTTTCAAAAACTCCTTTTCGCATTGGCATCTATTACTTCATATACTTCTCAATTGACCACCATGATATTTGAGCGAGTTTCATTTGAGATGCTCAATGATCTCGAAACCTGCAGACAGAGAAATCATTTTCAACTAAAGGTGATTCATTCTACTTGAAACTTCAAGAGCACATCCGTATGTCAAGATTATGCATGCTTCAAAGTCGATACACAAAATCAAAAAATTTCATAAAAAAAAAAACATCATAGTCGTATTCAGTCATCACTATATTACTTCTGCTACTTCTCTTCATATTAGAAACTAGTTGCATCAACCTGAAACCTCTAAAAAAAACAGTCGCATCTCTTCATGACAATTGGCACACACGTAGAAATTCAACGACTATACTTAGCTACAAATTCGACTTCAGACTGAAAATTGATATCAATGACACACTAACATTAATATCAAGACTTAATCCAACATTATATTTTCTTATAACATCTTATATTTTTTTCGTAGCATTATCTTAGCTATGAAGAAATCTTCTCCAAAACTATCGTACAAACTTGAGATATAAAATAAATTATATATAAATATATCTTTCAAAAATTTGATGTTACGAAAAACAATATAATACAACAAATCTCATTTGAAATCTTAAAATTTTTCACAAAAAATTTAATTCTAGTTATTCTTTTACACTCCATCATAAAAGTTATCGTCCTAATTCTCAACCTCCAAACAACATCCTAAATAGATTGAATGCATATTATATCATTTTTCATATCGAAATAACTTATACCAAGTTTATTTAACTAGAAAATTATCAGCATACCCATTGAAACTAAACTATGGGTCCAACTATTGGGTCCCGCCAATTTACTCTGGTGTCGTATACACATTGTATATATGCCTCATTTGCTATATAAGCGGACTGCGAAATGCAATCCCGCCAATCTATTTTGCTTTAACAGGCTTTTCTTATCTTTGTGCAATTCAAAAGATGCGAAAATGGAGCCAGGGTTAATAGCAGTGGATGAATGGAATTGCAACAGAAAAGCGTATTTTCTAACTCATTTGCATTTAGATCACATCGATGGCTTTTCTTCGAAATGGCGAAGAGGCCCTCTTTACTGTTCCGCTTTAACCGCATCCCTCCTTGCCATAAAATTCCCAGCATTTGACAAAACACTAATACACATTCTGGAGGTGGGATCGCCTTCCCTTGTATCTCTTGGTTCTGTTGAAATGCTGCTGGAAGTCACCCCAATTGAAGCTCATCACTGCCCAGGCAAGATTAATTATGAGCTGTTTGTTTTTCCATGGGAAATTAATGGACTATTCTTCAGCATTTAGTTTTTTTTTTAATCAGTAAATTGTATTAAGCATTGAAATTTGTAAGCAGTAGTTATTATTATTTTTCGGCAAACTTGATGATATTTATTTGATAAAAATCCATAATATATAGAAATCTCTTTCTTATGTTGAATAAAGGCTTTAAGATGTTAATACGTTATCATTATAATCATATTTCTGGGAAGACGCTACCTCTCTTCCCAATGGTTATTTTTAAAAGACCGGTAAGGACTTGAATTTAGGGCCCTTTGTGCTTTGTGGTATGGCTTGTTTTGTTGCAACACCTTCCATCGAGTGGCAGTCCTGGTCCAGTGCTTTGAGGTGTGGCCATGTTTTCTTGCAACACCTTCCATTGAGTGACACTCATGGACCCATGTTTTTGAAGTGTGGCTTGATTTCTTGCCATGCCCTCATCAAGCTATACCTCTGGATTGGGGGTCCTGATGTTATCTGTGGTTCTACTAGCACTTAAGCCTAGTATCTTTCATTTGCATGGTTGGATACTCAACCAGCAAGCTACTCATTCCTTTGCAAGTCAAAGCGTAGATTGTTCTTCCAATGTCCCCTGTTGAGTCAGACTTGTTTGCTTGAGGCTTCTAGTCTGACTTTGATACCATATTAATTTTCATGATATAGCTACAACTTGAACCTAGGATCTCTTGCTTACATGCTGGGGGTGCCCTACTACTGAGCTGTTAGCCCCCACTTTGTTCTCTATAGTATCAATTGTTCTTCTTTGTGCTTTGGGCTCCTAGTCTAGCTTTGATGCTGTATTTTTTCAAAAGGTGATGTCAGATTTGATTCCGGATTCTTTCATTTTCATACAAGGGTGTTTTACACAAACCTAATAGTTCCCTTTTTGTTGAGATTGTATATTGTTCTTCCAATAAGTCACTTTTTGTTTGGGAGCTTTAGGCTGGCTCGAATGCTATGATATTTCAATGGATCAGCTAGTTTTTGAACTGAGGATCTTTCCATGACCATGCTTGGAATGTTGGAGTGGTCTATCACTTGAGCTATTGGCTCCTTTGTGCTTCAAGCCTTGCCTTGTTTTCTTCAACACCAGCAAAAACAGTGAAAAAAAGCCTTCCACAATTCATCAATAAGGATAAAAACCAGGTGCTCCATCTTCTTGAAATTTGGAAGAAGATAAGAAGTTCCATAAACATAGTTGTGCCGTTGGCAACCACAATAACAATTCACAGACTATTTAGTATGGCCTTATATTAGCCATAGGAATCACTTTACATCTTGCTGAGGTATTTTGGTAGAGGTTTCAAGTAACCACTGTAAATTCCCCCCATTTTGCATACATTTTTACATGGTTGTCACACCAAATCTGACAAAAACCATCTAGGATGTCCTAGAATAGAAAGATCTTAAAATTTATTCCAAGGCTCTCTCAAATTGTCCCAAGTAGGGGAACAATGTCCAAGATGCAATTTACTAATCGCCTCAAATTGCTTGCCTACATCACAATATAAAGTTAAACAATAGGACAATAGAGGAATCTTCCACGATGAGTTTGGTTTTGCCCTACAAATTGCAACTATTAAAAAATATATATGCTATATCAACAACATCAACATGTGCATATTTTCTTTTAAAGTTGTATTTTTTTTTTTAAATATTTTGCTAATGTTGATGGGGTAATTGACAATCAAAAGAAAGGATGCCAGCTAAATGGGAATTCCCCCAATTGATTTTTTAAATTTGAATATTTTGTAGTGGCAAAACACAATGTGTAGCTTGTTGGGGCTGGTTGCCCCTTGAGAGATTTGAATGGTACTTTCAAAGGAGGCAAGGTGTTATTTCTAGCAAGATTTATGAGTGCTGAATTTGAAGTGTTGTCTTTGCTAGAAGACTTAAAATTAACAACATAAAACTCTATTAAGAAAATTGTGGTGGAAGAAGATTTGATGTTGGTTATCTATTCAATGTTTAAGTGTAATACTTAAAATCTAGGTTGCCGGTTTGGGTTCGAAGAACTGGTATGCCGGTACGACAAAAATTTGAAAAGGGGTTTGGGTTCGTTTGGGTTAAAACATGTAATTTTTTTTTAATATATATATATATATATATATATATATATATATATATATATATATATATATTTTAATATTTGAGCAGCCTATAAGCATGAATTAAGATTAGCATGTCACATAGCATCATATAAACAACAAAACAAACATAAACTTGTAATCATAGCATCACGATCATACCATAATAGCATATCATATACATCAAGTTTAATATCAAAATGACAATATTCAAGTATCATTGTTTCAACTTTCAACAATTTAAAGTTCAATCATCAAATGGATTCTCTAAATTTCTAATTCATCATCCTCCTCCTGATCCTCCTCCTTCTCATCATTGACATTGACATTAGATGAGCCAATGCCACTTGCAGTTGCACTATAAGTTTGCTCGATATCTGAGTCATCAAGTGTTAATGCAAGAAGCTGAGAAGTGGGAGCATCCAAATCAATATGCTTTGGCTCTATATCCCACATCTTCGTTTCCCCTTGGGTGTAGTCACGTTGTTTGTGTGAAAAAAGACGTAGGTTGGAATGCACATATATTAAATTCTTCGCTCTTTTTGATAGCAATCTATTGCGCTTTACTGAGTGGATGAAAGAGTACGTGCTCCAATTTCTTTCTGAAGCAGATGAACTAGCAACCTATGATGACAAAGTAAGCAATTAAAGTTATTCATTTATAAAATTAAAATTAAAAATTACAAGCAACCTATGAAGACAAAGTAAACTATAAATAAACTTGTGATAAATTTTAATTAATTAAACTTACTTGTGATAAAACTTTGATAGCAAGGGGTTGTAGGTGTTGGAAGCATGTGCCATTGAAGTACCACCAACTATGAGCATCCTTCTTGGATCTATGGCGAAGAGCATCTTAGACCATTCCCATTTGCAAATTCTATGAACTCATTTGTAACAGTATCTCACAAATCATCATCGGGATATAGTCTAAGAAATGCTGCCTTGTACCCATCAGATACTTCTAGATCTCTCCATGGTGGAATCCTTCCTGGTTTATCAAGAAATTGATTGCCATAATACTTTGGTGTCAAGGCATAGGCAAGAAGATGCAAAGGAGTGGTCATCTTATTCCACCTTTCAACAACAATTGCTTCCACTTCTTTGAAGAATCTTTCATTGGGGTCTTTCTCTCTTTCATTTATAGTGCACTTCATTTTTTCAAGCATTGAGTCAATGCCATCATAAATCTCACCAATGCAAGGCCTATCCATGTCGGTATAGTGAATCATGCTCATAATGGGCTCAATGATACTAAGGAGATATGTCACAAGATCCCACCAGTTCTCATTCAATATTCGGTCCCTACTTTTTGCTGCCCTCTCATTGCTACTTTGCTTCCATACAGTCCAATTGGTGCTGATCACCATATTGCATAGTGCCACTCTAACTTTCACAAGTCATCTTAAGATGATTGTGTTTGATGCAAAACGGGTCTCAGCAACCTATAAAATAAATTAATGCCAAAATGATCAAAAAATAAAGCCAAACTTTAAAGAATAATACACAATATAGCTTACACAATGATATTATGAACATTGAAAATAAAAAAAATCAGAAAATGTAAAATTAAATTACTACTTCACTTGCCTTCAATAGCTCCAAATTCGAAAAGGATTTAAAAATCCCTTGAGACATGTGGTGGTTTGTGATGAACATCTGAATGTCCTCAACCTTTGCATACACATCTCTGATCCATTTTATTTTAGTCTCAATCCTTTGTAGCATAAGATTGAGTGAATGTACCGCACAAGGTGTCCAAAAGATGTGATTATAATGTTCTTCAACCAACAAACCAACAACTCATTTTTTGCATTGTCTGTTATGACTTGGATAACATTGCAGGGTCTCGCTGACTCAATGGCAGAGATGAGAATACCTGCAATAAATTGGCCATCTTTTACTTGGCCCTCACAATCCACAACTTTCAAAAACATTGCCCCTTTAGGGGACACCACTATGACATTGATCAAGGGACAATTTTTAGAATCTTTCCACCCATCTAAAACAATTGATACACTAGTCTCAGCCTATGAATCCCTTATGGGTTTCAATGCATCTTCAACCCCCTTCACCTCTTTCTCCAATAATGTTCCACGTACCTTCTCATAACCTGGGCCCTTATACCCTCTTGGAGCTTCATTAACACATCTCAACATTTGCTTCCAATATGGGGAGCGAACAACATTGAAAGCCAACCCATTTGCATATATGCACCTTGCTACATCTTGGTCAACAATGTCTCGACTCTCATTTTGAAATGCGGTTTCTAAAAGCCCCTTTGTTCTTTTGTGTGACAAGGGTGCTTCACTTTGAGGTTTAGCTGTGGAAAAGAAGGGGTGGTCTTCTACTACAACATCGGGATTAGATGGGGCTTGCATTCCCCTTGTTTTCTTTAGTGCGGTTTGATTCAATTTGCGAGCTTCTCTCTCTTCTGCCTCCTCATGCTCCCTAATATATTTCATCACCGTCTCATCTGGTATAGGTTTACCATCTTTTGTATGACATTTTTTCTAAGTTACCGGTACGTCTAGGTTTTGACCTGGATTCGGGTACGATTCGAATCAGATTCGGATTCGAACTGGAATCCCTGTGGAATCGAACAGGGTTCTTGCATTTGCCCTCTGAAACGTATCCGCGTTTTCAACCATGAATCCCAACGTATTTGGAATGACGTGGCGTTTATTTTTCGATTCTGTGGCGTTTTTGACGAGTCAATGTTGAATGTGGATTTCGAGGGGTTTTTTTAGAACAGATGCAAGCATAGACGACGCAGCAAGGCGACGCACAACGAGGGCAGACGAGGGGAGGTGACGCACGATGAGGTCAAATGAGGGCAGACGAGGGCAAAGTAGCCACCTCCCAACGAAGATTCACTCTTCCATCCATTCGAATAGCTTCTTCCCGACGGAGATAAAACCAAAGTTGTGTTCGACGGAAGTGTTTTAACTTTAATTTTAGGTTTTTAATTTACTAAAATTTTATTAAATTTAATATCGTTTATTATTATTATTAACATTAAGAAGCTTACAATTATTTTAATGAATTCTATTGTTTATTAAATTTAAACTTAAATTAGTTATATTAAATTATATTAATTAATATTAAATTAAATATTATTTAATATTTATTGTTAATTTAATTATTTTTATTATTATTATACATGTGTTATTTTATGAATGACCTAATAAGTAGTATTTATATTAACAGGTTTTGAAAAATAGTGATAGGAATATAGTTTTACTTTTATTTTGTTAATATTTATTATTAATATTTAACATGTTTAAAAACTCAATAATATCAAATAACTTTATATTAATATGGTATTAAGATAATAGTTCATAAACTTATAAATTTAATATAATATAGATTTATATTATTATGACATTAAAGTTTTAGGTATTAAATATGTATATATTTATGATTTCATATGTTTATTAAAGAGGCGTACCCAAAACGTACCCAACCCCCTCCAAAAAAATTGACGTATCCGCGTATCGAAACTACGTACCCGTACCCGTATCCGTACCCGATTCGGTAACTTAGCATTTTTTGATGTCTCTTCCTTTTATTCCACACAAATGGCCTACCACTCGATAATATGAACTATTACGTTCTATACCACATCCTTGGGATTTCCAACGTAATCCCCCACTTCCTGGAAGTTGTCTTATAATGTCAACATACTTCCATAGGGGAGAATGTGGATCATTTCTTTGTTTTGATTGTTCATTTGTGCCAATGGAGGAAGAGGTGTTGATTTTAGGCAATCAGATGTTAATCTAGTTACTTAAATTATAAACAGACTGAGAATAAGCAGAAATAATAATAAAAGCACAAAACACAAGACACATATACCTTGGGAAAACCTCCCTCTTGGAGGAAAAACCTAGCATCAAAGATTCAGATTAGTTCCTTTATTCATAAGCAGATTACATGAATCAGATTACTTATCTGATTGAGTGCCAATCTAGGGCAGACTGAACCTAGTATATGTAGTTGTAGTATGTCTTCAGAGAGAGCAGAATATCGACACCACTTGAAGAAGGAGATCACTGAAGTATAGAGCACCACCTTGCCCAGCAAGTTGTCCAATGGATTCGCTCAAGGATTAGATAGACTTGCAACAGCATGAAGATATGGATCCCTCTCTACCTATTTGCTGACTGAATTTGCATAAGGCTAATGGCTCTTGAAAAGATGTTTGTCGTGTAGAACGAATCTTGTTTATAGACAAGATTCATGTTCAAGTTTTCCCAAGTCGGCTTTAACCAAATTTCCTTTATTTTACATATTTTAATTTGCACTTTTTGGCGCCCAATTTGGGGCCTACATAACTTTCAAGTTGTGACACGTTTCCTTTTGGGCGTAACCCTATTAGACATAAAATGCTTAACCACACGTTACATTTGGGGCCAACCCTATTAGACATAAATTGCTTAACTTTATTATAATAAGATAATATTTTAATTGCCACAAGGCAACATAAAAATATGATCCGAACTAGCTAACCTTTTCAACACTCCCTCTTAGCTAGAGAAGATTCTATGAATAATCTAGTCTCAAGGTGGCTACCACCATGGCTACTCCCATGGATGAAACAAATAATATGTTCACCATAGCTACTCCCAGAGGGTGAATGAACTCATCATGAAATTTCTTCCATGATACCCACCATACCTACTTGCAGAGGGTGGGACCACCATGCCTACTTGCAGAGGGTGGAATTTCTTCCATGATACCCACCATACCTACTCGTAGAGGGTGGGCCACCATGCCTACTCGTAGAGGGTGGAATTTCTTCAATGATGCCCACCATACCTACTCGCAGAGGGTGGGTCCACCATGCCTACTTGCAGAGGGTGGAACAAGGGCTTTCACCTCAAACTTCTCCCAGAGAAGAATGCATCACCACCATGCCTACTCGCAGAGGGTGGAACGAAAACTATTACACAAAAGATGAGGCTTCCTCTAAAGCTGAAAGAAACTGGCTCCCTCTGAGCTTGACAAGCTCCCTCTAACATTTCCTCCTTTTAGAAAAGGAAGTCTTCATTTGACCTTTGCTCCTCTTGAGATGTCCCTATGCCAACTTTTGAAGAGGAAGCAAGAGGAGTGGACTTGAATTTGCAATCCCGAGCAAAATGACCATTCTTGTCACACTTAAAGCACTGGATGTGAGATAAGTCCTTCCTTTTTGACTTAGGGGCAGGATCTGAATCTTTGTCTCTATCCCACTTCCTTCCTTTGCCTTTAACCATATGCGAAGCAAGGACTTGATTGTCTACATCTTAATGATGAGGCTCAATTCCTCTTGCTATCAATCGTGACTCTTCTTGTATGCAATCTGCTCTCAAACGATCGAACTTGGGAAGATTTGGTCTTGCACTAATTCCTTGAACGTAAGACTCCCAAAATGCCAGAAGACCATTGAGGGCTAGCATGGTCAAGTCACTGTCATCAACAACGTTCCCAATGGATGAGAACTGATTTCTCAAATCAGAAATCCTCATGAAGTATGCTATGACGGATTCACCTTTCATCATCTTGATTTGATGAAGCTGCTGCTTCAAAGCAAGGGCACAGCTGGTTTTGTTGATTTCGTACATCTCTTCCAATGTCTTGAACATTTCGCGGGCAGTCTTCAGATTGGAGATGATAGGTACAATATGATCCTTCACGGAGTCAACCAGCATTCTCTGAGCTTGAAAATCTTTCTTCCTCCATGAAGTCTTTTCCTCTTTTGCTTCAAGTTCAATGGAAGATCTCTCCACAAAGTTTGCAAGATCACTTCCATTTAATGCAAGCATGATTCAGAATCTCCATGACGTGAAGTTGGATGCACCATCCAATCTATCTTCAACCCCGAGACAGTTCAACATTTCGAATGAAGTAAAAAAAAGAGCAAATGAAAGAGGAGGAACAACTACAATCAATCTGATTACCCCTAATTCGAACTTGGCTCTGATACCATGTTAATTTTAGGCAATCAGATGTTAATCTAATTACTTAAATTATGAACAGACTGAGAATAAGCAGAAATAATAATAAAATCACACAACACAAGACACAAGTACCCTGGGAAAATCTCCCTCTTGGAGGAAAAACCCATCATCAAAGATTCAGATCAGTTCCTTTATTCATAAGCAGATTACATGAATCAGATTACTTATTTGATTGAGTGCCAATCTAGGGCAGACTGAACCTAGTATATGCAGCTGTAGTATGTCTTCAGAGAGAGCAGAATATCAACACCACTTGAAGAAGGAGATCACTGAAGTATAGAGCACCACCTTGCCCAGCAAGTTGTCCAATGGATTCGCTCAAGGATCAGATAGACTTGCAGCAGCATGAAGATATGGATTCCTCTCTACCTCCAAGTTCGCTGACTGAATTTGCATAAGGCTAACGGCACTTGAAAAGATGTTTGTCGTGTAGAACGAATCTTGTTTATATACAAGATTCATGTTCAAGTTTTCCCAAGTCAGCTTTAACCAAATTTCCTTTATTTTACATATTTTAATTTGCACTTTTTGGCGCCCAATTTGGGGCCTACATAACTTGCAAGTTGTGACACGTTTCCTTTTGGGCAGAGGTTCGCTGACTAAATTTGCATAAGGCTAACGGCACTTGAAAAGATGTTTGTCGTGTAGAACGAATCTTGTTTATATACAAGATTCATGTTCAAGTTTTCCCAAGTCAGCTTTAACCAAATTTCCTTTATTTTACATATTTTAATTTGCACTTTTTGGCGCCCAATTTGGGGCCTACATAACTTGCAAGTTGTGACACGTTTCCTTTTGGGCCCAGCCCTATTAGACATAAATTGCTTAACCACATGTTACATTTGGGCCCAACCCAATTAGACATAAATCGCTTAACCTTATTATAGTAAGATAATATTTTAATTGCCACAAGGCAACATTAAAATATGATCCGAACTAGCTAACCATTTCAACAAGAGGTAGATGCCATTCTAGTCCCTATGGCAAGAAATAATATGAACATATTCAAAATAAAAAATAAAAACAAAATAATGAAAAACAATTAATGTTTCATGTTTGACAATTTGTGAAACAAAAATAGTTGAAAAAAATGTTCAAAAACCTACCTCTTGCTGCCAATGGGAGCTTGCAAATGTGTGGAAATGATGCTGCAACTCTTGTTGAAGCTTCAAAAATTAGTCTTCAACTCCTATTTGACCTTGGAAGCCAAATTTTGTTCACCCTTTCTTCAACCTGCTAGCAAAAAACTTCTATTTGCAACACAAATGAGGAGAAATGAGCCAAGTTTATGTTTTTGAAGTCACTTTTAGGGTTTATTTTTCACTTTTTCACTGGCGGATTTAAAAAAAAAATTAAATTTTGCACATAAAATGTCTTTTTGGGTCGGTTGGCCGCTCGGGTTCAACATGGCTCGAACCTGGCTTGTGGAAAATGGACCCTGTCCGAACCACAGCTGAACCGGACCCAAACCCAGGATCCGAACCGTTCTAGGCCAGGACCAAGGGTCTGAGGGGGCAAACCTGGTAAGCTAGCTTAAAATAGATAGTATTCTTAAAGAGGTGTTAGATTTGGAGCTTAATTTTGTATTGGTAAAATTTCAACACTATTTTAAAGAATATATAGGCTAGTAGATCTTTTGGCAAATATTGAGTTGGTCAATCTCCTCTCTTTTCTGTTGCAAGTGATGACATAGAAGGTTCTAACATCACCTTTGGCTTTGGATAGCAAAAACACCTAGTCCATGCACCTAAGGCAAATTCAAGATTGGGTTATATTTTCTCAAGATCCTCTATTTTGGTTGTGGAACCCAAAAATCATATATGGTGATATTGTAGAAAGTTATTGTTGATGGTCTAAATATTTGTTTAGGATAAATGCACTATGCATGGACAAACATGGAAAGCTTCACAGATGTGGGATAGGTCTATAACTCAAGCTTTGGGATTACAAGGTCGATTCTTAGTTTATTCTACTCAAATCTAATTACCAGAATAACATAAAGGAAAATATTCATGTCAAATATATTTTCCTTTACAATCAAAATGAAGCTTTGCAACATATGGTGTAGTAATCAAGAGAAATAATAACAATAAAACATATATGCATTAGACTAATTCATGCACATAATTTAGAATTTCAAGAATAATCTTAGATTATACTTTTGATAATATTGAACATTGACATACAATGTTAACTAACTCTAGACGCATGCATAGAGGTTGCCCCATTTGATTACAAAAGAAGTGAGAAAATGTCTTACATACAAAGCTCAATAGCTCATTTACATGAAATAGGTTTTTAATTAAAAATGGCCATGTAGGCCACTATATATTGCAAAATACCAAACCCACAAAGAAATTCCCTTTGTGCACACCCCCCAAGAAAAAAAACCAAAAATAAGAGCATTTGAAATTTGAAACTTGAGGCTGAGAGTAGGGATAACCTTGCAAATCTAATGTCTTGAATGCCCTTAAAGGTAGCTTGAGCACCTTAGAAGGATCGAAAGTTTCAATGAATTCTACAGCTAGTAGTGCATAGGCCATTATTGGTTGGTGAATTATCAAGTTTTGGACAATGTAAGGAGAGGTAGTTGGGCATGAATGCAACATTGTATGGACAAGCTAAAATTTGAAATGGATGAGCCAATACTCCCATTCGATTCGTTCCTTAAACATAGAATTGCTTGGGATGTTGAGAAGATGCTATGGACACCAAAAAAGAGCTGTCAAGTGCCGTTGTTGTTGATAAACACCAAGAAATAGCTTTGCACCTTGTTGACAATCACATAGAATCCATCACAGCAAGATTAAATGGTTTGTGTTGCTCCTTGATGAATGATTTTTACCTTTTCACTTGAACTCTTTGGAGCACACCACATGGCACTTGTTAAAGGGTTGTGAACAAAGTAGAACAAAAGAATCAATTTGGTGGTGGGCGTTGCTAATAACAGATACATAGTTCAAAAGAGAATGAGCGCATCAAATAATGTGGCCCAATGGTGGGACTTGATGCCAAAACTCAAGCTGCTGCATAAAAAAACCATCACATAGCACTGAATGAAGTTAACGTGGCATGATTGAATGATCTGTGCTCATTGAGACTACAACATTTACTTAACGACCTTGTGTGGGCCACAAAACTACAAAACTCAAAGGAAGCCAACAAGAGTGAAACTCGAACAAGTTAAAAAGAAGATCTATTGCTTGTAGTGAATAATTCAATATGACATAATTTTTCACTGTTTAAAATTACGATACATTTTAAATCAAATAATAGTTTCAATCAACTTTTGAATTCTAGAGAAACCAATCAGCAACCCATTTGTAATGAGAGCTAGCATTCAGCAGATATTTGGCCATTGTTCTAACGATTTAGAGCAGATTTAGTGGAAGGATACTATGTCTTCTCACGTGCTAACATGTGTGATAAGCACACAAACATCCTCCCCAACAATCGCATTCATTGATGCTAGTTATTTTCCTTGAGTTGACTATGCTATTTTTCATTTTTGTGTTGGTGAGTGTTTCAGTTGCTTTTTGCCTTTGTAATCCATTGCTTTCTTCTTTGAGATCTTTGAAAAATAGTGGAAGGATTCTTCTATTTTTAGGTTTCTTAGTAAGAAAGGGAAATAACATGATGTTGCTCCTTATAGTGTTCTTATTTCAAAATCTCAGATAAGAGATTGAGGAATAACTCTAGTATAGAAGAAGTGTCATATTGGAAATGATAAATAATGTCCTTGGGGAGGATAGTTTAGTAAATTGAGTAAGATTTCAGGTCAACTCAACATCCATGATGAAGTTTGGGTAACTTTGCAACTAGGCTTTGGGGTAACTTTGCAACCAAGATTTGGAACATGTGCGAGATTTTGAACAATTCATTCTTTGGGGATAGGTTTAGGACAATGGGGACTGTTGTATAGGCTTCTAGATTGTAGGGTTTGGAACACCTATAGGTATGACTTAGGAGTAGATGTGCACACGATGTCTCTTTAAAAAGAAATTCAAGAAGTGTATGAGTAATTGTTGGGGTTGAAAGATTATGGCTACGGCTTGGGTAGCTGTATTAAAGGGTTGTTATTGCCAATTGAAATGGAATATTGGGGTTGGAAAGCTTGGAGAATTTACAAGTTACAAATGGAGGGCTTTAGACTCTCACAAAAAGAGTAGAAATAGAGCTTGAGTATCAAATTTCATGGTTCTCAAAGGGGTAGGCAAGAGCCACACATAGATATAATAGATCCAAGTTCTTCATCTCTTGTCAGGCTGTCCATCTCTCCTCTCTCTTTTTCTTGAACAAGCTTTGTTCTTATTGACTAATAGGCTTGGAGTTGGCCTGATTTGGGTTGCTTTGTCAATGATCTTTGGTTTGTTAGTTTTTTTCTATATTTGTTTTATCTTCCTGGTCTTAGGTGTGTAGTTCAAATATGTTGCGGGTAGCACTTCATATTTCTAGCTTTTGGTTGACAAAGATACCATTTGAGATTTGAGGATTTTCTTTTTTTGGTTACTTATCCACAATTAATTTTTTTAAATTGTATATTTGAAGGATTATCTAAAGCGTATGTGCTTGGTCTACAATAATACAAGGAATACCTTGTTGAAACTGTTGTCTTTTATCTTTTCACCTTATATGCTTTACCATCAAGGGTCTTCGATGAGGGCCACTTTACCTATCAAAAAATAAAGTGATTAGCCGAAGAATTTATGCATATTAAAGAGATGTATTTTTCTCAATAGAATAGGTCACCATAGAATTTATACTAGTAAAAAGTAACTCCATTCCATTTGATTTTTCATTATTCTATTCTAGTAAAAAGATTCACAACATGATTGTAATTGTGAAACCATTTCCATCACTTATAATCTTTTACAATAACTTTTGATGGATAGATTTGTCATAGGAATTATTAGATTTAAAAAATCACCATTTTGTATTAACTTGTCATATATTTTTGCATTAAATAAAATTTTCAAAGATTTATGCCAATAAAAACATTTTTTATTCCTTAAGCTTTTTTGGCTATTTTCAATTACATTTAGATTAAATAATCTTGTTTTGATATTCAAATTAAATTTGAGTGTCAAGCAGGTGCTGTTATGTATTTGTTTCGTGGCAAGTCCGGATGTGAATTGTACACTGGTGATTTTCGTTGGGAGGTCCAGGGTCAGAGTTCTAGGATTGGTAAGGAGCAACTCCTTACTGCACTTGGTGGAGAAAAAGTCCTCTATCTTCATCTAGACAATACCTTTTGCAATCCATGCTTTGAGTTTCCTCCTCGTAGTGTTGCAGCCGAGAAGGTGAAGTTTATTTTAATTTGCTTTTGTTACATCTATGTCAGCTGTTCAAATTGCACATTTTGAGAATTTCACTTTTTTACCTTTTTGTTTATCTCAAAATCGAGATGATATGACTTAAATGCCCTTCATTAAAAATTGCCATGTAGGATCTATCAAGGTTTGTCTATTTGTTTAGAAGATTACTCTTGTGGTGTTCTTTATAATTTTTTTACTTGATCTGAAATTGCTACAGGAAATAAGTATGCGAAATATTGTAATGTGCATGAAATAAACACATATTACATGAGTTAGCTTGTTAACCTCACATTATTGATCCTAAACATTATGGCAACCTAGGGATTCATACATGACCTTCATTAAAAAAATGTGTAGTGTAGACTGTCTCCCCCAATTGCTGCAACAAATGCTTATCAGAGGCAAGTTTTTGTTGAGAAACAAGGTGAAGAAAGATTGCAATATTAACTTTCTTATGTGATTACAAATCTGAAAAAATTCTCAAATCTGAAATGAACATGTGATTGCACCATTCAACATAAAAATAAAATCAACCATACCAAAAGAGACACCAGTTTTATGTGAAGAAACTCTTTTGGGAAAAAACTCCTCTAGAGAATGAGGGCAAGTATATTATTATTTTTCAAAAGAGAGAACACCACAATAATACACTTTGCTACACTTCTTCAATTGATGCCGGAACTACTTTGAAACAATAAACAACTATGCCTTGGCTCCAATTTATAGTCAAATGGGAGAGGAAAAACCATTGCTTTTCCAAAACAAGGGGCCAAAACCACTTGCAAAACCCATGCTTTGGAGAAAAAATAGCCAATGGACATAATAAAATGATAAATAACTCTTCAAATGACTCCTCCTGGGTGCCAAACCAAAATCCACTTAGTCTTTACACATTCCGAGTGCTTTGTAGCTTGTAGTGAATATTCAGATTACCAAATGGACACCTTTTCTCCTCCCAAACTTGATCTCCTTATGCATGACCTTCATGTCTCAATATGGACATGGGAAGGAGTATACTTTATCCACTTTGATTTATATTTATCACCTCTTCATGTTCACCTCTTGAAAATGCAATTACAGATAGCCATAAACTACAAATATTTAATAGATTCAGGGGCTTCATTTCATGCTACACCCCATAGAAATTATTTTATAGATTATGTCCAAGGAGATTTTGGACAGGTATATCTGGGTGATAATGAACCTTTCCAAAATATTGGAAAGGGAAGAATAAAGTTAAAATTGTAAAATGGAAATCAATGGTTGCTACAAGATGTAAGGCATGTTCCAAAACTAAGAAGAAACTTAATTTTAGCAAGGCAGCTTGGAGTTGAAGGCTGTGTAGTTACATTTACGGATAAACTTTGGAAAGTTATCAAAGGTGCATTAGTAGTTGCAAAAGGTTTAAAGGTAATAACTTTATATTTATGCATTGGTGATATTGTTTTTCCTACCCTCATTGTTACAAAAACTGTTGTGGGAAAAACTACAGAGAAAGCTACAGCCATTGTTGCAGGAATAGACACAGAGACAACAAAAAGTGCAGAGGCAGCTACATCCGTTGCAACAAGAATAGAGATAGAGACAACAAAAACTACAGAAATTGCTACAGCAGTTGCAGCAGAGGCAAAATCAGCATTGTGGCACCATAAACTTGGGCATACGAGTGAGAAACATATGAAAATTCTTTACTCTAAGAAGTTGCTGCCAGATCTAAAACAAATTAACATGGATTTTTGTGAAATTTGTGTATATGGGATGCAAATCGGTAAGATATCTTAAAGATGGAAAAACAAAATAAAATTGAGAAATTGGAGCTTGTGCATGTGGATGTATGGGACCAGCTCAAGTATCTTCTCTTGGAGGCTCTCATTATTATGTCACTTTTATAGATGATGCAACTAGGAAAATATGGGTGTATTTCCTAAAACAGAAATCAGATGTATTTGAAAGTTATAAAAAATGGAATAAACTTGGTTGAAAATGAGATAGGGAAAAGATTAAAGTGTCTTAAATTTGATAATGCAGGTGAGCAATGCAACAAAGAATTTGAAGTTTATTGTTCATTTAATGGAATTCGTAGGCAAAAGACAGTTCGAACAACTCCACAGCAAAATGGTGTGGCTAAGAAAATGAACAAATCAATAATGGAGCATGCACGGAGCATGAGATTGAATATTGGGCTGCCTTTACATTTCTGGGCAGAGGTTTTACATACTGCTGTGTATTTAATTTATAGAGGACCTTTAGTTTCTTTGGGTTGTGGTATTCTAGAGGAGGCATGGACAGATAAACCGTTGAGTTATTATTTTCTTAAAACTGTTGGTTGTGATGCTTTTGTCCATGTTGATATTGCATATAGAACCAAGTTAAAAGCCAATTCTAAAAAATGTACCTTCATTGGATATGGAAAATCAGAAAATTATTAGAAGTCGAGATGTTATATTCAATGAAAAGGTTTTGTATAAGGATTAGCTGCAGGAAAAGAAACAGAGACAACAAAAGAAAGACTGTGGTGTTGGATGCTATTCTAGAGAGTAACACTCTGTTGGTACTTAATGCTCAGCAACAACAAGAAGTACCACAAACTCTTGCAACTCTTAGACGTTCTACAAGGTTAAGTAGACCTCCGGAAAGATTTTCTCCTTTATATTCTATTTTATTAATTAATGTTGGTGAATCAAAAGGGTATGAGGAAGCACTACAGGTGGATAGCAAAGAACAATGGGAGCAAGGAATGAAAGAAGAAATGAATTCCTTACTGTAGAATCAAACTTGGGATTTAGTCAAGGTGCCTGCAGGAAAAAAAAGCTTTACGAAATAAATGGGTTTATAAGCTGAGGCAAGAAAAGGTATAAGGCTAGACTCGTGGTAAAAGGATTTGCCCAAAAAAAGGGTATTGATGTTGATGAAATGCTTTCTCCAGTTGCCAAAATGACTTCTATTAGAACTGTTCTAAATATTGTAGCTGTAGAAAATTTGCATTTTGAATAGCTAGATGTCAAAACAACATTTTTCTGTGGGGATTTGGAAAAAGAATTATATGTACAACAACCACAAGGTTATGAGGTTAGAGGTAAGGAGGATTTAGTGTGCAAATTCAGGAAGAGTCTATATGGCCTAAAACAATCACTCCAACAGTGGTATAAGAAATTTGATAGTTTTATGGCTGCACAAGGTTATAGTAGATGTGATTCTGATTTTTGTGTTTATTTTAAGAGGATGCATGACGGTAGCTATATTTTCCTCTGTTTATATGTTGATGACATGCTTGTTGCCGGTTCAAATATGAAGCATATTAGTGGATTGAAAAAACAGTTAGCACTGTCATTTGCCTAAAGGGAGATGGATTCCCTTTAGGATTTTCCCAACATTCCATCCACACTTTGAAGCACCTAGGAGATCATACAAGGTGCATTGAGCCTATCTGTCAAACCCAGGAGCTCGTTAATGGCACCCGCCATCTGGCCTTCCAGCCTCACTTGGGGTTATCACTACTTGAATGGACCTTTTTGCAACTTGCCCTCCTCATATGTCCTTCCTCCCCTCCATAATGGGATGGTGGATTGGCTATAATCTTTTAAGGAATCTTCATCATCGTTAATTATATATATGTATATATATATATTAACGATAATATGTTAATTACATCCATTTCTATGTGGATGACAAAATAACAAATCAGTAAGATCATGGTCTATGCATTATGCATCAAAGCCAAGCACTCATAGGGACTGTATGCTGAATATCATTTATTTATTCAGATTTCTACTTGATCCCCTTTCTCTTCCCTTTGTAAACTAGTCATAGCCTTCACTAGGATGAAGTTGATGCACATATAAATCTGCCAATGTAATTTTGTTTCACATCTACTTATAGGTCTTCTCATAAACTCTCATAGGTTTGCTCATAAATCTTTTTTAAGTCTGCTTCTTTCTGTCTACTTATAGATCTCTTTAAATCTGCTCATAGGTCTCCTTTAAGTTTGAATCTTATTCACTTCATCTCTCATATATTCTTCTTTTGTAGTCTGCTCTAAGTCTGCTCCAGTTCCTCTTGGGTGCAGATGAACTAGCAATCTATGGAGACAAAGTAAAGAGATAGAGTTGTATATTATAAAAATAGAAATAAAATTAAAAAACTATACAGAAAAGTTGAGACTTTAAAGACTAAAATATAAAAAATTATTAAATTTGTGATAAAATTTCGATTGCCAAGGGTTGTAGGTTTTAGAATTTTTGGCCATGGAAGTACCACCAATTGTGAGCATCCTTCTTAGACTTAGCACCAATTGCCTCAATACATTGACCATTTGAGTGTACAAAATTAATGAACTCACTTATGACTGCATCTTGCAAATCAAGATAAGGGAAGAGTCTATCAAATGATGTATTGCACTTTTCAACAACTTCAAAATCTCTATATAGGGCAATTTTTGTTCACACAAAAAGAATCTCAATGCTATAGTATTTGGACCCAATGCAAAGGTAAGAAGATATAGTGGGGTGGTCATTGTGTTCCATCTTTCTTCAATAATTGTGTGCACTTGTTTGATGAAAGTTTTTTCAAAGTTTTTTTTTTTTTGCATTTATGGTGTTCTTCATCTTCTCAAAGATTGAGTCAATGCTTTCATATATCTTGTAGTACCCCTACCCTAATCAATCTCTAATCTTGGTTTAATCTTGGTTAGTTATCGTAATTTAATGTTATAGTCAGATGTTTGATTTAACGCATAGCTGTTGATGTGGTTTCCACATTAGTTGTATGCAAGTTGTTAGTGTTCCTATTTCGTGGTATTGATATCGGACTAACGCTTTCATTAAATTTTATATATGTATGCATGTATGACTCTTGGTTGCAGGAGATTTCAGGTACAACGCCGCATGAGTGCGAGGTTCGTCTTCACCTGAATTTGCAGGTTTGAGTGTACCTCTTTTATCCTTAGAGTTGGATTAGGTGGTCGTAAGACCCTAGTTGACCATAGTCGTGCTCAGGTGAGCATCGTCAGTCGTCGTCGGTAATCCCTTTTTGGTTGGGTTTGCGAGTCGTCTGTTTGGTTGACCTTCTCGATTTTCATGCTTGGTGTGTTTGGTTAAATTGATTAATTAGTCCTTAGTAATTATTTTGATTAAATATGTATTTGTGCATTAGAGATTAATGGACTTGATTAATCGGGATTTCGTTATGCGATTTTTGTTGATATTGGATTGCTCGTTTTAATTTGGGAGTAATTTCAATTAAATAGCCGATTTTGAATATTAATGCATTTTGGATATGCTGTTGAAAATAAAGTTTTGTATTTTATCGCAATAGATTTAATTGTATTCTGTTGGCTTTTGAAATTAGAAAGGTTAAATTGAATTAAATGAGAAATCAATTTTGAATTGAAAAGCAAGTTAATTTGTTGCTATAGTTAGAAAAGAATTAATTTGGAGAGTTATTTTTAAATAAAAATTTTAATTCCAAAAATGGAATTTTGGTCAACTCTTCCATATAACCTAATATTTGGGGAAATTTTGGAGGATAGATAATTTTGGGAAATTTTTGGTTGGAAAAATATTTTTTGGAGAAGAAATTTGGGGGTTTTGGATGGAGAAGGAAGGATTTGGGAGCTGCAGATTGGGGGCTCTTCGGCAGATCTTGCCAGGAATGCGAGATCAGGTAGGATTTGTTTATCCATTTGGTTTTAAAAAAAAATATATGTGTATTTCCATTTTTTTGAAATGGATTTTAGTTTTAATCTTGGATTTGTGGGTTAAGATCTTTGCCTATGCCTGGTGTTCTTGCTAGCATAGCTGAATCGTTGTGGTAAAAATAGTTTCCTTTTTGGCCCATTTGGAGTTTGGCTGGAGATTTTGTTGGAGGTTTTGTTATTCCCCATCTCTTTGCTTGGGTGGTTTGATATCCCATTGTGGTTACCCAAAACATATTTTATTGTAACCGGATCTGAGTATAAACCGAAACTATAAAACAAATTTTGATTGCCGTTTTAAAATAATGGAAAAAAAAAAAAATATCGAATTGGGCGAAATGTTAATATATTTTACCGAGCTGTGCGGGTGTTTGTTTTTAACTGTTGGTTTGGGGTTGGAGGGCGGGGAGCGGAGCTCCACCCGCTCCTCCTCCCCTCCCCCGCTCGTTCCCCTTACCTCTGTTCGCAGTCCACCAGTGACCGCGGCTCACGGTGGTGGCCGCAGGGCACCGCGGGACCTGTGGGCACCACTGTGGCGCCGCCCGCGCATATCCCCGCCTGCGGCTAGGGTTTGGGTGCCCAGCCGTCCCCGTTGGGAGGTGGGCCCCACCCTCGCCCCTTTTAAAATGCTTTGTTTTAAATTAGTTTTTAAAAAAAAATGTTTTTTTTAATGTATTTTTTTAGTATTAAAAAAAAAATGCATATAATATTTTTAAATATTATTTTAATGTTAAGTTTTAATTAGTTCTTAATTATGATTAAGGTGGCATTAATCTTGATAAATGTTAATTTGATATTGATTAAGTTTATAATGGAGTTTATAGGTTAATCATTATTCAATTTCATTTCATGACTTATGCACTCTTTCTAATTAAGTTCTACAACAGTAATTTCGCAATTGAATATTATCGATTATATTCTGATTGATCTTGGACTAATAAATTTATATCTTACCTTCTAGCTGATTAGGGAAGTTGGCTAATTGAGGTAGTATTGTTTAAAAACAAAATAGAATATTATGTTATTGGAAAAGTGTTGAAATATGTTATAATTACTAATTGATGATGTTAAATATTATTCCAGAACATATCATTTGAGTAATTGAGAAGTAAGTGAAATATTTATCGGTGGATATTTGAATTTAAATGATGTGCTTTTGGAAATGATTATCTTCATTAGATTCTCTTTTTATAATTATATTTCCGTGATCCGTATAAAGCATCTGGGCTTGAGAAATAATATGAAACTATAGAGGTTGGTTTTGAGCCAGTATGTCAATGACGTTTTGATTGGAGATTAAATATCTTATTTAATTGATTAATGGTTGTCTGAGATTTATTACTATGAATTGGTTTAAAAACTCATTATGGCTTAATATGTCTGTTCGATGCTTTGAACCTTAAGGAGTTAGAAAACCAAGAACAACTTATCCCTTGATGAGGTAGATAACTGTAATCTGATTTGGATCTTGTAGAAAACTTGATCGACGTTTTAAGTTTAGATCAATTTAGAAAGATTGCATCTGTTGAATATTGTCTTTTCCGATTATTGCCTATGCGAGTTTAATTTCTGTATTCGCTTTTAATTATGAAATGGCAAGAGTGCTTTGTTTGATAGGACCCTGTCGTATGGCTTGACTTGGGGTACCTGTTTCAGTCCTCGATTTCGAGTTGACTGTTGTATTGTGGTGTTGTCGTAGTTGGTCATATCCCTTGTGTGGGTGTCGAATGGTGATTCGTGGTTGACCTTAGTTTGTCAGGTCTCTAGTTAGAGTACCGTCTGTAAGTGGTCATCTTTGAGTCGTGTTTGACCAGATAGTTGTTTCTCCCTTCTTGAACTCCGTTTGTCTGACCATGTCTATTCCTTGGTTTTTGAGTTCGTCTAAGTTTGGTCTAGTGTCGTATGGGAAAGTGGCTTTCGATTGGGGGCCGCGCCCAAAGTGGCTGTTGGGTAACCCGTCGAAAGTGAGTCTAATAAGTGATAACCTAACAGTAGATTAGAATGTAATTTCTAAGTAAGATAAATGTGCCTCACACATGGGACGAGTGCTAACATAGACTCGACATGCTGTGAGAAGGCCTGAAATGGCAAACCACCATCCTTGTCTTCACGAGAGGATGTGTGGGTCCAAATGAGGCTTGGATGGGCCGGAAGCTCGGATTAGGTTGCCAGGGTGACCCAGTGTTTGGGGTCGGGACCTATGAAGACTTGCCATGGTAACCATACCAGGTTGTGTGATGACACTTGTCCCTACGTTCGCTAGTGTGTTGTCGTTTTGTCCTGTTAAGAGTACCTTTGTGGGTCGTCCTTTTGTCCTTGCCCTTGTGAGTATCGGTTTCATGTTAGACCTTGGGTGGTGATGACTCAGTTTTATGGATGCTCTTATGGACCTGTTGTATTAGCTTGATTATGTTCAGCTGGATCCTGTTCTTTTCAGGGATCGTTTATGTAATATTGACCGATGCGGTCGCTTGTATATTGTATATGTTTCGCCTTGACGGCCGGTTTGTAATGGTGTAACCTCTTGTATTCTTAACTTTATTAATTATCAGAGGGGTCTTGCAGTTGAGCAGACCCAGAGATGTAGCCCTTTAGGGGTGAACTCCGAGATCATTATGGTGTTATGTGATGTATTCTCTTATGTTTCCCTCATTCAACTTTATCATGTATGAATAGCTTACGTTAGAATGTATAAGTGGATAAGATGGAATTAACTTTAAATGCTTATATGCAGTCCTTCTTGAATGCCATGTTGATCGCATGCATAAGTAGTTTAGATGAGATTTATCGTAGATGCTAGTATGCAATCGTCTTGTAAAATGCAATAAGATGGAATATGAAAGAATGTAACTTAGAGTAATGGAATATATTCAGTTGTTGTTAAAGAAATTAAGTATGCTTGAAAAGATCTCTCATGTTTATGATGAAATTCTAGTGTGTTAGAATATTAGATGTATGGCTTGTATTTTTATGAAAAGCTTGAATGAAGATTATGAGTAGATCTTAATGGATGAATCCTTGTTTGTGATTTATATTTCCATCTTCTAAAAGAAATTATCCTGATTAAGAATTATTTCGTTGTTACGATAATTAGCTTATTGGATTAATTGGGTGAGTTAAGTGAATTGTAAAATTTAAGTAATCTCGTTGGGAAACTCTTTAGGTGTTAGTTGATGTCTTCCGCTATGTAAACTGAATCTTTGATATCTTGTTGTATCTTAATGTGGTGTAACTTTTAAAAAAAAAAATTATTGCACTCTATTCTTGTGTTTAGCTTAATCCCTTCGGGGTTTCCTGGCGGGGCATTACATATCTCTCCCAAGCAAGGTATGTCCATGTCAATATAAGGAATCATGTTCAAAATGGGTTTGGTGAAATTGAAGAGGTACTCCATACAGTCTCACCAAGAGTCTTCTAGGATCATCCATTTAATATTTGTTGCCTTTTATGTGTTGCTTTGCCTCCATATGGATCAGTTTTAGCTAAACACTATGTTAGAAAGTGCTTCTTGAACTTTCATAAGTCATTTCGAGATGATTGTGTTATAGGCTAAACAAGTCTCAACAACTTAGTCAAAAAGAAAAACAAAATTATTAAAAACAAACTTTAAAGAAGATTTAGAATGCACAATCAAATCATGAAAATCTTAAATTTTATTCTACATCACTTGCCTAAAATAGCTTCAATTTTGAAAATGATCTAAAAATCTCTTTTGACATGTGGCGGTTGGTGATGAACATTTGGATGTCTTCAACCTCTACATACAACTCTTTGATCCAATCAATTTTAATCCCAATCTTTTGTAACATAAGATTGAGAGGTTAGAGTGCATGAGTTGTCCAAAAGATGTGTGAATAGAGTTCCTCAACTAACAATTCAACAACTTCACAATTCTTTGCATTGTCGATTATGACTTGAACTATGTCATGGGGTCCCAATTCTTCAATGGTTGCAATGGGAATATCAACAACAAATCGGCCATCTTTCACTTGGTCATCACAATCCACGACTGTCAAAAACATTGTCCTTTTAGGAGATTGCTATGACATTGATCAAGGATCAATTTTAACACTTTTCCACCCATCAAAAACAATGGACAGTCTTGTTTCAATCCATGATTCCTTTATGGGCTTCAATGAATCTTCTATGAGCTTGACCTCTTTTTCCAATAACGTGCCACACACCTTCTCATAGCTCTACCCTTTTACCCTTTTGGAGCCTCACTAATTTTTCTCACCATTTCTTGCCAATATGGTGAGTGAATAACTTGAAAGCCAACCCATTTGCATTCATACATCTTGCTATGTGTTGATCGACAATGTCTCAAGTCTCATTTTGAAATGCATTTTTCAAAGGTTCCTTTGGTCTTTTGTTTGTAGTGGGTTCTTCATCTTCAAGAGTGGCCAAAAATGGGCGGTTCTCTACCACAACAATGGGATTAGATGGGGCATTGGGGGCTTCATTCACTTTGATCTTCTTATTGCTAAGTGATGATTTGATCTACGGCTTGCTAGTTAATCTGCTTGCTCTTGCTCCATAGTATATGCTATTACTTGCTCTAATGGCACATGTACACCATTTTTTCCAAGGCAATATTTGATGTCTTGTCCAAGTATTCCACACAAATGGGCTTTCACCCAACTATATGAACTTGATTATTTAACATCAAGTCCTTGACAAATCCGAATATAACTCTCACCACTTGGAACTGGATGTATCATATCAACGTACTTCCATAGAGGAAAACTTGGATATGTTTTAAGCTTAGGTTGAGCTATGGAGCTAGAACTAGCTTCCATTGTGATTCCTATGGCAAGAAATATAATAAACAACACAGTAGAAAAAAAAAGACGTATAAAAGCTAAGCTCTTTTAATACATTCACAAAAGAATGAAAGAAACTTAGAAAAACAAAGCAATGAGTTTTTTCATGTTTGTAGAACAAAAATGGAGGAAAGCAATTATTTGTTTGGAAAAATATTCTTCCATGACCTTCTTGGTAGCCAATGGACACTTCTAAATGCATTGGCATGACAATTTAATCATTGTAGGATTTTTAAAGAGCAATCTTCAAATCCCTTTGTTGATTCAACAGGCAAAAATGAATGTTGAGCCCCACTTGGATTAATATTTGTTTTTTTGCAATAGAAATGAACCAAAATGAACTTGTTTGGTGTTTGATATGTTTTAGAAGTGACTTTTAGGGTTGAATAGCTGTTATAGGGAGCCCAAGCCAAAGTAAAGAAAATTTAAAAAAAAAGCAAAAAGAAAATTTAAAATAGCACAAGGAGAGATCGATTTGCCTTGGGTTCTCTCAGATTCGTCTTTGGTTTGGTTGGGTTCGTCCTAGCTGAATTGAACAACATTGCTAGGGATCCAATTCAAATTTGTAGGCAGACCGTACTGGATCACGAATCTGGTTTGAACTGGACCTAGATCCAACCAGTTTGTAGTTGGATCTAGTAACATATATATTGTAATATATACACAAATGATACACATATAAACATACAATAAACATATACACAACAACCATATGAAATGTATATTTATATTTACAAATAAAGAGACATATAATATGCTTATTTAAACACATAGGAGATCTAACGATAAAGAAATAATATGTATGTAGGATATACACATAAGAGACATACAATGA